>NC_137547.1:19536057-20136057 GCF_963082525.1 Nesoenas mayeri
TTTCTTCTAGGTTATATTAGGATGTAAATGTGATTTAAATTAAATCAAGGAAAGTGACCAACAATTATAAAATCCTCTTTCTGAAAAATGGAATTTAGGATTTGCACTATTTCTCTATCAGACCTTTATGCTATCTCTGTAATAAAAGGTGAAAAGGTGACTTACGCTATTTAAAAAGGAGGTTATTGCAAATTGAAGATAGAGCTATAATTGGGTCTCCTGCTGATGGAAGTGTAGAAAAAACAATTAGTGGAACACTCTAAGAAAAAAGGCTAATCTCAGAAAGTCATTGGAAAATAGAAAGTTTTTTCTGTTGACGTGCTGACACAGATAATGATAATCGAGGCTCTTCTGCAAAAGTTGCTGATCTAGACAACTGGGCTTGCGCGACTGACTTCCCTGACAGAATGCACGTTTGTTTGTGTAAGTATTTGCTGTACAACTATGTTATTCCGAGGTTTAGTCTTTTTTATTCACTATGTTTGCTAATTAGGAATATTGTATTCTGAATTTTTATCTATTTTTCCCTTTTTTATCAGTGAGGTATAGAGTTTTTGTATACAAAAATAATATCTAAATACAGTTGAGATAACTGCTATACTTTTCATTGACTGTCTTCCTAGGCAGTTGATAACTATACCCTGGTGTGCACCCAGGCTGATGAGCAGAGGGTTTGTAACCAGAGTATCTCTAGAGATTATTTGTATGTCCTGAAATTCTATCTTTTCCTTAGGACAAGACTTTAAATATAGAACACTCAGACTCTATTTACCAGAAAAGCAGAAGGGTGATCATAACTGTTACAGGTGTCATCAAGCTAACTACAATTATTTGCTTTGGATAGTGCTTCAAATGTAATTGTTGTAGCACTGGGTTGACTGTTCTCTCCTGGTAGCTGGTGGTGAGTGAGGCAGCAGGTCCTCAATGTGCTGGCAGCCAGAGGGACGTACGTGGAGCTGAGCTGCACTTGTCCCTTTTCTTGCAGAAGACATGAGAGTCTCACAGGCATCCTGCACTTCTTGTGAGGAAAAACTTGCACTCTCCTTCCTGCATTTATACTTAGTAATTGCTTTTATATTACCGAGTTTTTGTAAAGCTTTATATAAGACCTGCCTAATCAATATTTAATAGAAAATGTTCTTTCCTGCAGTCTCATATGAGCAGCAAAGATCTGGTACAAAGGCAGTCTTAAAAATCCACATTTTTATTTGACCTTTATGTGCTTAACGAGTGTATAATTGTCCCCTCCCCACCTGAGCCAATGGGAGAGATGATACGCTGTGTCTTTGGTGCTAAGGTGTCTCAAATTCTCTGTTCCTGCTTCAAAATCGCTTTTGTGAAATGCTCCAGCTGTGAGACTTTAACTCTTGGGGCAAATGTATTGCTTTGTTGTTTGGTGTGTGTGTGGGGAAATCCTGAGCGTTTCCAGACTGCGTTCTGATTTAGAATAAAATTGTTTATGAAATATGACCTTTCCTGTAGAATGGAACTGGTTGAAACTTTAATATTGAATTAGTGCTCGTAAGAGTTGTAAGTGTCAGGGCCATTTGGCAAGCCTGCAAGACATTTCTGCCTCTTGTCGAGACTATGAAATTGCCAGGATTTGACAGACAGCGTGACAGCTACGTACATCATCACACACAGAAGGGTGAGGTCATTCTCCCCTTGGATCAGGAAACAATACCCTTATGAACCCAGCACGTCCTGCATCAGAAAGAGCTTTTCACCCTGAGCTGGGGGCAATTAGTGAAGCTGAAGCTCTGGGACACACAGGTGGGACCTTAGAATTGCCCTTCACCAGCTTTTTCTCAACCAGGTTTTTTTGTGACTTACTTGCAGGTGACAGATAAGCCCAGAATTTATAGAGCATGCTTATATAATGAAGAGAAAAAGAAATAATCTTTGTGTTCCTCAGGGCAAACTTATATTGTAGTTACAGTTTTACTCTGATACATTGAGGTGGATGCAGTCTGTCAGGATATTACAAATATTCAAGCATCTTTCCGGTTCTACATGTACCAGATAGTTTATCTGAGCAAGTCCTGATCCCCAAAGTGGTACATCTAACAGTGCTTTGGTTGGGTGAGTTCTCTGCCTTGGAGCTGATTAATCACTAATTGGAAAGCTTGACTTGAAAAGGTCTCAGAAAGGTATAACTTGGTGAATGTGGTTTTCCCCCCTTCCTCCCACACCTCTTTATATTTTAGCCATATTAGGTAACCTGTTGGGCTCTGGACTTGGCTATTTTGGGCTGTATATTGTAACTAAAACATCTTTAAACCTGTTAATTTTGCAAATGTTACCTAATTTTTTTGTGTCTCAGGAGTTTCTAGGTTTCTAGTAGCTTGTTTCATGTATTTTGTAGGCTGGCGTTATAAGTTTCCATTGGTTGGAAAAAAAATGTAGTTGATTGTAGGTCAGTACTGTAGGTTGGTAATGGATGTCCTTTCAAACCATTGCTTTTGTGCTCATTTTCTTTTTATATACATGCATATATATATATATATTTCTAAAATGAGGTTGTCAATGACTGTCATATCATTTGAATAATGAACTAAAAGGTTTAGATTTATTGGGAAGTCCTTATATGTGATTCTTCAAAATGTGTGTGTTGTGGTTGAATTGGGTGTTATCATTCCCCTCCATCCTGCTTCACTGTTTTGTCTGTATTTTTGCTTTGAGAAAAAGGTAAAATTCTAGGGGTTTTTTGGTGAGGATTCTTCATAGAGGAAGTTGTATCATCATGATGAACAAATAAATGAGGCGTTTTATTTACTTAATGGCTCGTGTTTATCATAACCTATACAAATTGCTCATGAAACAGTGCAGAGCTTGGGATGCTCCACGGAAGGGGAGTCCTGCTTGAACAGATTCAGGGTTTGTGCAACAGATTTTTATATCTTCTGACTGTAGCATCTGGATGATTTAGGCACTTCAGTTCTGAGCCTTCCTTTAATGAAATGTATGAAACAACTTGAAGTTGTACTGTCTCTTATAGCATTTTTTAATAACAAGCTTAAATTACTATTGTGTTTTAAATTATAATTTTGTTTTAGTATTAGCCTAATTCCCAGAATGCAATATATATTTTTTTTTCTGTTTTGAATCTCAAGTATTTATAAAGATAATAAAAAAGATGCATTTCTGTGTGATTACTTGAAATCAGGATTAAACAAATGCTAAACAGAACAGTATTAAAAGCAAAGATGGTAGAAAGGCTGAGTAGTGATATATTCCAGACAATTAGCCTGATCTTGAACTACAGAAAAACTAGTAATGAGGAATCCCATGATAACTTGCATTAGGCCTTACAATAAAAGGATTTTTTTTAAATCACTGAAAATAAGGCAAAAATGGATGTACATGTGAATATATTTCATAAGAACTTTCTTAAGTTTTCTTATATGAAACCATCAGTGCCTGACAGAGGCTCCGGGTCAGTAAGATCACTCAGAGGTCTGATTGCTGAACATAAAGTCCTTCCTGTTGTCCCATACGAGCTCTCTCTGTCCTTGGGCACCTACTGCAGAAATGACAAGAGCAGGGGTGGAAAACCAGGGTATTTTTTCCTCTTTTGTCTGTGAAGGGCGATCCTCACTGGTGCCTTTACAGCCAGGGCCTGGAGAAGCACAGGAACTGCAGGTTCTCATTGTTGTTACTGTGAAGTCCCGTATCTCCTAGATTTGGAAATTTCAGATTTTTATGTTGTTTCAGAACTGGGTTTGTGAAGGTGATCTGTCATTAATAGGAAATTCTTTACATCTGTATGATTGTTTTGTGTGTGTTCTATTAAAGATGTAAAAGTATTCCACCTCCTGGGAAGTGTGGCTGGGTTACTGATGTCAAGGGCAAGAGTTGAGGGATCCAATATGTGGAAGCAAAGAGGGATAGTTAAGCTTTCTAGTCTGTTCTTTGAGTCATTTTGTTGCCAAACCTATTTTCAGCATCTGACTGAACTTGTCATCACACTCCTAGGAATTTTCCTAAGCGCTGCAGTTAGAATTTATTAAGTGTTTCTCCAAAATATTGGGGCTTTGACAACTTTTTTTTTGGTAGGAATTTCTTTTGCAATACCTCTGCAGAAAGAGTTCAGAAGGTTCTTGGCTTCAATGATTTTTTCAAAATAAAACCCCAGACACTGTCTCCATCATTTTGGAATGTTTTCTGTAGTTAGTAAGAGTGGAGGGGCCAGGAGGTTTATGCCACATGCGTGTGTGCACACACAGGGATGACAAAAGATTTGGAGTGAGAGGGAAAAAGGGAGGGGAAATGACTATTCTGGTCATTATTAAGTTTATGGAGTTCATTAGTGGAGGGGTTGGGGAAGGTGTAGCTCAGTGTTTGGAGATGGGAAAGAATATTTCAAGCTTCGTCAGGGAAACGTGAAACTTTGGCTTTGAGAAGATGGCTTTTCCAGCAGTTGTAATCATTGTTTGTTCACCAATATTCCATCTCTTCTTCACCCTACCCCTTCTTTCAAGAGACTGCTTTAAGCCTATAATATGAATTAGGGGGTCTAAGATTCCTTGAAAGCACTTTCTCAGCTTTAGTATTGGGAAATCGGTTGATAATCAGTTTCACTAAGTTCATTTCTGCATCACTCTTGTGTCAACTTGTGCTTCTGAATGCATCTTTTTTTTTGTTGGGTTTTAGGGCTCCTATGGGACAAATAATTTTAATTTATAGTCTCTGAACTGTACTGAAGGGAAAATGAAGGAATTTATTACCAATATTCAAAAGGGATTATATGGTATTTTTTTAAAAAAAGAAAAACAAATAACACCAAATAGACACTAAAAAACAAACTAAAACAAACCCCAACAACCCAAACCAAAAGCAACTGAACAGTACTTCTGCAAGGAGGTGCCTTGTGACTCAGATCAGCATCTTGTCAGCTTTTAGTGCGTATAGTTGCCAAAAAATGATTTTAAGTTTCTGCAATAAAAACACAGCAAAGTGCCATTCAAATATTGTGAATTTGAACAAACATATATATCATCAGAGCTATATGGAGAGCCTAAATTCTTTTTTTTATAGAGGGTTTTAGGATTTCAAAGCTCATTCAAAACTAAAATGTGACGGCTACAGAGTATGTTTTTTACTGTTTCAAATTTTCCAAAACATTTGGCTTCACTTTGTGTAGTTCAAACGGAAAAACAATAAAGCTATGATGTAACTGCATCCTTCAGCTATTTTCCTGCTCTTGTGTTTCTATCCAGTGCATTTGCAGTGATACTAGTACAATTTTAGAAGATATCCTATAGATAGGTAGATTAATAAATCTATTTCCTAGTAGAAAGCTGATGAATCCTCTTCTAATGCTTTTACTCTAAATGGCAAATAATGCACTTTAGTTGTATGTACGTGTTTTGTTAAATGATCCCAATGCTGCTGACAGCATTTGAACGCAGTTCCAGCTTTGACTTTTGATTTTTATTTGTGAATTCAAACATGCTAATGGAAAGATCAGCAGCATACACTGAAGAATCAGTCCTATATTGACAAAATACATTGAACATATTATGAATCTACATGCAGCTATATGTGTAAATGATATATGAAAATATCAACGTGTACTTTGTGTTCTTAAAAGTGAAATTATATTCTTATTTAAGTCTTGCAATATAGTACACGTATATCAAGTTTTATAGAAGCTCTGTGACAGAATGTAATTTTACAGCCAAACATTTCATATTTAGATAGTAATTGCTTTCAGAAGTTTTAAAGATACTTTTAGTGCTCTTTTGGACTCTGCTTGAGAGGATTAAAACTTCTTTTTAAATAACAGTAAAGTTATAAAAGCATTTTTTTAGACTATAAGATAGGAGAAAACAAGGGCAGTTAGGAGAGGATTAGGTAAAGGTTAATTTTATTATATTCTCTTCTTAAGATGGTGGTTCTGACCATTAAGTGAATTGGGTGCATAGCTGATGTAGCAAGAATCTTCCTGGGTACGTGTGTCAATTTCCTATGCTACTGCATTTCATATGTTCCACATAGATCATAGATATTGACGATACTGATACTTGCTGCATATGTATTTCATTACTTTATCTTCTGTGCAAATCCTCATTTTCAGCATAGAACTAAACAGAGTTTTCCAGGGCGGTCTGCTGGAATTTGAACTTGGAACAGAGATGCTCTTTCTTATAGCGATAAATAGTTGCCACATTTGAGCAATGCACAGGATGTCAGATCCAAATTCACAATTTTGTTGAATCAAATTAATAGTTCAACTATTACGGTGTTCAGTCTTATATGGAATTCATTTAATTATGCTCTTTTCGATTTTCATTGTATTATTGAGAACTGTCTTCAGTGAGCATGACTAACGAGGCCACTACATGGATACAGTAATTCATATTCTTCCAAGTTAAGCTCAGCTCTTGGCTTGCTTAGAGACAGAGCATCTCTTGATAATCAATCCATCTTTTGAGTCTTCTTCCTGTAGCTGAGAAATTCTATCAAAAGGAGTTACATAGCAAGAGGACTCATGCTTAGGAAACAAAGCTGTGTATGTACCCTATGCGATAGTGTGATTTCCCTGAACTGGATAACTTCAACTTGTGCCTCCAGGTTTTGTTGGGCAGGTGGCAGATGCTGTGGTGGATGTCACAGCTGCACTGTGTGTTCCAGTGGCTCGTTTCCACGCTGCTCCGAAGCTGGTGCCCGGAGCCAGGCCAGGGGATGCTCCTGCTTCCCAAGAGCTCCCTCTGTCCTTAGCCTGCTGCTTCAGAAACAGAGATGACTTGGGGCGAGAGGCTTCCATTTAAAAGGTAGAGTAGCATCTTGCCTTAGGACATGCTTAAGGGTCTGTGAGAGACAAGAAGTAAACTTGAATCTCCAGGGTGCCTATCCAGTGCTTTAATAATGAAATCATTCTTTTCTCAGAAGTGAGTTCTTGGTCGACACGCACAAACAAGGAGCTTTTCCCCTTGCCTCTTCCCACGTTCCCGTGATACCTTACTTGTTTGCTGCTGGATGAGCTGAGAAACTTCTGTGGCAGCAGGTATCTGTATTTTAGAAGAATAAATGGACTTTGTGAAGCTCCTTCCCCTTATTTCCAGGCTCTGGATGTGATACTTCTCTGGAATCTACTGGCATTCCCTACAGCTGTGGATTTTTCATCCTTTAGGGCTGCAACCTTTATTGTGGGCTTCTTTTTCTTAATGCACATGCTAGTGATGGCAGAAGGGAGACAGGAAAGGCACAAGAAGAATGTAATAATTCAGATATTTATGAAATCTCCAAGGTATAGTGTGCAACAAAGCATTTTAAGGTTTTTCCTGGGTCATACAATTGAAATCTGGCAGCTGTTCTACTGCTATAACTCTTCTAAGATGCTACAGTGTGTTTATTCTAACATAGTTTTATCAGAATATGTATTTCAGAGAAAACATTTTCTTCAGTAGGCTTGTGGTAAAAATATGGCTTTCTCATGTATTTAAGTCCCTATTATGGGGCAAAGGGAGAAAGGGAAGAATAGTAATTGTTTTTTAATAATCCGCGTGTAAACTGGGCTCTCAGTTGATTATCTTGCCTTAGTTCCATTGACTTAAACAGTGTGATGCTGATTTATGGCAGGTGTCAGACTGGCCGTTTTATATCATCAACTTATTATTTGTCATCACAGGTGTTTTTCTCTAGAAAATGTTACTTCTAATTTCAAAATGATTGAGAATGTGTTTGGGAAGTACTGACTAAAAACCAAATTGGGCCAATAGAGGTGATAGTGTCTGTGTGCTGGATGGTACAAAACATTTGTGATAGGAGGTTTGCAGAAGCTTAATGGTATAAAAGAGACCATAGCGGCTGCAGTAAAGAAGTAATATCTTCCCCAGCCAATGCAATTGGACTGCTGAGCAAACAATTCTCCCTGGGAGGTAAGGCCCCGATCTAACAAACACTTGAAAATATAACTATGTCCTATTGTCTTCAGTGGAATTTTGCAATGTGTTCAGTGCTGATAAAGTTTTAGACTGAGATTTAGTTGAAACAGATTTGTCCAGAGCGAAATGCTAGTGATTATTTTCCTCGTGTTCATTTGCTTTTTAAATCTATTTCCACCTTTTTTTCCTCCACCAGAACTATGTGGTATAAATCTTTTATGCTTGCCCTTCCAGCTGTACCTTTTAATCTCAGGAATAGTTTCTTTATATTTTCAGGCGTTGGAACATCACTTTAAAATGCAGTTGCTAACTCCAAACATAAATTCTGAGTAAGTCATACCAGCTGTTTAACCTTATTGTAATTTTCTTAGTGTTAGTCTATAATCTTAAATTACCTGTGGTGAGCATTTTAATTTCCTTTTTAAAAATGGCTTGCCCTCGTTGCCTGGAGATGATATGTACAGTGAGGATTGACCATTACCTGAGGCTCCCTGGCTGTTTAGTCCCACGCGTTTGGACTTGCACACTTTGATGTTGTGCCAAGATGTATCATTTACATCTGTCAACAGGGAAGCATGAGGTAGCACTTCGTTTGTTAGCACACTTAAAGAGGTACAAGCACCGCAGCTCATTTTGTTCTTTATGCCTGTATCTATCTGTTCAGGGTGCAATGACTTGCACTAAAGATGATCAGGCTGGAGCCTGAAATCCCTGTCTTATTTCAACACATGAGTTCAGTGTGCCTCCACTGCTGAAGACTGAGAAGGGGGAGTACAAGCGGCTCATCGTTGTGTGCTGTGACTCATACAGGCTTTACTAGTAGCCTTCAAAAAATACCTCCAAATACCCTGTGCTCCCCAGTGGTGAGAGGAAGAGCTGGAGTACTTCTACCATGTGTCTCCTGCATCTCCCACCACGTTAACACCCTGCAAACACACTAGGCTTGTTCACTGAGGAAGCTGTTAACCTTTGCGTGCTGGAGGAAGCACGCATTGTATTGCAGTCAGCTGAAACCTAAAAGTTCATTTAGGTCGTGTTAGCCTCAAACTTGTTTTTTAGCATTTAGGTTACCTTTGTAAACTTCACATGGTATCTCATTGATAGAAAATTCATGGCTGATGCGAAAAACGTGGCTCGTCATGTCGTCTTGCTGTTTTGACAGCTGATCTTTTGCTTATTTTATTCTTACATTCATGGTAGCTGTTGAAGGGTTTTAAACACTCTCCTGGTTTCTTGAGGAATATTTATGCCTCTTATGGGCCTCTTACAAGATGAAGAAGCAGAGGTCAGAAGCATCCTGGGAAATGCTATATGGAGGTAATAGTAAGCTGTATGTACATGATAGTGTATTTGTTTGTTAAGAAGTGATTTATTCATCTCCGAGATGTTTTCTTTGGGGAACCGAAGATAGCTTGCAGAATTATAAACAGAATGGAAAATGTGGATCTTTACAAGGTTAAGTTAGTATCGGCACTTCAGTGCTACTAGATTGGGAGATGTGGTTCAGTGTGTACAGGATTGGGTGTCTATTTTAAATAGAGGATGTTTAGAAGAGAGGGATTATTGAAAAGATTTTTTGTGAAAGTAATAAGTTGTTCTTTCTGTCAGGAAGAAGAGGCTTCTATTTTTTTCTGGTGTGTAGCTTTTATATAGACCCAAGAATCTTTCTGGCTTCATTTAACTTAATTTCTTGGCTCCCCTTGAAGTGGGCTGAAATTAACACTTATTCTCAATAATTCATTCCTTACATGAAGAAATAAATGGAGATACATTTGAATTAAGATACGTGGCCTATCACCACTGTGAACAGAAGGTCAAAATCTTACTTAAGACCTTTGTAGAGAAGTGTGAGGAAATTGGGTAGAAATGGACTCTTTGAGGAGGTGCTGGTGCTTTATATAGAATATACTAAGAGTTGTCAGCCTGCACTCTTGTCTGTTCTGCAAAGATAAAGGTAGAAAAATCATTATTTTCATTTTCTTGAGGACCTTTTTTTTTTACTGAAGGGAAAAAATATTTTCTGTCTTCAGTTGTAGTGAAGTTTCATTTAGGCATTGGTGTCTGTGTGAAAGTTCAGGCTTTACCAAAAATAAAAGAGAAAAAACCAACCACCAAACAAACACAACCAACCATCATCTAAAAGACACATGTTGTAAAACCACTAGTCAAGGAAAACAAAGCTGGTTCTGCAGTGATCACGGCCTCTGTAAGAACAGGGGGTAAAAGGAAGATCTTTGGAGAGATAAAATTGCTTCGATGTAGGGAACATCGTGTCACACTTTAATTGACTTGTCGCATTCTGAATCTGCTACCCGGTCCTTTGGAAGGTTTCTACTTTTCTTTTAAATGAAACTAATATATAAACCAGAAGTTGAGAAGAAGGTCAACACACCTTTCTCACAGCCCAAGTGCACTTTTAAAATTTGTTTGCATTCACAGAAATAGCCTCACTGAAAACCATCAAAGCTATTAATGTGACTTAATGTTCCTGCCCTGGACTTGGATGTTTTCATCTTGAGGAAGTAAATATTATTCCAAGTATATTAAAAAAGAAAAAAAAAGGAAATTAAGTCTTTGAAAAAAATAGTTTCAAAGTCTTTGCTAGCAGACGTCATGTATCATTCCATCTCTGCTCTGATTGATTTTGAAGTGTTAGGCATTTAGTGTGAGTTTATCATTTATTGAAATGGCTCTTTCTGCAAGCTTGCGTTCTGCTCCCTGGCAGTCAGCTAAACTCTGTGTCCAAACTGGAATAGCTTGAGGCTGAACCAGCCCAGCCCTGGCTGTGTAACATGGGAACAGCCCTGAAACATCGTTGGGATAGATCGACCTCATCTGGCCTGGAAATGCCAATCCATTAAAGAAAATAGCGCTCGCCTCTAACAACAAGTAAATGTAACCCCTGTGCTAGGGCAGAGCAGACGAGAAAAACAATGAAGCATTTTACTGTGATAATTGTTCCAGCGTCTGGAGCATAAATATTTTGAATGTCCTCTAATGAACAGTTGTAATTAATATGCATATGGTTATGTTTTAATAATTATAATATCTCATAAAAATGCCTCTCTGATATTCCTGTACAGCTTTTAGAGTAATTATTGTAGTCCGGTGTACTTAGTCTGTTATGCATTAAAAAAACCAAACTGGAACATCATCTTTTCCACAATGTGTTTTACTGAAAACCTGTAGATTTAATTAAACCTGTCTGATGTTGGGGAAATTGCCATATTAACAACAATTTATGGTTGCACAAGTAACTTTTATGGCTGACAAACAAGGGATCTATAACATGCAAGTACAGTTAAACGAACAAAAGCTGTGCTGCCTTGTATGAATGTGATTGTGACCTCTAAGAAAATGTCTTGAATTTTCAGAGCTCTCTGAACCCATATATTGCAATCAGCTCAGGGCTCTGAGATGCTAAATCAGTTTTTCCTTGTGTTTTGGGTGCAGTTATGGCAAAGGCACACATCTCTTGTCAGCAGTGTGCAGCAGGTGACTGCTGCTGTACTACTGTAGATGCATTTTCAGTACAGACTTAATAGCTCTATGGCCAGTGTCTTGTCTCTTCATTAATTTCGGTAAGCGCTTTTAAAAGTAGTCTAATTAGCGGAGAAGGGGAAATAAGGTCCCTGCATAGCATCTCTCTGAATTGCTGCTATTATGCAGAGCAAGAACTGTATTCCAAGGACACAATAATGGCTCTAAAGGGTTAAGGGCAAGTCACTGTTTTGTCCATTTTTCTTTTCCTTCATTTTCAATAAAAAGAAACAACATGGAAATACTGTATATACTACAGAAATCTCACTGAAGAAATTTTCCCGGAGCTGCATTTTTAGTTAATATGCTGGCTTTGTACATTCTCAAATGCAAGGATCCCTCGTTTCATCTGTGTGCTCCCTTGCATGTCTGGCTGTGTTCCCTTTTTCTCTGAAAATGTGAAATACCCTCTGCAGTTACCAGGGGGTAGATGACAGTTGTTCCCCTTGCATCCCAAATAATCTAGTTCTGCTTCAGTGCTCCTACGTTCTTTAGGATAACTGTATTCCCATATTATGGTTAGGTTTTGTAACCTTTTTGTTTCTTCCATGCTGATTTATCAGCTAGTGATTGGTTTCTATTAGACCACAATACACTCATCTATTTTCTGTGTACCAGCTTTGATTAATTTCTTTTTATCAAGTTACTGTTTCTTTTTTGTATCACTACCTCTGTATTTCCAGGTTGCCTGTTTGCTAGTAGAAAAGAGAAATTAAAAAGTAGCATAGTGGTGAAATAAAGGAATTATTTCCATGTAAAGAACCATTATTAAAACCAGCAACTATATCCTGTCATTCATTTAAAAGGGTTCTGTGACAGCAATAAATAGTGACTCACTTTTGTAAGGAGTATCCTTACTACTTCCCTAAGTTGGGTATGTGTTCCATAGGCTGTCTCTTCTATCTAGACAGTTGCATGAGAAGCAACCCTGCATGCCTGTGAGTCTCCATTAAATTAAATTCCTTGGGGGTTTTTGTGTAGTATGACAGAGGTTATTGCCAAAATATTTGCTTTTTAAGCTAATATTTTAGAGAGGGAGGAAAATAGCCCTGATTTACTTTAGAAATGTTTCTCAAATGTAGCTGTGTATATAAATATTAAAAAAAATAAGGAGGAAGATCTCTAGATGTCACTAAATGTACCAACTACGCCCGGATTAAGAAATTTCTGAGCTGAAACTATAGAAACACACATAAAATGCACTGTGGTATATCCTAACATCACTGCCTAATTTCACATGCTCAAAACAAGGGCTTTTTTTTTCTTTCTAATAGTTTCTTGTTCTGTTAGTTGAAATAGACTTGAAATTCCTTTATTACACTGAAAAATCTACAATGCATTTCCTATCCTGGAGTTTCATTTTCCCCCTCCAATATGGACAGCTTGTCACTCAGGTTGTCAGGGAAGAAGTTACTGCCACCCCTTGATTCCAGGGGTTCCATCTCTCAATATTAACACTTAAATATTTATTTTGGTATTTTAGGGGTATTTCTGAAACTAAACTTGCAAGTGCAAGCTATTGATAAGTGCATTAAAAAATCCCAACCTTTTCAAATAGGTGAGGATTTCTATTGTAATGGATTTGTAACTTATTTTTTTTAAACCTCATATTTGGAGGATGTGGTAAAGAATTGTTCTCATTTATAGTTTGGCTAATGAGGCCAACCCAGAGCACAAAGGTACTTTTATTGTGGAAATGACTGCTAGAGTCAGCAATGAAGTATTTATGATATACTGTTGGCAAATACCACTGAGCAGATGCTGATGTAATTGTGAGGCTTGAACTGTACCTATAATTCATTACATGATGCATTTCTGTGCTATTTATTTGGAAATAGGAAGCACTTGTCTATGTGTGGAGTTTGTCATCTGAAAGTGTCCATCTGATTTGGACCCTGGCCCGATGGGAAGCCCCGTGTTGGAATGTACCAGGAATGGACCTTCTTGTGCCCACTGCAAGGATGTGGGGACCTGGTGCTGCTCTCAGCCCAGGAGGAAATTTGAGCTGGATGCTTTGATTGGGGATAATGCAATTAGCTGGGAAATGCAGGAGCAATGGAGGTTAAGTTTGAACATGAGATTTAACTTGAGTCAGGATTATAAACGAGGAAAATGGATCTTTATCCAATGATTCCTATTGACTGTTCTTATAGATTTATGCAGTGAGATTTATTTAAACAAAGAGGTGCCTTTGTGGTCACAGTGGGTCTGAAGTTGGCTTATCTAATAGTTGATTTGTGCTGGCTTCATGGATTTAGTTCTGCATAACCTCAAGCACCTATATTAACCTCCTAAATTAGGAGTCTACTTGCTCTGTGAAGATGGTGGAAAGAAATAAGCTCGGTCAGGCTGTAGCTCCCGTGGGTTGAAGTGCCTCATAGAGTCGATGTTAGCTCTGTAGGGACCCCAGGGTGATAGGCTTCTAACTTAGGCTCCAGACACTTCAGAAATTATGAATGTGGCTCTGTAAGCTGTGGCAAGACTGCAGGGCAAAACCAGATGTGACGTGTAGTCAGAGAGCAGGATGTGTTGGCCACAGGAGAAGACGCTAAGTTCAGCTTCTCTGTATTTTCATGCCGGATTTACTAGCTGAAAAATAAACATCTTTTATTTTACAGCAAATATTTCAAGCAAAATGACATCAATCCCCATCTGAGACTGCCCTGGGGCATAAAAATAACATAAGGGAAATGTTTGGCCAGCATCTTTCATACTGAAATAAACAGTATCTAAACAAATATTTCTGCATTGTTTCTAAAGACAGACTCTGCCAGAGCAGCGCTGCTATTAGAGTGCTGGGAGTGAGGCAGTGTGCTGCCCCGCTCTCCTTGTTCTGGGCAGCAGATGAACTTAGTGTAAGAGCTGCTCCTCTGTTCCCCCGGGAGTGTTAACAGCCCGAATTGGCAGGGCTGTTCACTCTGACATAAACCCTTTCTGCATTGGGGTCACTGACAACACCTGACTGACCTGCCAGTTTGACTCCTAATAGCCCAAGTTGTGTCTGTTTAATCTGAAACAGGTATTGTTTCTTAAGAATAGGAAAAACATAATTTTTTACAACTTTTGTCTTTTACTACAGGCATAGACAATTTTAGGAAAGCTGGCCATGAGAATATATTCTGTATTTGCACAAGGAATAGGATGTTTACCTTTTAAAAATGTTTTCTGTGAACAGCTTAAAAAATTGAAATCACTTTTGCAATTTAGAGGAAAAGTGAGCTATTTATTTAAGTACTTAATCCGTTGTGCATCAAGGCACTTTAATGATTCAGACAAGAAACAGACCTGAAACATGACAACTGTGGTGAGAATAATATGTGACGAAAAACTTGATCTCGTTTACTTTTATTTGTGAGGTGGAAGGAAGAAGTGGTTGAAATCTTCTACGTTAATGGAATTCTGAATGTTATCTTATGTGGCCATGGTATCTTGAAGAGCAGATTAGCAGTTGGCTGCATCAATTTGCTGGCAAAGCAGCAGAATTCTTGAACTTTGGATATCTTTGGTTGCATACCCGGAGGAGACATGTTCCAACTGCAAACTGGAAGTCAACTGCCTTGAATGGCTGTCCTTTCACCACTCCAACAGGCCAACTTCATTAGCAAAAGTGGATGATAAAAAAATGTCTTAAGGAGCAATATCATTCATCAGCTTCAGTAAACATTGTTTGGATCAGTGGAGAGAAATGCTTTTGTCTGCGCTTTTGCAATGGCATCCACTTCTGCTCCCCAGAGCTTGCTCTGAAGCCATGCAATTCCTAGCATTTTTTCTGAAGATAGTTTGCACTAGAGGCCCCGTCTGCTTGGTCACCCCTCAAGGAGAAAGAATGCCTCTCCATATGTCTGAAGCAGAAGGCAGCACAGACTGACAGATAGGAATGAGATGATGTATTCCAAGAAATGCTCAATCCATGGCAATATGATGGGTTTGGGGGGAAGGAGGGGAGGAAACTAAACAAAATTTGAAGCAGATATGAATGCTAATAAAGGACACAACCCCGTCTGTCCCCAGAGATGAGGATCTACAGGTAAGACTGTGTGCACATCAGGAGGATTTAAAAAAAAAAATAAAAATAAAAATTGAGGAGCAAGATGTTGAACACTTTGAAGAAGGAAGTTGTAGGTAGTTTAGATGTGTGAGAACTGACAGTGCCTTTCATGTCCCGTTGTGAAACAGCTCAGAAACATTCAGGAAGTGGTAGACAGAGTGGAAGAAGAAATCAATGGAATTTAATGGGGGGGTGGTGAACAGAATTTGAGATAGAGATCTAATAAAAAATGTTTGGATATGCACATGCAAACTCAAGTGTCAGTGAATGTTAATGTATTGGCCCATTTTATACATAGTAAAAATGCTGTGGCAAATGAAATTCTCTCTATGGTACTGGACTATTACAGATGGAGTAGTAATTTGCAAATAACTAATCAGCTATAAGCTTTTGTTGAAAATAAACTTTGTCATTACAACTGTAGATCGACCCGTAGCTGCTGTACCTCTAACATGACAGCTGCCACCTTGTGGTTATCACTTCTGATAAGAATACCAGGTGACAACCCAGGCCTGTTTAAAAAAAGAGCTTCTCAATCTCTGTCACATTGCAGAATGTTTTAGCCATAAGCCTTCAATGTATCCCATGAACCTGCACCTGATGCTGTGTTTAGGACTCTCCGAATGAGCAGTGGGTCACACAGAAAAACAAATAGGAACTCTGATCTTTGTGCAGTTTAAAGGGGTCAGACTAAAGGCAGTCTGCTTCAGGCATCCTTGTTCTTGAGTCAGTCAGATTTTTTCTTCCCTGTTTTCTACTGTTAAACAGTATTTCCTGTTCTTCCATTTCCTTTGATTGTTTTCAGCCTCATTCGTGCTTTCATCCCACTTTATGCATCTTCAAAACACTAGTCACCTAGTTTTTGGAGAATTGTATTTGAAAAATATATATAATTCATTTGTAAGAATGAACACGGACGTTTGGGTTCAAGCGTGGCTTAGAGACAGATGCTCTGGTAGTGAGTTCTCACCAACATATAGACATTTATCCCATAGTGTTCCTCAGCAAGCCAATTCACCTCAAATGTTTCCTCTTTTACACCAGGCCAGTTTCCCAAGAAATAGACTTTTGCTGGGTTAATGAATGCAATTAGGTCAGTGAGGAGTGCTGTGAGCAAGAGTGCTGACATGGGGCAAAGGGCTTAACTGCTGTGCTGGGAAGGCATGGTGCCACCAGGGATGGAGGATACAGAGCCCCCTCTTTAGTGGCCATGGACTGTGCCAGCCATCTAGCTGAATTGCTCATCTTCATCCTTATCAGCAGTGTGCTAATTTGCACTTAGTTCAAGTGGAGAAATCCATGACCAAATTACTTTGCAACAACAAATGTCATTTGTCAGGTATTTGTAAATACTAGGATTTGCTGTGACTTGGTACCTGCCTGTAATTCCTTGTTTTCAAGTTACTTTCATCTAGTCAGTATAAGCAGACAGTTCATGTTACAAATTATCTATGTATTTCTATCCCGCTATTTTTATTCTGGCTTGTTGGTGTGGTGAGTGATTTGGGTTTTTTTTTAAGGGGTATTTTTACTGAAAGAATAAGAAAAACATAATTTTGCAGTTGCAAGCTATTTTGCTCATCTTTTGGTCTCCCTGATTAACTGTACTAAATTCTACTGGACTTCACAAAAAGCAGGTGTTGGGCAATAAAAACTTTCCGTAGGCTAAACCAGATGTCTTCCTCAAATCAATGGGAATATCACTGTGAAAAATGTATTGAATGTGGCAAGGTCTTGACTTCCTGAGAAAAGCTAGTGGGAAAAATACATATTTTCCCATGAGTTTCACCATTATTAAGAGGTCCTCATATGTTTCTACATAGCAGTACTAACAAGCTAGTTGTGTTTTTATTCTCTCCCATCTCTGATTGCATTCAGCCCTCAGGCAAATCTTTATACCCACTAAGTCTTCTGTCATACTATAGAAATCTTTATAGTAATAGATTGTAATGAAAATTAAGTTGATGGGTTCATGAGTGATTTATTATAAATGACTGTGCAGTAGCTTATTGTTTTCCTCAACAATACTCCCTGTATAGTGGAAGAATTGTGTGAGGGTAGTCTCAGAGTAACCTTTCAGGGAAACAAGGAGGAGAACAAGTCAATAGTGTCCTCTGCTCATTGACACGTTTTCAGGAGGTTTGCTTGGAGATGGTGGGGTTGTCTGCTTTGAATTCTGGAGAAATGCGTTGCAGTAGCACCCCGGCACAGGATGATGCAGACCTATGTAGGAACTGTACGTAAGTGGAAGAATACAAATCAGCTTCAAGATGAAAGCTCTTAAATCTGTTCTCTGCTTCTCATGCTGATTACCATGGCCCCAAGGCATAGTTAGAGAAGCAAGATGCACTCAGGAGGGTTACTTCAGAATTTCCACAAATCATTACTGATTATGTGTGTGTATTTTTAAGTGTTTACTGTATCAATCATCCATCTATAATGATGAACCTTAAGAACTGCATAAAGAGGAACAAGACTTGACTGGCACATGGATTTTCGTTATTTTACATATTACAGTCCATGTGGCTCCTGTTTTATAAACAGTAGCTATGGTAATGCGTTTAGGAAGGTTTTCATATGCATATCTACATATATATGCATATATTTGTGAGATATGCACCTCAAAATTTTCCAGTCATTATTATGAAATGCAGTATAGCCTTGAAAACTCATTCTGAAAGGATTCCTATAATCAATTAGCTGATTCTCTAGAGTAGCCTTAATATGTTGGTTTAATTAATGCCGTATTCAATAGCAGAGCAAGCTGGTGCAGAACTCTTGCAGCGGTGACTGGCTGGTTTGCACCGCTGGTTTGCAGACGGTGTCTTTCTCTAGTTGCTAGTCTGTGCCAATGCTTTTTCTACTAGTGTTTCATCATTCTAATCGTACCTGTAGGATCAAAAGGAAAAATGAAAAGAATGATATTTCCAGGAGAAATAAAGCATACTGCAGCAAGCTTCCAAGTAAATAAGATGAGAGCTACTTACATTATTATAGCAATACCAAGCAGATCAGTGTTGCAGGGCTAGTAAGGTGTACTTGTGCAGAAATAACCTCCTGCAAAACTGAAAACAAGAGACACAGATAGTGAGGAGAATAATATTCAACAAGACTAGAAAATAAAAGCAGTATAGGCATGTACTACATGATAGCAGAGGTGCAATCACTACTGATAGTATCCCTTTGGTAAAAAGAATAATTCTTCAGCTGTGGTTTCATAAATATACATTTATCAGTTACCATTTCAATGGGTCGCATTATTACACTGTTTATTAAACAGCTATTGAAGCTCTTCACTATCGTCAGTAATTTACACCAGCAAAAACTCTAGTATTTGTATTTAAAACCTTGTGGTGAGTTTTCATACTTCTGGTCTTTTTCCTACAGGAAAGATTTGTGCCATAACCACCATTCTGAACTGATGTAGTTTTTAGCCATAGAAATTTTCTTTTTTTTTAGGATGATAAACAAATGATTTATTGTAGATAAATACTTTATGTACAAATTATCCTATTTGTCACTCACTTGATTATAGTTTTTCATGTAATGAAGGATTTAGCTTGTTGGAAGTTAATAATCCATTTTCTGAATTACTCTTTTTACTGTTTCTCACTGTATTGGAAAAACTTAATTTAGTAATACTGCAACTCGTCTGACCTCGGGGTGCTGGAGAAGATGAACATGAGACATACTTGTATATGGCTTAACACAGAAGCCATTCAATGGTTTTAAAGGGCACTGATCTTTCTCCAAACATGTCTATGAATTTTCTAAATCTCTTCTGGTTGTTGAAGAATGGTATCCAGCAGTTTCAGAAGCAAATTTTGAAAACAAATCTGTTCTGAAAATGAGGTGATAAATCTAACTTTTTAGCTACTTAAAACGCATATTTTCATTGGTGATCTGGGATTTTAATTGCACTTACAGGTGGATGTTTACTTGAATAGATTTTTGTCTTTTTTTTCCACAGCATAAACCCCCCCCCACATATAAAAATGAAGTGGTGCAGTGGGTGGGAGCAGTTGCTGCTCTAGACAGTCCAACCAGCCCGTGGGAGGACATGACAGGACCTCTTGTCCGTGTGTACAAGCCTACCCAACAGGCGGTCTGTGCAGCCCGAGTGTATCATGAGAGTGATTAAATTCCTGCTGTGTATAATAATTGCTATATTGATAGAATAATGCAGGAAGTGTATTGGTGCTTAATCTGCTGTATCAACCTGGAAAAAAAAAAAGTGCTTTGGGAATGATAGTATTTTTGTACTTATATTTAATTTGATGCCACTCCTACTAAATGGGTCAGTGATCTGAGGTATTGTATTTTTGACATTAAGAGAAGTGCTGTGTGCTTCAAAATACATTAGCTTTTCTTCCTGCGAAAATTGCTCCACTTTGTTTTGGCTTCAAGATGATGAAATTAGTTTGTGGCTTCCTTCCTTTTTCTTTTGTTTTTTGAGGTGGGCAAAATCTTGGTTTCCACAGGCAGGAAAGAAAGTGAAGTGGCATCCAAGTTGCTCTTTAAAAATACATAAATAAATTGGAGAATAATACGCTATTCAAATGGTTTGATCTCAGTGGGGCTCTGATACATCTAGCAGACTGGGTTATGCTAACATGAGTTTTCCCGCATCCCGTTCTGCTTCTGCTGAAAACATTGGTCACTTTAGAGTGAGTTCTGTGCGAGCTGAATAGAACAACACTATAGATTTTGGTGGGATGATGAAAAGCTTAATGCTTCGTGCACAGTCGTGTAGACCAAGGAGTTCAGGCATCTCAGAAATAATTTCCAGATCAGTACCAAGAAAACACCAGCTTTCCTGAAAAGTCTAAATGCCTTGGAGATTTATCCTACCCTGAAATGAAACAGAGCTGGATAATGTTGATCTAGATGCTTTGAAAATTCCTTGCAGGCTGCTAGAATTAACGTGTTTTGTCAAAATAAAACTGCTGAGATTTAAATGATGTGGTTTCATCCTCATTCGGAACTTCAGACTTCTTTGGAATAAATGGTATTTCCCAATAAGAAATAGCTTGTAAAATAGCATAGGGCAGTTGTGAAGATCCAAAGCTAAAGGAAACAAGCTGGTTCTGTGTGTGCAGAGCAGCTGGGGCAGGGCTGGGGAGAGCTCGGGCAGCCCTGGCTACGGAGCGGCTGCTGCCCGCTTGTCCCCAGCCCTTCTGTCTGTGTCACCAGGAAGATGCCTGTGTTGGTGCACAAATATAAGCCAGCAGAGAAGAGCCACCATGGTTTTTAGAGGCCACTTTAACTGCCTGACCCTGGCATTTGGGTGGACAGAAGATTCATGCCTTAAGTAGGGGCTGCTAGTGTACTAATTATATAGTGATGGCAGGCTCTGTATAATAGCAATTTTCACTCAATTACTCAGTGCACAGTGTCACTATTATAACCCAATTAATTTTAAATAACATTCTAATTTAAAAGAAGGCAATATGTTGCATTTCCGCAAGTTATCTATCGTGTTACGATGGTCAATTTAGCTAACTCTCTTTAGAGTTGCATTATACAGTGATGCAAACAAACCAGTGAAAAATAACGTGACACAAAATGACTGTGTCTTTCTGGTGCCGAAAGCTTCTGAGGCTGTGCATTGTATGGCTTTCTCACGGTCTGTCTTGGTAAGATGCAAGACTGTAGAGGACATTTTAAGCCAATATTTAATTGAAAGGTGGTGTTCTGCTATGCCTATAGTTTAAGGTACATAAAAGAAAACTACCAACTAAGGTTAGCAGACCATTAAATGAAAATTCAATGTTCCATTTCCACTGGTGATTTAGGATTACATATCAGTCATAATGAACAGGGTTTTAACTAATGATCTTTCCTGAAGAGAGAACAACACAGTCAGGCAGATAGTTTACAGCTTTATTTTGTCTATGAGAATTGTAAGCTTATGGTGCAAAATGCAAGTGAATGAAATATATGAGTCAAGACAGTGGACTAGATTATTTCAAATGTAGGAAAAAAATAAAAATAAAGGTTTGTCTCACTGATACAAACTTACGCATTTTATGCATTAAACAGAATTTGATTTTGGCCTGCGTGTGAGGCATTTACTGAGGCAGCGGTGGCTGAGCAGGCTCCCTGCTGTTGCCTGGCCCTTAATCCAGTTGGTGACGTGTGCACCTGGTAAGCCCAGGTACCCCAATGAGCATATGTTTGTAACAGCTGGAGAAAAAGGAAAATAAGTGTGGGTTTGGGAGGAAAGCGGTTCCTTCAGCATTTGGTGAAAGCAGAGCATTGGCAGCCCTGGTGTCTGGGACTCTGACACGTGGCTTTGGGGTGAACACAGAGTTGCTGCCACGAGGACAACTGTCTTCCCTTAGGAAGGAGCAAAGATCACCTGACAGCCCGTGGCTATGAAGAAATTAATTGGGAAGTGAGCACACTGCTAACCTTAAGCCTGGCCTTGATGTAAGCAGCAATGACAACCTCTTTACTCCCAGATTTTGCTGTCACTGGATGGGGAGGCTTCCATCTGGACTCCATGAGGTGTCTTTAGATTTAAACTGACTGACTCAAAGTATTTGGAGGAATAACTGTGTTTGCAGCCCTCCAAATTGCACAGAGTTATTACCTGGTAAGCTATTTAAGAAATGCTTATAAATGTGGGTTGTCATTGCTTGTTTGACTAGAAGAAAACAGCTCACCTGTTTCCCACAAACAGGATTTGCTTTCCATTATTGCTTTTGAAATTATTTCCATGCTAAGGTTGTGTGATTTTTCCTCTTAGAATGTGTTGGTGCTATTATCAGACTTCCCTTCATTTGGGGAATACAAAACCAAGGAATTTAATAGCTGCTATACAAAAATCCATGTCTTAATTCCCACATCTCCTTTATAAGGGTTTTCTGTAGCACCCATCACTGCAGTGTGTGTTTAACTGACACTGAGATGATTTAGTCATTTTAAGAAAGAGGTAGAAGCAAACATGTTTAAAGTATACCCGATGGACAGCAAGTCAGATACTCATTAACAATATCTTCAAACCATAATCAGTTAGCCTCAGAGAACATGTTTTATCTTGCTCTCAGGCAACCTTTCTGCCGCAGATGATTTGCACTCTTATTGAACAAAGTTGTCAGCAGAATGGGTAATAGCAAGTCTGACAATGCTCTGTGGTCTTGAAAGTAAAACAAAACAAAACAAACCTCACACCAAACCAAATAAAAACCCACCCCAAACCAGCCAACCAAAACAAAACACCAAAAAACCCCACAAAACCCCAAACAAACAGGGGCTTGGGGGCAGCAAATGTGGAGTTTAGAGCAGAAAGTAAAGAACATTAAAAGGTCAGGGCTACTGAAAGTTATAGCATTAAGATTATGTCATTGGATAACAAATCTTCACTGTAAGAGAAAAGGTAGGAAAATATACCTGGGGCCCTTCCATTTGCTTTCTCTAATACACAAATCTATTTACCCTGTTTAGCATTTCTTAATGGTAAAAGATAGCACACCTCAATTATTACTGTGGGGAAACAGTGATTAGAGGAAATATAATACACAGTGTGAACATCTGCTGCTGTCATAATCACAGCATCTCCACTACTTGGCTGGGATATTTTTGGTTTTGATAATGTTGTAAGATATTTGCAGAAAGAAGATATAGGGATAAGCTAAGATTGACAGTGTGAGCAGTTAGTGACCTCGTGAAATGGGCATATGGGTTGTGCCTGTGTACGGATTGTGATGCTGCTTGTGCTTCATAAAGTCCCTCTTGGCCTGCACTCTGTGCTTCTCATGAGATGATTAAATTTTGGGATGTTTTAGGATTATTTATTTTTATAATTATCTTGTATAGGTCCATCATCAAAATGACTCCTTAAAGTGACGAGTTTTCTTTTAATTACGTGCTGTAAGAGTGCACTGATACAAGGGAGTCTTGTGTGGATATGCCCCTGGTGGGGTGGGTACTGGGACTGTATCTTTTTGCAGCTTTCTAGGCAAAATTGAAGCTGGCACTTTATACCAGGCAGGTTACCACTTGGTACCTTTTCCAGGCAGTGTCTGTCAGACAAAATTGTTCTTTAATCTCATTACGAAGTTGCAGACCTAATCTAAAAGGAACCACCTTGATCTCCTTTTCAGCCCTGTTGTGTTCAGTGCACAGTTGGTGTTTGTGTAGTTATTTTTACTCATTTACATGTTTTAATAACATGCTAACCATCTAATTTATAACAGAATTTATTAGGTGTAATAGGGCTTGCATGGAAGATTTTTGTACAGCCACCAGTGGATGTTAGCTTTATAATTTAACTCCAGTATATTGTTACATTTTCATGAGAAACCTAATGATGGCACAACATACTTTAAACAAAAACCCCTTGATTTTGCTATTTAAAATTTATGTTTTAAGACTTCTATTTTCCCACTTAAAATAATGAACAGTAAATGAGGACATACATATTTTTCTTGTGGGATGTTTAATTGGCATGGTTATCAAGTTATCTGTAAAGATCGTTTGTGACAGAGCATGAATTAAGGTCAAACTTAGTAAGCAGGAGGTGGATTTTTGCTCATAAACTGCTATTGAAGGAGAAAAACTGCCTGTAGTGGAATTGCACTGTGAGCGTCCTGGTTTTGGCTGGGATAGAGTTAACTTTCTTCCTGGTAGCCAGTACAGTGCTGGTTTTTGGATTTAGTTGGAGAAGAATATTGCTAATACACTGATGGTTTGGTTGTTGCTAAGCAATGTTTGTACCAAGTCAAGGACTTTTCAGCGAGTAGCCCAGAGGTGCACAGAACAGCTGTGAGGGGACACAGCTGGGACAGCTGACCTCAACTGACCAAAGGGATATTCTGTACCATATGATGTCATGCTCAGCATATAAAGTTGGGGGAAGAAGGAAGGTGGGACATTCAGAGCAATGGTGTTTTTCTTCCCAAGTAACCATTAAACATGATGGAGCCCGGCTTACCTGCAGATGGCTGAATACCTGCCGGCCCATGGGAAATAGTGAATGAATTCCTTGTTTTGCTTTGCTCGTGTGCACAGCTTTTGTTTTAGCTATTAAACTGTCTGTATCTCAACCCATGAGCTTTATCACTTATTCTTCTGATTCTCTCCTCTATCCCACCAGAGGTGAATGAGGGAGTGGCTGCGTGGGGCTTAGTAACACAGTGAGTGAAGGTAAAGGGTTTCCTGCGGGAAATGCTGGGATTTCACCAAAAGAGGATCGACTCAGGGCAACTGAAAGGTGAGATGTAAACATACTGTGCCTAAAGTGTACAGTTGGTATTCCTTCCTGCATCACTTTAGGAGGTGTAGGATGGTGTGTTGATGTGTGTGGTGGGGTTTTGTTTTGTTTTATTTACAATCTAAATCTGGCAGCTTGGAGCTAACCCCACTGCCATGGAAGGGGAGAACACCTTGTGTGGAAAGAGCTTCATATGGCCAAGCTACAACCCCTGTCTGACTTCAGCAGTGGTTCACTGGAAATTGAAAGAGTATTGAACGCTGCTCTTTAATTTAGTGCGATCATTCTCAAAAATACTGGATTGGTACTATTCCCTTTAACTAGTGTTGTTGAAGTTTCAGCTTTGATAGGCACGCCTAGTTTTGTTCTGTGTCTGAATTTTAACTGAAATATGACAGTTATTGACTTTTAATATGATCTAGCTCTCTCTTCAATCCCAAGCTTTAGGTATTCATGTTAATTAAAATGCATATTAATGACAAACTGGTGAATGGTTACAATGCAAAGTGTCAATTATCCTATTTTTGAATGCATTTGAAACAGCAAATGAATTCATCAAGCCATGAGCGTCCAACTACACAGATGCCTGTGATGTAAATCGATGGGAAGAGTTAATGCCGTAATTCCTACAAACATTTGTCAAGCCTCTAAAGATCTCTGTACCTGAGCTGTTAACTGTTCAGGCTCAAGACTGGTCCGCAGCAAAACAGGTTTGAGCGCGTCTCTGCGCGCCAGCATTGCCCTGCAGGATGGCAACGACTGCGGGTCTTTGGTGCTGAGTGCTGAAGGACATGCTGATTTAGTACTTCAGGCTGCCCTTGGGGTACAGAGGGGCACAGAAACCGGCTCTTAGTTATAAGTTCAGGCCCCCTTGTAGTAATTTGAGGTTTGTGAGATTTTAGTGTGTTTTTTTCTTTAAACTATTGTTCTATCTAAAGTACTAGGTAGTGCTAATGATGGTTTCTTTTTTTCACAGTCAAAAGAACTGAAATGTTTTTAATATGGCAAAGATAAAAATGAGAAACCGCAGGAGTGACTTCTGAAGGGAGAAGTTCTCTCTTTCGGTCAGTGTCTACCAGCAGGCGGATAGGAAACGCTCGCCCTTTGAGCAAATTGGGATACATTTAAAGGCATTTGATCTCTGCTGAACTGGTGTAACCGTATGAAGCCTCTTCTATTATTAACTCCGTCTGCTTCAAATAATTCAGGACTAGCAATGTCAAGCCACTTTGTGATACAGCTTGCCTACAATATTAAATTTTCAGCAGCTGCATTTTAATGGGATGACAGTTCAAAAGCATGGTGTTGGCTTGTGTTTAAGGAATCCAGATTTGACTGCTTTAGAACTACCTTGTGTTTGGAAACACACCAACACATGCGGGCTGTGATCAGATAGCCTAGATGAATTTTGTTGCCCAGTTAATACACTCTATAGCTTCAACAGATAAGGGCGGGCTGCCTGTCTGATGTACAAGAGCTAAGGCAAGTAAATGCATGTATACACATGAGTAATGTATTAACGTGCTGTGCTATCAATACCAGAATTTTGTGAGATTTAGGGATAGGTAAGATGATGTCAGAAGCAGCTTTCAGCTAGAAATATTGATGGGAAAAGGTATTTTGACTTTGATTTCATTTTAGCAGGATTCTCTTTCCAAATTGGTGATTGTTTTCAAGTGTCTAATTGATTTGCTTTCTTTTTCTCCAGAGACTTTCAGACACAGTTGTACCAATTCAGGGTTTGGAAAATGATTAGAAATACAGGGTGTAACAAATGACTGGGTTTTAGGAAAAGAGTAAGGCAGAATTTTGGCTGATATCTTTATATATAGACCATGTTGCAATCGCATGTAGAACTCATTTAAAAGCACTGTGTTAGGTTTGTAAAGCCCTGTCTGGTATGGTGAAGGGAAGGCACTGCAGGTGAAAGAAAGAGAATATAGTGCCTGTCACACTGAAGAGTGATGGGACAGGACAGAAGGAAGTAGCATGTTTTTGTTCTAACCTCATGTCTGATACGTGCTGACGTAGAATAGCTTTAAAGGAAAGGCGTAGGTTTGTATACACACATAATTCCTTAGGCTAAAGTTAAGACTTGGTAACACATGGACTGTTTTGTCCTTAAAAATTGAAAGATGTTGTGTGAACAGTGTACCTCAGGTGCTGTTATTCTTAAAAAAAATGCTCAGTTAATGATGAAGATAACTATGTTGTTTAGAAACCTTAACTATCTTTGGAGTAACAGTTGTGCATTTTACAGTTCTTTTGTAAGGGAAATCTGTGTATAGCACTCGAAGTCCCTCGTGTCTAATGTGCTTTGAGCAGTAGGTGGAAACACAGTTGATTCATTAATTTGCTGGTGTTGTTAAGCTGCAGTTGTGAAGAAGGTGGAGGAGCTGAGAACCAGGGGAAGATGATATCTGGCGACACTGCAAAGCGAAGGTGGAAGTATTTGCACTTTGAGAAAAGGGTCCTGCCAGAATGTAAAAAGTACAAAGTCTAAAATATTGGTGGCTCTCAACTAATCTGTAGAAATGTTCTTGATCTTTGAGGTTTTCTTCTGCTTCATTTATGTGCTGTGCCTCTAGTTGTCTGATATCTGAGAAAAAGCAACTGCCAGAAGTCAATGATTAAGGCAACAGAAATTTTTCTTAGGTCTTTGAATTCTCTGCTTTGCAGTAAAGGATCCCTGCTGATTAACTCCCCCTATGTAATATGTGAGTGTGAAGCCTATACCATGTAATTCATCTGTCCTCATCTACTTGCATGAAAAGGTTCGCTGTCTTTATCCTTGAGAAGTCATAGCGAGCATGAATTTTACCAATTCCTATTAAAAAAAAAAATAATAATAATAAAAAGCTGTACCAGCAAAAGCAGAAAAAGTCTGATTTTAACTAACTGACCTTTACCAGGACTTGACAAAGTGCCTCGCAGCACTCTGTGGGACATAGAAAGGCTGTGAAGACTGCTGTGCTTCATTAAAAATGCATGAATATAACTTATTTTGCATACAAGATTGTAATCGGCTGTTCAATGAATAACTCTGATTTTACACCTAATGCATGGAATTGGATTTCTATTTTGCATTTACTGATACAAATGTGTATATTCTTAAAGACTCCATCATTGCGTGATTGAGTTGTTCCTGAGTCCACAGACTGCATGTGCCTCTGCAGCACTAATCCTGTTCTCCTTGTTGGACCATAGCTTGATATTAGGCTCTGTGACCTTTGACATTACTGTTTTAGCTGACTAGCAAACATAGTCCAGTTCTGTTCCAAACATTGGAGGATGTCAGCAAAGCTGACCTGTTGTGAAAGAGATCCTTCTAATAAAGTTGTTCTTTCAACCGCCCCGAACCCCTGAAATACCAAGCAAAAAAACCCACAGGCTAGTAAATACCTGAGGCCGTAGAAGGAGGTGCTTACATCTGTTACCTTGCTTCTGTCCCTGCAATGTCTTTGTGCCTCAAGCAACTGGAAATTTACAGTTTTGAACTTCAACTATGAGACTTCACACATGGCAGGTAAGCAGCGTTAATTAGTACAGCACTGGTGTACCAGGATTGTACCGATTTCTGCCTTGTCATGGGGCACTCACTGGAACGCTGTAGCCAGACACTGACTGAGGATAATTTGAAACCCAAAGCCTTTCAGTGGGTGGCCTCATCATGTAGCTTTGCAAGCGTGAGCAACCTCTGCGAGCAGAGCGAGCACCAGCCCCGCACACCGTCAGTGCAGGTTTCCCAGTCTTCCTCCTGCCCCGTCACACTTCCCTGCTCCCTTTGCTGGCTCTGATCAGCGGTGATTCTCCGTTCTCATGCAAGCGTTACTCATTTCACTAAATAGTTTTTATTTTCTCTGGATGTAAAAGGATTGGGTTATAACAAAAAGCTGAATTTTATTTAAATACCTGATTCTGCTGAAAATGATGGAATGGCCTATTCCATTCATGCTCACTTTAGGCAGTAGAAGGTTTCATGGGTAGTAGCTTGCTGTAATGATCCTGTTTTTCATACAGGTTGTAGCATATAATTATAATTGTTCTGTCTTTCCAAGAGAATGTTCATGATGACTTTAAATGATTTCCCCCCACCACCCTTAATTTGTTTTGTTCATGAGCTTCAGCGGTTCTGTAAGTGTTGGCAGTGCACGGTGTTTCTACAGGTGGCACTGATGTTGCTTGCTGTGCCCTGAGAGCTGGTGGCACAGCGGGAGTCGCAGCGTAGACAAATACAAACATGCAGTGCAGGAAACTTAAACCTTACCAGGATACCAGGGAGAAGGCAGTTCGCTAGCGATTACTGTTTCTGGGTTTTCCTCTTTTCAAATGAAGCCTTTTTTTAATCCCTTCCCAGAATATATCAGAAGGAATATCCTAGTTGAGTAGTTGCAGTGAAATCAAATGAATATGCTTGTTTATTTAAATCCCTATTGCACTTCCAATTTAAATTACGAAGAAAGGGAAGACTGTTCAGGACTTGAGGTAACAACAGCACGATCGCACTCTACCCTTTGGACAAACAAGACTAGTCTGTACTTTGAATGTCCAGTTCTTTTGAAGCCTCCTTTTAGCTGCAAAAACTATTTAAAGACAGTATGTTTGGGTCAGGATGTTTTGACAGCAGTTCATACTTCAGTTGCCTCCTGTTAGAGGCTAAAGGAAGAAACTTAATTTTCCTTGAAATATGGTTAACTACTTTGTCATAATAAATCAACTCATCTCTTGTATGTGTTAAGAAATAAAAATGTTAAATTTGAATAATACCATTTATTTCTATGTAAGGAATATAGAGAAGAATATAAGAAAATGTATGTAAAAAAAAATTGCTTACCTGTTTCATTTCTTGTTATCTAAACTAGGGGATATAAACCAAAAATTTCCTCAAACATCATGGTGTTTCTGCCTCAGTAATTTCTCCTAATAAACCTTCCTCTGCACTTACCATATCTGAACAAGAAATTGCTTTAAGCTATTAATTATACTTTTCTTTTCCTCCAGTTCTCTCTCTTTGTTCTATTATCTCTGTAGGGCAGGGAATAGTTCAGATAGATGTGTATCTTTACCATTTAAAATGTTGTAAGTTTTTGTGTTTATCATAACCATCTCTTTTGTTAGGATGTGTGATGTCAGATACTTTAATGTTGGCCAGCAGACTCGGAAGGTGCTGGCAAGGGAGGCTGCAGGTGGGGTGGATGCATAACTTCTTGAGAAACTTCACCGAAGAAGTGCTCTCCTGTTAACTCTGCCCTGTGTGGGTCCTGCCACTCTGGTTTGCAATGGATATCCTCTGCAAGTCTCACTGATTTGATTAAAACATCTAAAGCAAGTTATCAGCTCTGCCATTTGCTACTGGTTACTGCCTCTTTGCAGGATGGTCACTTTCCCCAGTTTTCATGGCATTTTATTAAGTTGGACTGTAGATGACAATAAAGATACAGGGGCACCTACACTTTTTCAGCCTCTTCAGCTTGAGAATGCTTGTCAAAGCTGGCAGATATTTTGCTTCTAGCTAAATTTTACCAGTTTGTGCCACCCATAATCTGTCTTAAACAGCTATGTTTTAATTTTGCCTCCAGTGATGCAGACTTGTGTTTGTTCACTCTTCATTCGTGATGCTTCCAGTCAGTGATCTTTGCTTCTGTTCTTGTATTCAATATGGGGTGTTTTCCCCCAACCACTGATCATTATTTAAATTTGTTGCATTCCAGATGTCAGCACGCAGAGGGATGAAAGGCATTGTTATACTCAGTGGTTATAAAGATAATGTATACAGGGAGAAATCTTAGTAGAAAGATGAAAACAAGGACTAGACTGAAGTTATATCCTCACTGATGTCTATAATATAATTTGCATTGAATTTGTCGCAGCCACACTTTCACTCTGGCTCAGGTAGTAAGTCTCTAAGGAAGGTACAAAGCTGTATGGTCAGCTTTGAATTTTCAAATTACAATATCTGAGAGGATGAGCACAAGCACACAAGGGCTGTGCTTGATGAAGAGGGTCTTGAGTCGTGAGGGCTGTGGCTCATTTCCTTTTGGAACTGTGAAGCAGCTGTAAAATTTGGACCTTATTGTGTGCTAGTTAGAGAACTTCAGTCTAAAAATACCGTACAGTTACCCAAAACTGGTTCTAGGAATCATAAAATTCTTTCACTATGTCCTGACAAAAATTATAACATTTCCAGATGCGTTAGTGCTTTCTAAATTGAGATCTTAATCTAGCAATATTATGAAGATGATTTTAAAAAAAAAAAAGATTTAGTAACAGATAAATTTCCTTGGATTTATCTCTTATTTAATATTGTAGCAGCCAAGACTTTTATGTCAGAGGATCCTAAAACTAAGTTATTGCCAGAATTAATCACAAAAGAAGTTGTCATGCCTACCGAGCACCCAATCAGTGGCATTTCAATCTTTCTCAGGTTTAAACATAAAATTCTCAGCCACCCATGCTTAACACCATCCAGGCTGTTAGCTCCGCTGCAGTGCTGGCCATGGAGATGGCACCGCTGCCTACCGGGGAAACCCTGTCCTGGAAATGGGAACTGATCACTTGCGGAATGTTGTATTTGTTCAGAAATAGGTGCTGCACGCTCATCAGCTCCCCTGTCAAACTCTTTAGAAGCTCATCTATAAATTAAGTGGGTTTAGTATTCCCTCTGCCTTTTGAGACCTGAGTTTATAAGTGGGTCAGTTGTCCCTGGGGAAATTAAGCACACAAAATACCCCACAAGCAAGAAAGCACGGAAGTGTCAGGGGTTGAGCGCAGGATGGACCTGGGAGGTCGGGGCCCTCGGGAGGTGGCAGAGAAAGCAGTAGGTGGTGCTGGGGGCTGGGGAAGTGCAAGGGCAGCAGATTAATTGAGGCCCAGGGACATGTGCCGGGGAACAGCACAGGGAGGAGGTGGTGCAGAGTTTCCGCTGTAACTGTGCGTGTGGCTCTCTACCCAGTTGCAAAATGTATGGCAAAAGGAGAAACTGGCTCAACAGTTGTCTTGTATGTAATTTCATTACTGTTTGCAACAGTCACTATAGAAAACATTGTGAACCGGTTGATTAGGATGTCAGGTGTGTAAACTCTATGTACCAGAATTCCTTCATGCAATTTTACCCTAGGCTTTTTATCTGCTGTATTGCTGTGGAATCACTGGTCCAAAACTCTCAGGAAAGAAATGTTAGCACTTAGGCATATTAGATTCCTGTTCCTTCGCGTTCTCCCGTCCCTTCAGAGTGCCCCTTCCTGAGCGTCTGGCAATACTGCAGATTAGCGCTCTGAATTTGCTTTCAAATCTAGTCCCAGAAGACTGGATAGATACAGCATTCCAGAATCCCTCATTCCTTCAGATTTTTTCTCAATACAGGTGGTGTCTTCACTAAAAATAAAAATCGTTGGCAAATTTTGTTATAGAATATAATGTGTGGTAAACTATCTCTTGTGTAAGACTTCCTGGTAATGGAATTACCAGAAAAAAAACCCCACAAACCTGACTTCCCCAAAACACCATCTCCTGAAATATGTATCTCAGAAAAACGTATTTTATCTTGTGTTGCTTTGTGTTTTATTGGTCACAATACTGTTCAGACATCAACCATAGTAGAAATAATTTATAACTCCATATAGCTTTTAGATTGTACTTAGCGTGCAGAGCACCTTCTCTTTTCCTGTAGTCTTTATTCTGTCATTTTTTTCCCATTTTTCCTTTTTTTTTTCCCATTTATTTTACCTTCACTAGATCCCCATGGATTACGGCTTCAGATGCAGACTGGTCAGTGTTTTAGTGAGAAAATGGTGAAACTAGCATTGCCAAGCTTGCAGCAGATGAGGAGCACGACACAGTCACTATAATGAGAGTATGGGGAGGGTTCTCCCAGGTTTCTAAAGAGATTCCTCGTAAGGAGTAGTGTTTCACCTAATTAAGAGAACATGTTTAAAAGAGCAAATGTACTTCAAAGCATGCCAGCGAGGAGTCCGCGGAGACACGTGTTGGCCGTTCTCTAGCTGGATCAAAGTGGCACAGAGACATTAGGCAGGTTTCTCCCTTTTATCTGCTTATTCTCTACTGGTGTAACAGATCTGCCTGTCAGAGCAAGGGCAGCCTCTGCTCCAATGGTTCAACAGTGTCCCAAGCTGATTTGTTAGACAACACAGAGACAACAATGATCGCCCATGAAACTGCAACAGCTGGCCTGAAAATTAAGAAATAAATCATAAATTAGATAAAATGAGATCCTAATTTTGTTATTGGGCTAAGAGGATCTTACTGCAGCAGAATTTGCTAAACCCATCAAGTAACAGAGTCAATATCACCATGAATTCTGATTTGTTAGTCACCAGTACTGTTGCTAACCAGAGACATTGACTTGTGGAAGTGGTTTATACCTGCCCCTAGAGTTTTCCGGTTAAAAGGTGCTCTCTTTCCTTATTAGTGTCAGGTATTGTTGAGTAGACCTAAGCAGCTGCTGTGGTGCTGTCTCTATACCTACAGTACTATCCTTGTGTAAGTTTTGCATTTCTCCTCAGAGTTTTGAGTGACAGGTTGAACAACTGAAAATAACAAATTTTAAGACTCTCTTGCCTTCCTTCAAAGTTCTGTTAAAATACTTTGTTATTTATATTTAATCTGCTTTCTTTGAGTTTTGATTTAATGTAATGGCTTTTGAAATCTAGAGGGTATGAGATCACATACTTTCACTCAGACAGAAATTGAAAATGTAATAATGCTGTGAACTCCTGGATCTTATTGATTCTTTGTGTGTAGGGGTGACTCACCTTCTGAATGGTTACAAAGAGCAGCCGTCATATGCGACAGTTGTATTTGTAGGGCTGGAGCTCAATGCAACCTAAAAATTAGGCTTTAAAAATGCACACCAGTGCTATGTCTAAATCTGTCTGTCTTCTGCCATTGAGGTCCATCTAGTTTTCTGCTGTTTCCCCTTTGCAGTGCTTAAGACATCTTCATTGCGTTAATACAATATCAGTAACAGTACAAACAATGTTACATGGTTTTATTTAGCTTTGGATATGTCTTTTTCTGCTGGATTGCTCATTTTTATGTTTTCCCTTCTTGTTAACAAATGGTTTTCCAATTTTGAGAAGCTCATTTCAAACTATTATAACATCCTGTCTGACCTATGGAGATTAGGGCTCCTGAAGTACAATAAGCACTTTGCTGACTTTCTGAAAAGATTTTTGGGAATTAATACAGTGGGTTTTTTAAAAGTGGGTTTATTTCTAAGCTTTTTTTAAAGGTATACTTTGCATATATACAGTATACTACAAAGAATATAAAACTTGCCAAGAGAACTTTCCAGGAAACTTCCTATATACAAAAAAAAAAGCTACTGAAATATACATCATATGTTACTTGAAATATCTTGTGAATAACAGGCAGGGAATGTACCAGCAGGTATTCTTTAAAATACCTTAATAGAGTAGCAACTAGTACCATTGTGCGATGGTACTTCTGGAAATAGTTCCAAGCAGCAGAAATGTTGATTAGTTGGCCCTTTACCTTGCTAGTGCTGAATAACTGAAATAATAGTAGAACTGTTGCATAAGTACACATAGTAATTCTCATTTCTAGTCTTAGATGTTATTTTTCTGTCTGGAGAAAATGTAAGTCAGACTTTTCCCACATTTTCAGTGAGACTTCAGTTTCACCTGTTTGTGGATGGCTCTGCTTTATATAGCTTCTCTGTGTGTGTATTTTGCTAGTTTGCAGAAGACTGAAAAATACGTAACCAAAATAGGGGAAATTGTGATACGTGTATACATGTGAACGCACATAGGTAAGATATTTATTAGAATGGAAATTTATGCTGCCAGCAGAAAAGAGCACAAATCCAAGGGGCATTTTAGAATCTTAGAAAAGCATGGGTACGTATTCTGGGGCTTGTCTCAGTGTTTGGCATAAAGCAGAACTATAATAAGGAGCCAAATTTTGCCACCTTAATTTATTTATTAAGAAAGAATAATCCTCTTAAATTCAAAAGCAAGTTCCTGTCCCTTGGGTTTTAAAACCACACGTTAGCATTGATTTTTTTGTTTTGTTTTGCTGAGTGGACTTTAACCAACCTGGGAATATCAGTTGTCGCAGAGCTTGCCCTACAGGATTAGCTAGAAGGGAAGAAGTTTGGATTGGGTTTTTTTGTTTGGTTTGTGTGATTTGTTGTTTGGGTTTTTTGGGTTTGTTTTTTGTAACTGCAGAACAGTATGTAGACCAAAATTGACACGGAAATAGTATTGTCAGAAACAGGGGGGGTTTTGGGGTAGCAGTCATGATGGATGATGGAAAACGAGCTGTAGCAGGTAACAAGTGTGTCCGGTTTGAAGAGCAATGCCTTGATGAAGTGTTACATGGACTGCTCAATGAGCCCTCTGTGGTGGGACCAGTTTAGCCTAAATGTGCCAATTGGAATCATACAGATTTTTTGGGCGAGAGATAGTCATGCAAAAAATATGAAACTTGGGGAATCAGATGTCTGTACCTAAAAATCATGTACTCAACCTTGTGTTTATTTTCCTAAATCACATACTTGAGAGAATGGAATAACTATTTTTGTGTTTTCGCAGTTATATTTAGTAGTGTTTTAGAGCTTATATTTCTTATTATGAGGATGTTTGTTTAGGGAAAACTGAAACTTTGATTCCACATTCTGTTAAATTGATTGTGTTTGTTTAATATATGTGTAGCATATCTGGTATGTACCATACACTTGTCTAAAATAATTAAAATAGGATTTTTGCTTGGTCTTGCAAGATTTGTCAGAAGACTTCATTTACTTCTCTTTATTATAGGAAAGATATCTATGGATAACAATCCAGAATATTTTAATTTGGTGGTAAAAAATAAAATAGTGATAAATATAGTTCCTTGGGTCCAAGCCCTTGGTTTTGCAGTTGAAATGTTAAAGGAAAGATAAAGTTGCTATTTTGCTTCCCCAGAAATACAGATCCCCTGCTTTCTGGTAAAAGATCTTTGGTACTTCACTGAAATTGAACAAGTAGTTTCACAAGATGTGTGTGCTATAGCACTGATTGCAACTTGAAGGCCTAGGTCTCTTTTAAATTGAAAAATGAGTTAATCCCAATCTTGACTACTATATGAACAGGATTGCAGAAGGTTTTTCAACACAGATTTTCCTTTAGTTTCCAAGTTTAAAACCTGGGCATTTTCTGTCACTCAGTCACTTGGGAATACAATGTATGGGGGTTTATTTGCCTATCCCCTAGTAGATACAAATCGAGATGCGGATGATCTGAATTGTACCTTTGTGGATACAAAATATTGCCGCAAAAATACTTGGATGTTTCTCCAGAACTACTTCAGAAGACAAATCAGAATAAGAGTCTACTTCTTCCGAATTTTGAATCCAGAAATAGTAATGAGGGATGACATGAATGATTAACATGGGAGAAGTGATCCAAACTTTGGGAGTGTTGAATGCTCTTTCCTGACTTTGGTGCTTTTGAATGTGGGTTAGAGAAAATGCTGTTAAGAAAACAAACCCGTTTGTTCTGCTCTTTTCATAGTACAATCATCTGCTTGAAGCAAGTCAAGATTGGGAAGAACTGTGTTTCCCTACCTCCTATCATAAAGAGAGGGCACAGGCTTTGGGACTCTATGGCCAATGCCCTCCTGTAGCAGCCCTAGTTTATCCTAAGCAGAAAAGCAGACTTATATATGTATATATTTATATATATTTATATATTTATATATATTTTTATATATATAAAAAATATTTACTTATATTTTTTTAGTGTGCCTGGGGGAGTTCGGAGCGCGGTTTCCTCTGCCTTTCGCTTGCTTGGCTTGGTGACTGAGAAGCTACCTGACAGCCAGACCAATTTAGCATGGCAAATTAAAATCCCACTGGGGGCGCCAATATAAGTCTACACAAAATAAACAGCAAATACTTTCTGAAATGCCGAGAAAAGGTGTAACAAACTTCAGCCACTCAAGTTCCAGTAAAGTAGCAAAGTATGGCCACAGTGCAGTTTTGTTTGGGTTGCACATATCTTAAAATAGTCTCTTATTATCACAATGCCTTCTGTGTCATCACTTCTGTATAAATAATACAATTTTTCATCCACACCTAGGGAAATAAATGTTTTGCTTGTGCACTGCCAACATTGTGTCCTCCGGTACCTCCTCATTTCACGCTACCATGCATAGAAAGTAAATTACAGCAAGGAAAGGGGGCAGCCTGGTATCCTGCGCTATAATTTAGCAATGGGCTTCTGTGAATATGTAGACAGCTGCTCTTTATTCCTATCATGCATATTGCAGTGTTCTCAATTTCCCTCCCACACAAAGTTGTATTCTTATATTCAGTTGAAAGGGCATTTAAAAAGCAGTATGTCACTTTACCCATGGTTGTAGTCAACATAACAAAAATTGTGTATTTTCCAGACCTGCAGGATAGAATCAAATACATTTTTAATTTAAGTTAGTAAGTATGAAGGCCAGAAGGGTGCAGAAAATCTATTAAGACCTCTTATATGATTTAGTCCAGAAGTTCCTGCTGTGTTGAGCCCACCTGGATATCTGGATGTGAGTTTGCATCTCTCTTGGGGTGGGTGGGGGAGAGAAATCATGTCTTGAAGTGTTCTAATTGTCTCTGTTGGCAGTTTGCTGGTTGCTTGCCCTCATTCTTAAAATCTGTGCCTTAATTCAATTTGATTTTTGTTTGGATTCAGTATCCTGTTTGCTTCCTCATACCTCATTAGAAAGCTTTCTTATTGCCCATCATGGTATTTCTGGGAAGGAAGCCTCTGCTATTTTCCTGTGCAGCGCACCTCTCTGCAGAGCCATTTGTGAAAGTCCAGGAAACAGTATTGACATGTCAGTGGGATGCTCCTCCTGATCTAATTAGTCTGTTTTCTGTCCCTCCCTCCTTCTTTTCTGTGTTTAATTAGCTGAGATGCAGCTCTGTGCCGGCTGGGTTAACGGCACATGCAGCACACCCAGTCACTGCTGCTCCATGACTTACACTGACTGAAGTGTCAATGTAAGGCTCTGTTTTCCCAGCACTCCAATAATACTCTACTATAATGGGTCTGTTCACTCTGGACTTTCAAAAATGTGCTCAAAGGAGAGAAAGTGAAGTTAGTACGCTCCAATCTGCTACTCTTGGTATTCTACAGTATTCTTTCCAGAAAAATGTCATATTACTCACTCTGTATAATTGTTGGCTTGGATGGGACAAGGGAGATCAACGCTAAGTAATAGTCTTAATTTACAAGTTTACCGCTGAACTGCAAATGTTTGGGTCGTAGAAGAACATTATTAGTATTATGTATTTTGTTGCATGGTACAAGTCACTTTTCTATGCTAGAAATGGTCTAGAAAATAATTTTATCTCATTGAACCTTTACAACTTTGTTGCGGTAGTTTCCTTACTTTTTCCATTTACTGTCTTTCTAAAGATTTCTTAACATGTGGTGTTTTCTCAGAGTACAGTTTTTATTTTCCAAACCTTTTATCATCATAGATGGTTTTCTCTGAACTCTCTCTGATCTGTCCATCTCCTAAGCCCCAAAACACGCACGCTGACTGAGATCTAGTGGGACTCGGATAATCGCGCTTATTTTACATACTTAGTGCTGTGACCTAAATAGCATTCACTTTTTATGTGACAGTGTCTTATTGTGAGCTTGTATTCGGTGTATTATCCAGTATGACATACAGCTCTGTCTCTCTGATGCTCCTGTATAGAATCTATTCATAGGGAAAATCCTAACGGCCTTGTTCAATTTAAACTTGTCGCATCTTCAAGCAAAGTCAGTTGATCTCAGTGGGAGTTGCCAGATTAAGACTGAGCAAAGACCTCAGGATTTGCTTCCCTGTTGGTACATTTGTTTGTTCTTTTCAGCTGCAACTATTTGTCATTTGTTTCTATTGAATCATAGCACAAATTGATTTAATTATTTTAGTCCCTCAAGGTCCTTGACATCTTGCCTGCTGTTTAGGTGAGGTGCAAGGGCTTGCAGTTCTCTTGCTTAGTAATAATAAGCAATAATAAGGTTGCTGTAATTGTATTATAAATGCAAATTCAGATATTTCCAAGAGTCTACTCAGTAGTCAAGCTGATTTTCTTCTTCTTTAGAACTTGCTGAAAAACTTCATGGGATTGGGAAAAACCTTCCAAAGAGAACAAACAAAAAAATCCCTGTATCACAGATATGTAAGAACACAATCCCCATCCCCTGGATTAAAGACTCTTAGGTTTACATGTTTAGAAACAAAGGTATTAAGTGAAAGAGGTAAGAGCTGAAAAATACTTTGTACTATTGAGTAAGATGGTATATTGAATTATGTTGTATAGAACCTCTTTCCCTTCCATATTTACATGAAACCTACAAAGATTTGAAGTAGTCGTATTTCATAGCGTACATATGTGCAGTGGTGAATCATGTTTTGAGCACACGATATTTAAATCAATTGCAAAATACTTTGGGGAATATGTATCTTCAGGAAGTAAAACAGTTTGGAGTTGATTCCTGTGTAATTTTTTATTTCCTTTAATAATCTGAGAGGCGGGGCAGGCTGAAGACATCTCTTTAGGATTTGTAGGTACAATCAGCAGCTTAGTCTCTTCCCAGTATAACCAATCACCTAGTCAGAGAGGCTGTTGGAGAAAAAAATGTGGGGAAAAAATGAAATGTGTAAGTGTACCTTCCATACTTCAATACTCTCTTTGGGCTATATATACTTATAGAACAGTTACATAACAAGTGGTTTATTGCCACCTTAAAACCGACTTGATTACTTATGTGATGTGTATCCTGCGCCAGTTAGTTTTTGAGAGCCGCAGTGTGTGTTTGTGTGCTTAGATACCCCCGCTAGAGCTCGGTGCAGAGTTTGTGGCTGGAAGAGTGGGTGAGTGACTGAGATGTGTGTGAAATGGGCCGCTCCCCAGCTCCCTGCCAGCTGCTGGGGCCAAGAGCAGCAAGAGCTCTGCAGTGGCATCCTTGAATAGTAACATTTTTATTCACACAGTGAGTTTTCACTGGCTTTCTTCTGCGTTCTAATCTAATGTGAATACAAAAAGCATAAAATGTATATGTATTCACGATACCAGAAAGAACTGGGAGTGGGGGAAGAACCAAACCCAACAAACAGTCAAACAAAAAGGCCCCCAAAACACACAGAAAAAACCCCAAACAAAACCTGAAACAACAAAACAACCAAAAACAAACTGGGAAAAAAACCAAACAAAACTCAAAAAAACCCAACCAACCAAACAAAAAACCTCACAACTTGGAGAAGCTATAGATAGTTTAGCTCTTTTGGTACTGTCATCTTTAACTCCAAGTGTTATATTGAAAATAAGGAAGATCTGGGGAAGACTGAGCTAATTGGTCAAAGATACACTGAGCTGTGGGATTAGAGACATCCAGGTGTGGAAGACTGACCTAATTGAAGAACAGCTATGCAGGTCTAGTGCTGTGACTGTTGTCTGAGTATCTCCCATTATAGCAGTTCCTGTGGTGGAATATCAGTATCTAGAAACATGAAGGATTCTATCAAGTTGTCTGCTGTGGATGCACATGAATATGAAAGAAAAATGCTGACAATTTGAAGCTTATTCTGAAGTGTTCTTTGTTACTGTCCCTTCCTTTACTGTCCCTTTTTGTCTCTTCCTACTATGCATAATTAAAAGGGGGAAAAAATTGAGGAGGGGGAAGAAGGGGAAAAAAAAAAAAGAAATCTTTCAAAGACCTTTAGCTCTAATTAGATTTTCATTAAGGTTTTATAGAATCTATTACACAGAGCCTCATAAGAAATGGGAGCACAATTCATGGAGATGATTAACAAATTGGCTTAATGAACTTATCTCGAACTCTCAGACCCACTGTGGTGAGTTCTCACTACCCTGAAGTGTTAGAAAGAAACACATCCAGTGTGACAGTTCAGAGCAGTAGAAGAAGTAAAAATGAGGTCAGATGGTCTCAGCCTTGTTCGTACTTTCTCGAGAGTGCACATCAACGAGCCAAACTGAACTGTCACTAATTTGACAGCTGTAGCAGTGAAAAGCCCCATAAAGCCAGAATAAGACGCTGGGATTTGTGCCAGCAGAGGGCAGTTCTACCTTGAAAAGCCTGACTCTGGGTTCTGCAATTGAACAAGGAGCCTGATGTGGCTGAGCTCTTATCTTTCATTTGCGTAGAATTAAAGAGAAAGCAGCTGCTTGGTCCTGTTTTGCTATTTGTTTGCACTATTGTAAACACCAGTATTGTAATAGTAGAATAATCTGCACAAGATCTGCCAGCAGACAAGCCAATCAAGACTAGAACCACCAAAACAATTACTTTCAAAAAATACGATAATTATGCCAGACAGATGAATTAGGAAATGGCTTTAACTCTTACATCTGTAGGATGGTCAGATTACAATTTTTAAAATTTTAAGACTACTGTATGATTTATGCACCTGATATACATATGGCATCTCAAAGCATTTTCAAAAAAAAAAATTGATGCCAAGTAGATACAGATGGGATATATCACCTGCACTCAGCTTGGTTCGAGAGTATGTGTTTTGTTTCCAACTGTTATGACCTGTTTTCATCCAGGAATTTGGGCTTGGGTCATCATGACAAACATGCATCAAAGTTACATTCTTCAAGGAATATAATTGAAATACAATAATTCCAGACAGGATTCACAGATCTTTATGAGCTCATGGTGTTGGAAATATGTAGAGCATAGCTACACTTTTTTGGCATTCCTCAGCTTGCATCCCTCCAGCAAGCCTGCTGTCCTCTCCTCCCTGTCACCTCCAGGTGTGCTTTGCCTGGGTGTGTGACAGGTGGGTGTTGTGCCTCACAGTGTACCCGGTTACAATGCATTAAGTTCCTCCAGTTCAGAAGCAAGCAGGGCTACAGCTTAAAGCCGAGCGGGACAAATAACTCCTGATGGAAGTTCTGGCTTCAGCAGCCACGTCCCCCTGCTCCTTCCTGCTCTCTCATGCTGTCACTTCCTTCCACTCCCATTGACAATGGAATTTCTACTGTTGTATGTAAAGCCAAATCAGGGAGGTGACTAACTGATAATGTTTTGCTGATGAGCTGTTTTTGTGCCGAATCATTTCCCTAACCTGATCTCTGCGTGGCTGTGCTCTTGACGCCAGCGCAGCCCAGCGCAGTGAGGAAAACAGGAGTGTGGGGTTGAGGAGAGCTCAGAGGATAGCTGGCAGCTATCTGGTAGCACTCCTACTGACTGTTCAATTACACTCAGCTATTTTCAGCCTGAGAATTAAAATTCAGCTATTTTTCCTTACTGGGAGGGAGTAAACACCAAAAACCCTCTTCTTGGCTCTGCTAGACTCCGAATTCAGCTTGCTGTATGGGATGTCGGCTGTGTCCTTTTCCCATCCATCTGTGCAAGCGTGTGAGTAGCGGCTCCCTTGCCGTTCCCCATACTGTCATCTGCGAAAGGGAGTTCGGCACAGTAAAGCAGCTCCCTGGGTAACCGTATGTCCCCACACGAGCTCACAGCGCAGGAATCACAGTTTGTCCTTATTATTTTGTCTCTTGCCAAGCTCAAAGCATCTCCTTTGCAATCATTGAAGAGGGTTTTGAATGCTTCTAAGAAGCAGTAGTTCTCGAAACCAGACTTCAGAAATGAGGTTCCTGTCTCCTTAATGGTGGGCACTAGATGGGCAGCTTGTGCTTTTAATTGCCAGTCCGTGAGCCGCTGCACTGGATCAATGTCTGTCACTTGTCAACACGATATGTTCCAGGTTCTTTTGGGCATTTTGCTCCAGGGTACTCATCTCAAAATGAATCTGATACTTGGAGCTATGCGATCTGTTCGCTTTTCTCAGCATTTATCTGCACAATACAGTAGCATTCAAATAATGCAGAGAAACTTGTCTCTCATTGGTGTTGTAGAAGATACCTTCATTCAAGCTATTTTGCAGACTCTAAATCTCTAAATACATATTAGGAAAAATATTTTAACTTCATAAGATCAAGATAAAAAACTGCTTTGCAACCTTACAGGGGTTTGTTTGGTTTGTTTGGTTTGTTTTTAAGTTGGGTGTCTGTCCTGGTTTCAGCTGGGATGGAGTTAATTTTATTTCTAGTGGCTGGTATAGTCTTGTGGCTTAGATTTAGTATGAGAAGAACGTTGATAATACACTGATGCCAAGTAGTCAAGGCTTTTTTCAGCTTCCCCTGCTCTGCCAGGTGCACAAAGCTGGGAGGGAGCGAAGCCGGGAGAGCTGACCCAAGCTGGCCAAAGGGATGTTCCATACCACATGATGTCTTGATCAGTATGCAAACTGGAGCTGACCAGGGAGCAAATGCCGCTTCTCAGGAAAGAATGTGCTGCCAGTGAGCAATTGCATTGTGCATCATTTATTTTATATACTTTAATAGTATTATTATTTTCTCTTTCTTTGCTGTCCTATTAAACTGTTCTCTTCTCAACCCATGAGGGTTTTTTTTTCCCCTTTCAGATTCTCTCTCGTGTCCCATTGTGAGGGGGTGGTTAATGAGTGGCTGCATGGTCCTAGTTGCCAGCAGAGGTTAAACCGTGGCAATCTCAAATGTTAAAAAGCAGAAAAATCTTAGGTTGTCCTTGTAACCTTTAGTTGCTTCCTCATGCATATACAGTATGATAGCTATTTTAGAATTATTTTAATTGCAGTGTAACAATCTTGGATTCAAATTTTGCACTTCAGGAAGGTTAAGAAATTGCACCTGAGGGCACACAACTACGTCACATTGGGACTTTCTGAAATGTGACTCCGCTGGAAGCAAATACGCCTTCCTGTTAAGAGGATAATTTGTTAGTCAAATAAACTGGGACTGTCCTCCTAGTGCCATCCGTGTTTGGTCTTGCAGTAAACTTAAATGTATACAAAGAAATGTCCCTTAAGGTAGTGCTCATTTTAATTTTAATTTCATATTGAAGTTTCCTGAAGCTCATTATTTATTTATTAAGGAGAGGGATGAGGCTTAATTACTGGAAGAAGGAATAATGCAGAGCTGCAGTTGTGTGTTGTTCTCGAGGCTCCTTTTCTCCTGCAGGGTGTGAGAACACCAGTCTGGACACCCATACTGGTGCAGCTCAGCTGACTGCAGGGCTGGGCAACTCTTCATAATTCTGGCATAAAAGTAACCCTGTTCCCTTAAGGAATTACACAACTTATTTCTGAGGATCAATCAGAAAAGTTAGTAATGGATGTAATATTCTGTTCATTTGCCTGCAAAATTTAAGGATTTGAATCCACTTCAGTGGGCACTAGGAAATGTGATAATTTTAAAAGTAGGCCAAATCTTGCTCACTATGTATGTGCAAAGACTGTTACTGAAGTTGGAGTAAATAGACTGTGGCTTCTTGTTTTCACTGCAATCAACCTCAAAGTCCATAATGAATTCTGTAGAACAAGGATTTGGCCACTATTTTCACATTTGCAGGCAAAGATAAACCAGAACTGGATTGATAGAATCCAAGTGATATGTTTACTAATGAGATTTTAGTTTTGATAGCAGGACACAAAAAATATAATTTAAAACTTCTAGCTTTTTGACATTACAACCCTTGCTACAGTGAGTTCTTGTGGATTATAAATCCAGACATCAGGGAGCAGGTGTTTCTTTGGGGAAAAAAATTAATGACAGCAGATGCAGCCAGGTATATAAATGAACACAAAAGTATTGCAGGTTTCTTTTTGGAAGGGTTGCTGATTTTTTAGGGGTGGATACTTTGAGATGGTGTGTATTTCTGTTTGAAATGATCACAATGGAAAATAAGTCTGTATTCTTTGTTAATTTGGTGATGTTTACTTGAAAGGACTTGCTAATTAAACACAAAGCAAGTTAGGTCAACTTTTGTATTGGCTGTTATGATTTTTAAGCAGGCAGGTTGACTGATTTGTCTTAGATCTATTTTTATACAACTCCATCTCACTACTCTTATACATGACCTTAAGTAACGTATTCTCTCCTTTTTTCTTTTTTTCAACATCTACAACATCTGTGAACTGAATTATTTTTGGCAATGTTTCCTGCTTAATTTATTAAATCAATCCCATTATGTTTCTTTCTGACTTTGTTCATAAATAGTGGTAAAATTCAAGTTAAGGAATAATAGCAAATGGAGTAAGTCACTCCATTACAACAAAGTTTTGCTAGTGGAAATATGCATGTCCATTTAACATGGTTTATTGCAGTGGCTACAGAGTAGATGCTTGTATCTTAATTCTACTCATACCTTTACTTTCATATAAGTAGCAATTGTGGACATACTGGCATTATGTGGAGCTGGAAACCATTCCGTTGCCGACATGCTGCTTAAGCCTTGTGCAGCAGTAGGTGATGAGGAGCTTAAAATGCTGCCAGTCATCTTGGGTCCTCTGAAACATAGAATTTAACATCGCCTCAGTTTTATTAATGAGAACAAAAGGGTGCTTTTCATATGTATGTTTGTTTGTTTGTTTGTTTGTTTAATAAACACTGATTGATCTCTGATGTTTTGGCTGTGGTGTCATGAGGTTTTTCACTTGTCAAGCAGTAAGCAAATACATCGATTTGCCTGTTTGGCCCTCCTGGAATTCTGGTTCCATGTACTTCTGTGGCAGCTCTCATTGACAAGGCTTCTATACTGGGCGGGGGGGGGGGAGGAACAAAAGCAAAACAACAAACAAAACCTATAAACCCCCCTACAAACAAATAACAACAACAAATCAAACCCAAACAGAGGGTTGTCCAAAGTCTCATCAACTTCCATGTTGTGACATCTATCATCAGAGTTTATATCCAAGAAATTTCTGATATTTAGATACTTCCTTTCAAAAGAGAATTTAGAGTGTCTGAAATTCCCTCTAGATTGTCATATTCTCAGAAGAAAACCCAAAAGGAGGACAGTGCTTGTGTCCCCTCAGGGAATTAAGCTGCGCTGCCACCACAGCTCCGTGACAAGTACAAATTGCAGACAGGGCTGGGGCTGCTGCTCTGGTTCTTAGAGACATCTAAACTATGGCTCTTTGTTTTCAAGAACTGGCTTTATACAGCTGTCAGATTGTACTTAGGAGGATTTCTCAAAATTTACTTTGGAAAGAGCTGAAGTGCCTCAACGTGCTGCTTTGCTGGCTATAGGAAGAACTGAGAGTTTTCCTCCACAGTGTCCACAGAGCTGATATGGCACCACCATGTCCTGCTGGGCAGGGATGGGTGGGTACGGGCTGCTCCTGGCCAGGGTTGCTAATGATATATTGTGAGAAGGAAGACATAAGCAAAACAAAAGAGAAAATCGCTTTGTCTCCTTACCTTAGAAACATTATTTTCCATGCAAATTTTAAAATGGCATTTCCTTTGGGATCCTACTAACAAAAAAATGGTATATTTTTCTAAGAGCAATTCAAATGATTTCATTTCAGAGTTGCAAAGTAAGAGCATATTTCTTAGTGATTTACATATTGCAGCCTCACAGTGAATATACATAATGTTTGAAGGTAAAATGAGTAATTTGTAGCTCTAAGCAGAGACAGAATTTAGTGTTTAAAGCTTTTTTATGTTTTCTAAACCCCCCTTTTTCAGGGAGGGTTACTCAATACAGGAGAAAAGCATGAGAAAAACACTAAAAACTGACTCAAAAATCTTATTTCAACAATAGTACGTTAGACTATGACCACCAAGAGCAGACTGAGGAATGTGTCTGAACTTGTCATGTGTTCAGTCACCTGCATCAGAGCTCTCCCCCTGCCTCACCCTGGCACCCCACTACCCACCGTTCTCTCGTGATATTTTTGAAGCCTTTTTGAAGAGTTTCAGATTCAGCATCACCAGAAACTGCCAGCTGAGCAGCTCGTGTGCTTCGAGTGGTGGTGAAATAAGATCATGTTTTTAGAGAGAATCATCTAAATAAAAGTTAATCTTGCAGTCTAAGGGAACTAAAGCCCACAAGTTTCTTTGTGTACAAATGGTAATAAAACTGCTTTCTGTAGGTGTAAAATGGGGATAGGTCAAAATGTGAAACAGGCTGTGCTTGCTCACATCTCTTGCCTTATCAGTTAGATGTGGTTGGGTGTATGTGTGCATGTACGGAGCGTTTTCCATGGTTGCATCTAGCTAAGAGACCAAAGTCCTAGTTATAGAAAGCCGAGTCTCTCCTGTAAGCTTGGAAAACGTGTTCTGTTTCTGTGAAAGCTGACTTCAGTGTATTCAGGTATTCTGTAGAGCAACAGCAGGATTCTGTGAGTGCATGTCCCTTTTGGCAATTGCACACCATGTAATTTATTATTCCTTTTCATGTCCATCACATTTTAAGTTCCTTCTGGGGAATTAAATGGCAGTTGAAAAGGATCCACTCTCGAGAAGTTTGAGGAGCAATCTGTAAAAGCTCTGAAGAGGCAAGAAGTCGTTCTGAAGTGAGAGGTGCCCTGGTGACTCCTTCAAGTGAGGTACCATCGTGCTCGTCTTACCTCACTGGAGGTCAGGATGCATTCAACGTTGTTAGATCTGTCTCTACTCGAAGTAGAGCTGTGCTTCACTGACCTTCTGCTGTGTGTGGCAAGCGATAGGTGTAGCTCCGGAGTGACGCATCGCTAGTGGCACAGGGTGAAGAAGTCGTCCTTTCTGAGGTTATGCATGTTGTGCAGCTTCATTCTCCTGCAGAGGAGGTGAAGGCTGTGGCGTAGCAGGGGATGGGTTTGTGCTCTGGCCCTTCTGCTTGCAGCCAGCTGTATGGAGTAGGACCCTGACTTGTTTGTCTTATAAATCCTGCCTGTATTGGGATGCTGAAGGCAGTTCAAGTCCTTTCTCTTTGATTTTAATCTTCCAGGTGATGCAATGTCTTGTTTGGGGAGTGAGTGAGGGTATTTTTATGAGGGCTTTTTTCTGGTTTTGAAAGGTAGCTTTATAGACTTAGTTCAGACTTGTACAAACTGAAATTTGAGAGGTGTGGAAGCCATATTTCAATAAAGCAAACACAGAAATGTTTTTGCTAGAGATCTGAAAAAATCTTGAACTGGCTTTGCCATTAACTTGCCTCTACTGTGTGGAATCATGCTCTTAGTTCAACTTCAATACTCTCTTTTGGAGAACTGGAAATAAAGCTAGCTGTTTTCTTTAAAAAAATGATATGGGAATTAATGAAAACTAATGGTGCCAGGAGTTTTTTAATATCCAGATTCTAGTTTTGATTAATCTCCAAACAGCACCCTCCCCTTGTGCCTTTCTGTGACCAGCTGCATGTACCCTTTGGGGAACGTGCTAACTGCCCCTGGTGAAAATGCAGTGTTACCTGTCTGGTTCTTGTCAATCACAGTGTTTACCTGGGCTGGTGCTGGTAGTTGACCAGGAATGTGTCTACCTATAGTAATCCATAAGGACTCTGCTCTAAAAATAATCCTCAACAGCCTAAGGAACAGCTGGATCCAATTACTACTGTTTTCTTGGATAATAATCAAATTAAGTTTCTCACAAGCTTCTGGGACTTCTAACAGTTCTAACATTTGAGTGTATCTGCTGTTTGTTTTGGAGTAGCACAGGGTACTGCTCTTCAAGATTAAATCAGAGGACCTGAATACTCAAGAAAAGCCTTTGTCTGGAGTTTCTGTGCTTATTTCAGATGACTTGAGTTAGATTCACTGAACTCAGTTTTGTTCCTGACTGTCTCTTTGCAGGTATTAACAAAAATTTTAGAATAAGGGATTTCCATTTGGCTCCACAGATAAACATTTGTATTTTGATATATGCAGATACATTTGTGGTGGTGATTGTTGATTTTTCTGTTGTGGTTCTGTGTGTCTCTTTTTGTGTGTGTAAGGCTTTCATTATCTGCAAGGCTGAGAGGGAATGCTCTGAGCCTGTGATACTGCCTTGCGAGATCCCTTGACTATCTCTGAAATAGCTCCTAGTATTCTTTGCTGCTTCAGTATCTGTTTAATGTCAGCTTCATTTGACCTCCTAGCCTTGCTGAAGCGCTAACATTAGTTTGGAGCCAGAGAGCAGCAACTCTAGTTCTAGTAAACCAGCTTTTTCTTGTCATTCTAGTTGCAAAGCTTCCGAGATGGAGCTGTTGTAATGTCTTTATGCTTGCTTTAAAAATACTTTTTAAAACTAAGCTAATTTTTTGTGTAAGAAGCTCAAATAGTTCAATACAGCTGTTTATGTGGGATTTGCTCACTAGCTAGGTCCCAAATGATATTTCTGCAGTTGCTACATACTGATTTCATATTTGCTGTATGCAGACTTTTCCTGACCAGCAGGGAATATAAAAGATGTGATGAAGGCACCTTCTCTCCACTCCTGCTTGTTCTTTATTACCATGAAAACAGGTGTAGTGGTCACCTGCTAGTTTCACGTTAGACTTGTTTTCAAAAGAAATGTCATCGTTTATTATTCTAGTAAATAACTAGATGCTGCTTGTGGTATTTCAAATAACAGGAAAGAACTATTTGAAATTAGTGGACTTAAATTTGCTAAAAAACAGGGGGTTTTGATGGTGAATCAAGCCTCAGCGATATAACTACCATTAGCCAACTAGCCGTGGAGTTGATTTCTAAGATGGTGGTAATTATTGTGTCAGCTTAATGACAGAAAAAGTCAACCAAGTTCTAATGCTTCCTTCAGTTGTCTCTTTCCCTAAACCAGAAAGCTAATTATAAGAATATTCTCATGTTTTAATTGTGACTATGGATGGCTGATGGAAAACATGTAATTAACTGATGCAAAAGTTGACATAAGCCAGTTGACACCAATTTTTTTATACATCATTACATGAAGACATGTAGCGAAGCAATTAGTCCTTCATTAGTTCTAAGTTATTTCAAAAGCTTTGAAATACTTGTGTATTTAATTTTTAATCATCAAGGTAATGTATCTTCTAGTGGTGTTAACTTCAGGGACTTAAATTAAATGCACTCCCATGTGACTCATTCCAATGAGATAAACGGCCTCCACGGCTGCCGGGCCACAGAAGCTTTCATGAGCTTTGGGGGCTCAGCAGCGACACAGGCTCTTCAAGATTTTCACTCATTTTTCCATTCCTTCACGACTGCAGCGCGCTCTTAGAACTGCCGTGATGCTGCACACGTTGGAGAGGAGCTGCTATCTACGTTCATCCCGATTGCCGCTATGCAGCCGCAGTCTCTAACACTTCCAGCTTTTTAGTCACCAAAGCCAAGAGATGCAAGCTAGGCTTACGTGTTAATACGTGCTTAACTTCTGCTGCTTTGCCATGTGGTGTTAAAAAATAGTACTGAAATATCACCCGGCTGAGGATAGGCAGCTGTTTAGCTATGGGGCAGGAGGTTTTGCTCAGATTTCCTTTGAGGTTTTTTGTCTCCAATTTGTTTGCCTGGTCACTAAGGTGGCTCTCGTAATAAACCTATCATGAAGTTTAATGTTTTCTCATCTATTTGAAATTTTGGTTTTTTTTTTTTTTAAGGAATTACATCAGCAGGGAAAGATTACAGAACACCTGCGCCTTTGAAACAGATATAATACCTTTCTATTTGTTTATTTTAGTAATAATAATTTGTAATAAATTTTGACTTGGCTTTTAAGTTATACTGAAGTTCAGCTTTCATTATTGTTTACCTAATGCTGCCAGGAGAAGACTGTTCAATTTCTAGTATGTTTCAAGGTTCACCTTTTCCTACCATTTTTTCCTTAATAGCACTTTTTTGGGGGGATGCTGAAATGAAGAATGTCACATGAAATCCTTTCATCTCAGTGGCAGTTAGTCATTGATGTCACTAAGATCAATATGCAATAAAGTTTTATAATACATCATTCAGGTATTCAGAGGTAGACTCTGAGAAGATGCTTTTGCTAGGGGTGTTCAATATCTTTTGTTACACAGAAATAAAATGTGAATAGCATTAGCCAATGATTTTTCCTGAGACATTTGCACCTTTAAGACACCCACCCAGCTACACTCAGTTGCTGGAAGGGAATGAGGAAAAAAAGGGATTATATTTGTCGTGTTTTAAGCTGTGTGAGACTTCCTCCTATGTGTAGCTTTTACTACATGTTTTGGGATACGCAGGGAGGAGCCGGGGGGACATTGACAGGTGATTTTAGGCCCAAGGGAAGAGACTGTTATCAGGCTTTTTACTTTCTAAAAGTTTTCTGTTCCCTTCAAGAAAGTTTTGAGGCAGATTTAGGAGCAGTTATCTTGTATCAAGTGGTTAGACAGCTTGCTTGATGTTGAGTGACAAACAGCGCAGGCAAGTAGAATTCATGTGAAAATAGGTTAGCAAGAAAGCAGGCCTTAAGGAGAACTATGTATTTAAAAAAAAAAAGACTGGTTTCACTTATTTGCAATTTGAATTCTCTAGGAGTTCAGTGCACTCAGCCCTGCTCAGGACCAGATCCTATTTGCATGCAAGAAACCAAATGTTCAGTCTGCAGGCTCATGGCTGTCTTACAGGATAAGCCGCTGGATGCGAAGCACACTGCTACAGGAGCCCTCAGCAAGATTTTCCCTTGCCGCGAAGATTAAATAAGAATTCTTTGGGAGGAAAATTATCCTTTTATTTTAGTTTTCTTATCAATTGTTTGTTTGGTTGTTTACTGGAGGTTGCTTGAGATCAGGTGGGGGAAAATGCACCATAAACCACTTGTAGCAGGTGGATGATGTATAGGAAAGCAGCCTTGAACACTGATGGCACTCCTCTTTTTCCAAGGAAAAGTAGATGAAGAGGTTTATTAGTTTCCAAAGGAACCTTACTTATTATGCTAGGAAAAAATGAGTGATACCAGTAAGTCTTGTCTATTTAATGTGCCATGTCTCTGTGTATTCCACCAAGCAGTGGAAGTACCAACCAGAAAACTCAAGTTGAGAAATTTACTGACAGCAGTTCAAGGAGCAAGCACTGGAGTGGTGGCAGCCCTGGTCTGTATGGTCTCTGCTTTTGGGACTCGTTGCTCAAAGTCCAGACTCCAGAGGGTCAAAATGGGCTTTTCAGTATATCCCCTGGTGATGTGTTAATGAAGAACAGGATTCGTGTGGGAGGAACATGACATGAATAAAACCAGCACCATATAGGAGCAAAAGACCTCAGAGTGGATCCGGTTAGCAAGAGATTTGCTTGCATTATGCACATTTCTGAAACTTATTCCCACACTTGAGCCACTGGATAAAGATGAAATAATTTTGGGTAGCTGATGATCAGTGCCTAAAAAGTTTAGTTTATCAAATAGGTGGAAAAAAGGAAGAACATGGATGTTTTACCCTTGTGTCACATACAAGGTTACCGATGACCCAGGCATTATTTTCACTTTATACTGATAACTTAGAAGTTAAAAATCTTGAGTGTTGTACTTCGCAAGATATTTGAAGGATTACAGCTTCAATGTTACGGAAATGGAAAAATGTCAGTCTTGCTGATATTAGGCTAGGAAACAAGAATAAGTAATGCTAAGTGATAAACTCAGTACGTAACACTGGTTACTGCAGGTTGTTTCATTTTTAGCCTGTATTTTCAGTTAAACTTATTCTTTAAAATCAGAAGTAAACCAGTGGTAGTTGTCTTTACTCTCCAATCTTTATCACTGTCCTAAGTAATATGAGGTGATTACACAGTGCTAAAGATGAATGATTTGGAGTGTGCAATACTATTCAGTAGTATTAATTTTCTGTTTTGATCCCTTATATTAAATTTCTGTGTTGTGTTTTGTGCTGGAGAGGGCCTGTTGCATAGCAGTACTCCTTGAAGTTTTTGATTAGTAGGACTAACTGACATTTCATAAACACAGAGTAGAATTCAGTTTGGCCATGGTGATACACACTTGAAATAATGTTAAGTGTGAGAGTGTGTTGTGCAGGTTTATTTGGTGGGCTTCTTAAAGTGCTCATAGTCTTATTCCAGGACAGGACATGTATTTAAGCAGAAACCTCAGTAATATTGTGGGCTGCTCAATGGCGTCTTTAATTTGACTTTAAAAAAGAGATATCTTAATTTATGATAAATTTGTTTGGATTATATACAGCTGGTTATTTTGAAAATCCCTTTTTTTCTCTACTATATAACCGCGGATTTATTACTGGCCATACTGGGGTATATTAATACTTGTAGCAGACTATCCGGTGAATCATTTTTTAATAAAAATGGAAATTCTTCTCTGTTGGAGATCAGGTATTTTACGTTTCTTCCTCCTTCAAACACTGTATGATATAATTTGTAGCTAGGCTTCTGTGCTTTGCTTTTCAAACAGGGTGGTACAGGGGAATTCTTCACTTGCAGTGGCGCTTTTGCTGGATTGAAGAATTAGTTGGAGACTCTGTTAATGGTCATTTATTGGTAATGATCAATAGACTCCTGCAGAACTGAATATGGAGCCCACTTTATCGAACTCTTCTTTAAGTGCATCCTGTGCTCATTTTAGCTTGGTATTTATAAAAGCACCTGGGAATAAGTGAAGTTCTTACTTGTGATGATTGAACCCCAAATTTAGCAGAACTTTGAGGTAGAATTGTAGGATGTTTTTCCTTGATGTTGAGAAACAAAACCTACTGAAATGACTCGAGTTCTGAGCAAGAGACATGGAAGTAAAACACAGCAAGTTTTCAAAGAACTGTTGAAATAAAGTAAGGATCATAAGTAAATCATTCTCCCACCTTTATGCCCTTTTACAATAGATCCTTTCTTTCACTCCAGTTATTTTGGTCCACTAAATTTCTGTAGTTCTCTCTCCTGACTTTCCTAAGAGGTTTCTGCTCCAGGGTCCCCACTTGCTGTATGTCCCATATGATCATTGTCCTGCCCTGCTGATAGGCTGTGATTGTCCTCAGAAAGAATAACCAGACAGTCCCTGAGAAAATTCAAGCTAATCAAATATACAGAAGTTTGTATATATGTAAAACAAGATGTTTTCCCTTTGATGCACCAATTTTAAGATGAGAGAGATTGTATATGAAGTAGTATACAAATGAATAATGCAGGTGGCACCCATTATATTTGAAGTGTGTGTATATAATACAAGTCACTCATTGGTTTGTATACCATCAAAACCGTGTTCCTTGTATTTTGAGGACTGAAGATTGAATCAGACATTGCTAATGCACCTCATGTACAACTGAAATTGAGTCCATGTGAAGGTATTGTAAAACACTCTTCCGGTAGGAAAACCTACAGTCATCTTGTTTATCTCAGTTTATTACTGGCTTTGATGCCACCTTGGTGCAGATATAGTGACAGCTGGGAATGCTCTCATAATTCACTTTCAAATATATGTTAGCAGTAAAAATATTTGGAATTTCTTGAAAGTGAAACAAGTGCCGTCTAGCAGGCATACAGCCTACATGGTATATATATTAGGAGAATTGTAGTGCCTTGCAAAAGGCCCAGTGAGACTACTTAAAAATTGATTGCAAATTGGCAGGCAGACACACCAGCTAATGCTGGAGCGAAGTTTATGATTTGTTTATATTTACCTAATCATAATTTAATTTTTCAAATGTTAATGCCTAATGATGTTAGGAAACTGGTTTAACATTGAGTTCCCAGTAGTTTTAGGAAGATTCCATGAGAGTAAGTAATAGCAACAGTCAGAGGAAAATATAACTCTGCTCAACCACGAAGGCCAGACTTGGAAACAGAGTTGGCATGCACAAGATTTCAATAGTTTCTGAGTAACTGGCAAGCCGGAGGTAACGGCAGATATAAATCTTAATTCTGATCACCAGAGAATTAATGCTGAAGAATGTATATTATTTTTATATATATATATATATATATATATATATATATATATATATATAGTAAATCCATTTTCTAATCTTCATTTGCCTATGTTACTCTGGTTCAGAGCTTTCCTTGAGGTTTACTTGGCTGCTAGAACACAGAGACACAGCTCACGGTTGTATTTCTATGCATCTGACTTTTCACTTGCACAAACTGAAATATTTGCTAATGAAGTTTCTATCTTCTTGTCAGACGTACCGTGTCCCAATGAGAATGCCAAAGGGGTGAGTCTAAGGAGACAAACGTGATTCTGTAAATAGAAAAGGCATGGAAGACTGTAGCGGATTCTGCTACAGAATAAAGTAGAGGGAGGAAGGAAGAGGTGTACATCTCTTTACTGAATGTTCAGGTTTTGCCTCCTGGTTTTAAGAGTCTAAGACTTTAATTTACTGCCCTTGTGATAATTTCAGCTCTGTGCTGAAACAAATATTTTAAATTCTGACATGAAGAATATGTCTTTATCCAAAAGATATTTGATGAAGAGTAATGAAGGACCAAGAAAAGAAAAGAAATCCCCAAATTAGCAGTTCTTAGTAATATACATTCTTCAGCATTAATTCTCTGGGGATCAGAATTAAGATTTATATCTGCCGTTACCTCTGGCTTGCCAGTTACTCAGCTTTCAGCTAACTTTAGATTCACAAATACTCAGTGTTCAGAGCTTTTCCATGTTTACCTATGGCCTTTTAAGTCTAGAATTGAAAGCGAGTAAGTAGTAATAAAACAAATATTTTAAATTGTTACCCACATTCCTCATACAAGGTTTTTTTCTTGCAAGTCTGTGAATCATGTTACATCAGTTAGCAAGACATATGCTACTTGCATGATGTTTGGATAAGTCACAAGTATTTCTGTTCCACATTGATTTGTTTCCATGGATTAGTGCCTAACTTTTAAATTCAAGTTCAGTATTTACAAACAGCATTGGAAAGTTTTTCATAATTTATGTTTCCAGTGGCAATAATAACTTGGAAGGAATGGGTGATGGTTTACATATGTTCCATGGCTTCATTAAAACAGGACCTAACTTTCTTTAATCAAGACTTATGCACAGATATGCTTCCCTGAGCATATAGATAATATCACCTATTCATAAAGTTACATTAATAATTTGTGATGGAGGAGTAAACAGAATGCATTGGTTCAGCATTAGTACTTTTGACCTATATTCCTGTAACGATTTAAATACTTGTTGTGTAATAGCATAAATAATAGTGTATGTCACTTTGGACTGACTGAGTTGTTTCAGTTCCAGCTCCACCTTGGCAGACCTGTTCTTATCCCCTCATACGAATGGGACCCTGTTCAAGTAGCACAACTGCAGCTCAGCACACAAGATGTCTTTCATGTCAATATTTTTACACGTTTTTATCAGAAAGGGCTGCTCAGAATTGTGATGTGAATTATCTACAATTCCAGGTGTCTCAAAAGAAGAAAGCACATTTTCTTAAATTGGGGATCAAGTAAATGAGATAATTTTCAATTCAACATGTGACTGAGGAAAGTTGAGGTGGAAAGAGATGACATGGTAGCTAGCAGAGCGTTAGCTGTGTCTCCAGTGTGCTGAAGAGGTGAGGTGCAATGGGTTTTAACTGGTGAAGAGCCAAGAATCGATCTCTTTGCCTCTGATGCCAGCAGAAGGCATTGTTCAAGACCTATGTGAAATGTCTCAGCTTTATAGCAGAGACTGAAGGTGTGAATTGTCCCTTCAGGTATCCTACTCATGGTGCACGTTGTACAGTACATCTTACTCTAAGTTCATAGTGGCTAAAAAATCCATATTGTATTTTGATACCTATATGGAAAAAAAGGGAGGGAAGGGTGGTGGAATCTAATTCTAAAAACCTTGGTACAGTGGAAGAACAACATTTTCACCCCCTTTTGCATTTGTCAAGTATGTGTTTATACTTCTCTTACTAACAGTCATGTGCTGTGATGCTGGATTTTGAGTGTTTGCATTTGTGTGGTGATCGCTTGACACCCAGGAACACTGTGGAAAGGAGCGCCCGCTCTGCAGATTTATAGATGGATGGATCCAGACTGTCAGGCTGCCATGGGAAAGAGATAAATGATGCATGTATACCTATAGGGGTTTGTATGCATGTCTTTCTGGAAAAGTCCTGAACAGAGATGTGGAAAACACAGTTTTTTCCCTCTGTTTTTTATGTTTGCATGAATAAAAGATATTTATATCAAGAATCAACAAATCAAGCTCCAGTTTGTTTGAATCTGTGTTCAGTCATCCTAGTGATAATGTCAGAGGTTTGCATCATGCCAACACCCATGGAAAATTGAGTTTAGAATCTGTTTATAGAGTAATACAGAAATAATGTGGATTAATCACTATAATAACACTAGACCCAGAGCAGAAAGTTTTACTGCAGTATTATTAGTGTTGGGAAAGGAGAGCCATGTCCTGCAAAAACATAAATGCGGCAGCAAAAGGAGGGTGAGAAATAAGTACTTAAACCCAGATTCTTTTCTTGCTTAGAGCTCGTTTATCTTGAATAGCCTGTTGGCTCTAAATGTCTTGAAAATGCCATTACATGGGACTTCTTTGTGGAAATGAAAATTGGCCAGTACAAAGGTCCTGGGTGGTTTGGGTGTGTTATGGATGCTGGTGGTTTGGTATTGTTTTTAATTCACTGAATGCTGAACTGGGTAGAAGATGCTTTTTCATACTGCATAGTGATAAAACATCTGAAGTAGAAAATTTGTCTAAATACAATGCGTTTAGAGGTCCATTTAGATGGATTTTGTTGTTTTGGTTTGAATGATGTTAGTTATTACTACAATTTGGATTCCCTTATTTAATGGTGCAGTGGATCACCAGTTTTTAAACTGTCAGAAAAAAAATTACAGCTAGAGTAGGCGGTCTTTAATCTTCAGTAATTAAATTATGAATTGATTTCACAACAAAAGATTAAGATGCTCTGATGTCTCTTAGAATAGATTGATAATGAATATCTGTGAATACTTTACAGTAAGAACACTTTTTTATTTGAAAGATAAAGTGTAGGTTACTGTGACAGGGAATGTAAATGAGTATATCTTTTCAGATTGAAACAATTTCAAGAATAATATAATGACTAAAAGTGTTAAACATGCTTAAATTCATATGTAGAAGTATAGCAAATGAATGTGATTGCATTTATTCTATAGAAGAGATTTAGTTGTGCTGAGTGAACAAATGCCTCAGTGATCCAAGTTCCATTGAGATTGAAATAGACCTAAGTTGAAAAAGAGTATAGCCTGAGTGGAAAAACAATCTGCTTTATGCTTTGTAAAGCTACACACCAGTATTTTCTTTCCTGAGTAGGCTTCTTCTACCTATATGTTTGAGTTTCATTGTTCTCCTTTGCCTTCCCCGTCTCCGATAGCCTTCATCTCCCATGAAGAGCTTTTCTTTAAGAAAAATAATTTGAGTACATTTTGGTTTACGTAGCTTTAAAAACACACAGTAGAAGTAGAAAACCTGTCCAAGCATACCTGCCTCAAGTCATGCAATTGGTTTTTTCTAATTAGAAAAGGAACCACAGCAGGAGTCCAAAAACCAAGGCCACATTCTTCTAGCACTTACAGTAGTATATACCTGAATAAAATCCACGGCAGCAAAGGACAATCTAATCTGACTTTCTCTTACAAAGAATGGCTAGTAGGGGTGAAGAAAGCCGGGGGAGAATTTTGAGACCGAACTGAAGATGTGAGAGCTAGAGGGAGTGACAAGAAAGATTTCCCTCTGTGCAGCTGGACTGTGAGGAAAAAAGAAGGTTATTTTTCCAGGCATGTCTCAGGCAGTTTGGGTCAAAATATTAATCGGTGTAAGGCCATTAGACTACAGAAGATTTACCTTGGGTTAAACTTGTCCTCCGTATGTCTAAGGCAAGGGGAGAATTGTAGCTTTGAAGAAAGCAAGCTAGAGGTTTATTCTTTTTTAAGCATCTCCTCCTCCACTGTTGTACCTTTCTCTCCACGGTAAAACTTCTTACCAGGGAGACCCCGGTTTGACAACCATCTGTCAGCCCTCCAAGATAAAAGGACAGGTTTACCGAAGGCTTTGCTGAAGAGTGTTGTATAAAGCCTGAAAAGAATTGTCCACTTTTAAGCTGACCTACATTTAATTATATGGTTAAAGCTTTTAAGTGAGCTCTGGGATTTGAGATTGGATGAAGCCTGCAATTTCTGTAATAGCTTTGAGAATGTGAGCTTTGTGACCTCCTGTTTATTTAGAATTGATGTTGCATGTCTGACATAGCCTAACTGTAGAGAGTCTTGCGCAGCAGAATACACAATGACACAAAAAGCAGAAGTTGACAGTTTTAGATAAGTGTAAGTCCTTTGCAAATGTAGGAAGTAAAATATATGTGCTAATAAGAGTGTCTAGAGCTTTTATTTCATACTCTGGTTGTTGCTGCAGCAGAGCTGAGTAAGGATCATTAAAATCTGTGATCTTTGGATGTTGGTTAGCTGTTGCTAAAAAAACACCCAAAATGCTTTAGAGGCTGAATTAGTGACTGGTGTTTCTCAAGACAGAGACCTGAAATGAAGAGACTCTTCTAGACTAACATTAGGATAAGTGAGGTAATAGTGCAGTTTGCTAAAAGGACATATTTTCTTGTAAAGAAGTAGCCAGTTGGTGGAATTATTTGCATTAGAACACCTTCATTTTCTGAACCTATTCACCAGTTTTACTGTGACAGGTCACCACTACCTTTAGAGGCTGAGCTAATTTAATGCTTCAGTACACTGAAGGAAAAAGATTCTGGATACTACAAAGGCATTTGAGCTTGAGCTTTTACTACAGAGCTAAATTGTCATGGGAGGTTGCTTTTGGTCCCTGACTCTATAGCCTGTTGCATATAGCAAGGAGGTTCTGTGCAAGTCAGCTGCTTTTACTCCCATCTGGAATGGCAGAAGGACCTTCCATCAGTTAGACAAGTAGTGAAAGATAAGTCCAAGGAATCTTTAGACACTTGAAAATTTCCCTTTCCATGCTCATTACATTCATGGATCCAAGACTGAAAATTAGCTGGTAGGTGCACAAGGCACTGAAAGCAACACTTTTTGCTGTTAATAGTTTACTTGCGCATTTATTTCTCTATCTTCTGCTGTCACTAAAACATGCGGAGTTGTCGGGCAAAAACAAAAACCTATTTTCAAGAACAGATACAGTTTTCCAGACATTGATGAATACTCTCAATATTGTTTGCTTCACTTAACTGGGGAATGAAAAATGCAATATGAGAGAAAATGACTGAATTTGGGAACTAGGTGTGGGACTTAAACTTTCTCATTGCCTGATAACAAGTTCAGTGCTGCTTATTGTCAAAGGAACCGTGTACTTGTATTTAAGGATACAGCCAGCTTAAAATGTTCAAATCAAAGTTATTTGAGAGTGAACAACCTTCCTTTGAGCAAACCTGTGTACAGAAAAGTTCTCTCTGTCAGGCCCACTGGTTGAAAATATCTCTTTAGAAGTACTTTAATAATTAAATAGTCAACACTGTTTAAGGTATAGAAGTATTAATTACAATAGCATCTTCTCTGTGACTGGGCCACTTACCAATGAAACTCTGACATGAAAATTGGTGAGTAAGCAGCAAGCTTAATAATGTGGCTTTCATTGCTTTACTGGGAGCAGCACTGCTACCACTGCAAATATTACATATGACAAAGTTATCTTCTTGAGGTATATTAATGAAGAGAACAAATTCAAAATGAGACCTTTTATTTTCACTATCTGATCTGCCATTGTCAGGAATAAATTCTCTGCTTTTTGAGAATGAATAGTGTTGACCATGTGGTATTTATTTTTCTGATTTGAAGTTCGCTGACTGTAAGAACACTATTTTCCATTTCTGGCCTTCAAAATAAAAAGGAGAAAAAGTTATAACCACATTGATATTGCTAATGTTAGCATCATACCATCTTTTGACCTTGTTTAAATAAGAGTATTATAAGTTGAGCACAATCACTGCTGAATTCAGGAGCCACTTCTTTGTCTCCACCCCACACTTTGAAACTTTTAAACATGATCACAGTCAGCTCTGTAAAAAAACCTTCTTTCCCAGTTTGCAAGACACCCTGTAAAGATGATACTGAATCCTCAGTTGAGCTATGTAGAAGGCAGATAATCTTCAGCAACAGTGAGGATTCCTGTATGTCACCAGTAGGACCTCAACAGTGGTTTGAGGCAGAATTCCTCCAGGTCACCTAGAGGACAAACCCCTTCTCCAGGAGGCAGCAGCTTTCACAACTGCTGAAAGCACCGAGTCAGGATTTCCTTCATTACCTTGGATGATTTGCAGCAAACCGGCTACAGGAAGATCATACAGTAGACAAACCTTACTACGGCTACATTCGTAACCACCAGAGACAGAAGCCCATGTTTTGGATTTGGGCATAGCATCCTGTAAGCAGCTGAGAGTTATTTCAGAGTAAGCGCCACAGGATACACTCCGGAAAACACAGGATGATATTTTTGTGGCTGGAAAATGCTACGTGCAGTTTTGGTTTCTCAAACCAACAAAGAAAAACATCCTTTCCTACCGGTTTGATCTCCTGCTGTGTGTAGGTACTGTTTGAAACACAAGTAGCACAGCTTATATTTGCCACTGTCGATGGTAAGATGTACGTGGTATTTATCGTGACATTCGTTCCTTTTATAAGTGTAAAAATTGAAACTGCATTTAGGTCATGTTTGCGGTGTAGAGAAGATGCAGTGTTACAATACGATTCAAGCTGATGTGAGAGCAGAGGGGACTAGGCTAGGGCTGCACACAGCAGGGGATTGTCTTCTTATTTGGAGAGAAATATATATAGCTTTCTGGCACTGGGACCAGAAAGTATTGTTCAATGTTACAGCAGATCCATTCAGTTCCAGGCATATCTATAGTCAGGCTGGAAATAATGTACTGAGAGCAGCACTTATTCCTGCACTGTGTATGCTGCACCATTTTAGAGCAGCCTGAGGAAACATGAGGGAAGGAGCAATACTGTACACTGGGAGGCCAGCTGTGGAGGGTATGGAAAAGTTGAGCAGGAAAGGAGGGGAAAAGCAGGAAGATAAGTAAAGGCAGCATGTTTGTGCAGGAAGAGGAACACTGGAAGTGAATGCCGAGTATTTTCACTTGTGGAGGCATTAGGAAGAGTCATTGTGTGGTAGTCATCTCCTACCAATGTCTTCTTGAACCTTTAAAACTCCACAATCTGTTTTCCTTAAATTAACCCACTTGTGATACTCCTGTGAAACCATGCACACAGAAAATGCATCTAACATTTGTGTCTTACAGTTAAAGGTTATGCGCACGCTGCTAACAGAGCCTGCAGCAAATGAATTTTCTTCGCCCTTCTGTTTTGAACTTCATCGCTCTGCTCTGCTCTGCTCAGCACACGGTGCAGCTCCTCTGTTTCTCCTGGTGCAGCTTTTGTCTTCTCGTAATGGCATGTGCCATCCTCCCAGGAGCGCTCCCTCCCTGCTTTCCTCCTGTGCTGTGATACCTTACCTGGTAAGCTAAGCAGCAATCTCCACAGAGATCTCCTCACTCTTCCTAGCAAAACATAAGGCAACTGCAGTATCCAGGGTAGCACACAGTGGAACTGTATGAAATCAGAACATAGTCATGAACATAAGTCATGTATGATTTAATAATTTCATTCTAATGTGGGTTCTTCAAAAGCTATAAATATGGGTTTATATTTTTGACTTATATCTGTCCTTAATTCAATGTGCAGGAGTTCTAGTTTTACAAGATCTGTTCCTTAAACTCCATCAGTGCTGCTTCCTTTCCCCTGATACTCAACCAGAGACTAACAACTTTGCTCAACCAAACAACTAAGTCTTGTTGGGCATTGCTGAGGGCTTTTCCTTGACGGACGCCAGGTATAGTTGGCCAGAAATTGGAGTAGATCACTTTGCAGCTTCATCATCTGTCTGGCATAAATAAAGGATCGGGAAAAAGCCATTGTCACGGTTGAACCCCAGCTGGGAACTCAGCACCACGCAGCAGCTCACGCGCTTTTCCCCGGTGGATTGTGAGAGAGAATCAGAAGGGTGAAAGTGTGAAAAATTGTGGGTTGAGGTAAAGATGGTTTAATAGGTAAAGCAAAAGCCACACATGCAAGCAAAGCAAAACAAGGAATTCATACAGTGCTTCTGATCAGCAGGCAGGTATTGAGCCATCTCCAGGCAAGCCGGGCTCCATCATGTGTAATGGTTACTTGGGAAGACAAACGCCATTGCTCTGAATGTCCCACCTCCCTCCTTCTTCTCCCACCTTTATATACCGAGCGTGATGTCATAGGGTACAGAATACCCCTTTGGGCAGCTGGGGTCAGCTGTCTCGGCTGTGTTTCCTCCCAGCTTTTTGCGTACCCCCAGCCTCCTCACTGAAGAGTCCTTGACTTGGTATAAACATTGCTTAGCAACAACCAAACCATCAGTATTAGCAATATTATCAACATCCTAAATCCAAACCACAGCACTGTACCAGCTACCAGGAGGAAGATTAACTCTGTCCCAGACAAAACCAGGACAGCCGTTAGTCTCTTGTCTGTGGCGGGACAGGAAGGGAACATGGAAGGGGCTCAGTGGTGGAGTTTCTTGGGGACTGTTAAGGCTCTCATGATGCTGCCTGTAGGGATTTTTTTTCCTACCTGCTTACAATACTGGGCTGCTTCGTTTCATGCACAGACAGTGGAACAGGCTGCTCAGGGAAGCAGTTGGGTCACCATCCCTGGAGGTGTTTAAAAGACGTGTAGATGAGGTTCTTAGGGACATGGTTTAGAGATGAACTTGACAATGCTCCCTTAACAGTTGGGCTCAGTGATCACAAAAGCCTTTTCCAACCAAAGCAATTCTATGATTCTGTGAATGTGGAAGAGGAGATCACTGATGGGGAAGAAAAGGAATAATTGCTCTTGTCATACTAAAAGAACTTTGAGGACTTTAATTAAATCCTTATGGCTTCTAGTTATAGCAGCATCTTCCACAAATTAAATTTTTAAATTCTGAAGCATCTCATTTTAATTTTTAACACTGTAGAACACTCCATCTTAAATAAATGCACCGTTTCAGAAATAATAGTAGGGAAAGAACCAAAGAAGCGGTACCTTAGTTACTCAAACTTCTGCAAAAAACCCCGCATTTATTTGCTGATTTAAACAAATAATGGAAGCCTTTCTTTGCTATTTATTTACTTTAAATAGCTCAACTTAAAATTATCGGACACTTTTGATTATACAAAGTTGGAATGTAACATAAACCAGGCTGTGTGTAATACTGATTTCTAACCAATATACCATAGGAAAGCTTCAGTTAATTTGAACGAGGCCATTTTTGTTGAAATGTAGCTGTGGATAAATAATGCATAGAAACAAAATCTATTTGATAAAATTCCGCATGAGGTTATTATTAGAGCTTGCATTTGTATTGTCTTTATCTGTAATATGCAGGCTGTGCCTTTGCTCATCTTGTACTATCTTCTGACCGTAGATGCTCTGTCAGTGGTGGCAATAGTCACTCTGTCATATCGTTCTTCTCAGAGAAGTGTCTAAATAACATAACGATAGCAAAATTTCAGCGACTGCTGAACTATTTCTGCTGCCATTGTAGCAGTTTCCCCTTAAGGCTACTTTAAATCAGATCTTTGAGCTCAATGTCGTAGTTATTTCTTTGGTGAGAATGTTGTAGGAATCAAAAGTCCATGTCAACAAAAATTAACAACCTAGGTATGTTCTATGGATGTCATAATTTAGGTATTAAAACAATGTCATTATGGTAATATTTATTGTCTATTTAGAGGTTTATACATCACAATAGAGAGGGTATGCAGCTAATCAAAAAGGCAGAAGATTTTGCTTTAAAAGCTCTTTTTTGGTGGGTTTATTGATACTTCAAGCCTGTGTTTTATTTTACTTCTGTAGAGTTCAGCTGTGTTTTAACTTAATTTATCATGGTGGTTTTTGTATTTAGTGTAATAATTAAAACCTGCCCCCATGCTCTATTATTTGTTTCCTTTGTGACATATAAGCTCACAACTTTTAAAAGCAATGCTTCTGACAGAGGAAAACGCTCCTGGGAAGAAAATAGAGGCTCAAGTCTGATAGTGCAGCTGGTTTCTTGTACTCCTGGTGATATTGTTGGGCACCTCCTTGCTGAGCACCTGGAGAGCAATGCCGGGGTCCTGGAAGCAGGGGATGGTGGCGGTTGTAGAATCATATGCCGCAGAAGTTTTTGTACAATGTGTTTTTTCCCTCCTTCCCACTTATTCAACCAGCATTTAGAATGACTTTTCTTTTTTCTTTCAAAACAGGGATTTTGCTAAGTTGTTTTGGTTTTTTTTTCTCCCGTAGAACTAGGTCAGTACTCTGTTTGCATTGCCAGATGGATGCTAAAATAATGCTTAGAGAGTTCAGAGGTGATGCTGCATAATTTAACCTTCCTGTTTGGGCTAGTCGTGAATAAGTGATACCAATTAAGGAATCTGTAGGACTAACTGTAGTGATCATAAAGAAGATATTTCTTCATCCAGAAGAAATGTCATGTGGAAATAGAAAGATGTTTTCGTGTTAGTCCCACCTGCAATTTCACGTGGTGACTCCCTGCTGTTTGAAGAAGGAATTGTTCTTATGACTCGCTAAACTCTCTGCTCTCTGTGGACGTGAGCAGAAGGATATAAGTAAGATTTTCTGATACATGTGATCCACTGCAACAGAAATATTTCTGTACTTCAAAAATTCTGATACATGTTTCTGTAATTTAAGAGATAAATCAGTACGTTTTATGTTTGGTTCACATCTTCATGGCATTAATGACACATAAACTGGCTATTTTTGTAAGATTAATTTCAGATACTGAGCAGAAAGAAAAAATTATATTAAATCGTTGAACTTTTTAATTTGCTTAACATAAAGTTATGTGATTAAAGATGTATTTTTGTCTAATCTAACATTTAGGATTAACTAGTTACAATTTTGCCTGTAGTACAATTATTTTAGCTTCTGTCAGGACAAAGTTCATGTTTATTTGAGTATCAATCAGTGTAAGGGAGAATTAATTCAATGCATATAATGGTGGCACTAATCATTACTCAGGACATCTAAAGGCAGTATTTATATAAAATTACTTGATTGTAATCTTCAGAAAATGAGGTTACCTTTGAACTCAACTGCAATTCTTAAATATCTGTTTCATGATAATATGGTCTACAATTTTAATACTGGAACCCTTAGTCGCTTTTGCTAGATCAGTGTTTAGTTACTGACAGATTAAAAACCAAAACAAAACGCCAGCAACTTATTTTCTGTATGCTAAGGGATACTTCTGTCAATGCTTTTGAAACTGTGATATTGCATTATATATTTCTTCCATCAGAAAACTATACTGAGAAAGAATAGCTAGCTGTATCCTGAGTTAATTTTAAACTTTTCCATTATAGTAGAATGAAAACTTTGGTCACTTCTCTTGAAGGCTGCTATGGATTTACTAACTTTTATTTAACTTAAAGTATCATAGCAAGAACCAGGTTTTGATTTTGTCCTTCATAAAAGCTCTTTGAATATGTTAATAAGTCACATATCAAAACTCATATTCTTCTATTACATGGGATATTTAACTGATGTCTGTTCTTTTCAGATTTGCTATAGGAACATCTGGCTTCTTTTACTCAACAGGAGAGAATCCAAAGAGGAGAATAACAGCTAGACAAAATATCTTAGTTATGAATTCTAGTTTAATAAATGTGCTTTCTGTGAATGATTCATGGATTTTATGATCACATTCAATTATTTTTCAATAACTCATGCTTCATTTCATCAAGAATTTCAATCAATGCCAACTGATTAATTATCATTCTACTAGTAGCCTTTTGTCTAATAAACAGTCATAATGAGCATGTTCAGTCTTGGCATATATAAATGTCAGCGATGTACTAATAAAATACTTCTAGAATTGGAGCGAGTCGTGCTTTAGATCTGTTGGAGGAGGCAAAAAAGCAATCTCCTACCCTTTGCTTCCCCTTAAAAGTTGTAGTGAAGCAGTAAGATAGAGTCAAATTTCTTCGTTCAAGAAGAATTTCATTGTGACTCAGTGAAATACTTTTAAGTCCATAGTTTTGCCCTTCATTTTTACATGACAGTTTGCACAATGCATTCTGGACAGGTTTTTTGAGTGTTTTTTTCCACACTGTTTTAATTGTCCATGTACATTCTTACTCTGCCAAAACCAAGATCCCTGCAAACTAGAGAATTGCATCTTTGTGTGGCATAAGAGGATGACGTTAGTGCCCTTTTTATGTTTAATTACAAAACAGCAACATGCATAACCTTTCCAAACCAAGTATGGATATCACCGAATCACAGATAGTTATTGCAGAAAGGAGAGAGCTGCCTTATGGCTCAAAACACTCTGGTCTTATATACCTTTGAACAGATGGTTCATTTAAGTACTGGCAGTGTAGCCTGACTAATTGCTTTAGACCTTCCATTTTTCTGCTTTATTTGGGTAAGAAGTGGGCAGCCCTGCCTGCACAGATATATGAACATATGAATTGTAAATAAAAACAGAATACGGAATGTGAAACTGTGTTTAATTGTATGAAGTGCTTTTCTTGAATTATCACAAAATGTTTTGAGGAGAAACAATAATGGCAGTCTGGACTTGAACTTGGGAAACTAGTGAAGTTTCTGGCCTTGCAGCTGAGTGTTGCACCCAAGGCTTCCTACCCTCCATCCCCCCATGGACACTTGTGGAGAGTAGGGCGGAGATGTGGTGATAATTCCCCACAATGTTCTCCCAGACTCCCCTGTGTTGGCATTTGGAGACTCTCTCTATTAGATGAGATTACTGTGTGTGTTTAAAGGCTATTGGCAGATTTTTCTTTTGCTAATTTAATGGATTTTTGAATATGGTAATATTTTTGTTTGTGGGTGGTTTTATTTCATCGTTGCTTTTGTCATTACTAGAATCCAGGAGCAGGATGTGCCACTTATCTATACGTTTTGTGAAAAAATGAAATGCTTTTCTTAATGCTGAACACATCAAACTTTACTGTTACTACTAGTCTTTCATTTGCAGGGACAGAATCCACCACTGATCATTGCTACTTCAGGCTAGGTTCAGTTTCACAGCTCCTGGTCATATCCTTCTTCAGCTATCCGTCTTCTACCCAGAAGACTGTTTACAACATGCATGTGAACAAATGTGCATGTGTGCACATATACATATAGCTGCTGCTGACGCTGAAGCTGTTCCACACCTTTTGTTAGTTTTCCTGACCTCCTGTGGACCTTTTTTTCATGTCTCTGAAACCGATAGCCTTGTACAGATGGAGGAAGAGAACTCTAAACAGTACTCAGGATCTGACTGCATGTGGATGTTTAGTAGCTGTTTTTTCTTATTTCTGAGGTTTCAGTCTACCTTATTGTCGTTGTTCTGGAAAATTAAATGAATCTGTTTTAAACCCAGGTGCTCATTTATTAGTATTTATAGTTAGCCAATATTTTTAATGTAAAATTAAAGTTCTTCCTCATTTCCTAATACTTGGTATTTCGTCTGCTGTTTTATCAGTAGGCAGTGGGAGGGCTTTCTGCACTTCGGGTGTGCACTACCCTTGGTGAGTTCTTCACAACAACCCCAGCAGTCCGTTTTTCCTTTCCTTGTGAGCATTGCTGACCACCCAGGTTGCTGTGACACTCTACTTCTCACTGGGACAGTGAATGACTTTATTCCTGCCCTGTGAGGTCTTTCCCATGACAACTTGTTTTCTTTTAGAGGACCTTAGGGATAATTTGGCCGAATGATTCAGGGACTGTCAAATTGATCTTCCTTGTCTATGTCTCACCCTTTCACAAAAGTGTGTGTTTGATGACAGCACTTTGCTGTGTGATCATAGGCATGGTCTGGTCTTTTGACTCCAGCTATGCTGGCCATGCCGATGAATCACAATGGGGCAGCTACTGTGAATATTACAACTTAATTAAAATTGGATCCCCATGTGGAAACCTTGCCACACGAAATTAATTTTTCTCCTTTTTATGATAAGGCAGGCTTAGAGCAAAGGTAAATGCTACTGCCCAGCAAGTTTGCTCATTGCATTTAGGATGTAGTCTTTATTTTAATTATGGAAAAATATTATTTCTGTAGTGTGATTGCAGATCAGTCTAAAGATTGCCAGTTTTCTATGGCTGCCACACAGAGAAGTCTGGTTAGAATTGCACCTGACTGACTTTGACTTTCCAGTTGATACACTGTGATCAAGCTAAAATTACCTTTTTCATTGATCTGGAGTGAATTCAGGTTCTCTGGTCTCTTGGTGCTGTTTCATTATCTTGCTGCTGCATAAGGACCTGAAGTATGTAATACAAACAGGATCTTGGTGTATTTACATTAGGTAGCAAGACGAGTGAAGTTTACCCTGTCACGTATCAGTTCTGTGCCTCTGCCTTTTTAAATTATAGATGTGTACTCCAATATTTACAGTGCAAAGGAGATTGTAAGATAAATCACGTCCAAGATAGTCAAATGTGAAAATTACAAATGTATCATTTATTGTGAAAATCTGTGTGGAAAAAATACTTCTGTTTTGACATATTTGGTAAGTGTGGGTTACTAGCTGTGTGTTTAGTGAATAGATCTATTTATGCTGTAAATATACTATTTCAATCCCTCACAACAATGCAAATAGTCTTTGAAAGGTGTTTATTATGCAGCAGGTTTGTTTTTTTTAATGTTTAAGTTCTGTGCAAAGATGCAAGTGCTGTCTATTGCTTAAAAGGAATCTAATGAGATAATATTACATGAGGTTTCCTTAGATTGTTTGTTGAATCTCTGAATATTGAGCATAAACAAGTTTAAACATAAGCGTTACTGGAGTCCTACTTTCCTTTCTTGGTTAAGCAGTTGTATTTTAGCTGGTCTGTCGGTACTGCTGTGCTGAATGGAGTTCAGTGTTTGACAAACATCAGGGTGCCTCTTGTGTGGGATAATATACAGAACAGGAATTCTTCACATCAGCAGTGTATCCGCATCAAGCACAGAAATGGAAGAACAAATATTTCTGCCTAGAGTCTACTAGGGGAAGGAAAGAAGGAGGAAGGGAGGAGGAGTGAGATCATATCTGAAAGTATTTTCAAGGAGTGTTCAGAAGGGCGGCTGTTGGGGGGTAGACTATCCAAGATAAACATTTCATTTCAGGGCAACTCAGCTTTCACAACAGATAAAAATATTAGGAACTCTGAAATGGGTAGTAATGTTGGTTCTCAATTGAATTTCTGCTGCACCCTGTATTTCTTATCACATGTGTGTATTGATAAAAATACACTCAGGGTTGGTAGCTGTGAAGCATTTAAGTATGATAAATACACCGCCTAAGATCTAATAAGGATGATATCTAGCAGATAATCTCGCATTATTAAAATATATAACTATATGAAACATGAAGTTACAGTCTTACATGGCACAATAATAGTATGTCTTAATAGTAGCGGATACATGATCAGAAATTCCAAAGAAATGCCTGGTGATAAAGATTATTCTTAAGCTTTTGTATATAGTGGCTTTGTCTGGAGACCATAACAGCGATGTGCTAGATTGGAAAGCTGTGGTTTGTATCTTCTTTTGAGCGTTGGGATGCCTGTTTGAACTTGAGTGAATGGTTTTGGCATCCTAATTACCTAGTTTGATGGAAAAGTGGATGTGTTCCTCACTATACATCTCATTTGTGCAGGATGCTGAAATACGCTAAGTGTTCCTAGAAATAATTAAAGAGCTGGAAGGAGGAATGAAAAAAAGTAGTATCATTTTAGTATAAAACCTTTAAATTGTTATGTGAGTGTTTAAAACTATTGATATTCAGCTAATCTGGTTCCAACAAGCCTAATACACAGCCTGTACTGATAAAAATGCCCTTTACTGAGGCTGTACATAAACTCCCAGGATAAATATTTGTCTTCATCTGCTTGGGAATGAGTTTAAGATCGAACCATTCTGGAAAACTTCAGCTGAAAGGGCAGATTTATATGCAGACGTATTTTTAGAACCAAGCTAAGGGAATGGATTACTTCATTTTTAAAAATAGGTGCTTGTTGGTCTTTTTTTGAAAGCTGTTCGTGTCCCTGTTCTTTTCGGCACATAGTTGAAACTTTCTAGGGTCCAGCTTTTGCAACTTTTGTTACTGTCTACTTAAATTTGATCTCATTTCAGAATGTAGAAAAGACCTCTTCATGTGCAGAATAGACATTGCACAACGGCTGGGTAGACAGGCTGTCGGAAAAGAGGGGGAACTTGACTGCTGGATCATGGGATTCTTCACATTTATGTGTGTATTTGGGATGTATCTGGTTTGAGACATTTTGGGTACTATTAGCAATATTTCTTGGTCCTCTTTACTGTAACAGAGCTTCCTATCTGTGTAGTCCTACTCACTGCGAAGTGCACATAGGAGTTCTACTCGACATGGCTCAGATAGAATAGTCTGGTATAGATTTTTTACTTCAATCTGTTTATCTCTGTATTAGCACCTTCCTGACTCAGAGTATTGTTCTAAAGATAATTCATTTGGAAAACCACCAAGCGTTATAGTGATGAGGACCATTTACAAAGCAAATATGGGTATAGTGGAGCAAATAAAACCTGAGCAGGCATTAAGGAGAAATATTATAGAACAATTGCTTCTCAAAAGATAGCGAGCCACAGTCAACCAAATTAGAAATGGTGAAGAAAAAAAAATATATGCTGAAGAAAGTTCTTAAGAACTTCAACATACATGGAAGAGAACAGGGATTTAATTTTATTGCCAACCATCATGCTTTAGAGTAATTCTTGAAAATTCTGAACACAAACCTCATGCTAAAACATCTCTGCAGTCACAACTGATAGTTAACTGATATTTTGGGGAGATTATATATATTAAATAATAAAAATTATGTTTTGTTTTCTAGTAAGGGCTGTGCAGTGGACTATTTATCCTTACACTTCATATTCTGTATCATTAGTTGAGATAAACTTCAAGATGCTTTTAAAAAATTCCCTAAGTTTCATGATCCATAGAAATAAACAGGGACTCAGTACACCATTTTCCCCCTCTCCTGGGTATTCTGTACGATAGCATACTTTATTATGGAGAAAACAGTACTGCAGGAAAACAAACCAGAACATTTCAGCCTGTCTGAAGTATCCCTGAAGCTTCAAAAGCAAATTACACCTTATGGATTATACATTTATGAAGAAATTTTAAATGTCTTCAACCAGCTTAAGATGCTGCTTAGAGTTTTGTCATATGATACTCTGAAAGTTTTGTGGATCTGGAAGGGTCCTATGATGTGGCTCTTGCAGTGTGAGCAATAAAGATGTGACCTGATATTTGTATTAAAGATAACAATTTGGGTGGCTGTGCCTGACTTCTGCATGTTATGAACCCAGTATTAAGATACATGGCATTGCTACTAAAACCAGACTGTTAGTTGGATCTTATTCAGTTTAAATATTTTGAACTTGATATTCCTTGTTGCTTTACGAATGCTATAGGCCGAAAGACATTTCCTTTTTTGTAAATGTTGTATTTCCTCATGTGCAACATGATTTTATCATCTCTGGTAGTTATATCATTATCAATAAAGCAGATATGCAGACGAGCCTCTACAGATATTGCAAATGACAAAAAAATGTTACCTGATACAGTATGAAATTTTATTGGTATTGGCAAATGAACCACAAGTGTATTGTACTATAAACTAACAGTGTCTTACTGGCTTGTAATGAGCTGATTAGTAATGCAAAATAATTGCAGACAGAATTGATACTACACTGCTGTGAAAAATAGCAAAATCAATACGACTCCGACCTCTCAGGCTATATTCAGGTTTCCTTTTTTTTATATACAAAAATTGTGAAATTGATTGTCCCTAAATTGTACTTTCTCAGTAGAAGAGCATTAAATCTGCAAGGTAAAATAGACTTAAGTGAAACAATGATACTTTGTGTTTTTATGATCTAGCTTGTGCGTTTTATTACATAATTCTCAGGTCTTTGTAAGGAATTAAATTCTTTAAGTTACTTCCAGTATGGTACACATATAAAAATGATTATTGATATGTTGCAATTATGTATTTTGCGGGATGTAAACCAGAATGATACCATCCTAACTAAGCCTTTGCTTACTGGAGGAGGACAAAAAAAGGAGAAAAAATAAGAAGACTCTGAATTTCTTACTTAAGCAGCATTTGCTAGACAGAATCAATTGAAAATTGACTTCAAGCTCCTGTCTCAGACACATTTTAATGCATGTCTGAGTGCTTTTAAACCCCATTGACCAGCTTATAAATGATTAAAATACTTTCCCTGTGGCATACAGAAGGTCTCTCTATCATTATATACTTTTGGTAGTTGACGGTTGCACTGACAGGGTGAGGGGCTTTAACCAGTTTGCAAATGTCAGATAACCTTCCTGTCAGATGTGCTGCAGTATAATGAAGAGTGGAAGTTTGCTAATATTAGTGTTTGTGCTGGCAGGATGGTACTGGCTGATCACCACTCGTCAGTACCTTGTGGTGAGATACGTAACTGAAGCAGAGATGCCATAGACATAGTTTCAGAGGTATTACTTCCAAAAATCATTAGTGCTGTAAGAAATCACCTGTAAGGTATGTGTTTACATCCAAATGGATAGAATTCCATCTTGCCATAGCGAGGTGGAAGGGACCAGTACATACAGCAGACAGAAGGGAAGATCTATTTCTTTTTGTTTAATTTTTGCAAGTTTTGAAAGCAGGATTCTGGTCAGATTGACTAATTCAGTAAAGATTTTGATTTTGAGGCTGCTTTTCAAGAGTTGGAATTCATTGTCCATACATGAGTGTTTATAAACAAAATAAAATGAAGTGGTTTAAGCCACCCTGTTATGCTCACTTTAGCTAGTTAGAAATACTGTATTTCAAGATCGCCTGCCGTGCTGAAACAGGAGTTTTTCCAGTTAGTGATTTTGTTTTCCTTTAGCCTGAGGCATAACAGTTTAGCTTAAGTGAATCATTTGTTTCATTATTTGTTGAGCCTTTGTTGCCATTTTAAAAGTGAGTCCCATTTGAAATGGGAGTGTAATTTCGAAGTGTCAGTCAAAATGCGGTTTTAAGGAATTTCATATTTGATATTCCAGATCGTGTGCGCACCAGGGAAAACAATAAAAAAGCAAGCAACAAGTCAAGAGGTTTTAATGTCAATTAATATTAGGAAAGCATAAATTATATGGTCTAAAAGTTTTGGTACCCATATAGATTTGCATATTTCCCCATTTGAATTATCCCAGATGTAATTTATTTCAAAGGAATCACTTTGTGCACAAAGATCATTACATTTGCCTTGTCAGGTTTCTTCACACACCGGATCGTTCCCTTGGTGACCTGATGCTGTGTAGGGTGGATGTCAGTGGTGATTTCTCTGCTGTCTCTTCCCATGCGCTGTCCTGGCCGGGCCACTGGGACGTGCCCCAACAGGGAATTTGACTGGGAAGAGGTTGTCACAAGGTAGAAGGGCCCATACGGCTTCCTTGGGTGCTCTGATGACTTGATGCCCCTTTTGTGGAGCCTGGTTGTGTCTGAGATCACACTTGGGATTATTTCCTCTCGGGCTGGGTACACAGTTACCTTTATCTCGTTCCATTATTTCTCATTTGCCTTTCCCTTCCCGTCTGCTGCTGCTTGCAGGCCAAGTACATTTCGTGAAAACACCATTCTCTGTCAGAATATGTGCAAGTCGCAGGAAAAAAAATATTTCAGTTTACAAAAAGGGGAATTAGAGAACAATTCCATGAACAGCAACTGTAACACTATCACTACCACAGACTGTTAAGAGCTCCATTTATGAGTGCCATTAAGCATATGGATGGCTCTGATTTCGTCATCAGCCCAGAATGGGATGTTACTGAGGCAGATTCAATCTAAATCTGTAACAGTAAAATTGGTTTAAGACGTAACCCTTTAAAATGCTTGGAGATGAGAAGTTGTCAGAGTGCTTCTATGTTTGGCAACATTTGCTAATGAAAGGAAGCAATTTAATGCAGCAGGGAGAATCATCGCCGATAAATACACCTGCTTGATGCGGGGCGTGAAATGCTTCAAATTTATCAAAAGTAAGTGGGGGGGAGCAGGGCAGAGAGGACAGTGCTGTGTGTTCAGTGAAGTTACTCAGAGGGTCAAAGCAGCAAAAGAAAAGAATAGTTTTGTTTACAGGATGAGACCGGGTTGTTCAGAAACATTACATACAGAAATCATGAATGAAGGAAGTGCATTACAAATGATTTTGTATTCTGTACATTAACAAGTGTTTGTCACCATTTATACCCACATGCTGTTTGTCGGCTAGGTGATTACAAACATTTCTACTTTTGCTTAAAATGGACAAAATCCCTGCTACTGTTTGAGAAAGATATAAAGCAATACTTTCCATGTGCTGTCTTTGAGTGTGACTAAATAGGTAGTCCCTCTACTCATTGACTTCATTTACTGGTGTCTGGTTGTCTATAGAGTTTGTGGGATTTGAGTGATAGCACCTAATATTGACGTTATTGTTGGGGAGGAGGGTGGTGGCAGAAGAATCACTAGGATTAGCATATTTGGTTGTAATATTTCTGTTTTCTCCTTTCTTCTGAGGCAATAATCATATTTAGCAACGTCTGTAACTGTGGACCAGATTGTGTCAGGGAACAAACATCTATGGGGGTGGATCTCATAAAATTTCGCTGCTTGCTGAAGTAGAAAATGAGTATAATCAACAATAGGACTGTCAAACAGTGGCATACCCGTAGAGCCATGGGTTCAGCGGCTGTGTTCTGTCTCTCTCCTGCACTATAAGTCATACTACTTTTCCAAAGCAGTATTTTCTGATCAGCACCACTGAAAAATTGCATGCAAACAGGGAATTTCTGTGTTTGGCTTGTGCCCGTATCCTTAGACACTTGGATCTCCGCGGCCAAAGTTCTGTAGAATGAATTCCCTGATCAGTAGCTGAATTTGCGCAATTATCTCATTTCTGCTCGGGTTAATTTTTTTTTAGTTATTTTTTTTTTCTCTCGTCATGTATCTGTTTTCAATTGAAATAGAAAGTCATTCTACTCAAATTAACAGTTCTGCCAGATATATGTTTGAAAGCGGCAAAGGACACATTTCACATATCAGTTGGACCAATAGACCAAGTGGGTTTAAAAAAAGCCTTCTGGCAGTTTAATACTGAACCATTAAGTTTATCACTGGGATTTCTTATATAAAACAAGAATAGAATAGTAGTATTTTTAAAGGGCAACTTGTTTCAGTGTTTCCCTGTGCTTTTCAGAGCATTATTGTTTAAAATCTGTAGGTATTGAAATGCCCCTCATTGCAGTCTGACTGTGAATGCCATTCAAAGTCAACAGAGCTGCAGGTGCTGAGGTGTTGGTCAGGTAGTTGAGGTAGTTTAGGACATTAATAAGTGGCTGATCACAGTGCGCAGACACTCATATTCAGTATGCAGGGGTATTTTGAAGTAGCTATAGGGCATGTTTTTGCACTTATTCATGAGAATTACCTTGCTTTCTTATTTTGCACAAGTGAAATACACCTGGATTTGTGCGGTGAGAGCGATGTGCGCTTGGTTTTTTTATGCTTACGCCTTTGCTTGTATTTTGGAACTTTTCCCACTGAATTCCAAATTTGTGTACTTTCTGGTTTTCAAGTGTTTAGAGAACTGAAGTGCAGCATTGCCAAGGCAATGAATGAAGTTGATTCATGGCAATGATACGTTAATTTTTATTTGCATCAATGAAATAATCACTTGGAAGAGAGATGCACTAACGTGAAAAATAAGTGTGATGCCCATCAGTGAATTTGAAAAAATCATTAACCTTTTGAAGTGTTTCCTTCATGAACATTTTAACAGCTTCTCTTCATAGGAGTTAACTTAAGAATAGCTAATTAAGAGAGAGACAGACAGTATTCAAAGAAAGACATACCAAGTGTGGGACATTCTAAAGTAGCTTTTAGACTATGACTCCCCATCCGGCTTCAATCAGAATTAATTTTAAGACAAAACTAAGTGGATTTTTTTCTTCTTGATTCACGTTGTCTGGAAGTCAGTTATTTAGTTACGAATTTTTAATTTAAAGTGATTAAGAAACTAATTTGCCCTCTGCATTTGCCAAGAACTGTTGTACCAGCGTTGCCGTGTCTGGTCCCTTCCAACTCTGACAAAGCTACTTTCTTCATTTTTAAGGACCTTGTTAATGGATTTGTGATCATGCAGAGCTACACCGATACCTCTCCTCTCTTTGAATAGCCCTGCTCTGCAAGTGGCTACATTAGCTTTAATGGAACAACACGAGGGGAAAAAAAAAATGCTACTCATTTTGGGTAGACTGCAGGGATCTGGTCTTTAGACAGGACTAAAGTAAATGAGAAAAAGAAAGTAGTAGCTTTTCCCCTTTCATGTTTCTTATCTAGCTGAGCTGAATAAAAATGTGGATTTTCGGTTGTACGTGATGCTGATGAAAAGTGAAATCTCACCATTTCATGTGTGAACATCTTTGCACACCTTCACAGTAGGGATTTTCCCTAATGCCTTTTACATTAACAGCTGTGATGGGAACTCTGCTTCCAGCAGCTTCAAGTGGTTAAATCAATAATAGAAATAGTTTAAAAATACTAATCCACCACTGCTATGTGAACATTCCATGCCCAGCCTGCTGACTGTGTATGCAAACAGATAATGGTGGGCATCAATAATTTTTAATGTTTAATTCCTGCATATCTAAAACTTCGGTAAATAGCTCTTCAGATAATTTTTCAGAGGGCAAAAGTATAGTCAGACACATGGTGTGTAACCATATGCTAACAGAAATGATTCATTATCATTGATGAAAGGAATTCAACCAGGATGAATTGGCAGTTGATAATTTGACATATGCAGCTAGGCACTGAATAGGCACAGCGTTTCTTGTGTATGAATTCTTTTCATTATACCAGAGAAATACAGGCAGCTGAAATTAAGTAGGTGTGGAGTATAACAATTTCCCCATCTCTAGTAATTAGAAATTTGTGTTAGGATATGATAATTGACTTCTGAAATAGAGTTAACTTGGCGGTGAATTGGGAGCGTCTAAAGAAGCATATAAACAATTACTGCAGCATCAGATTTGTATCTGGTCAAAATAGTGGAGGTCTTCAACAGACTGTGGAGACTTTATCAGTTTGTGCTTGACTGAGACTTGATTTGATGTAGAAACATCTTAATGTTCAGCTTGGATGGTAGATTCTCAGGGTAATGAACACCATGGGCTTAGTGGCCTCAGATAAATTGAACCTGAGTTGTGCCAGGCACACCTGTGTGGTCTAGTAGAGCACGCGGGAGAGGGATTTCCAAGCCAATAAGCAGCTTGAGTGGAAAGTGCTTGTGCTCTTAAGTGTAAATGTGTTGGGTCGCACCGATGCTCTGTGGCAATGTGTGTGGTGGGCCACAGGGGAGGTATCATGTGGTTATTGTACTGCAGGAACCTGGCTTTTCTTAGCTGCTTCTGTGCATGAAAACTGTGGGAAGAACTTCATGAGCATTAAAATAGCTTTTCCCGTGTATTTATTCATTGGAAGGTGAACAGGCAGGCTGTCAACCTAAATAAAAGTGTGTCTAATTTCTAAACCAAGGTGGCGAGTCTTGTTTTGAAAGCAACTTTATATGAAGCTTTCTTTAAATTGGCAAAGATTAAAAGTCTAACTACCCCCCTACCCATATCCAAGTATCTTCACATCCCCCTCTAAAGCTGATGTGTTATTTGTGGGCTTAATCAGGTGGACTTTACGCTTCAGTGATAGCTCAGTTAACAAGGAGTAATATAAAGAAAGTCTCTGTTCTTCAGGTGAAAAGTGCTATGTAGCCTCCCACTCCTACACGCTTCCTGCCTATTTTTTTTATGATTTTAACTTTGAAAATAGTTTATCCCATAATTTGACTTTGAGTGTATTCAGTCCACGCTTTGATCTGAAAGATTCAGATGGCTGAGGTTTTAGATGTGGTCCCTAGATGAAGATCACAAGGACGTGATGAAGGCACGGGGAATCAGAAATAATTAGGGAGAATGTCAATGTACAATAGAAGAAGGTGAGCTTCTCTGCGGTGAACATCTCCCAGTAGGAAAATGAATCTCAGTCCACGTATTCCCACATTAAAACCCTGAATGGGAGTTACAAATGTATAATCAGACTTAGACTATAGGGATTTGAGGCATTAGTTTGTCATTCCATCCAAGGCACAGTCCAGGCTTTTTCTCACTGTGAGAAATCTTTGCATTTTCAAACAGACTAGGAGGCTAAGGCACATTTTGCCTTTGCTTGTGGCACAAAAATACATTTCCGTAGAGGCAGCCAGTCTGGACCAGCGGTGTCAGACTGCGGCACAGGCAGAGGCGGCTGGGCAGTGACTGCGTGTGTCACTGTCACCCGGGGCTGCCTGTGCTGGTACCTGCCGTGCCGGGGCTGCTGGGCCAGTTGTGCAGGAGGCCTGAACTACAGAGAGCTGTGGAGCTGTCTTGTAGCGAGCGCTGTCGGGTAAAATACCTAATCATTGCGCTGGCATATACATGCATCTTTAAGCGGGTTTCAGCAGATCTGCTCATCCTTGCCTTTTTATTATGTGTTTTGACAGCACCTGGGATCAGAGAGCTTTAATGCTTTGAAACTTTATGCTACTTGCAGAATTCAAACCCTTTCACTGTTACATCTTCAGAGCCATGGGAACGTGTTGGGTAACAGTGAGCAAACCCGGGCTCGCTGCTGGAATGGTTGCAAAACCAGAAGGTCTGGGAAGATATTTGTCCTGAATTCTGATGACTCAGCTTGGACTGGGATTCTGTCTCATTCTGCCACAATGCCTGAGCTAACAAGCTTTGCCGAGAGTTAGAAATATATATTGGATGCATTCCTGTACTGTTAGTAATTCCTAATAGGATGATGGTGTTACCTGTGGATTGATTGTAAGTCATGACTGTATTAGATGGAAGTTCAGTAACTTGTGCTGTTTTAGGGTATCTTGATGCAAGAGTAGTTGTGTTTATCTGCCATATTTAAACAGTTACTACTGTTAAGTTTCTGCTTCTCTCAGCAACAGTAAAATAAAAACGGGTCAGTGAGGGGTTGATTTTGCCTGTCAGCTTCTGACTAAAAGTAATTTTTGGTTGGTGATTTGAAAATCATTATAGAGAACAGAGCAATATGGATTTACTCCAGCTGAGGAAGTAGCCTGCAGTTTCTAGGGCAGTACATACAATAGAAAACAAGTAAAATTAAGAAAGTATTTTGAAGAGGTGCCTCTATAATTGTTCTGCAGTTACTTACCATTTTATCTATAAAATAACCTCAAGTTAAAACGGTGACATACCTGTTCTTTAGATTCATTCAATAGTGTTATAGTATCTGGGTCTAGCTACAAAGCAAATGCCTTGCTTTTTATGGCATACAGTCATATTTCACAAACTATAACAACATTTCTGGTGCTTATCTGTGATATTTTTAACCTAATAAGGATTTTTAAGCAAATATACAATATAGGGAGATTAGCTCTCTATTAGAGAGAGTGCCATTCACACTTATTGCTGTGTCACGGCTGGTATGCATTAGTAGGCTGTTGATGCACGCTTTGTGTTGTGAGCTAAACAGTAAAATTGATGGTGCTGCTCACTATCTGCAAAAGTCTGCAGAGCCTTTTAAGTAACTGGGTGCCTGAGGCCATTGGGAATTTGGCTGTTACAGCAAGGTTTGCATCCCATCATAGCTGGTGCATTCACAAGCCTCACTTCTGAGAGAGGGATCTCTTCTAGGAGTTAAAGTTTGAGTTGGGATTTCTAGTTGCTGACTTCTTTAGTGTTTAATGAAATTCTGTCAAAACGTATTCAGTTTCAGCGCAGCATTGTTTAAAGCTTGGTGTAAGAAAACACTTTGTCTTGTATTTCTTTCTTTTCTGTCCTTCAGGAGCTCCTGCCTGCTTATTTCCCTTTTTTCCTTCTTCCTTTAGAAAGCTGCAGGAAGCAGAGCAGTGGCTCCCAGGTAGCATACATCTTGAATCTCTAATGGACATCTTAAATAAGCGTAAAAGCACAGAGAATACTTGAGTCTTGGCTGGAAATGAGGAATTTGCCCCAATAAGGCATGCTGCCCTGTTTTCATGTATTTGACCTGGACTACTCAGCCATCCTCCACATCCTCTGCAGGTGTTTTCTGGTTCTACCTGTTTTGGGAGTTCCCATCTTACCCAGTCAATGTGTCACCCTTTTTGTGGATCAATCAGTCTTATTCTATTTAGCTGGGCAACTGAATGTAAGGGAATCTGAATTATAGTTCTCAAGTGCACACTAAATTATGACATAAACACAAGTGTATAATTAATGACCACCACTTGAACAGTATTGCATAGGCAATTTCAATTAAAAACAAACAGAACAATGCATAAATCCAATAGACCCTGAAATGTGAACTTCAGATATTGAATACAGCACTTGGAAGTTTTCAGAAGGCTATATTTCATATATATATACATATATATATATACATAAAGCTAGGTTTAATACTGGAAAAGATACTGCATTTATATGTGTGTGTATGAAGTTATACACATTGTGTGTAGAAACATACACATATGCAGAAGAGGCTGCAAATTACTGAAAATGACATTGTGGAAATATACTGAAAATAGTGCTGTTAGCAGAGCTGTGTCCACCAAAACATGCTGTAGTGATAATGAATAAACTTATTAAAAACTCTATTATAAACTCATAACTGCTTTAATAGTAAAACATCTCCTTAAACTGGACATCAGTTAGTTATTATGTGTTTAAATTCACATAGTGATTCAAATTTGGTGGGCTATTTGATGTTATGTGGTTTTTGTTTTCTTCATGTGCTGTTGATACTGAAAACTGTTTAGCTCTTCTGAGCACTCTGATTTTCTTTAACCTGAATAATGTTAATCCATCACCTTTGTTTTTTAAAGCATTAATATCTTGCAGCAGGGTTTCAAAATGGATTAACTTCCTAATCTTTCACTCTAGGAGACTTAGGTTTGGATCTGTCATAGGTGAGATTGATAGCCAATATGTTATTTCAGGAGCCTAGCTGATAAGGATAGGCAAATAAGGTGGTGCCGGGATCCAGGTGCTTATTTTCAGAAGCTCTGCTACACAAAAAATATGTAGTTATTTAAAACAACAAAACATTTCTTCTTTTCCAGTAGCTATGAAAACAAGAGCACAAGTGGATGTCCTAGGATGTTGTGAGAGGAAAGAGGTTCAGACCTCTGTATCTCAATCTCAGTTTTGATTTTGATTGTGTACTATATGGTTGGCTTTTAAATGCAGTTATCAATAAAGACATAAAGAAGCCACTAAGTGTAGAAATTACGTAGAAAGCAGAAACAAACAGCTTTATAGCGCGTTGTGATGTGTTGTCATTGGCCATTAGGCTGAAATTCAGGTGGGTCGGTTTCTATGGTACCAGTGTATTCACTGGTAGCCATTAAGAGAGTTGTTTGGAGAACAAGTTGTTTATGGAAGTTATGAGTTGATCAGTATAGGTGAAAGATGAAAATGAGTGTGTGTGTGTATTCAGGCGTATGATACTGTTGGAAAAGTCACAGAGGTTATTTTGTTTCACAGGTCATTTAGTCTGGAAGAATCAAGAAATGTGTGGAGATGCTTCATAGCACAATCCTGGAAGGACTGAATTGAGACAGGGAATGCTTTGAGTAGGCTGGGAGTGGAAAGCAGATGCATTTTAGCAGAACTTGGCATTGGTTCTGTCTACTGATTGAAGAGCTTATAACCTTTTATCTCTTACAGTCTTAATGGAGTTGGGAGGCATTTGCCTATGCACTCTTATTTTGTCTTTTCCATATTACTGCTTCATACCTCATCCTTCCAAGAAAAACAAGCATGGAGCAGCATATCTGTTCTGCATTGACTAAGCAGTTCAATACAGTTATTCTCCAAGTTCATTAAATCATAGAACCATTTAGGTGGGAAGAGACCCTCAAGATCATCAAGTCCAACCATTAACCTAACACTGGTACTAAACTATGTCTCATCTCATCTACGTGTCTTTTAAACACCTCCAGGGGTGGTGACTCAGCCACTTTCCTGGTCAGCCTGTTTCAGTGCTTGACAAGCTTGACAAGCCTTCCTGTGAAGAATGTTTTCTTAATATCTAATGTAAACCTCCCCTGGCGCAACTGGAGTCTATTTGCTCTCGTTCTGTTGCTACTTGGGAGAAGAGACCAACACCCTCCATGCTACAGCATCCTTTCAGGCAGCTGTAGACAGCGATAAGGTCTCTCCTCAGCCTCCTGTTCTCCAGCTGAACAGCCCCAGCTCCCTCAACTGCTTCTCATCACACTTGTGCTCCAGACCCCTCACCAGCCTCGTTGCCCTTCTCTGAACTCACTCCAGCACCTCAATGTCTTTCCTGCAGCGAGGGGCCCAAAAATGAACACAATATTTGAGGTGCAGCCTCACCAGTGCTGAGTACAGTGGGACAATCACTGCCCTGGTCCTGCTGGCCACACTATTTCTGATAGAAGCCAGGATGTTGTTGGCCTTTTTGGCCACCTGGGCACATGCTGGCTCATTTTCAGCTGCTGTCAACCAACAACCCCAGGTCCTTTTCTGCCAGGCACTTTCCAGCCACTCTTCCCCAGCCTATGACGCTGCCTGGGGTTGTTGTGACCCAAGTGCAGGACCTGGCACTTGGCCTTGTTGAACCTCTTATAGCTTGCCTCAGCCCATTGATCCATCCTTGCCAGATCCCTCTGTATGTCCATCCTACCCTCCAGCAGATCAGCACTCCTGCCCTACTTGGTGTTGCCTGCAGATTTACTGTGGGTGAGCTCAATCCCCTCATCCAGATAATTGATAAAGAAACTAAACAGAACTGGCCCCAGTACTGTGTTTCCATCCTTCAAAGCATTTAAGTATGTGCTTACTACATATAATTAGTCCTTCAAACTGAATTAATGTCATAATGAAGACTTTCTTTCAAATAGAGTTAAGAAAATATGAGGGATTTTAAAGTCAACAGAGGTATTTAGACAAGCAATTCTTATTCATTTTATTATAGGTTACTGATTAGGTTTAGTGGGAAATTGATGTGTCATTTTCTTATACGGCTTTGCAAAGGTCAGTGCAGTTCTCTTGCTGAAATTCACTAAAAAAATCAATGGACTCTTAGGGCAAAAATTATCAACATACTTTATCAGGGATGCTGGCAACCCTTTTGAACAACAAAGTTTATTTAAATAATTAGTTTTCGGGAAGGATTTTTTTTTTAGTGAGATGATGATAATGATTAAAGCCTCGTATGCCAGTTCCACACATTCAGGTAGTGCCAATGGCTGTTAATGAAATGCTGTGCTGTGTGGGGAAAGATCTGAGGTGTACTCGTGGACAAACCTGTTTTCAAGGCACAGCTGAGAGTGACCAGGATGTGATGGAAACATCAAGGTAAACTTTGGGTTTGGGAAGGGTATGAAGTAAGGGTTACTTTCACAATCAAACCATGCCAAAAGCTAAATGTTTTCAGTCGTATCTCTGATTAGTAAATAAAGGAGTAAGAGGAAAAAACTGCAAAGGCATGAAATAAGATGGTAGCGTGGATGCATTTGTATGGGACAAGGAGGGTCTGGTTAGGGAGGAGAAACCTGTTTGTATACAGTGCAATTTCTGACTTGATTTGACCTGAATCTATGCTTGGGAATAGGTTTGTAAATAAGTCAAGTTAATACATAGGTGTGGTCTGAAGAGCCTGCCTGCTTCTCTGAGAGGAGATGCAGCCGAGAGGGCCCCCCTTCCCCTCCATGTGTTTCTTGACCAAAGCATCGTGTTTGCCTTTAGTCTTTGTGGAAGTCCAGCTGTGTGCCCAGGGCAGAGAGCCCCACTTGGGGACCAGCAAGGTGGCAGTGGGGCTGGGGGGACCCTGCTGGCAGCCCTGGGGGAGTCAGACCCGAGTGGGATGCGGGATGACTTAAGAGCCAGGCTGGGCACCAGTTCTGCTACTCTGTGGCCTGTTTGTGTGCAGCTGTTTCAGTGTATGTGGGGCTGTTCTTTGCAGCGTTATCAGGCCAGTCGGTTGCTGAAATGTCTCGGAGAAGCCGTAGTGGTAAGAGAGGCATTTTGAAATGTTTTGTCTTTCATTATAATCAAGTCTTTGCAGAGTTCGCTTTACTGGTCATGGAAGCCTACGTAAAGGTTACTAATTTGTGTAGTTTCTAGATGAAGCTTTGCTGTGCTGGTGTTACATACTTCAGAGAGGTTATACACGCTGGAGAAGACATCAAGTCACTGACCCAACCAGTTGCCTTTCCCCCACGAATAACAAGAAGCCCAAATCAGCTCCCTCTCCTCCCAGTCCTGCTGTCTGCAGCACTCTCTGTTGCTTTTGTACAGGATGCTTTCAAGAAGGTGATAGTAATTTAGCTGACCCTGTCATAGCGGTATAAATGTAAAACAAATTGAATGTGCTTGATAGGGCTTAATTGTTTGTTTAGTATGTAGCAGCTTGCTTGGCCATCACAGCATTTGGCAAGGAAAAGGAAAGGGCTCTCTAAAGTTCCTGCCTGTTTAAAAAAACAAACCAAAACCAAACCAACCAGCCGACCAAAAGCCGCCACAAAACCCACATGCATTTTCAAGTAATTTAGTAACTTTGCATCAGGAGTGCGTGTACTCATTCACCTCTGTTTGGGTCAAACTTCTGTCACCATCATGCCAAGAAAATGTTGTTGAGATTGGGTGAACAGGAATGATCTAACTGAGCATAGGTGAAGTGGCAAAGAAGATGTAAAAGGAAAGAGCTGTTACCACTGGAACTGGTCAGTGAGGGTTTGCTGTGACTTTGACGAACATGTTTTTCATTTTCAAACGCACAGTCTAAGTTGAGAGCCTTAATGAGTCAGCTTTATCTTGAAGATCAGTGGCCAGTCCGCTTTCCAAGATGCTGTATTTCTTCTGCCTTTTCATTTGCTTCTCTCACGGAGAAATTGTAGCTTGTCAGTGACCAAATATCTATCTTTCTGAGCAGAGTGCATTAATATGCTGTAACAGTCTACTTAAAACTACCAAGTGTACCTTGTATGCCTGTGCTAGTTAATCCAAAACAAAGATTAAGTAAGGTTTTTCTATATAAGGGGAAAACTGAATGTGAAATTAAAATGTAAATCAAAAAGTAATTGGCTTTTTGTGCATAGTTTAGATAAGATTTACTTTTGAGGAATGACTTTGTGTTTTAACACAGCAGGCCAGACACCATGTGGCACACTTGCACTTAATAATGGCAACCAATCTAGGCCATAAATATTGCAAACGATGCCATTTGAATGAGGAGCCCTATGAACCATAATAAAAACCCCTGTGATTAATTCTAAAACTGCTCTGTTCATATTAGACCTGCAGTGGCCTCCCTGATGAGATCAATACAGCGTAGCAGAGTGATTCTAATAGAAGTGTTATTATCTTTTAATCTTCAGGAGAATGCCAACTTTAAGAATTCTTCAGCATTCTGGCTGCTTATTTTCTCGGAGCAACCTTGAAGGCAGTTGTTTTCTGAAATGAAGATGCATTAGAGTTTTTTCAAGGATTTATCAATAATACGACACGGTCACTCTTTGTGGAGCCAACAGCTAAAAGGCACATTTGTATGCCGAGACTTACAGTTGGTCACAATGACCTTCCCTGTCAGCCTCTGTTTTCTCAGCAGACAAAGTGAGTGAGGAGGGAAGGACAGGGGCGGTGGTGGGTTGGGGGGAGTGGGACAACACGGTGATGCTTTTCGAGCCACCAACACCATCATCTGCCTGGAGCTGAGGTTGCATGGATCACGTTTAGCTCGGACATCTCTCTGCTCATGCTGTAGGCAATGCTAACTGGAGTGCGAAGTTTGTAACAGATTTTCATTACCAGTGGAAATGAAATTTTATTTAGCGATTGCTATAATGAGGAATACGTGACAAGTCTGGAAATGCACATTGTAGTCAGCTGAAACGTCCAAAGAGAATTTGGGTGTTTAATGTATTTTCATATAAAATAACAAGAAAACATTCTTTAGATTATATACCCATTAGATATTTTGGAAGTTTTTCTCTAGCGAGGGGAGGTGAGCAGTGTCACCAGCCTGATTCTGAACCTTATGAAGAATAGATTTGCCCAATCAAGTTTTATGAGGTTTTTAATGTTTGCAGCATCATCAAATACGCATAGCTATTACATAATATGCAACCTACTCTGTAGTGATTGCGCATCGATATGAAGACAGAGACAACAGCAAATACTGCAAAAGGAAATTATTTGATGTTTCTAATTTGTCTCTATTCTCTAGGAATGGGATTGTAATGTCACTTAATTTGAAATATCTGGGTTATAAATATGGTTTCTACAGAAATCTTCAGCAAATGGGAAAAGCATATTAGAAATTAAGCTATTCAGTATAAGAGAAGCAAAGTCAGAGATTGCATTGGATTCATTGGGGGAAGCTGACACTCATGAAAGCTGCCTGTAGACAATGTGCTGGCTATTGCTAATAACGTATACAGATAGATGTTCTTCTGTAGAATCTGCGATAATCCAGGAAGAGAAAAATGGTGAAAATAAAGATATGTTGCTTCCATGTCAGCCTTGGAACTACTTTTATTATTAAGGGTAGAGATCAAGAAGCAATCCTTTCGTTATTGTTGTTGTTGTCTGCAGTTTTTTAGAAGTTTCTGTTTAAGTATATTTCACAGAATTTTGTTTGTTTGCACAAATGGCTTTAGGTGCTTGGAGCCACTGTGTCTGAGTTGGGCACATGAAAGTCTGGTTGCTTGCAGACAGACAGCAGTACAGCTCTGTTTCAGGGTTGTGATCTCAGGCTTTCAGTGGAGCGTGCTTGGCGAGCTTGCTCCTCACACGTACTGCTTGTTCCTAGAAGGGATGATTTAGGTGTCTCACCTTGGTGAGCAAATTGAAGTGTGTGAGCTCTCTTTGGGAGCGCCCGCACGGTGGAGTAGCCGGCTTGCTATGTGTACTTGTAATAGTTCATTGTGCACTTATATTCTTATGTTTTAAGAGCATTGTCTGTTGTACCTGTGAAGGGCAGAAATTTATTAACGTAAATGCAAATTTCATTCTGTAGTCCTTTTGAGGAGATGTGATTGGATGAGAGCAAGTTCTTGTTTTGCTTTTAACAACCACACAAGACAATGGTAACTTGTGGCACTGCTAGATGATTGCACTGAAAATACTGTCACTGTTTTCTTTTTTTGTTTGGCAATGCGACTTAATGCCATTGTGGAAAAAGCACGTATCGTGTCGGATGAGATCCTCATCAACAGAATTCATAAAGTGTTCATGGTTTAAAATGTTGTTGTACAGGCTTTCACAATTAAGTACTATCATTTCTGGTTTTTAAAAATAGAAAGCTTCAAAGGCCATGCTCTTGATTTCTTTCTAAGGAAATAAAGAAAGGAAAAAAGCTCTCTGGCAGACACTGTTAATGATGCTAAATGTCTTTGCAAATGTAATCCTCATCTTAGTTTTGTTCTCATTTAATTGCGTTAGGAAGGCATAACAAACCAAAAAGGTTACTTTCATGTCCCTTTGCATAATAGCTAAGGTGTGATATGTGCTTCTCCTGTAATATTTTTCCGTGTATGTAATTCATACATAGCAAAGGACAATTCTTCTGCAAATGAATTGTAATTCATATTCATGCTCTTGCTTCGTGTCTTAAATTTTAATCAGTGTTAATTAAAATATATTTTCTTCAAGTTCCATTTCTTAATCTTAACCTACTAATACTCATGCAAGCTGTTAAACAATAGCAAGTCCTTTTGAAGATGTTTTTTGCAGCCTTATGATGTTTCTGAAAATGGAGATAAAATTGTTTGTCTGTCTACTGATACCTACCTTGTAAATATGGAAGAGAGACACAGTGTACTTAAAGAATCTTGAGCTCCTTCAGGCCTGGCTTCAAGATTAGAGACAAATACCATCCTGTCTAAGACCCATGGGAAGAAGGCCAGTTGGAAGCAATGTCGCTTAATTAAAGTATAATTTTTAAAATTTAATTCACAGGGAACTATCTGGCACAACTTCGTACAATGCAAATCATAATTCCTAAATAATTTTCATCAAGTAGAAGACCAGTGTTATTCCCACAGTCTGCTACTGGGACCATTGTACACTTGTCTTACATGAAATTGAGGAGTCTTGGCTTATATGGAATTTAAGAGTCCTTTTCTGTTAAGCAATAGGATATCCACGTTATTTCTCATCTTCAGGGAAGGCCTTTCTCAAAATCATTTTCCATCGTGGTTTAACAAGGATCTGTGTAGAATCTGTAGTAGCTGTGCACACATTTGAACCTGCATCTTAACTCTTGACCTACAGACCCGATCCCAGCAATTATATGGGGAACTACTTTTTGATATATTATCAGCATCCAGTTCCACTGCCTGAGCATGAAGGAGGAAAAAGTCAGCATAACATGAAGGGAGAAGAGGAGTGAGAAGAGAAAAATATTCCTCATTTGAGCTGAAAAGGGAAAGATCATGTGGCTTGCAAGTCTCTTGTTTATGCTGTTTGAAAAATTCTTTGAGCAAATGGCGTTGATGTTTTGCTTGCTTCTAAAAGCAAAGGTAGACTTTTCCTACAGTATTTATTTTCCTGAGGGCTGTTGTCTGGCTTTTTGTAGCTGCAGTGAAATATGGTAACTTGTGTATCTCTGTGTGGATGTGAGTTAGAGTCAAGCTGATGAGAAAGTGCTTCGACTTTAGTCATAACATCTTGTATCACAGCATAGTTATGATCTAATAACCAAAGCAGGAAAATAAGCTGTGAAAATTAATACAGAATAAAAATGCTCTATACTAATTCTCCACTTTGCTGATCGTTCAGCTTATTCCTGCTGATGGGACCTCACCTCTGTAACTCTTGGGATATGATGTATGTAGTACATCCTTCAGTTGAGTAGCAGTGTTGCAGGGACAAACAGGACCCTGTAGTAGCACTGCTGCCTTTGAAAGTGGATATCGTGGTGCTATTGCAAATTGACACGGAGATACAATATTGATGAAAATGAAATAAATTTCTATGTCCTAATGTGTAGGGCAGCACAGGCTATTGTATCCATGGCAAGACTTCAGCTGCCCCAGAATCTGTTGGAAGGGTAATAGGCTTGTGTGCAATCAGGAGACAATTTCTTGAGGCAGATGAATGATCAGCTGAATAGGGGAGATGTTCTGCTTCCTCAAAAACAAGGAAGAGCTGGTCAAAGATATATAAAGGGAAGAGCATCCTTCCTGGCAGTAGCCACGAGACTGGGGAGTTAAAAATCCCGTAAGACAGAGTAAGAGTAAGGTCACAAGCTTGGATTTTAGGAAAGCAGATTTTTGGCTTACTCAGGGATCTCCTTGTCAGGCCTGATGGAAGACTGCTCTGGAGAGTCGAGGGAACACAGGACAGCTGGTTGATGTTCAAAGACAACCCTCTCAAAACGCAAAACCAGCTATCGCAATGTTTAGAAAGTCAAGCAAGCATGGCAGAAGGCCAGCACGGATAAGTGAGGAGCTCTTAGCTGAGCTCAAACACAAGAAAGGTACAGAGAAAGTGGAAGCAATCATGGGCTACTCATGAGGAAAACAGAGACATTGCCTTGGCATGCAGGGAGGCAATTAGGAAATTCAAAGCTCAGCTAGAGGTGAAAAAAAAAAGAGGGATATGGAAGGGAACTGTACCATATTACAGAAGAAGTGTACCATATTACAGAAGTCCATCGACGGCAAAAGAAAAAGGCAAGGAAAAATGTGGGTCAGTTGCTGCTCTACCTGGACGTTCTTTCAGCAGGAGATTGGACTAGGTGACCTCTGGGGGTATTTTCTGGCCCACATAGTTTTATGATTCTGTGATTTGTAGTGAAGTTCTAGCCTATACCTCATGCTGCAAGATTCCTTATGGAAAGAGACCAACATTGTGCACCGTAAGAAGTAGGTGCATCGCTATATGGTTGGCACATTTTAGCAGAAATTTGAAACTAGCTCTTGCAGCAAGCATAGAAAATGAGTTAACTTAGCCCTAAATATGTACAGTATTTGTAAAAAAGATGAGATTACAAGGTTAAAATAGCTTGCTGTGCAGACACCATTATCGAGGTAATGTAACAAAAAAAGAGGAGCTCAGTGTTTCAGTGAGGTTTGTCCTATAATCTGACACTGCAATCTCCTCCAGCACAGGGGGACAAGTCCTGGACTTTCCACTGTGCTTTTCACCTTCAGCAGCCCAGAGAAGGTCTCATTGAACAGCCTTCTGCACAGTAGTACTAGATTAACCTTTTAAATTGTTATTTATGCCACAAAAGGATACATTAGGGTCTAATTTTTCTTCTACCTTGTACTGTAATATGCACCTGTGCGAACTGCAATGATTTCTTTTTATACTTAGAAAAATCTCAGTTCCTGTACCAAAGATCACAGAAGTCAATAGAAAACTTTAATGAGCTACAGTGGAGTAGACCCTAAATGACTGTCTGATGTATAGAGCAGAGAATTTTATTGTGCCTAATAAAATTAATCTATCTATTTCAGACGTCTGTCTTAACCAGTTCTTTAGGATTTTTTTGTTATTGTTAGTTTTGGGTCCTATTGATATTTCATCCTGGTTGAACTTTGTTAGAATATGTCTATAAGCAACTGGCATCTCCCTGAAAAGCATTGTTGCTTTTCTTTTACTAAGAAAAAAAGTAATGTGTCTTTAGGAAAATACCAACATGACTTTCTTTCGCATCTGTCAGTTCTGTTTCATTACTCCTGGGATAATGTATTAGTCAGGAGCAAGTTCTCTCCCTCTTCAGCTATTCAACATTTATAAAATCAGAACATTAAACTCCTATAGTGTTATCCAAAAGCCTCATTTTTGAATCTCTCCATTTTAGAGCGTTTTGTGTTTGATCTGAGCTTATTTGCACAATCCAGCATACAGAATTGATCCTAGATTTATGATGCCTGCTCATGTGTTCCGTGACTGCAGCATCGGGAATTTCATTTGGCCAGACCTGTAATTGTTGTAGTAAACGTTTGCACATTTAAGTTATATGTTGTTATATTTTACAAGTAGTTATTAGTGAAACAACCAAAGGTCACACATAATCTGGGAAGATGATGGTAATGTGGAGATTCCCTGCTAGAACAAAGAATTCATCTCAGCCAAATTATATCAGCTCTTTGTGTGCTGTTGACAGCTGAGATACACCAGGGTCAGGCATCTTGACCGTGGTAAACAATCCTTTCTCAGTGGCATTTTTAGCTTGCAGCTTCTGTCGGGTGGTTAATTTCCTGAGAATGGAAACATGGTAATGACAAAGGTATTTTTTAAGTTTTATTTTTAAATGGTACTGTTGGGAATTTCTTAAAGTTTTTATCGATCTAAATTGTGGGGTTAATAATTGCTATGAGATGTGCAGCAATGGGAGTTCTGCGCAGGTCTTCTGCACTGCGTGGCTGTTGCACATCAGCTCTGCTGAAAGGAAAATGTTGTAGAGACCCTTCGAACCTCTGCCCCACTATCTTACTAAATATTTGCCTAGAAACATCCCACCACTAAACAGGCAAAACTGAGTGTACCATTTAGCCAAGGAGTTAGAGAATGTGTTAGTTTTTACCCCATGTTGTGGTTGTGAGGTATCTACACCATCTATTAGTGAGTCATCTGAAGAGCTTGTAGATTTTGAGTTCTTTAAATCAGAGCCCATCCTACTGTCTGCTTGAACGTTGCTTAGACCAGTCTCGAGTGGTGGTAGAAGTTAAGAGAATATTTATTTATTCTAATTTTGTGAGCTGTTTTTTTTTTTTCCACAACACTGAAAGGAGCAGCTCTTCCTAGTGATGTAAAATGGTGTTTGGTGAAAAGTGTTATTAAAAGTAATATCACATAAAAGAATTTTGGAAGTTTCATTCACCTAGAAATTGTGACGGCAATTCACCTTCTTAATCTATTTAGGCATTGTCCAATCCTTCAGAGTTTTTCTGCTGTTTTGCTCCTCAGAGACCTTCACTGAATGTGCCCGACTCCCTGCTGGATCAGATCCATCCGCCTTTCCAAACCTTTCCAAAAGCTAATTGTGAAAGTGGGGCTCATTTTGTTACCAGAGAATTCAGCCATTGGCCCTGGTTCTGATGCCTTGCAGAATTCTCTGTGCCCCTGAGGGACATGAACTGAAACCCTCTAGGTTAAGGACAAGCTTCTGGGTACATGTCTATACCTCCTATTCTGTGTTGCTTTCATATAGTGGCCTGGTTCAAGTACCATCTTTCCCACTCTTAAATACAGGCATTTCTATAGAAAGCTTTTTGTGCTGGAGTGGTATGTTCTGGTAAAATTTAGAGGACTAAACTGGTAGAACCAGAACAGGAGCTACACTGATGTAACTGCTACAGCAAAATATCACAGAACTAACAAAATAAGTGAAGATTCTAGTAGCTATTTAATCTATGTCACAATTCTCTTGATCAAATTTTTTCCTTGTAGGCACAGATGACTAACATTATGCACATTCTGAACAAATTTGAAGATTGTAGGCATTGTCAAATTGTATATCTTAGTAGTTCTGCTGAATCATAATGAAATAATAAACTTTCTGTTGATAAAATCAATGACTACATAGGCATCATAAGTCACTAGATGCTAATAATGAGTTAGATGTCTAGAAAAGTGGTATTTAAACTTAACAGCAAGGTGGGATTTTTTTGCTATAGTTGCTTTACTTTGCCAGCAAACTTAATAAGTATATTTGAAAAGTCTGCTTATGATAATGGTGAATTTGTCCTGGAAATGTGGAAGTGTCTATTTCAGGAGTTATTTTCTTCATACAAGTGACAGTTTTTAATGTGCTCCTTTTTTGTTTTCCTTGGAGCACATTGTAACTCATATTTGTCCAGCTTAAAAAGTCAGCTCAGCATTAAAAAGTATATATATATTCCTCCTTTTGAAGCTGCCTAAAAAGACAGCCTGAAGCAGTCATCAAATGAAAAGATGCATGAATTTTAATCCGCTACAAAAGTACACCTTCAAACTTAAAGTGATAATTTATTTTTACTCAGAGGTCCAGCCAAGCATATCAAATGATGTGAGGAAATGTTAAGATAAAGCTTCTTGAAGCTCTTCTCAGTAAATGTGGACTCATTTTTTTCTTACGTAGTTATTTCTGGGCCAGTGATATGGCAAGTAATATGGCTTACAAATAATTATTATGGTAGTGACATAAACAAAGGTCTTTTTATGAGACACAGGAGGAGAAATTTAATTTCATTTATGCTGCTTTAATGTCTTAGACTGTCTAAACATTAGGGCCTATATGTAGGCTGTCAGTATGTCTGTGTAGTCTAAATAAATGTTAATGTCCTTAACAAAGCTGTAATACCTCTTATCACCTAAGAACACTTTTTTTAAAATCTAAATTTATTTTTTGAAGTATGGGCTAAAAATGAGTACTCATAAATGTTTGAAAATGAAGGTAATAATGTTGCTTTGTTTGCTTTGACTGTTCTGTTTGCCTCTTCCACATAAATGGAACCTTCTCATGGGACTTTGAAACTAATCCAAATTCACGTATATAGAATAATGTGAAGAGTTTACCAACTGAACCATAAAAACCAGTTGCTCTTAGTCTATTTTGTGACAGCAGACGGAGGCATTTTCCTGCCAGCTCATTAATGGCCAAATACCGTTACCGACAAACGAGTGGCCTCTTGACCATGAGGTGTGAACAGCTGTGGCCACCAAACAGTAGGTGTCGTCTTCTCTTTGGGCAGAGAAGAGTCAGAGATAATGTGTTATTGTATCTGGCTAAGGGGATGTTAATACCTGTCCTGGAAATTCATTTGTGTAAATCAAGCCACAGTATTTTAAGTGGCACTTAGAAATTTTAAATATGAAATTTTAATCTTTTGAAACTCAAAAATGAGGGAAAATCCAGATGTTTTCTTGGATATTTTCTGTTTGATGAAATCCAGAAGAATCCAGGGCATCTCTAAAGTAGAGAAGATGCAAAAATGAGTTGGCTTTGACTTATTTTACATAAGAAGATATTATTTCTTTTTTATTTGTTGTATTTGAAAAAAATCCCAATTCTTTTTAAACATCTATAAATAGTGTTTCATTCATTACTGTATTGTTGCTAAAAAATTGAATTTTGTTTTTCCAATCAGGTTTATTTTAAATGTCACAGAGAATAAGATTAAATGAAAGATTGATGAATATCTGTGTCAAATCATATGTATTTTTATATGTTCATTGTGGTGTAATCTTCTTTGAAGTTTGAGTCCAGTTAAATTACAGTTCCAAAACCTGAGACAACTGTCTCACAAATCAGAAATCAGTCTGTTTACAATAAACTTACAGTTCTTTTGTTTCCTTTTGCATCAGCACGGCTCCAGGTTGCAGAGGAGATTTACCAGCTACAAATAGTGAGAACATAATATTTATTTCTTAATCAAATGTGAAAAACAAAAGCAGCAGGGCTATAGCTGAAACCTGTGGCTGCACTGATGCTTGTATGCCAACAAAAATCTTTTCCTACAAATCCCAGGATTGCAGCTTCCTTTGATACTAAAAAGAAACATAAATGTTGAAAAAGATAAAACAACATATATTTTTAAGTAATCAAAGGGGACATAGAAACTAGAAAACCAGAAAGTTCTACATGAAATATTAAATAATTCTTCTAGTGTGTAGTAACTATTTTCAGTTTGTAGGGGTTAAGTTCTCAGTAGATGAAAACTTGGGAGATTTGGATTACATACATATATTTCTGTAGAAACCCTCAGGCAATAGAATGTGTTTATTTCCTATGAAGGAAGTTCTAGCAATGATGAATAAAACCAAAAAGACAAATCAATGTAAGGAAGAGATGGGTTGGCTAGTAGGTCTCTATCTCTTGTTTTGTTCTTTTGTTTTCTTCTATGGACTTTTATCTTCAGCGAGTCCATTTGTTATCTTTGTTTTCTCCTCTGTAGCATGGGAGTGAAGTTCTAGAGGAGCCACTTGCAAAGTTGCTCACTGACCCTGTACTGATAGGGACAGATTTTGAGGGGTTCATGGCACCTTATTCTTCATGTTACCCCTCGCAAGTGGAGGAGGATGTCCCAGGTTTTAAATTGGATTTTGACCAGGGCAGAATTTTGAATATCTAGTTCATAAGGGTGGGGGGGTATGAGATCCTCAGATTGAATGCTAAGAATTGAGTGTAAAAATGTAAAGGTTTTATGCTGCTTTTTAGCTTGCTTTCAAAAGCAATCTGGAGAATATGATTCTTAAAACATTCTTAATAACATTCAGTACCATAAGGTAAAAATGAAGTGTATTCCTTGCCAAATAATTACATTTTGTCTTTTTGCTTTTGGCTGGATGAAATAACCTCTCTGTAGCTGAGTACTTGTTAAATTTTGTAGTGTATATTTTGCCATCTATAGGAGCTCACAGCTCTTAGCATTGGGACCTTCAATGAAATACAAACTTTGCTATTAAAGCTCCATTGCCAATGGTCCTTTTTTTTTATTAGATTTAACCAAGTTTTCAAGTTTTTAGGTGGCATCTTGAGTTTTCAGGGCTTTTTGGTTTGAGGAGGAAGGTTAAAAGTGCAGTAAAACAGTCTACTAATCAACTTGAACATCTTGTGCCAGAAATCTCTAACTTTTAACTAAAAGCAGAAAGTATTCAAGTTGGTTTTGGTCCAGAATGAATCACGCTTTCTACAGGAAATCATAGCAGCTGATTCCTATTACAGAACTATCATGAGTGCCACTTGAATGGTGGTGTATTGTCAGGTACCTCTCTGTAATAAGTGAGACTACTGTTACAAAACACACAAATCTGGACAACTATGTGCTCGTAAACCCCGTTTTCAGGTATTTTATTATCACTTTCAGATATCCAAATTAGCAAATGTATTTACTTATAGATTTAGAAGTGTGGAAGACATAATTTTTTTCATTCATGTGCAGTTGTATGCATTTCATAAGAACATAAAGCCAATAATTTATATTTACTTTATAACTATACTTATGTACATATATATATATATATATAGCTATAGAATTACTACTTTTGAAATTCTACTGATTTCATACTAAAGTGTGGGGTTTTTTTTCTTGTATGGACTCATTCCTGAAATCTTAAGTTGCTCAGAAATCTTTGGAATACAGGAATTCCCCAAGAAATGCCATATATATGTGAAAAATAAGAAAAGATTGAGAAGAGGTTTGGTTACCCACATTATTTTATTTACTGGTCAGAGGTTACGAGTAATTTAGAAGCTTTGTAGAGTTAGATGCTTTAGGCTTTGTTCATATGACACTAATCCATTTGAAACAAATTAAGGACATTCTTTATAGGTCTGATATTGGGACTTAGAACCTCTTTTTATGACTCTTTCTCCACATATAGAAATTAATGTATTTAATAGCAGGTGCTAGCTACCAAGCAGACCTGCTTCCCAAGCACTGCTGGTTGCTTAGTGTTATCAGCACTACCATGATCATTAACAAGCAGGATAAAAGAACACCTTTGCTTGATTGTGGAGCTACAAACACACACCAAGATGCATCATTTTTAAAGTGGCTTGTTTGAGGTTGCTTGTCCATGGAAGCTCTTCAGCGAAGGAGGGAAACAGAAAACAAGGAAACAAAAAAGCCCAACAGGTGAGAGAATATCTCATCTTCTGAAGATTGTTCTGCAAGTTTTCTTACAGAGATAAGAGAATTGATGCCATGGCACAGTGAAACTTGTGTTTTGAAGCCCTTTAGTGGTCTGCCTGTTGTTGTAACAATTCTTTTCATTGAGTTGGGAACAGGAATGGGCATAATACAGTCTGATGTTAAAAATATTTATAAAATTGAATTTATGGAGTTGAATCTTGGTAATACTACTTAAAATACTACTTAAAATAGGTTTCTTCCAGTGAAAATAAAAATAGAAAATAGGATGCTCATGAGCCAGCACTGGGCCCTTGTGGCCAGGAAGGCCAATGGCATCCTGAGGTGTATTACAAGGGGAGTGGTCAGTAGGTCAGAGAGGTTCTCCTGCCCCTCTACTCTGCCCTAGTGAGACCCCATCTGGAATATTGTGTCCAGTTGTGGCCCCTCAGTTCCAGTAGGACAGGGAACTGCTGGAGAGAGTCCAGCGCAGGGCAACAAAGATGCTGAAGGGAGTGGAGCATCTCCCGTGTGAGGAAAGGCTGAGGGAGCTGGGGCTCTGAAGTTGGACAAGAGGAGACTGAGGGGTGACCTCATTCATGTTTACAGATATCTAAAGGGTGAGTGTCAGGAGGATGGAGCCAGGCTCTTCTTGGTGGCAACCAGTGACAGGACAAGGGGTAATGGGTTCAAACTGGAACACAAAAGGTTCCACTTAAATTTGAGAAGAAGCTTCTTCTCAGTGAGGGTGTCAGAGCCTGGCCCAGGCTGCCCAGGGAGGTTGTGGAGTCTCCTTCTGTGCAGACATTCCAACCCGCCTGGACACCTTCCTGTGTAACCTCATCTGGGTGTTCCTGCTCCATGGGGAGATTGCACTGGATGAGCTTTCCAGGTCCCTTCCAATCCCTGACATTCTGTGATTCTGTAATTTCCTTACCTTCCCCCACTGGCATATCTCCTAACAGGAGAAAGAAAAATATTAAACAATCATTCATAGCCTGAGCATTCTGGAAAAATACTGTATAGAATAGTCAGAGAGACTCCATTCCTGTGCTTAAGGCAATTGGAAATTGCTCCCTGCAGGGCATGGAAGGAGTTTGTGATGGAATGCTGTTTTTAACCCAGGCCTCATGTCTGTTTTGCTGCGCTCCGCTCTGGGAGGTAATGTGTCCTGCGAGTGTGCAATATCCTTTTGTTTGAGCATAATTTTTAAAGATACACAAGGTATATTCAGGGGAAAGTGGATGGGCTGTGTTTTGCTCAGCACTTAAACGTCTTAAATTTTAGTAAGAAGAGGCTACATTTAAAGGTTCTGCAAAGCTCTTTGTTTCCTTTAAAAGGAGCGCACAAGTTAAATTTGAATGTGGCTGTTAATTTTACCATGTTAAATGTGGACTGTGCCACTGTAAAGTCTACACTTTAAAAGGCAGTATTGGAAGAAATATCTTGTGTGACTTGTTAGAAAACAACACTATATGTGTCATTCTTCAAAAAATACGAGAGTGGCTTCCTGGCTGAATTGCAGCCTCATTACACCGTGTGTTCAGAGAGTTCACCTCCCATGGCCTGAGGTGTGAGTGTGGATCAGGACAGTGTTATGATCAACACCCAAGCTCATTATGTCCATTTCTGACAGAGGAATGAAGTTTTTCTGTTGAGTCACGAGCAGAATGAGGCATTATGTGATACTACAGCTATGTTAAATCTTTAATACTGTTAGGATCCTAAGAATACCACAAACCTAAAAACCCTAAAAAACCAGAAACACCTCAATGTCACTATTGTCTGGCAAATAGGTAGAGGATGCCCTTCATAGTTGGAGGCAAGTTCTTAGGAGTGCATCCTTCTTCCTGTCTGGATTATCTTGGTCTTGCCTCAGCAAGACTATGCAACTATGTGTCTTAAACCTGCAGGTCTCTTTCTGTAGTGTTGATGTGTTTGATGTTGAGGAGAGATGGGTTGTAAATAATTCTGACATAATTTAGGGCTTGCTGGAAGTGTTTTCTGATACCTATTCAGGTATGTCTGATGAAGAGAAGAACAAGCTGTGCTTTAGGGACAGGATCACAAGTGTTTCTGTAAGAATATGTAATGTGGGCCTTCCTACTTAAATGGAAGATTGTCTCCTCGTTGCTGTTACTTAATGGTGGATTAAATCCAAAAACATTGGATTTTACTCCTTTCCCAATATTATTTTTCCCTAGGACATTGTTCCATCGGACATTGGCAAGTAGCATTAAAAGTCATAATTTGCTTTATGGAGTCCCTGCAGCTATAAATAGATATTTCTTTCAAAACAGTCCCACTCTGTGAATTGTATATCGTACCAGGAGGAAAAGAGCAATACTGGAACAGTTATAACAGGCTCTAGATCTGTAACCCTCTGGAAAATTGAATCACTTGGCAATGAAGCGGGGGTTTGAACTGTGCTTTTCTAGTTGAGTTGGTTGGTTAAAAGAGTGAGAGAAATCTGGTGCTTACTAACTAACTATGTCAGGGATAGCTAGTGGAAGTGTAGCACAGATCACATACTGATTGTTCCAAAGGAACTGAAGGCCAGGGTATCTGCTGCACACTGAGACCCATCTGCAGTCATAAGCAGAAAATAAGCATGAAAACCCACCCCATACCTATATCCTGAACTTTGAAAATAGGGAGTGTGTACTTGCAAGCAGCAGCGACCTTACACAGTGTTTTGTAAGGGCTGTGTGAGGTTCTCAAATAAGATGGACCCAGGCTGAAGACAAGGAGGTGGCTAAAATGGAAAACAGAGGGATTTTGGGGAAACTTTGTAGTCTTAGAGGACTAACCGTGTAGTTAATACCTGACAGAGGCACTGATGTCTAGGGAAGGACTATAGAACATGGTAAAATAACTTAGAGACAGATTTAACAGTGTTAGCCAAATTTATTTTCTTTAAACCACTGATTTAAACATCATCATTTTTATTGAAACCATTTTAGACAATAAGTGGTTATAAATAGTTGAAATTCTTTGGTTTATTAATATTGACATGTTAATCTAGGAAAATACGATATGGGGAGCTCTGTCAGAATGTGACTGTGATATGATCCATTTGCAGCTGGTTTCTGTTATGCAAAAGCCTGTGGGTCATTTAGAAATCTGATACGCAAAGGAGGATGTTTCCATTAGTAACTTGCTTCACAGTAATTATTGAATACAATAAATATTTACATAAAATAGCAGACTATTCAGCATCAAAAACTGAGAACTAGCTACTCAAGTAACTGCATAGTCTAGTAATACTCTACCTTACAGTGTGGAGATTGTTGGAAGCTGAATATGAACATTATGCACCCTGCACTTATCCTGAGTTATTTAATAAAAAGGAATTGATATTTTTGTTATTATTGCCCTTGTTTTGCAAAAACGTTCTGACAGGATTATGTCTCTCTCTTTTTTTGAAAAGAATTACTTTGTTGCATCCCCAAATAAATTATTTAGCTTCTCGAGGGTGTGGGATTTTAAGAGGTGTCTCAGCCTTTCATGTTAATATTCTTTGGTGATTCCCATGGCAGCCCGTTTATTCTAAAGCAACTAATTCTCCTTATTAGATGTTTAATTATGAATTCCCCTGCTTTATAAAACACCCAAAATGTTGTGGGTAGTCCTCACCACTAGGGAGTCTTATATTCGTATCTGGTTCTAATTTTCTCTCCTTATAATGTGAGCTGTGAAACCTACTTAACCAAATAGCAACACTTTTCAGACTTCTGTGTGTGTGACTGTGCATCGATGTTCCCCTCTGGAGATGGAGATATCGTATTCTTGGTGCTCAGATGAATGAGATCAGCTTCACATTTGGTGTTACGGTTGTGTAATATGCTTATTGCCAGTTCAGTCCTGAATCTAGTTTGAACTCGTAGCAGAATTCCTGTGATTTCAGTGGAAATTTAGGCACCTAGTCTCTTGGAGGATATCGTAAGCAACCATACCTGGAGTCATTTTTGGCCCAATATAATGTTCCTGTAAGACCCACACTTTGAAAACCTTGAGTTTCCAATTTGTATGGCTACTTTTGTGGGATGATCCTTTTCTCTGACAGGAGTAGGAGAAACAACCCTAAATACTCTGTAGCGGGTACTGAAAATAGTTATCGTAGTGGAAGTCTCTCACCAGCTCCTCACTATTGAACATCAGACAAAAAGGCTCCCAAAAGGAGCCTACAGCTGATCTTTTTAACAGACAAGGATCTTTTCACAGACAAGGATAAGACGCATCTCATGAGTTTATCTTTGAAGGTGAATCCTTACTGAACCACAGTTATGCTGCTGAATTTAGCAAGTGTGCACTAAAAACATTTAGGTAGTCAGTACGATTAGGGTTTTCTGCTGGGTTTGCACAAATTTAGGTTCTTCAGTGCAAATTTAGGTTCTTCTGATAAGAAAAAAGGAGGGTAGTACTGTGTATCTACTGCGATGATCTGAAAATAACATTATTTCAATTATAAAAGAATGAAAGACCTTTTTTCTTCTGTTTTTAAGGGAAGAGACATGGAAGAAGAGTCGGAAGCCAATGGGGGAACGAGCAGAGACAGTAAAACAGCAAAGCAGTGCAACGTGAGTGGTGAGGAAGGTAAGATGTTTGAGGAAATGTTTATTAGTTTTGTTCCCGTTTGGAGTTGAATTGCGCTGAATTGGTGTGGCCTACATACTCTGAAACAAAAGTACTGCTTCATGTGGAAGTCGTCCCTAATTTGTTCTAGCATCATTGCTCAAACTCTGACAAGACGCTTCTTGTTTTAATAATAAATGCATGATTAATGTACTTGTTTTGGTTATTAACTAATCACAAAAACATGCTGAAGCAGACTAGTTTCGCCATTTGTTATGGGGATTTGAGTACCTTGCTCTGAGGTTGCTGTTAAAAACAGGAGATCAGAGCTTATGTCTTCACCCATCTATCAGTATTATCTTGGGCTGTGGCGTTGTGAACAAATCACGTTTTGGCTCAGTGCAATAGTTTTGTAAAGCAGACTTTTATCTTTGATTAAATTAGCACTACTTTCGGCTTTTTGAAGCTTTCTATAGTTCTTGCTTGTGTTGGAGAATTTAGCCATTTTGTTATTGTCCCAAAAGTGACTGCAGTGTAGCAGTTAGAAATACCATGTCAGCTTGAGTCCCAGTAACAAGGTGGCTACATCAACAAGGAGCTGATTTTTCCCATGCTTATTTAATGTATAAGGAAGGTAAATGACTTGCCAGCTCCTTTGTGTTACTGGTACCCAACTAATTTGTGCATTTCTGCATTTGATTAAAGTCAGTTCTGGGCCTGTCCTCTCACAAGGGTGGTAGGTCAGTTCATGCTACTAATTCCCAGCTGTTTGTAATTGTTGCTGTGCGTTTGAGAGCATTGTTATACAAACAGTGAAATTATAGCTTGGAAGAGTTTTTTAGAGGTCAGGCCACTTTTATTACTTTAGATAATAGATATTGCTTATGGTGGCTGACATGTGATAAGTAAGCTGAACCTAAACCAGCTTTTTATTGCTTAGGGTGCAGTTTATTCAATACGAAACAATATTTTTCAATGAAGATGTTTTTTTTAGAGGCATTATTGACAATTAATTGTACTGAAAAATATTAAACTGAAACATAACATAATAAAAGTAGCGGGGTTATGAAAGTATCTGCTTTGCTATAAACAGATGCAGCTTCTTGGAAAGTTCAAAGGCCAAAATTAGTTACGAGAATAAAATATTACAAAGTTTTGACTAGCCACTGAGAAACCATGACCTGGCCTCAGCTGGCTTTAAAAAGTGCAATATAAGAGATTCATGAAGGAAGCAAAAGAGCAAGAAAATGAAATTCCAGGAATTGCTGCTGTAGGAAGGGGTTTAAGCAATTTGTAGATAGCAGTGTATCCCTCTCAAGATTCAGAGCCATGTGATTAAAGTAGTTTGTAATTGTCTGCGAAGATATTTCTTCTAGTCACTTCATTTCCAGCAGCAATGCTTTAGCAGAGTACAAGTCACTACAATATTTCCAAATTTTGAGCCCATTTAAATGATCCCCCCACCCTGTGGTCGTAGGTTTTTTGTCCCTTGCTGTTCTTCTCTCTCAAACTAATCCAGGGCACCTGCTAATAATACTTAGTCCTGCTTTGCTGGTGACTGTATAGCCTCCAATGTTGCAACTACTTTTCAATTATAAAGCAGATTTTATTATTTTGTCATTGGGAATGGCAGAATGCTTCTTACTCAGAGAAAAACTGCGGCACCTACTCAGACAGGCATCACATTCCTCTGTATTTTAAACTAATGAAATAAACTATCTTTGTTTTATTATAAAGCATATATCTGCATCACATTGAACCTTCAATTATTCTACTTTTATTAATCTAATTGGCATATAAGTTTTAGACCACACATAATCTTTACAGGAATTTGATTTGTGCTACACTACATTGTCAAACAAACAAACAAAAACCCCACACAAACCCCAAGGAAAACACACCGAAAAAATCCCGCATTAAAAAACCCCAAAGCAACCCCCAAAAAAACCCAAGCACAATGTGGGGTAGGTTAACATTATCTGGATTTCATGTTAAATGAGCTCTTAAGGGCAAACGTTAGTGAATGCATTGGTCAAAACCCACTGGTGTTGCTTATGTAGCTTTGGGTGCACTGGCTTGGTTCCAGTGCTTAAGAGATGGTGGTGCAGTAAAGCCAGTTACTGAAATATGAGTAATTTGCCACTCTTCTGCTTCTTGGTCATGTGATCAGGCAAAACACATTATAATTTATGAGTAATAATCTTAATTGCAAGCTATATGTAATTGGTATGGTTCAAGTATCTGCTGTTAATTGTTGTCTGCTATCAGAGTCTTGACTTTTCTGAACAGCCATAGAATTTGCTTTTAATTACTGAGTTACTTGCTGCCATAAATGTCCACAAGTGATTTATAAAACACAGAATGCCATACCAGCTTTTTGACAGTTTTTTCCATGCAAGTCCTTCAGCGATCTGGGGAAAATAACTGCAGTAAAACCAAAGCAGCACTATTGTCAAAGTATCATAATCAGAGCTATAGTTACACTGCAGTTTCTGTAAAAGGGGTTTCTTTATTTGGCAAAAAATCTTGTGGTAAGAATGGGGATGGTGATGCCATAACAAACTAATTAGGAAATACATGGTTTTTGACTTTAACTCTGCTGACACAGATAACCAGTAGGACTGACAAGTTATAAACGTCATGAGTGAAATATTCTGCTTGCTGGCAGGGTATGTTTGATGTGTTTGCTTGTTTTTTAATTTACCTGAATCTATGTTCAGCAAAGACAAGAGGTTGTTGTTAGCAGCAGGTTTAGTGTCACTGATGGCGAAGCGGGCTGCAACTTGCGGTTGTGAGGGTCCATAAAGCACTGGCTGTGTTCCACAGCATGCATGGGTAAACTGCAGACAACAGGAAAACTCCCTGTTGCAGCATAAATGTTGCATGAAAGTTGATTAACCAGTTTTATGTTGTTATCCAAGCCTGAAATCCATCTGGACTAAAATTATAAAAATGAAAACCGAGATATTCAGCAGCAAAATAGTGAAACTAGATTAGAAAAAGCAGAGGTTTAGACATTTAAGTTCCTAGCAAGATGACCAATTGTTTACTCTGTATGGTGCCTTGCTCAGTTTTTTGTGGGATAACTGTTACCTACGGAATTGAGATAATTATTGTTAAAAGAAGGGATATATCTGAGTGGACACGTATGGAGTGTGGTAGAATCCTTGCATGTTCTGGGCTTGTATATGTGTGCTCATCTGGAGAACTGTGGACTCTTTAACATTCGCTTTGATATTTGAATAGACCTGGATCTCTGATATCTTTATTCTGCCATTTGTGACGTTCCTAAAAACATGCTCTGTTCGTGAGTCAAGTTTGGCATAAACTTTTCCATGTGTTGTGCCAATGTGTTTGAATTTAAGCCTTGGCATCCAGTGACTTTATGGATCAATGTGATGGTAATTAAATATTTCAGACGTTTATGGTATTTGTAATATGGCTATTTTGGAAACAAATAATTGAAGATAAATTCAATATTCCAAATTCTGATTTTGGCAAGGTGTGCATGTTGCTGAGGCAGCAGATATGCCTCCACGAATGAAAGAATTTTGTGTGTTTGCACATTACATAAACATGAAATTAGAGGAGTTTTGCTCACATGGGGCCTTATGGGTTGCAAAATGGGCTCAACAGGAATCTTTCCACTGGATCAGAAGTAGTCCTGCTGATTGGATCGATGTTCGCTCCGTTCTGCTAACTGTCCTTGCAGGGTTTTATCGCTAATCCATGTGGCCGTGGCTATGTGGAAAAGCAGAGCGGTTCGGGAAAGGCAGGAGCTCGCTCCACGGGACGGGTTCCAAGGCACATGTGATGTGTGTGGCTGATCATGGGGGGCCGTCCACCCGTCCTCTGCTGTTATAAGACTCCTCATCCCAATGGAGGACTCCTGTTTATTCCATCAAAGTCTTACATAACACTTCCATGCAGGTTAAGTCTACAGCACAAAATCACTTCGTTTCTAAAGAAAAATGATTTTCTGTTCCCAAATGGCTACTGTCTTAGCTATCCTTGTGCTTATCAGCTGCTTCTCCCCCCGCCCCCTTTTACTTCTTTTAAATAGCATGGCTGCTTTTTCTATCAGTCAATTATGATTAACCCTAAATTCAGGGGGGAATCTCTGCTCACCACTGCCTTTAGTGTAGCCAGTCCACTCCATTCTGATGCTTGGCACAAAACCCATGGGAATTTCCCTATTTTAAATGAGTATCCTATTTTTTAATATAATTCTCATAATCCTGAATCAGTATTAGCAGAATGCGCACTTACCTCCACTTATTGCTGAACTACGTGGTAAATAATGTGCTCTTGTTTTCTTTTGAGACTCTGAAATTAAGCCTGTTTATGTAAGATTTTAAAGTAATTATAGGTGCATAATTTTGCAACATATGAAAAGAAAATCTCTCCTAACCAGGGCTTGTGGAGAATTCAAGCCAACATGAGCCACTATAGGAATTTCAGTTGAATAGAGGTTGGTCTAAAAATATGTAAATCTCTGTTTTTATCCTTGCCTTGTAAAGAAATAATATGAATATGGGTAATTAATCCAACTGCATGCTGGGAACTTGAAATACTAGGTAATTTTAAAAACAAAATGATTGACACAGTTGCACAGATCAGATGATTTAGTTAAAGACAAGATCTCACTTGTAGCGGTAGTAATTCTAGCAGAGGTCATGATAGATACTACACATTCCAAGGACAGGAGTTGCGTGTGTTGAGACACAACATTTCATTTACTGTTATTAATTAGGGCTTGAACAAATACAATGTGTCTATAATGCCTGCATTTTTGTTCTGCTAATTCATTGCTTTTATTAAAAGTTAAAAGTGATAGTCCTTTTTAAAGTTGTATTAAAAATCAAGCTTTGTGTTTATTGAGAATAAACCAGGAATTTTGTTTTAATCTGTTTATTGAAATAATGCTGAATTTCTTTTTGGAAGGAGAGCTGGTAAAAAAGAAATACTCGTACAAGGAACATGAGTGGAGGATGTTTATAGATTGCCTTATAATTTTCAGGAGGACCGAGAGGTAAAATTATATACCCTAGAGAGACAACATTTGCAACAGGGAAATTCTAATTCAGGTCTTAACGACAAGGCAGCTGATAGTAGCTGTTGTACACAGAATAACGCCATGTGACTGTAGTGATACAAATTTTATTTCAGGAGCACTTAAGAAGCACATGCTAATGTTTCGTAAGGGAGAATGGTTTTAAAATGTCCTTTGAAATGAGAATCTATGCAATTGTTCAAAAAAGCACGTGTGTTAGCAGCATTTCTTAATTCATATCTCGTCAAGGGCAAATGAGACAATACTTATACTCCGTAAAGACAAGATACAGATGGCTGGAAAGAAATTCAAATAAACAAGGTGCTCTAGGTCTGGCTGTCATTGCATCCTGCGGCGATCTCCTGTATCCTTCCTTCCCTCTGCTGCCTTGGAATGCAGGTACATCGTGTTGCACAGACCATTTAATCCGCTACAGTGGTTGTCAAATACTAAGGATGTAGCATTCATTTGCAGAATATAAACAAATATGTTTCCATTTTGAGATTCAAATGAGCACAGAAGTATTTTGCTGTTTCTTTGTGCAGGATGAGCTTGTAAAAATTAGTCCTTTAAGATCCTAATTGTTCAAGAGCCAGAATTCAAATAGAAGGACATCATATGTTGGTTCAATCCCACTTTTCGTAGAAGATGTTTGGCACTACAAGTGCTGCTGTATTTGCAATTAAATTGCTGTTTTTTGAGGGTGGTTTCTTCTACAAATGAGGTTGTATCCAAGGACCATAGCATCAAGAATGTACATAGGAGTTTGCTGGCGGAACTGCAGAACATATTCCTGTCATTTATGAGTATGAGGAAGTACCTTTGGGTTCTCATGAGCTGAGTTATCATTCCAGAGAATAAAATTAGGAAAGTGGTGGACATGAGTTTGAGAAGAAACTACACGTCAGTATAACACCAGGAGGAGGATAAACAGCGTGATTGTCTTGGGTCATAGGTTGAAGAAAAATACCTGCACTGGTGGCCTTCCAGCAGAAAAAGGAATCACAATTATTATCCAGGCTTTCTCAGCTGACGTGCGTATATACAGAGGAACTGAATGTTCCTTACATCTTGTGACCTTTTTTTGCTAGTTGCTCAGTTCATTCTCTGGATAAGTAGTTTGAACTCTGAAAACAAAGTCAGCACCCCCCCCCCCCCCCCCAAATTAAAATCACAAAACCAACCAACCAATAAACTAAACCAACAACAACCCAAACTCAAAAAGCCCAGCAACATTTTGGAACTGTATGTTGGAAATGAAGTGAAATTAAGCACTTTAGTTTATGTCTTTGCAATTCCTTGGTTTTCATTGTTTTCTTCTGAGGATGCATTCTGGGGTGGAGACAGGTTCAAGACTTCAGATTTACGGTAGCATTGAGGTGAAAGTCTAAGACTTATATTAAAATAAACTGATTTGTTTTACTATTGATGCTATTGTTGGTACTTGGCTTAGTTTTATATTCTGGTATGGCCATTTTTAACAGTAGGATGAACAAAAATGAATTTACTGATGAAATGCTATGGGTTTCCCCTGTGGATGGGTAGAAGCTTAGTGCTGGGGGTTCTGTGAAGAAACTTAACAGCAAATGTGATATGTGAGAGTGGGTGAGGAGGGTAGGTGTTTGTATTACTGTGTGGTGCTTTAGACGCTGCCATTTGATGGTTAGTGCTGGACATCAACATTGCTGGATTATTTTGATTTGTGAGCTTATCACAGTGATTGCATTGCTTCCGGTGATCTTTCCTCTTTATGGAGAATATCTTAATTGTAGTGATGCTGTCATAAGAAGCGGTGTTAGACCAACTTAGCTTTTATTCATCATTGTATTCTTTCATGTACTGATCGTTTTCCTTCCTCCTTCAGCTTCCCACGTTTATACAGATCATAGGAGAGATATCTGTATGAAATTATATTTAGTGATTGCACTCTTAACATACGTATCTGTCAAGGCTACTGGAATATTGATGATGATCCCCTTATTTAATAGTGATTATAATTGATTTCTCATAACTTTTAATGCCAGGCAATGATTAGAGAATGAGCTATGGCCAGCTCTTTCTCATAGTGAGAGTTTATCAGACAGTGTAAGATTTGAGTCAAACTGGAGGGTTTTTTTACTATGAAAGCCCTTATGAATATTAGAAAAGAAAAGTAAAGCATGATTATTTTAAATGACTGTACTGACAAAACATTTAGTAATGAATGCTACTGTTTATATTATTGTATTATCTCCAAATGCCAGACTAGGCTAACAAAGTAGAAACCTTGCAGTCTGGCTCCTCTTTGGCATCATATTTTCTTATTATATTTTATAGTTTCCTTACTCTTAGTAAAGCCAGACTCATCACTGATCAGATGCTCTCCTCTCCAATGAGAGGACACTTGAGAGAGTAATGAGAACATCAGAAAGGCCGGGCTAACTACGCTGGGGACTTTGTCCCAAGCGACTTTGGAGCACTTTGATATATTCTCACTTCTGGAGTGATGGGCATTGGCAGGTTAAGATGCTTGTCAGCATTGTGTGTGGTCGGAGAAAAAGAAATATCTTTGGATACCACTTCCTCCGATGACAATTATTCAGCAGTACACGGTACAAAGTAGACATGGTCTTGATTTGCTTTGTTCTTGTTCCTCGGGTCTTGCAGGCAGTCATAGGCATAGTTTTTTTCTCCCAGTGCAGATACAAAGGCTTGATGGAGCTGGAAATTCTGCCAGTATTCCAGATTCTGAGCTGGCAGTGTGAAGCAGTCTCCTGCAAATTAGATAATGAATGGGGAATCAAGCATTTGAAGAATGATCAAAAAGCATAGAAAAAATGCAGAGCAGCAGGAAACACATAGAATTGTGGCCTATTCTCTTTCCCCATCACTTTCTGCCACCTCCAATCCAGCTTACTAGGATTTCTTTGCTTTTTATTACTTTTTTCCTTTGTTTTTCTTGGCTAAATCTAGTTTTCTGGCTTGTTTCAATTCTGCCTTCTGTAGTCTGGTGCTGATCGCTATTCCTTCCTTCTCACAGTCAGTTCTTATTGGTATTCTGATGCCACCTTCCCACAGCAAGCTCTGCTTGACATGGTTATTTACAGCAGACTTTCACTTGTAAACATACAAAATTTAATTGTTTTTCTTGTTTACTATGCTGCCTTTGGAACAGTAATGCTGTCTGGCTTTTAAGCCTAATGCCACGGTGAATCTGACAATATAAATGAGAAGGAATGGTATAAAATCTGAGGGGGTTTGTTCAAAATATAGTATGCATTTGTAAAACTTTGAAGTGAAGGAGGTTTCTTTTATAATGGGAAGTCTTAAGAAATAGTAGTATAATTCTGTTCCTATTTCTTTTTTTGAGAAGGTGAGTGCGGGGAGAGCTCTGCAGCATAGAGAACAAACTCAGGATTTATGCATTAAAAATTCATTGGCGGTGTGTTGAGGAATCAGTAAGGTGCTTCTTTCAGGTTCACTTTCCCACTTCCTTTCTTCACAGAAGGCGTGTGTGGTGCAGAGCAGCGCTGCCTGAACCGCTGGCCGCAGCACCGTTCTGGTGGATGACTGGCTGGGTTATGAAGATCAGGCCTCTAAATTGATACTTATATTTTTATATCATCATAGCCAGTTTAATTTTTGGTCTCCTCCCGCGTTGCCCGTTTGCCCTCTCTCTCTGTTTGCCAGTGTGGTGCTTTCGGCAGCGTTGCCACACCGTGGGCTCAAAGACGGCAAAGCTGTCACCAGCAAGGAGTCCAGAACTGGCCGTTTCAGCTTCAAAAGAGAGCAGTCGATAGCCCATCTGTCAAGACAGCGATTTGTTTAACACAGCATATGTAAGATCTTGGTCACCCACACTATAATAATCTAAAACATTACTGTGTCAATGAGCAGTTTACTGTGTCAGATGAGCAGGATTTGCAGTGGTCTGCTTGCTGCAGTTCAAGCACATCCAGAGATCTGAGAACTTTTATTATGCAATGAATACTGATCTTTTTTAATTATCCAGTTGCTGCTCAGTTTGCTCATTTCTTTATTAAATATATTAATATGCATAGACATGAAACAAAAAGAAAAATGTCATTATTCGGTACTTTTTCATAAACATACACACATGTTTCATCACAAAATCATCACCTTTATCATGTCCTCATTTTCTATACATGGATTTTTCTGTATGCTTTTTCAATATTGGAGACTCGACAATAAGGTAGATAATCTGCACAATTGAAAGCAAGGTTTGGGCGTAGCAGTTTTCTGCTTGGATTTTTTGTTTGGTGGTATGTTTTTCTTGTTCTCTTTTGATCGCTGTGGTTTTGTTGTTTGTTTGGGCTTGTGCGTGTGAAAATTCAAGTTTTCAAGGCTCAGCTGTAAGAAAAAAGGCATAATTTAATGTGTTTGCAAATAATTTACCAGCATACGCATATCAAGGTGAACAGCAGGACGAAGAACAAAAAGCAAAGAGTCTGCAGAGGAGTGTGGTGCGTTGCTTCCTTGAATTTGCAGAAGGACTCAGTGGCAAGTTCATTATTAGGATGAATTTATGGAATCCTGAAGTTGTTCAAGGCAGTGAACAAACTGAAATAAGAGTTGAATTTAGTCTGGATCTTCCTATAGTTCTTACTTTGAGCTATTTCTTCTGTGAAGCTGCAGATAGGAATAACAAGCTGCTAGAGGGAAGGACAAACCTTCATCACTGTTACTGTGTCCTTAATTTAGACATGTCTGTATCTGAGACTATTATGTTGCGAGAGTTGTTTCTCTTTCTTGAGGAAAGTAGTTTTTCCTTTAAATATAAAAGGAAATTAAAACTAAGAGAGCACAGTGTTACATTACTTAAAAATAACTTCTAGATAAGGTCTGTTGCCCCTCATCCAAGTGAATTATTGGGATCATGTTTTCGTCTTCGGTGCATGGAGAGGATGCTGTGGAGAAAATTGCAGGACAGTCAGGCAAAAGGAAATCAGAGGCTGATATGAAATGATATGATGAGTTTAAGCAGGAAGATGTCACTGAAGGTCTATGAAGGTTGCAGAATCAGGCTCTTTATTTGATCTTCGTATCAATTATAGTTACCCTGTCTAAATAAAAGACATAGTAATATTATTTTGATCATTTGTTCAGTGCTTAATAAAATCTGTTTCTATTTTATTAGCATTCTGTCTGGTAAACAGACAGAAGACTCTGAGTTGTCTTTATAAATCAGATTTTCCTTTTCATTCTCCTTAATAGCTATGTCTGTGGTAATTTGTTTGTATGGTCATATTTGCAATGCAGCTTTCTCTTTCATTTTGGGTAAAATTCTGTAATGCTTGTGTGGGCAAACACTCTCAGAATCCCACATGAGACTTTTCTGCAGGGACATTGCAAGATTTGACTCCAGAGGATGAAATAATAAGAGCAGTAAAGCCATTGTCATACAAAATTATTGTTTGACAAAATTAACGAGAAGGTCAGATAAATGTACTCAAAGTGCTTGGAGAATAAATTGATCAAAGGATGGCTTAAAGGATGACAGTTTTTTCCTTCTTAGTATAAAACTCCTTAGAAACACATATCCATCCCTGATTTCACAACAGGATTCCTTTCTTGTACCCTAGGAGGTAGGAATTGAATCACCAGTTTGACACAGGGTGCAGATTAGGCAGAAAGTAGCCAGGGAGCTGTGGAAAATTTTGAAGCTAAAATTGGTTTGAAGGACAATATTGCTTTTGCTATTTCCAGCCGGTACCAACCCTTTGAGGACAAGTTCCAGGGAACATGTGGGGACAAACTGCCTCTGTACCCAGAGCTTGAATGTTCCTATAGACAGAGTTAAGAGATTATTTCTGCTGTCTATTTTGAATTTCCAGCTACCTGCACGGTGAAGAAGTCATTGCTTTAAAGCCTTTCCCCAGTGCCATGCATTGGAGGTTAGTTTGGTCCCTACTCTTTACAGCGTGTTTTGTTCAGCCCCTGACATGCTCTACATTAATGTTCCAATATTAGAAAGCTTTTTCCTCGGATACCTGGTGCACCTTTCAGAAGGGCTCAAGTTGTATATAAGTATTTGTATATACACAGGCGTGTCAGGCAAGGTTTTATTCTGATTCAGAGAAACAGATTCATTTCTAGAGGAAGCTGTGGTAGAGGGGGCAACCAGTGGAAAAATGGGGTTTGCTGTTAGAAATCCGTCTTCAGTGTTAAATTATTGAACAGATAACACTACTTGATAATAAATACATCTTAGGAGCTTAGTGCTTCTGGGAATTTTACTAAGGTTGAGAGTCAGGTTCATGATAGAACACAAATATAAGACTTATGAGCTTCCGCTGCCTCACTTTCATTAACATGTGGTGTTTGTATTATATGGCAAATTCTTGAGATGGTGCTACAAGCTGAAATATGTGACATTTGCATTTGCACTCCATATACACTCTAAAGCCATGCTTAATGTTGTTATAAATTGTGGTCTGCTTTTGAGAAGCCCTTTAATGTAGCCAGAAAACTTGTCACTAATATTCAGCAGATAACGTTTGTAAAAAGGAAAGAAGCTTCTTACTACAAACCAGTACGTGGATTTGATTTTGCAAGCAGCCTTTGTACACATGTGTATTTCTTATTCATTAACTTTATTGGGACTACTTTTCCAGTAAGAATTTGAGGATGTATGTTTGTGTGCAGATTGAACATATATACATGAGATTTTTTTTGTTCTTGGACACGCACCCTAAGAAAAAAGCAAAATAAATTTTTTGACGAATATTCTTAATAATTTTTCAAAGTAGTCATCCTTCAGTAGAGAAGTGAAGGAATTTACACACTACTGAATATTTGCATAGAAAAAGTTAACATTAAAAAGCATCTAGATAATACGTAATATTCACACCATCCTGTGAGCATCTAGCTCAGTGAATATTAGGTGGCTGGAAAACAAGATCTCTGATAAGTTCTAAGTTGTTTTATTCCGCATCAAGATAAAGTAAGCATTTAATTTTATTTGTCTGTCAGTGAAAAGACAGATAGTAAAAGCCACAGAAAGTCAATAAGCCCACTGATTGAGATGTACATTTCAAGTGTTAGACATGCTGATTCTCCATTCTCCCAGGAAGCATGGTCGTATCATCACACAACTGCTGGGTTGCTGCTTATTTTGGGCTTTGACTTTTGACTAGGAATTCCCTTTGAGCCTGAAGTATTTTACAGATAGAACAATGTCCATAAATACATTTCCGTCATAGCTTTTTTTAAAAAAATTGATTTTCCTGATTCTAACCCACTGCAGTTGAAATGGTTTATCAGAAGGTTTCTGAGCAATTCCATTTAATGGGACTTCTTAAAGGTCATGGAGTGGGGAGGGGTGGGGGAATTAACAGCTGTTTGGGTGGTGGGGAAAAAAAAGAAGTTTTTCTTCCAATCAGCTATGAACTAACTGATGGATTGTCTTTATTACTGTACATTATAGCATCATAAAATCCAGTCTAAAATGCAAATTAAGTGGTTTAGTTGATGAGTAAATAAAATAATTGCATGTATGGTGAGACACATCTGGAATGTTGTGTCCGGTTGTGGCCCCTCAGTTCCAGCAGGACAGGGAACTGCTGGAGAGAGTCCAGCACAGGGCAACAAAGATGATGGAGTGGAGCATCTCCCGTGTGAGGAAAGGCTGAGGGAGCTGGGGCTCTGGAGCTGGACAAGAGGACGCTGAGGGGTGACCTCATGGATGTTCACAGATATCTAAAGGGTGAGTGTTAGGAGGATGGAGCCAGGCTCTTCTCGGTGACAACCAGTGATAGGACAAGGGGTAATGGGTTCAAACTGGAACACGAGATGTTCCACTTAAATCTGAGAAGAAACTACTTCTCAGTGAGGCTGACAGACACTGGCCCAGGCTGCCCAGGGAGGTTGTGGAGTCTCCTTCTGTGCAGACATTCCAACCCGCCTGGACACCTTCCTGTGTAACCTCATCTGGGTGTTCCTGCTCCATGGGGGGATTGCACTGGATGATCTTTCCAGGTCCCTTCCAACCCCTGACATTCTGGGATTCTGTGAAGGGTTGAGAATTTGTATATGTTATAAGCCAGAGCAGTGAACATTGGACATCCTTCTCCAAATGTAACACACTTCATCATCTGTCACAGTTTATGTTAACCTACGCGCTTTAAATGTCAGATACAAGACTAGTTTAGAGATACTTAGTCATAATTGTATCCAGGTTTTGCTTGTTAAGATCCTTTAAACACCACAACAAAACCCGACAACAAAAAAATCTCCTTGGAAGCAACATCATTAGAAAATGAAACAATACTGTTAGTTTCTTTGTGAAGCTTGTTCATGTGAATATAAATGAACAAACAAACAAAAAAAAGGCCTTGAAGTCATTTTAAGGTTACAAGAATTTTAGTTTTCTTTTGAGTACGTTTTGAGTTATTCCAGGGAAGTTAGCCACCTAAAATCAGGAAAACTTTCCGTGCCAGACAAACCTGAGAGATAACGCATTCTGTAACCCCCCAATTTCACCTTGCATGCATAAGAAAATACAGGATAATACAGCTCAGATGGAAAACTTTAAAAGAAATTACAGTTCTCTGAGTCTTGAGGATTGATAGTGTCATCTAACCTATAGGTCAGGTGCAGCTTAAGTTACTGCAAGATGAGCTGCCTAGGAAGAGGTTGGACAAGGGAAGTTGTCTGTGCTTTTTCGGTCATAGACCTCTGTGTTTCCACCAGCCTCTGTAAGGGTTCTTATCTGCACCAGCTGTCTTGGTTGTTCTGTAATAGCCTTTTAGGACCTTGGTCTGAAAATACTGAGTTCACTTAGGCCACAGAAGAGCAGTTGATAAGCCCTGTTGGTCACTCTTGATCTGGGTTTGATCAGAGGTTGCTTTCAAAAGTGAATGGCTCTGCAATGCCATGGAACCCCTTTGAGTGTGCCGTGTGCTCTTTGCTCTGTACTGCAATGGGTTCGGGTAAGCGCCCTGAAACTGGGGTGAGTAGAATGCTTCCTCAGTCCTAAGCAGAGTGTTGTGTTATGGCTGTCGTGCTATAATGCAGTTTATGGAAAACTTGAACATTTACTTTGTTTACTCAGTCTGACATCTAATTAATAGTGCACTTCATATGAGTTTGTGTTGTTCTTCATCAGCATTCAATAAATTTTTAAAGTCAAGTCTTTCCTAATTGGCAGTAATGAGCCAGTAAAACTTATATTGGATTAAGAAGAGAGGGAAACCCACAAGAGCTCCCTGTGCAGCTTAATCAGTAAAATTCTAGTCACAAAACGCCATTGTTTCAGCTGAGATAACTGGCACTGCCTCACAGACTGCCTTGGGTGCTAAATCTGATTGATTTTGTTTCCTTCATGTCATGCCCAACAGTTATACACTCTGTAACACTTTAACTAATCATGTACCAGAGCAGAAATCATACACACTTTCAAAACAGCAAGTGATGTAATCTTTTGGGTAACTCAACCAATTAACTGAGTTATCAGGCTCTCTTTTTATGAGGATGAACTGTCAGTGTCTGCTTATGTTTGGAAATGTATTGGAAAAGCACAGACTTTTAAACTTATGAACCAGTGAGAGACTTTGATCTTTCATACTTATCCAAATGATTCCTGGGTTTGACAGTGCAAGATTTAAAGCTGAGGTGCGTTTCATAGCAGATCTTTACTTGATACCATTGTCAAAGTCCCATTAGTTTCTATGGACTATGGTGATTTACATCAGCTGAGGATCTGCTGCAGATGACCTAAGATCCTCGGGTGAAGAAAGGCACTGGGGGATGGAGTGGGGAGGAAAAAAACCTTAATAGCTAAACAGCCTTGAAGTGGGTAACTTTGGGTAAATTCTGCTTTCTGCAGTCCCAGAAGATCCCAAATATCATGACTTCACTCCCATGAGTGAAGTAAGGAGCATTTGGCCTTATGTTACTTTGGAAAAGTACTTCATCTGCCTAATGTAAAGACTTCACAAGTGAGAGGCAAGCCGTCTTCCCCATCACACCGCCTTTCTGTACCATAGTTAAATACAAGGAAAAACCCTCACATTAAAGAAAGCTTGAGACTTCACCCTGTAACTTTAGCTCAACGTCATTTACAAAGCAGGCATTAGCAATGTAACGTGCTTCACATGAAGTTTTTCACAGCGACTTGGTTGGGTTTTGGTTTTCTGCCCAGGAACCTGTTCTTTGTCTGCCTGGGCAGTTCATGAGCATCCTCTGAAGCTCTGTGCTGTGGGGAAGCTGGGATTTAGCTCCCATGCAGGGTTCACAGACCTCGTAACAAGAAGGAGGAACGACTGGAGCATCCTGCTGCTCTGTGGTACCAACTGAAACAATGACCCGAGATTTAGTATTCACATCTAGTGGGAGCTGTTGAATAGCACACGGTAAAGCTATACATTGGTTCACATTGGGAAATCTAGGTTAATTAAGCAAAAAAAACCAACCCAAAACAGTACAAACTTAGTTTTACGGAATCTCTTGTTATTTGAAATGTTCATGACATTTATTCTTAAGGTTCCAGAAGCCTGATTGTGATTAACTCCAGAGTTAGCTTTATTTTATAAAAATAATACATTTGTGATAGGAAGCTTGAATCAATATTGACTCAGAGGAAGGTGCCACTTAGAGGAAATATTTACCTTTCTACCTGCAGGTTTAAAATACCTAATTTGGGAGTTCTTTCTGTTGCAATTTAAAGGGTTGAATTGTGTGAGTATTCCTTGTGTGAATCACCAACACTACTTCTTGCAATGTTAGTACTTTAAAATAGGTGTTTTGTCTCTGTAATTGCAGAACTTTATAGTATGTGGCACATGGTAGAACCACCATCTTAGGAGTGTGCTTCGGTTTTTTCAGTAGTGGTTGGATACTGTAGGTGTAGGATATATTTCAGTCAATTTGTGTATGTAATGTGTAGGCAAAGAAATGTCAGTTTTGTCCTTCCCTCATGGGTCAAGCAATATTGGCAAGGTATTTCTTTTTGTAGTCTATAAATACTTCCTAATCTATATGTCCTGTTTACGTCATTGTGCTTGTGTCACCTTTACTTTCCAACGTGAGGTCATGCATGCTATATATAGTGTTTGCAAGGTGGGGAGTAAAAGTGCTAAATGTGGCAAGAGCAAAGGTATTTTTAAATGCTGTCAATATAGGTAGCATTGACTCCTGAAGATTATGAAAACAAGGAGTTTTCAGCAGAGAAAAACAAAAACAAACCAAAACCAACCAAACCAACCAATCCAATTTATGCCAGTTCTAAGTCAACTTTTAGTTCTTTAAATGCAGGCTTCTACTACTACTGCTGAATGTTTGTAGAGATGATCATAATGGTAATATCAAACTGGTAAAATACATTCTATTTCTGGCAGAAATAGTTTACCTGTTGTGGAAGTTATCTTGGGAAGCATATCTGTGTATCCTCTTGGTTATGGGTAGTTTATTCATGGATTTCACCTGTACAAGGTAATAAAATTGAAATCTCATGTAAGAGGATGTCCAAAGCCTATGTACCAGTATGGCTCCAGCACCATAAAATGAAGCAAATAAAATGCAGACTTTCCCCAAAAGTTTGCAAAGATCTAAGCATGATAATGAAGTAACTTATTTTTATTCATCATTGGAATTTTTAAGTGCAGTTATTCTGGGGACATTTTCTACAAGGCTTTCAGGAATTTAAGTTATTATTGTAGCTTTAAGTGTGATCAGGATTTTGGAGTATAGAAGGTTGTTCTTGCCAGTATAATTAAATAAGGAATAGTATTACTGAATTTAAACACAGTGATATCTAACCCTTTGGCAGGTAATAGGCATGTCTGTATTAGGGATGTAGAGTCCACCCTTCCTAGATGTGTGTGCCACATGGCCCGTGTATAGATTTCCCACTCATACGGGTGTATTTTTCCACTCATGCCAGACATGGCAACTGTAACTCCTGTCAAGAAAACGGTCCGTAAAGTTCAGTCTTGTCAGATGGTTCATTGTGTCTGTGTACATGGTGACAACTGGTGCTTGTGTTTGCCAGACATGTGCTTCTGGTCATGTGAATAAGTAGCCCAGATGCTTTTGGGAGCTATTAGAAACAAAGCACTTTTAACTCGCCCATCTGAATTTGTGTTTTTCAAGTCCTGCCGGTGTAACCCATTATAGTTACAAAGATAACAATTCACTTTAAAAAACCAAAACAAAACAATTCAGAATGCATAAGGAAAGAGGGTAATCCTTTTTTGTAAATGCTTAAGATTTGTAGATTTAATAAATTCCTTACGTTGTTGGAAAAATAAAGGTAATATTGTGCAAGAGATGTCTTAATTGTACCTGTTATTGTAGAAATGCCGTGGCTTTATATGGCTTCCATTGTAGAGTACAGAGTTGTGTGTTTCAAACCTGGAGCTCCTATTCTGCAGAAATTCTGGTGTTTCACTTGCTTTTTTTCTTATTATTTTGAATTGGAACAAGAAAATAAATATCGCTCATATCTTTTCATGCCAGCCTTATTGAAGTATTTCTTTCCGATAAGGTTGGCATAAGGTTGAAATATTGTGTTCTGTTCCTATAAATGTTGACTAATTTCGTAATAAATATGATAAAAACACATAATCTGCCTGACCTCCGAGAGGAGAGGGACTAGCCAGCCGGGCAGAGGACATGCTGGGCAGGCAGGCTGCCGCGTTCTGCCAGCCGCGCTGCCGGCCGGCGGCCAAGCCGATCTGCCAGCCCTCCAGCCGGCCTGCCTGCTTTCCATCACAAGTTTTAGTGGAATAAACATTCCCATAGAAGGTTTTGATCCAGAAAATCAGCAGTTTCTGATGGAAGATTGTTGATCAGAAGTGTTTTAGTCTGCTCTATTAAGAACATAAGTCTCTGAAATTGTTAGTCTTGAATAGAAGTGTTGCCAAACAATTGAATGTAATAGCCTTTGCTGCCTGGAAGGCTCATTCACTTTGTCTCTGTAATAGCTCTTGGTTTTCTTTTAACATCCCCTGGAAAGGAGTAAAAGTTAATTAAAGTGGGTATTTTTCTGTGTTTGCAGTCTGTTGCCATTGAAACAAGCGTGGAAAGAGTTCAATGTAACCGAGTTCAGAGTTAGCCGAACTTAAAGGTGTCAAGAAAATACCTGTATTTTCCAGTCTGAACTATCAGCCTTATTAGTTTGGAAGATGAAAAAATATTGTACATCTCTTAAAAATAAGTTGTAATATTGTTTCATTGATAGCCCTCACATTTTCACTTGCAATTTTTACAAGGCTATCAGACTAATTAAAATTTTGTTCAGCTCTGGATATAGCTCCCTCTGTTAGAACCCTTCCAAGTTTACATGAGTGCAAAAGAAGTGTCACACTGAATCAGGAAGTATCACTTTTTAGGATACATCCAAACAGATGTGCCAGATGGTGTAAAACTCAGTTCCTGAATATTTAGCTTTGAAGAGATGATGTTTTTGCAAGTATTAGCCTTTGTGTCCTACCCAAGGTCTGGCCCTGCAATCCCTTGAAGTCGTACTGGAAGCCTTAAATTACAGACAAATGAGATGTGTGATAAAGGCTGTATTGGATGTAGCTGAGATATGCAAGATGTATCCACAGGCATCTGGAAGCTGATCTTTCGTACTCTCAGTTCTGGGGCTGTAATGAAGCACAAATTGGGTGCTTCACCATGGCCTTGTGTCAAACCACAAGCTCAAGCATCCTTCTGTTTACCAGTGGCTTCTGCCTGTCATTGAATCACCAACTTGCTGCCGAAATCTCTTTTGTTTTCTTGTAATTTCTTTTTCTTCTCGGTCTTCATTTGTGCCATTGTGGTGCCACTTGTTTTCTGAATGGGAAAGATCCATTTTTGACCACTTGCCAAATTTACACTCATTGAAAATTCTTTCATGTGGAGGAAATGTGCATAAGAATAAACCAAATTTTTGTTTAATTAATAGAACTGATTTAACAGTACTGAAGACTAGACTCACATCACTATGCTGGGTTATGATAATTTTTCCTGTTGTGACCTTTCCTGTTATGCATCACATTTGGAGAACAGGCTTACAAAGAGCAGTAATAATACTTTCGAGGGAGACAGTGAAAATATATACCTGTGTGATCTTTGTGTTACACTGTTGTAGATGTTCATGTTTAAATGCTCTTATTCTGAAATTTTTATTAGGACATCAGCTACAAAAGATCTTATTCTTAAAACTATCTGACAGATTTTGAGTGTAGAAAACAACTTAACAGACTTTGATGCCATGACAGAGCACTCTATTAAACAAGGAACCCTCTTTCCCCTCCTTACATATTCCTCTCTTTCACACACTTTGATGTGTGTCTTTGATTAGGTGTCACAAAAATATAGATTACTTCATTTTGGTGTAAAAAATTTCAATAGTTTTCAGAGAACAAAATGCCCTTAGCTGCTCAGCATATCTGAGCTTGAAAAGAACTTTAATCACACCTGGTTTTCACAGTAAAAAAATCTCACTGCCTTTCCTTCAATATGTCCTCTGACTAATCACAATGTGAGAGATTTGGCTTGGAAAGAAAGGAGTAATTAATAGGAACTCAAACTCCTCAATAATAAACCATAGAACACAGTACCTTGTGTCAATCCAGCAAAGCAGAAGAGCTGAAGAGGATGAAGGTCAATATGTTCGTACCATAAAAAACCAGTCATCTGGGTGCAGGATACGGAAGGCCACTGAAGAGTGGGTCCTGGGAGAGCAGGTTTGTGGGACAGCCTGGTTTATAGGACTAAACTCTTTATCTTTTCTAATGTCTCAGATTTGCCGTGGAAAATTTCAGCACAGCATTCTTCTAACTTGACCTAAAGATTTGGGTATTTGACAGGAAACAATTATTGTTCAAGTTACATAAACAGTAAGTTGTTTATACAGTCTCCAAGGGGCTCTGAAGGAGTATCTGCTAGCTTTAAAATGATTAGATGTATTGGTAAAAAAGACAGAATCACCAGTATCTAAAAGCTCTTGTTTTTCCCCAGAATGTCAGCTTCCAAATTGTACATGAAATATATGGTTATATAACTGAAAACTCTTTGGAAGTAAAGATTTCAGCATAATAAAGAGCCTCTTTATAACAGCAGATGTCATGGACTAGATATTTCATGACTTCTTATTATGTTGTTGGATTGGCTTATTTTTCTCAGACTTTGACAGTTACCCAAGTTATACTTTGCCTTCTTTGTTTCCCCCTTTTTTAGGTTGCTGTTGGGTCAAAATCAAAAAGTTTAAAAAAATAAGCCAAAAAGGCCTACAAGCTTTTCCATGTGGATTTTTTTAGGAGATTGTATTTACACAAAGAAGCATATATTAAGACTCTTTTCTTACACATGATTTTATTTAATTTTGGAGGGACAATTGAATGGGAATGGCAGGAACTATTTAGCTTTATGGTTCAAATGTTGAGGCAGAAGGAGGAGGTGGGAATTACGCATTCTTCCTTCAGGAAGCCAGCTGCCTGCTGTTAGAAGTAGGAACTTTCAGAAGGAAGATGTATTGACATTTCAATTATTCCACAGTTGTGCTCTTTTAATGTACCAAACAGCAGATATTATTTATAAAACTTCTAATGGAAATAACTGTAGCCACTTTATTATTTCAATGAGCTCTTAAAGTGTTGTTGATGAGTAGTGTGATGTTTCTTCATAATAATGCCATCGAAAATTACTGCTTTTGTGTATATTTTTGTGAGGATGCATTTATTTGACGTTGTTACAGTCGTTTAACATTTTTAAGAAGTTAGTGCAGGAACACTAGCTAATGGGAAAGTTTTAAGCCTTATTGACATAAGAATGAAACCTTTAGCTTGAGTCCACTTTGTTCAGCTTCCCTACAATTAAAATAAAATTAATAATAAAAATAATTATGATTCCTATCATATGAAGAATTATTAATTTTTTATTTTTTTTTTTAAATTTTTTGAGATCTGGCATCATTGAGGTCAAGTGAGCAAGTTTATTCTTAATAGTGGGAGCTGAGAAAAACCTATCAGTAGTATCTCCTCTTGGGAGGAACAGACCAGCAAAGCACGAATGCAAGAAGAAGGAGAATCACAAAGTTAAAGATCTAAATTTGTAGCTAAAGGAGATGTTTAAATATTCTTGGAGCTTTTGAATTCAGGATCAGTGTTTGCTTGTTTGTATATTCCTCTGTGTGTATCTCTGTTTATCTACATGCATATTAGTGGTACAAGCTTCCATAGGGTCTAACTCTTCTTTTGAGATGTTTAGCAGATCTAAGACTCTGATGAACTAATCAGTATCAGTTTATGGAGTAAATGTCCCCTTATATTTAGTGCAAACATTTGTACTCTAGGTTAGGACAATTTAGAAATGAAGAGTGCTTGAAAAAGCTCAAAAGTGGCATCAAATAAGGCATTTTCAGTCTTTTGGGCTGTAACAGAGGATTAGCAAAATTAAACATCACGTGTGTAGGTTACTGTTCCTACTTTGTAGACCATGTAGTGCAAAGACTATCAGAAGCATGGAAAAATTCAAGGTGAGAGAAGTTAAAAATAAGGTTGGCTTGTATTTGATTCCCAGAGTGTTGTGCGAAGAAGTTTCTCTAGAAAAGTGAATTTCAATCAAATCTCTTGAGATAATCCCCAAGGCTACAGTTTAGCACCAACTTGAGTTACTTGATATTGTGAATTTGGAATAGATCCCAAACAAAGGATTATCCACTAATATCCTTTTCTGTTGCGATGCACACAGAGTGATCAGACCACATGTAGAGGACGGCGTGTTTCCAGAACACCCTTCCCTCACCAAAGCTTTAGAACTGACTTTTCCTCATTTTTAAGTTCCACATTGCTGAGTGTTTAAATGTACCAAAATCCTGTTTAATACTTTCCAGGCATGGCCTCAAACACCAAACTGCCCTTTTGTATGTAAATTAGAGAAAAAAAAGTAACATCAAGAAAGCAAATAATTGCACCCATTATGCTCTTATAATTTACCCTTTATCATAATAATGTCTTAGATAAACATAGTCTTCAATGGAAGTTATTAAAGTTAGAAATTAATAAGAACTGCAAGGAAAGAAAAGCAGAATGCTGGCCTGATACTTTGTCATTGAGTAGAATATAAGTAACTTGGGTGTTATCCAAGTTACTTATAAGCATGAAAACAGCAACCAGAAGTAAGATCAGTATTAAGAACAGGATTTAGCTATGTCAAGTAGGCATAAAGCTACCATCTCTTCTAAGGGCTTTCTAAAGACTCTTAACTTAGTTGTCTCCATGTAAATGTGTTTTAAGTAAAGGACGGTTGATTGAGTGGATATATTGTTGGAAGTGAAAAAAAAGAGGTAAAGAAAAATGCCTCTTTGTTTTAATGTTTTATTTCAAAAGTAAACTTTGGTTTAGAGATAGTTGTGCAGAGTTGTACAGAATTGAATGTGTTGTGGAAACCAGTCAATCAACAGTTGATGAAATACATTTTAGTTCTTTAGTATCTTCAATCCAGGCTTCTGTAAATTGTACAGGGCTTGTGTTCCAGCCTGAATGTTGTGCACTCACCCAGAGTAGTGAATAGGCTACTATTCTCTAAATTATTATCCTGCTTTAATCATACGGTTCTGTCAGATCTGTCTTAAGGTTTCCAATATGAAAGTGTGACTTTGAAGTACATAAACTGCTGCTGTCTAGTCATAGAAAAGAACACAGAAAGACTTTTATGTCTAAATCCCGATTTGAATGTGGCTTTGATAAAATGTATATAAAATCCCAGTAATACTAGGTATTAGTCTGAAAAAAATCTCTAAATAAAGTATTAATATCTACTCACTAACAAAGTATCGTTGCTATTTTCTGTGCTTGTTTCTTTTGCGTATATAGATTAATATTGCATATCAAAGCAATGCTGAGCTTCACATAGCTTTGTAGAAAACAGTGAGAGATGTTTATTTCTGGTTTATAGTTGAGGTTAAAAACTTGCAGACAAAAGCAGCTCATTGCTTCTCTTTGACTTCACCTTGGTGTATTCTCACGCATTAAGCAATTCTTACAAAATGTGACTTTGATTAACAAGTCTAGAGGACAACACGGCTACATTCTAGGTACTACAAATTATGCAGAGAAGTAGCGAGGCAAAGTCCGAGCTGAAATTGTTTGTTCTAACAAGTTCCGCACTGCCCTCAGTCTACTTACAACGCAAAATGTCTTGCTAAACTTTAGTTTGCAGCTTATCTAAGAACCAGCATCCTTCACGCAGTGCAGCACACCAGGATCAAATTTGCTCTCACTGCTGATCCCCTTGCATTGTCTCTTCCCCTGTGGATTTTTTCTATTTACACCTCATGGCAACTTTTTCCTTTTCCTCCTTCTCAATTGCATTTCTTATTTGATGACTGGTACACTGAAATGGCACCACTGGGCTTGATCAAATCACTGTGTTTAATCAAAAAAATTGTTACCTTTCCCACCTGAATTCCCTCCCCCCCCCCCAAACTTGTTCCAAACAAAAGCTTTGTTTGACTTGCCAAATAAATAGAAAAACTTGCAAGGAATAAAAGACTGAGATTGCCTGGTTCGTGGAACTTAGTTAATTAACGTAATTGAAATGACACTCATTGCTAATGAGACAAAAATAGGCAAACAAATAAATTATTTCCATTAAATGTCATTTGAAAATCATTAGCAGAATATCAGCACTTAGTTCAGTGACCATATTCGGCCTCTAGTAGGCTGTGATGAGCTTTAGCAAGTGGGACTTTCTGATGTATAAGTGAAATTAGAAAATGCAGCTTTCTAGCCACGTAACGTGGTCTTTTATAAATCTGTTGTAAGCTCTGACAGCAAAAGAGTGGAAAAATAAATCTGAAGTTGTGTACACTGGCCTTTGGAATAAAAGGGTTCTGCAGTACAGCCACAGGAGAGTGAGTATTTATGGAGCATTATTTAAAAAAGCCATGTTTATCAAAAAATGAGACAAATCTATAAGTTATCTTGCAAAGATACCTTTCATCTCTATGGGAAAAATACTTATATGGATGCGTGTGTGTGAATTTGTCTCTTCTGGAGAAGTGAAATCTAATTATATTGAAATTAATGGAATTCAGAAACATCAGCTGAAAACAGCTATAGCAGAACAGGTGCTCTGCATTTGGAGTTTGAAGTCAAATTTCTGTACTACTCAATCATATCTGTTTAGAGATGAAAGTTTAAAATTAGCACGCTGGAGTGTGAATCATTAGGCAAGTTCTACAGAGAAGATCGACATGAGAAAGGACTAGAGGATTCAGCTTAAGTTTCTTTAATTTTCTAGTAGAGAGCAAATACAGGCACTGAATGGTAGGAGGCCTTGCCAGGAATAGAACAAATAGAATGTGTGTTCTTCCAATTTCATTGAAATGGCTCTTCTATACAGAACATGGGTTCTTCACGTAAATGAACTTTACATGCAGGTAAACTGCTTTATTTCCTCAACATGTTAAAAACCATTTTGTCAGAAGACATTAAAAGCACAAAGTTACTAAGTTTTATTACATTGTGGTTGCAAACTGAGGGTTTTGGTTTTTTTCATATTTGTCATCAAAAGCTGGAATTCTCTACTGGACAGAAAAGAGCATTTTAAGAGAGCTTAATTTATCCTTAGTGAGCTCATTTTGGGCTATAAAATTTAAGCTACTTGCTATTTATTTTCAAGTGATCAGTCTTAACTCCTATAGTAAGAGGGGAAAACAAACAAACAAACTGGTCCATCTTTCACCACAGCGTCCATGGCCAAGCAAATGAAGTGGTTTCTAGTCTTGATGGTGTCACCACAGTTGTTTTGCTAGCAGCTGCTGAATTCTTCATCTTATTCTGAAGATCTTTTGTCTTCATGAAACATTATTCCGGGGTTGTGGGCAGCCTAACATAAGAGTCACAAGAATAATATCTCCTTTATTTTCTTCGTTATTTTGCTTTTTTTTTCTACTTGGGAGATGGAGTGATGGTAAGGACAGCTAACTTGGTTAGACTGACCTTGACCTCACCTCGTGCATGTCCCCCACACACCCTGACAGACCCCTGCAACAGCCTCTGGTCACCGCGTTGTCTCCTTACTCATTGATGGTTGAAGTGATACCAACGATCTCTTGTATCACAATGCAAATGCAGTTTGGCACTGAAGCAGAATGAAAACCTGTTGAAACTAAATGTTGTTCAAGACTTGTGAAGCCAAAGAACGTGTCTTCAATGGCGTTTACCGAGCTCAGAGAGGCAAACTGAAGTGGAGAGTTGTAGAAGGTGGCACATTATTCCCCATTCTTTCCCTTGCATAAACCATGAAGGTTAAAGTTTGTTATTTTTTTTTTAACAGGCAATTACTACAGCTCTCTAATGGATTAGCATCCTTTGAAAGCTTAGGTCTCTGATGAGAGATGCCTGTATCTAGCTACCTGTAGCTAAAGTCATTGTATTGTTTAATTTGTTACCACTGTGCTGTAAAGCAGGCTTTAGTGCATCCAGCTGAGGGCATCATTTGCTAAATCTATATTTGCAATCTACGTATTTCTTCTGATAGGGCTATTTTTCTTTGTTAAGAAAAAGATTGTAAACCTTTAACAGAGGCAGAGTTTATTGTTCCCACAGCATGTCTCCAAGAAATTAACGGGACTGTTCCTGAAAGCTGTTGAGATGCACTTGTGTTATAGGATCTGTCTGTGGGTATGTGTTACATGGCAAAGCTCCCTTCAAAATGCCTCTGTCCATTGAAATCCTCTCTGTAGTGAAGAATCTCAGGCAAGTGTGTCACGTAGAACAGACCCCAGAGCCTTGGTGTTGTGTAGAATGAAATCCTGGGTCTGTCAGGAATGCATGTGATTTTGTCCTCTGTGAGCAAAGGCAGGCAGGTACCCATCTTGTCTTGCAAGCAAAATCACCATTATGATGGAAAACTAAAGTTCTCCTTTCTGACTACAATCTGATGTTTCTGCACTAGACAAAACCCAACACATTTCTTGGACCATTTTGCCAAGTTCATGACTTACCAGAACAGAAAACAATAATTTATTCAAAAGAAGTGATTTCTCATTTTGCACAAAGCTTTTCTCATTTACTGTAAGTAAAACTGATAAAAGTTTGATCAATTTCTGTAAATGGTTTTCAAATTTGGCTATCATGAAGATGACATTTTTGTAGCTCTAACCTCACATCTGTCTCTTTGATCCATTTGACTGATGAGACATGCGAGGGACTGCTCAGTTAGGAACTCAGTGTGCACATCTGGATTTTCTACGTGGCCTGAGCCACCGTTGCTGGGGAAGAGGAGTTACTGAAATAATCAGCTGGTTTTTATTCTTAGCCCAGACTGTACTTGTGAACTGGTTCACTGACACATTACTCTGAACACCAAATCACTGGGCTCCTTGCAGGATCAGATCTGTTAGATAAACAGGCCTTTCAAAGCCAATAATTCAATAAATAGTCAGCAAGTAAATTCCATACTTATTACAAGGTTGAATGCGTGCCTTAGTAGGCATCTGATGAGTGCAGAGCCTTTTCAAACAAACAAAACAACCATAGAAGGACAGATAATCCTGCTGTTGTGACACAGGGAAATTCAGGCTTCTTTGTGTGTGGGGTTGAGCTGAGGGGCTGCAATGGGAACGGGACCCTAGCCCAGGGGGGTTTGGCCTGTGGGGTTTGTGCCGGGGGCAGCCGGCATGGACCGAGCAACAAAACAACACTTAAATGCTTTTCTCCCCCCTCAAAGAACACGTAAGAAAAGATTGAGTGACTGAATGTTAACAAAACAAAGCCCTTAAAAATAATTGCATTTTTCATATTGTGATTCATTTCAATTTCATGAGTCTCAAAACACCACTTCTCAAGTGATTAATGTTTTCTCCATTGATTGCAACTGTACTTGAGTGAAGGTCTTTCTTCGTCATAAGATTAATGGTCTGAGATTGAGGAGCCTTTCCATAGCTATACAGGGAAGTGGGTAGATTGCAAAAGCAATCTGTATCTTTAAGTGATGTAAAATCCAAAATTATAATCCATATTTGGACTTATGTCACTTATCTCACAAGATACTGTTTTTAAGTATTGTTTTCCATTGTTACTGCCTTGCAATCTTATTAATGTTTTCTTAGATCCAAGATTTTTCCTCTCTCTTTCATGCTCTTGTGATTTTTTTGTTCTTCATCATTGTATTTGCGTAAACAGAGTATAAGGGGATAATAAGGATGTCAATTTCAAAAATGTGTGAACGTCTTCCCTCATTAACACTGAGGAGTTAGCAATAGAATTTGACTCCCATTGGCTAAATGTAAAGGAATTCTGTAGTTTACAACCAAGAAAACCAACCCAACATGGCTGAAGTAAAAGGTGCCCAGTACACACTTTTCCTAGTTTTTGTTAGTTAATGCTGGGTTTACAGTGCATTGTATTTTTAAGCCTATTCTTTCTATACAAATCTAATTCAGGTCCTCAAGTTCTGTTTATTCTTCTTGCATTTTGTTGAGGAGCATTTAACATGTCAACTATTGAGGTCTTTTGTTTTCATAAAAAAAAATGAATGTGTCTGAAAAATGTGGAATAAATGTAATCAGGAATAAGAAGTCTTTTTTTCTCTTAGCAAAATTTAAAACAGCTCTGTTTGGATTTTGGTTTTATGCAATAATTCTCATTTGGGCTTCAGTACTCTTGAGCCTACTAGATCTCTGACTATGTCTTGAATTCAACGTGTGAATTCAAACGGTGAAGCTATTGTTTTACTGCCGTTAGCAACCGTGCTCAGCAGAGATAGCAACGTGCTGAAAAATTAATTGAGAATTTAACCTTCAAGTGAAAAATGCATAGGCCTTATACTATATTATAGCCAGCTTACACAGTCATACATGACATCAGAGATAATTTGAGTTTTTTACTGTTTTGCTTCAGTCCAATTAAAAAAAAAAGCCACTTTTGCATAGGCCACTAATACATAGTATTCATTCTGTGTCTATTATCTTGTTTGAATAGCGGGATCCTTGTTTCTCATTGCTAAGTGGATGTGTAACAAGATTAACAGCAAAGTCTCTTTTTTGCAGTTTTTAGAACAAAAGCTAATCAGCACTCCCATAAAAGTTTAAAATGTTTATATTCTTTAATTTTGGATATTGTTAGCTGCAAGCTGATCCCTGGTGTTGGTTTTATTTTCATCTGTCAGAAGCAATGCCAAAGTATATTTTGTCTGACTTAAGTTGGCGTAATTAATCCTTAGCTGGAACAATCTCTGATGTTTTTTTATTTGATTAAAGGAACTGATCCTGTTAGTGCATATACCACAGCTATTTCCCACCAAAAAGACATTAACTGTTATCTACATATTTTAATAAATCTGTTCAAGTAAAATCCATTGACATATTTTTTAAGATGTGTACTGTGCGTGGAAAGGGGGAGTGAATAATAGAATATTTAAACATGAAAATGTAAGTGTAGTGTATTGCTATTTGCCTTATTTCCTTTTTTTTTTTTTATATGTTTATTGACAAAACAAACAAAGCCCCAAACACTTACCAAAAACCAAATTACATTTGTTTTAAGAGGATTTTATGATCTTGGATATTAATGCATCAATAACATTTTACATTTATGGAATTAAATTGCAAAATAACATACCTTGATCTTTCTTGACCACTGAATCAGTGTAATATAAAAATCCTTAGCATAGCTTGAAAAAGCTTCATAGAAGCTATGATAATCTTTTCAGTGTATGTTTTCTTGTTCTTAGAGGTAGGGCCATTTTTGAGGGAGAAAACTGCAGCTTTTTGAGAATTTCCCCCAAATTTATAAGCTGTTCACACTTGGTATTTTTCTCTCAGCTGTGATCTGTGAAATTTGCATTCTTCATTAGAGTTTACTTTTGATCTGAAATTTTTATATGCTTATAAACTGTGAGAAAAAAATGCACTAAACAAATGTTAGTCCCATCATACTTTGTTTTTCGGTAACGTGGCATTTTGCAAGGCCTGTGTTTCCCAGGTTTTTTATCAAGGCTGACTCGAAGTCAGAATTTCCATCCATGTTGATTCCAGTTCTAATGTTTTTAAAATGCCCATTGAAGGTGCAAGACCCGGCTCTAGGTGGAGCACTGGAGAGGGACTATGGGTGGATAAGCACAACTTCTGCCCGTGATGAGATACAACATTCATCTAAGCCGATGAAGAACTTTGGTCTGTTTGGACAAGGTCCACTTCGCTTGAGCATCCTCTTCTGCTGTCTACTGGAGTTGCATGACGATGTCAATAAACTATGAAATAAGAAGGATTCAATGGGCATATAATGTAGTTGTATTTTTAAAAGATATTGAGAAGGTTACACACCAAAAGGTAAAAACAAAAATCTGTTGTCCTTGACACAGAAGACACAGTGATCTTTAATGGTCGCTTCTTGGCTCAAGAAGAGTCAGTCTGCTGCTGCTAGAGATTGGGGATGATTTTATGGAAGATGATGATCTGTGGATCAGAGTCAACACTGATATCTCCAGTTTTGCAGATGACATGAAACTCCTGTGAGTCATCATATACTGTGTTAATGGCAAGAAACTCCAGAGGACCTCACAGAACTGAGCAGGCAAAAAGGTAGTGGATGAACCTGAGTGTGTATGAGTTTGGGTAACGCATCTAGAGAAGAACAGTCTAAATGATACTTACTTGATACCAAACAATTACAGCTTAGAGGTACACTGAAGTCGCTGGCAATTTCCTGAAATTCTTGTGTCAATATTCAGTGGCAGCCAGAAATGCGTCATCAGGAAGGAGAAAAATCAGAGGGCACCATTTTGCGATTGCGTAAAACTTCCAGTGTGCTCACGTCTTGTGTACTGTCTGTGTTTCCCATTTTCCAAAATCTCCATTGTCATTGAAATAATGCCATTTAGGAATGCTGTGTTCCTTTCTATAAGTACCTTTAACATAATTTGACACTATCAGTTCTTGTGAGAACAAGGTCCCCTCTGTTGGCACTGCTGTGCATGGGCTTCTCCGTTCAAATCCCAGTGGATTTGTGTTACACATTGTGCTTGTTAACTTCATATGTTGTATAAGCAGGAGTGGCAGTATTTATACAATATGCCTGTATGTATTTTCAGGCTTTGGACATCTTTGGAATATATGTGCCATTTCTGTTATTTTTTTTTTAAGAAATAATTAAAATTTTTAGGAATTCTGTGCATAACATATCAGGCAGTTGCAGATAGGTTAATAAACCATGTTTCAAGGTATTTTGCACAATCTGTTTCAGTTTTATGAACAAGTAAGTAAAATGTTCCTATACTGAATAAACCCATATATTTTTCTGAATTCCCAAAACTAATGTGACTTTTTGAATTAATTTCAAATGATGCTGTTCTCCACTCAGGTAGCTATGGGCCTAGGGGTAAATATTCACAATGTCAGGACATTGGGAGAAGCCCAGGCCTAATTTGAAATAATGCTGTTAGGGGCAGTGAAGTTACATAGATAGAAATTAGTTCAGAATTTATCCCATCCCATGGATATTCTTTGTTTCTCTGCTTTACACGTCATTTACATTGAAAAGACTGGCAAGGTTAGTTTGCACCGATTTGATTACCTTTTCTCAAATGAAAGAGAGCTTTCTTTTTCATCTTTTGCAAGAGCGATTGTTAACTACAGGGAAATTGTCTCAAACAGTCAATTAATTACTGCATTTTTAAGCTTTCCCTTGTAAAACAGCAATTAATTTAAGTGCTTTTTGGTGGATTTCTTCCTCTACACTTATCCATTTGAAATCACTGTGACTCTGGGCAGATAACACTGCTTTATTGTATGTGACAGCTTCTCAGAAGGTCATATTTCCTTCCTTAATCAATGCTACGACTGAGTTTGTTTTTAATTATCTGTGGCACCTTTTTATTATTAATAGAATGAGAAAGCAGTAAACAAGGAGTGTGAAGTAAATGGGGACTATCAAGCTCCTAAAAGTGGATATTAAATAGAATGGATTTCTAAGTCCAAGTTTTATATGATGAGATAAAAATTATTAATATTTGCACTTGAGAAACAGTGCGGCTCCAAGGACTTTCACAGTTTTCTTATCCTTTCTTCCTTTAAGCTTCCACTTTTTCATTTTCATCACAAATGAGTAAGAGTTGTGGATTGTTCAGTGCAGTCCCTGTGTACAATTCATACTTGTTGAACAAGGCAGAATTTACAGCACTCTGGAAACTTATTGGGCAGGGAGATTAAAAAATCATCATTGATCTTTCATAGTTCAGTGGTTTTTGTCCTTATATTACGTTGTTTCAAATGGCATCTTGTTGAGGTTTGTACATGTAGAACAAGACAATTTTAACTAGTTGTAATTTACTGTAAAGTTACTGCATGATTGGTAGGAAGATAAAGAACTTGAAGAAGATACTGGTGAATTCTGACCATTAAGCAGCCAGGGAGATTCCAGCGGCTCAGTCTCAAATGGATTGGTTAAAATAACTTGCATGAGATAATTTCCATCCTGAGAGCTTAATCATCATATCCAAAGTGTTTACTGAAAAGGTTGGAAGATTTGGACAAAGTATGACGAACAGGGAGTTAATTTGAATACTGCGTTATGTTTGGAGCATTTACTCTTGTTAATCGCTATTGGACTTATTAGCATCTTGAATGATATATCAAAGTATGATTCAGACTGAAAACGGAATAAATACGACATTATCCTTTTGTATTGGCACATGTAGGGCACCAAATGTTTGCTTATGTGGTCTAGTATGATCAGTGGTGTAGCTCTTTTGACAACTGTCGAATTGTACTTGGGATGAGCCTGGCCCCTTGACCCTAATCAAACTGAATAAGATGAAAGGTTGGGGAAAAAAGAGCTCAATCTCTACATAATATGATCTTTGTAAAGTATTATGGGATTAGGTCTTAAAGGAAAGGGGAAAAAAATAAATATATGTGTATATACAGTGGCATTTTAATCAGGCACATCCTGGTAAAGGAGACATACAGAATTAATTTAATGGAAAGATTTTCATAGTCTCGTTATTGATATAGCTAAGGGATGAAATATGTCAGATAAATACAAAATATAATGTGATTTCTAGTACAAGAGAATGTGATACCTTGACTTTGCATAGCAGTTGTATTTTTCTGCATTCCCAGTTGTGTACCAATTTTTAATTGCCATGAAATCTGTGCAATACACCACTCTTAGGCAACTTTGTATTTTAAAGGTCACACTAAACACATTAAGTGCAGTTTGGTTTACATTTATTAGAAGGCCATGTCTGCTAAACAAATGTTTTCTGCGCTCCCTCACTTGCTTAATACAGCGGCCGCTTTGTTTCCCCCACAGATTAATGATGTCACACTGCATGTCCATCTCGCTGAGATTAGCAGCGAATACTCTGTTTTACACTTGAGGGATTCCTACTGAGTTAATCACATGTCAGAGGGTAGAGGTACTTTTCTGAATATGGAGCAGTTAGGGGAATAACCTAAGGGCAGTGGATTGTTTACTTTCTGAATTTATATACCTCCCTTTTTCCCTTTGGAATTAGGTATTTATTGTTAGAAGTCCCCACACTAGTTTCTATTTTCTGTTTCTTGGACATACACGGCTGACACACCAGACTTTTTTTAACTTGTTTAAGGAATAGCAGTATTAGGAACAAGTGATGATTCACTTTGATAAGCCTCACGTAATTAAGATCAAGGATTCAATTTTCATGCTGGTTAGTCCCTTTAATTTTTTTTTCCACTTAAAAATACCCAAATAACAAAAAATGATTTTCTGATAAATCATCATCATGCAAGAATGTAGAACAAGTGACTCTTACGCTGCTTTTCCTTCTAAAGCTAGTGGTGATACGGCAGGTTTGAGTTGTTACATTAAATACTTCACATTGGTTGTTTCTGTTTGAGAATTTGTAAGGAGAGAAGACGTACCCATCTCACCTTCCCCTCGACCCGCTGCCCTTCCCACAGAGGCCCTGCTCCTCGTGCTGGGGTCAGGTCTTCTTGGATCTACCCATTTCTCCATAATGACCATGCATGAGAATTACAGGTGATCAAATCAACAACTTGGTGTTTTCTGGCACCTGTTGACAATGCGGGTGCCACCGCAGTTTAGCCTTGCAGCAACCGGAGTATTTCTCTTTGAGTAGTTGGTTTCTGTCCTCAAGCTACTCAGAAATGCTGCAAGTCAAATATTGAAGGACTAAAAAGAAGAAAAAGGGGACCTTGACTTTGGATAAGACAAAAGAGAGGGCATGGTGGCCAAACCAATGTTTGTGCTACTGATTATCCTGGAAAAAGGTTGGCTGGATAGCTTTTAGTAATAGCCATATCCCAAAATACAGTTAACAATGTAATTTTTTTTTTTCATACTGTGCAAGGGTAGCAGAAGAGAAAAGTCTATTTACAACGCATATTTAACTGTCATTCAGTTCTGTGTTTACACTGCGGCTTGATGGAGGGTTTTTCTGTCCTTTAGCTCCTGTGCAGTAACTCCCTTGGCTTGTTATCTGCTTGCTGAGAGTGCTTGGGAATTAAAATAAATTATGCTCAGACCAAACTTTTGGGAACTAAGGATATGGAAAAAAAGAAGGTGGTAGTGCATACTGATATGCTGGAGAGCAGGCAGGAAGGAAAGGAGAAGGGAATAAGCACAGATAAAGGAAAACTAATGCAGTAAGATAGTTTATACTCCCAGGCAATAGGAATTGCTGTTGCTTAGGACATGGGAAGAAGGACCAGTATTCCCAATAGCAGTAATACTGATGGGTCTCCTCTATATTATATGCATCATTTCATGTCATTTATTACTATAATTAGCTCCCACTACAGGGTTTATTATTAGCCTTACTAGGGACAAGCAAAGTGTTGAAAAGGAATCTCCTATTTTTCTGGCTCATCAGAAGGGGCTCTAGGGGGAGTAAAGCAGCTGCTAAAGGTATTTTATCATAAGTTCATTCATTTGCAGGCAGACACATACATAAGTACTCATAGAAGTCTTATATACGGTACCTTAACATCCCTTTTACTAAAGGGAATGAAATATTTTCATCTTTCTTGAAAGCTTTTAGCTGACAAGACTCAATGGACAGTGAAAATAATAAACTCTCCCAAAAGACTCTGCCTTGGAAGTCATTGTGGTGTGCAAAGCTACAGACCACTTTAGGTGGTCTTTAAGAAGTCAAGATTTGATGTGAGTCTCCAAATGATAGGAATACTTTGATTAAGGCAAATATATGAATGAAAACAATAAGAGAGGAAAATGAACAGAAATGAAGCATACTTGGTTCATCCAAATTATAACAGGTCACAGCTGTAAATGACTAGCAGAAGATGTGGGGAGTGATACTGGACTGAGGCCAGAATGGCAAGTTATCCATTAAGCTGAACACGTGGTTATCATACAGTGCTGATTTAATAATTATGTGGATAAATTTGCTATTGTATCATCTGCCTATGTACGTTGGGTCCAGAACATGGCCAGTTATTTATAAAGAAATGTCAAAAGCTCACAAGCTTACTCTCTCCCCAGATTTACCGGTTTTATTGATATTGTCACTAGAAACAACCTTCTGGTTTTGTGCCTAAAAGAATGTCCTTTCCAATGGCAATGCATCTACTTGACTAAAGCTTATGCAGTTAGGGAGTAAAACAGCAACTAAGGTCCATTTAACTTTCCTTAGCTAAATCTCCACTTCTGTAGTGTTGCAGACTAAGGAGTGGTATTGTTAGACTGGAGCTGCAGGAGCTGTGTTTATTTGGGTGGCCCTGCATGAGTGTGCATCAGAGTCTGAGAGTTTCCAAGTATGTAAAACCCAAGGCTCTGCGCTGTGTGAGACAGGAATCTGGCAGGAGACCAGTAACTGTTTTGGGGATGTGTAGGTGAAGGTGTTGGGAAGGGAGCTAAGTTGCAGCATATGCTGGCGCAGCGGTCCCTGGGTATCGGCAGGCAAGCAGGATTTGGGCTGGACGGCTGTGGGTGGGATGCAGCACTGGGACAAGGGTGTGAGGTGGGTGGCTTGGCAGGGTGGCAGGGATCCCACTGTGGATTTAGGTGAGTGTCTGTCCTACTGTGATGATGGTGATGTTGAGGGCTGGGCTGTGTGGCAGGCGGATCAGCACACTAACTGGCAGGAGTCAGGGGCTCTGCCTTGGGTGGCCTGAGGTCTGCATGGTCAGCTGGGGATATTTGCTTCACTGCTGATGCAGATAAGTGCACAGAGACCAGGTGGAATTCAGGATCCTCCACAGACCGTGGCATGGAGAGGCTGGTGCACCTGCCTGGGGCTTCAGGAACTTCAAAAGGCTGGAAAAGAGGCAAAGAGCTTGTGGCACGAGAAGGTCTCAGAGCCTACGTGCGGGCAGGGAAGTGTGTACAGAGACTTGCCGGGGCCGTCAGGAGCTGGAACTCGCTCTGATTTTTAACAGCTGATTGTACTGAACCGCCTCCGGCACGGCCCTGACCCCTATCAATATTTACTATCTTTAGATGCTCTTGCCAGAGCAGTGGCAGGTTTCTTTAAGACACTGATTGTTATTTACAGTGATGGTTGCCATGTGCTGGATATTTCCTGACCGCTTGAAGAAGATGCTTTGCACTGATATGACCATCAACGATCAGCAGACCAGTTAGGGAAAGATGGCAATCAGCTTTATGAATAGCAAATAGAATTGCTTTGTAATTGTCATTTTAAGGGAATTTAAGTATCGGTAAGGGTATGGGACATGGGGTGGAATGGGAAACATTGCACCATACCTGGTGACTCAGCAGAGGGCAGTGACTGGAAAAATTTAAAGGTAAATGCAACAGGAGGATGATAAGGCGGCTCGGGTGACTGAAAATACCTGTCCAAATGCTTTATTCTTGGGCCGATTACCATTGTCATTGTTGTTTTATAGTTTTGAGAAACCGAAAAAGGATTTTGTTCAACATTGAACAAAGGAGATTAAATGGAAATATTTCTTGGTGTTTTTCTGCTGTTTATATTGAAATAATTTTATTTAAATATATGCCTGAATTTAACTTTGAATTAAATATTAGTTTCAAGGAGTTGCAAAAGTTTGGCAATTTTGAAACTATTAAGTAGAGGCATTTTCTTATGTGTTTTTTTTTTTTTTGTCCATGTCGTTTTTGTTAAAAAGTTTGTTCTGCTAACAATCTTAATACTTTGAGATCATTCATAATAGTAAGCTCTTGCCTTTATACAATGTTAAAATACTACTCGGTGATTTTAAAGTAATATAGATGATGGCTGTACTTAAGTCACTCAAGAAATAACAGCTCAGTAAATAGTGTGGCAAGATTGCACTTGAGGAGAGGGAGAAGAGAGATGTAGTGTGGGATCTTTGTAAAGAGAAAAGTTTCTAGAGGATGTTGGCTTTTGAATCCTATTCCTAGTTTAAACATAAGTGTTGAAAGGCAGCCATGTGTTCAGATATCTGTTATATGAATTGTTCTTAAGGCTAGTAATTTTTTCCATGGGTAAGGCTTCCCAGATTTCTTCTGAGCCATCTGTCGAGGAAAGAGAGCATTAGATCGTCAGACATTGTTTTCAAAGCTCAGTAAAATATTAGCTATTTAACCCTTGCATTACTTAATTTGAGAGAGGACTTTAAGTGAAAGGTATTTTTTCTACCATTTTATTTTGGATTTTTACAAATGGAGGAACAGAGGAGAAATGTTGGGTAACTCGCTTTGTCTATAGTAAAGCTGAGGCTGGAATATGGCAGTTCTGGGCTTGTAACAGCAAAAATTCCTTTTATACGTATGGGTAACATACTGCTGTGATAATCTTGATTAAAATAAATTCTAGATGATTATTCAAGATGCTGATCTTTTATTTCTTGAATGAAGGAAGACAATGAATAGAAGGAACTGCTGTTTCACTTGGTGAGGTTGAGAGAGTGAGCTCGAGCTCCTGGGGTAACTGTGACTTCTCTGCTATCACAGCTATTACTGTCCCCATACAACAAGGACTTGTCTGTATTTCCTAGCAGGGTGTTTCTTTTGCTTGCTGAAAACTCGACTGTATTGTGATCACATAGTGAATTCAGTTCTCAAGGCACAGGCTTGATATAGGCTTTATAAATTACTATCAGTTATTTGTAATGATTTTGTGCTATGTCTAAAGTTAAGTAAAACTTTTAAAAAGGATTTAAGGCATTTAAATGTAGAATCTTCTTTACAAGACTGGAAATAGCTATTTAGAGGAAAGAATGGGATCCTGAAGACATTGGGGAGGGCCCAACCAGTAACATAATATGTCGTAAGCAGGTAGTGTATCTAGTGAGAGCTGTGAAGGATGATTTGCCTAAGGTTGGACTCATTGTTCCTCCAGACACTACCCTGCGGAGCATCACTGCTCCAGTGGAATCCCTCAGAAAGCACGAGGAACTCCTTTCAGCTCTCTTCTTTCATCATTATGGGCAGCCAGATTCTCAAAACCATTGAAAACAATGGCATTGCTTTGTTACTCTGTCCCAGCTCCACTGGACGGGAAGAAAAGGACACTCAGAACTCATTCTCTGCTCAGATTAGTCTCTGTCTTGTTCCTGGTTGCTGGGAGAAATGCCTAGAAAGTAGTAGCTCTGGTTTGCATAGCTCTGGAGGTGGTATCACGGAAAGACTAAAAGAGAGTTCAATTCCCTTGATCATATAAATAATGTGGCTATGCCCTATTATGATAGTTTAGATCTAATAAAACCTGAGTAACTGCTGTCCGTTGGTCTACGTGCCCTCATACAAATTATTTCTACAGGAAAACAGTAGACACTTCATTCTAATGTCAAGAAAGAAATACAGCTTTGAGAAGGCAGTGGATTTAATAATCTTGAAATCCCTTGTGACATGTATGGGGGTATATTGGATTGTTCTTGCTCTTAATAGGGTCCCTTTTCTTGAAGCTAGCAGTGAATTTGAATTTACCAGTAACAGTGTGACAACAGTGCTTAGTTTCTGAATCGTTTCTTGGGTAATTTCAGGAAAACCCTTAAAGTGCAGCTGTACTTGTAGCTTCAGCCAAATTGTGTTAGTATTTAGAAACATAAAGAGGAGTTAAATACTTGACTTGTGAAAAGTCTGCCAGTTCTCTAGAGCTTTGAGGTGCAGGAAAACTAATAGCTACTGAAATTAAAACCCAAAACCTCCTCCTCCTAGGGACGGCTCCCCCAGCCCAGGGGTGCCAGGATGGCACCCAGAATGGCCTGATTCCCTTCCTGGGAGGACCTGCAAGACAGGTGAGTAAATGGTGACCTGCAGCATTTTTTACGGGCTTTTGTGCAAGAACAGTGTGCTGTGAATGTCCTTGGTTATCATCAGCCATTGCAGAATGCTGTAAATCCTCCTTATTTGACTTTATGAATTGTAAAAATTATCATACGTTCTACAGGTATCTCAGGACAAATAGTAAATTTGAAGGGTTTTTTTCCCATTAATTTATTGCAAAGCCTAGAAAATAGCTTCTTATGCAGTTGGAAAAAGTAATCTTGAAGAGCAATGCATTGTCTTCAGTTTGGGTGCACAACTCCCTCTGACATCAAGGAGGGTGACTGATGGAAGGGCTGCAAGTGTATAAAATCATTTTCCAGTGGCATTTTGGTTTTAGCTCATTGTTTACAGGAATAGTACAGAAAATTACAGCTGCCATCTTCTCTCCCAGTTAATACCATCTCTTGTTCTGTTGATGGTTTATCTTGTACATTTCATAATAATGGTGCATCAGTGGGTATTTGCAAGTAAAATTACTTGTTTGGCATATGCAAAGAAGAAATCTTGAAAACAATTTTTATATGTTAAAGGTGGTGGTTTGTTTGTTTATTTTTAACCTGATAAGCACAAGTGCATAAATCATAATCTTGCTCAAAATAGCTGCCGAATTCTTGTAGGGGCATTCTTGGTATGTATCAGAAGAGCAAATAATTTCCACATGGAAAAGTTAAATTTTACTCTAAAGGTTGTGTGCATCTTCTTTTAAAATTCATTTAGCTATTTCTCACGTGTTTGAGGATGTAATTTGGCCACAATGGTGGCAGAAAGTAGCAAGTAAGGTGTTATACCCTGAGCATGTCAGAGCACTGGAAATCTGTTTGTTGCCTCCCATTCAAATTTGGATCCTACGTAATTGATCAAATTCCTGGCTAGAATTCTGTGGAACTGGTATTTCTGTACAGGACCAGATGCACCGTTGAATGCTTGTTGGCATTAACATGTTCTAATCCCTGAAATGAAAATGATCCCCTTTTTTAGCCTCTTTACACGATCTCTTGTGATCTCTTGTTCTTAGGTTTACCACATTAAAATGCCTTTCTAGGATCAGCTGTTATTTCTGAGAGAGGTTGGATGAATAGAACTATCTGCAAAGGCTAAATAAAGTTTTGCATTCTACATTCCTGTAGAGAGGGAAGCAAAAAGATTAAAGAAAGCAAATGTTAGCCTTGTTTTCTGTGGCAACTCAAATAGCTTTTGTATTTACTTTTTCCCACCTTTTGCCTCTTACAGACGCCATGAGCTTTACATTTTGTGCACAGTCATGGAGTATAACAGCATCATTTTCATGCAAGGACATAGCGTTGCCAGCTGAAAGTTGGTAGCAGTTTGTATGACAAATATATTTTCTAATTTTCTTTTCTATAATTAGAAAGCATCCCGTAATGACGTTGAGCTAAAATATCTGTATTCTATGAATAGTTACTTAGAAATAGGAGTTTTTTTTTGTAGTTCTCAAGCACAATCCAGATAATTTGCAGGTATTAATGAAAAAGATCCCTAAACTGTGATGCTTCCAAAGCTTTTTAAAACTTCAGTGCAAAAAATTGGTGAATTTTGGGAGGGTACTTCATTATGAAAGTACTGATTAAGAAAAATATACATGTCCAAAAAGTTAATAGGTTATAAGGAGTCTAATATATCTCCAGTGTCTTCCTCTTATGTGATAATTGTGTTTAGCACGTGAATGCTGTGAGTCAACTGTTCAGTTAAAGTAAGATTGCAATAGAATAGGAAAATTTTCAGACTTTTTTTAGATGACCTTTCTCCAAGTTGTATTTTATCTACCTGGCCAGTGGCTTTATACATCAGTGGAAACCATAATGGTTTTTGTCTTACGACATGTTTGCAATTGAAAGCTTTTCTTCTCTTGCACCTATGGAGGTGAAAGACACTGCAGCAAGATGCGCAGAGTGTTTTCTTTCTGAGTGGAAGCTATGTTAAAATGTACAACTTGATTAGGGAAGATTAGTCTATGAAAACAATGAGATCAGCAGATGTTAGCAGAGGAGAACCCAGAACCACATCCTCTGCTGAGGCTTCTATTATAAACACATGCTGCTGCTGTTTCAAAGGGCTTTCAGTTAAAAAGTAGCGGGGGGGTGGGGGCTCTTAGGGAGGGGGCTGTAGGGAGGGAAGCATTCAGTAATTTTATTTTTTCTTTTCTTTAAAGTGCTAACATAATTACAGAAGGGAACAATAAGATTCTTAATATTCCGTGGCAACGTGGAAGGAAAAATGCAGAAGAGAATAGCAGCTGAGACAGTCTTTAATCAGGGTCCCTTACAAAGTCCCAGAAAAAGACACAAGAGGTCTGATGAGACACAGCTGCACTAATCCTTGTATTAAAAAAAAAATCAGAAAGAAGGGGATATGTTGATGAAAGATTGATAATGCAAGACACAGTTGGCTGGAGAAGATTAATGTATTAAAACAACAACCACAACAAAGGATCCAGCAAGTATACTCTGATTGTGTAACCACATCCTGCTATGGGTTTTAAATGCAGCATCTCGCAAGCCCACACAGCTCCCAATAGGAATTTTGTGAAAGTATGAGGATGCGAGACACTTAGAGCTGGTCTGGCTGACGTTAGAGCAATCGTCCTGCTCCGGGGATTGAGCTTAGTGCCTGTAGAATTGCTGTGTTTTCTCCCTGAAAAATCCAGTGTTGAGCAGGAAACATTTTTGATAGAAAAGTAATCAAAACCAATATGTTCTTCTGGAACTTGTTGACTGAAGCAACTAGGCTTTGTCTCACCAACAGAATTTCTCACCAGCTTTACCCTAGGTATTCTTCTTTGGGTCATATGTAATACCCACTAAGCAGCTGAAATATTAAAGAAGAAAATTCACATTCTTTCTCATACATAGTTTGGGGTTGGTTCCTTTTTTTCCATCCTACTGAGCAATACAGGGAGATATATAGCATATCACACACAAGCTGAAGTGTCCCATTCTTCTGTCAAATTTTTAAATAACTTGGATAAAGTCCCAGAAGTGTACGAGACGCCATCGTGGCTCCAAGTGTGCCCAGCACTTCTCTCTCTCCTGTTCACTCCTTCACACGTTGCTGCTGGCGCCGGGCCCGACGCCCCTGGCAGAGGTTGTTCCTGAGCAATAGTCGAGGTCCTGCCCCGTGGTGAGTAAGAATTCCTCAAACGCTGATTCAGCAGCCTGAGCATGATGGATTGTGCTGCAGTATTTTCTCACGGGGATCGTTAGGAGCATACAGTTCTCTTCCACCTATTCATCTAACTCCTGCGTCTCATGAGACCTGAGGGCAGCCTATGACCTATCTGCAAAACCTGTGCAAGCCTGGAACCTGACCAAAACAATACAAACTTTTTTAAAATTTTAGGCGATATATCTTGCAGGTACTGAACACCTGCCTGCTTCTGCATTGCTGACCTTGCCCTGTTTTGACTCTAATTTACAGCTTAATTTGCCTTTGACATCTTCCTTTTCCAACAACATATTTTCATTGGCTGAGTAGCCACTACCTGCTGGCAGCGCTTCATTGCATCCATGGATTAGTGTAGTTTCCTGTAACGCTTCCTTCGTTTGCAGGACACAAATCACAGGCGATCGCAAATAGTTGGATTCTTTTTTAAGAAAGTTTCAATAACTGAGTTCCTATTCATCTACTTTTAAAAATAAAATAGACTTTTCAAATCCCCATATGTTTCATGAAACATTTTCCATGTTCACTAAGAAAAGCCTTAATGGAAAACAGAGGTGGTTTTAGGCATTGGATTGATACACCATAACTGACCTAAGATTTTCTGGCAAATATCAGGTGGTGATGTTTGTTTAAAGCACGCATCAAGGAAGCATGTGATATTGGCACTTGATGTGTTCCTAACACTATTCCCATTTCCAGAGCAGTTAGAAGCTGTCTAGAGAATTTCTGGCAAATGTTACTTGAAAACTACCCATCTGGAGCAGCACTTTCCTAATTGACCGTAATAAGAACCCCCTGATTATCTTCCCAGGAACACAGGAAAAAAGTATACTATAGAATGTCTTGTGGGGATATTGCCTGGAGTGCATTTACCCTCCCTCCCAATTCTTTAATATATAATGTCTAATCAGGAAATATTTAGAATTCTTTGTACCTCTTCCGGTTATGTTACTGAAGATCTAAAGTTTTTGTTTTGCTATTCTAGATAATTAATTTATTTTATGAAACATGCTTGTAAATTCACTTTGACCTGTATGTCAAGATGTTTAATTATGTTGTCTGCTGAGTGTTTTAATTTCTCTTTATAATAAACAAACAAACCAAACAAACCCAGTTGTAAATATTGTCAGGTGCTCTGCCTTAAAATGCTAAGTAGTCAGAACTCTGTGGCAGTAAATTCCATTCATGCTGCAATTGATTACCAATTTCCAACATTAAGTATTAATTATAACTCTAGCTTGTTCTAACGTAGTAAAAGTAATTTCCAAACTTTTGTGATGGATAGCATTGTTTTTGCCAAAAAATGTCTTACACTATCTCAATGGCATTTATTTCTGTAGATACATATTGAAATTACCGTTGGTCCTGCAAAGCTGACCTCCTCAAGAAATGATTTTGCAAGATTCTTTTTGAATAAACTCAGGGACATCCATTTGGGCGGATTTTCTTAATTTTGTGCTTACGTCTTTTCCTGTTGTACGTTGCACTGGTCCTGCAGTTTGCCATTCTGTACTGTTTCTATCCATTTGAAAGAAAAAATTCTGAAAGAATCAAGATACTCCTAGAGCATCCTCTGAATCTTGCTCAGATTATTGCCTGTGGGAAAACTCTTTTATCATGAAAGGTGGCGTTGGATGACTGCTGCATCTTTGGTATAGTCACAGCAGGGACTTCACAGCAGGTCCAACCTGCTGCTTGAAAGGCAATGGTCACAACCAGTAGATCAGGTCAAGCACAGCTTTATCTGCCTCTTAAACTTCCACGGATGAGTATTCAGCTTCTGAACAACCCTTTCCAGTGCTGTTGTTTATCAGTGTCCTTCAGGATAGAAGATATGATGTTCATTACACAACTGATTCCCAGAATGAAAAGGCTGCTTGCACCAGCACTCAGGACCTGCACACTAAGACAAACTTAGGGACCAATTGCAGAAAGAAGCATACTTTGCTAGGTCTAAATTGCCTGCCTTTGAAACTGAAGGTATCATTCCTGAAGTCCTGACTATGAGCATAGTACTGGAATTTTAGAAGTCTGAGCATAAATATTTGATCACAAAATGGTATGCATGAGCACGCGTTTTTGAGGATGTACACTTGCTGCATATATTATTGTGGTAAGCAACATTCAGTGTTTATTTCTGGTTAATCAGAAACCTATTACTAGTCTTGCCTTTATGGTGAGCTTTAATAAACAGAGATGAATGGAAGCTTTATGGGAATTCTTTTGGGGACACAGAAAAACTTGAATCCAGAGTGAGTTTCTCTGTGTGCACTGATTTATCCAGCTCTTTGAATCTTTCAGAATTACAAGAACTTCCAAGGTCAGCCTGCTGATGTAAGTTGTATACAAATCTCTGTGTAAACACAAATCCGTTGATCCCCCATGGTAACCTTAGAATAAGGAGGCCACGAGGAAAAAGAAGAGCTGGATTTATGGTATGATGGCCATTCTACCAACAAACTCATCCAGACCTAAATGACGCCTCCCCTGCCTGCCCCCCCATTTGCTTTATTAATGAATACAGCTATGTTTAATGGAGCTATGGTGGACAGCAGTGGTGTTTAAAAAGCAATCAAATCAACTAATGCTTTCATTATAGTAACGATAACTACATCAAAGGGACATACGTACACAGCAGAATGTCTCCTGTAGTGCATAAACATCACCACCACAGGAGATGTTTATTGCTTTAGACATGCTCCCTTTGATGTATTTATCAGTTAAATGTATTAGTTCTGCTTCACAGTTGTATGCAGAAATAGCACTAAGGAAGACCATCTTTTTCATATGCTATACATAGCATCATAACCTTTGAATACTAGGATCAATAAATAAAATTAAGTCAAAATAGTTGACTACATTTAGTCAACAGTGTGGATGTTGACTATTCATGGCAGCACCCCAGCTGCCTTCATGGGTCATTCTCCTGTCAGCTAGAAGGAATACAAATTCTAACATCATCTGATTATGCAAATATGTTTTTTTAATATGAAATATTTTCTGTCATTAACATGGAATTACTTAGGTCGTGTCCTTAGATGAAAGAATGATGAGCCTCACTTTGTGCCTATTGTGTGTGTGTGTATTTATTTTGTCTAAAAGTTACTGTTCCTTCTTCGTTGATTTGATACTGTGATTTAGATAATTACATGGGATACTGATTGTGCATTAGATGCAGCTGAAATCACTTATGTTGTAGCTTATTAGGACATAGTATCCCTTTATGTGCATGTATAATTGCAGATGTTGATGGCCTGCATTTACTTCAACTACTGAAACAAAAGAATCCATTGTCTTTCTCATAATAACCAAGGTTCTTTATACACAAAAAATATTAATAATATTCAAGTCACATGCATGTAGACCATCTGACTTGAAACTCTCCCTTTTGTGGCTGATGCTCCTGCCATTTTTTGATGCCATGAAGTTTAGATGTGTAATGTTGCAGGCCACCTGCTGAATTATCAGAATGCTCGACAATCTGTACTATATTTTTGCATCTCTTTTTACATTGTTTGTTTTTCTTTGGTTGCAGAAGTATGGAAGGATAGAGAGTGATAATTGTGTGTGTGTGTAATTTTGTATTAATAAATATATCATAAGCAGATCCAAACAGCTTTGTTTAGTTTAAGGTTCCTTAATGTAGGATACCTATTAATAGAAATTAAGAATACATTTTTGTTGTATCTTGTCAGTAGATTAAACAAATATGTTGTGAAAGAACTTAATTCATAGTTTCGTTAGTTTTCTTGCCGAACCAAATGCACGTTTTGGCATACTGGGGTTTTTTCCACCCAAGGCTTTGTGGATGTGTGTACTGTTTGACAGACGCCAGAACCCTCATTTCCAGAACAACCGAACACAAGTTGCTGTGTGATACAATGCATTAACTGTTGTGGAAACTCGGTAGTGATCTCTCCATGTGCTGTGCCTCATTGTAATACACACTGGACACTGGGCCTTGCAAGTGTGAATGCTGAGAAATACATAATATGCAGTGACTTACAGCTCTTTTATAAGAGATGCCTTTGTGACCAAGAGTGAGGGAGTATTTAAAATATCTCCGGCCTGTCTGTCGAACATTGTTTACTCAGGAAAACAAGTCAGTGCTGTTGATATTATTGTGACAGCAACAATTAATAAGAAATGAACCACTTGCATTATTGAAAAATATTTTTACATACTGAAATGTTGACTACTCTGAAGTGCATTCTTTGAGCAAGGGGGTCTAGAAATGTGAATAACTTGACACTTACATCATGTCATTCTTAACATGCAGCTTGTAATTATTTTAGCCAAACAAACAAATGTTTATTTAGGAATGAAATATATGGGATGCAAGACACAGATGGCACAAGATGTAAGAAACTCCTTTATTATACGCTTTCCAAATAGATTTTTTTTTTTTCTGTTTGCACTTTTAGTATAATTTTTTAATTTGCTAGGCTTTCAGTAATTACTAGTTAATACTGATAATTGATTGAGTGTGGCTCTTAAAACGTTATATTCTTGATCATTTATTTATAAGTAATTGGAGACTTAATTATTTATCGGTTAAATTTCATGTTACATTTAGTAGGGTGATTTCTGGGCATAGAAAACTTCCATTAATTATACAGGAAAACCTTCTTTAAAGGCAAATAACTCTATCAGTCTATTTCTTGCAATCTGTTGTTCTAGTCATACATTAAATAAAAAGAAATCAAGAGAGAAATTGTCTTCTGAGATCTCTGTGATTTTTATAAGGGTGAGAAAAGGGAGGTCTCAGTTAGTTACCTGTCATTTTTATAAGCCAACAAGTGTGATTGTTTGTGTACGAGTGCTTGTTACTTCCACATTGATTTGGTCTTCCCTGATGCCAAAATACATCGTGTTGCATGCATATCAACTGCTAATTTCCATCATGTTTGTCAAAAAAAATCTGGTTTTATGTAAAGATAACCTTCCTATTTGCCTGTTGCTATTCAGTAGTGTTGATTTTAGGATTTGAAAAAAACTAACTTTCAAAGTAAACTAGAAGTTGTGCTTCTGGAAATGCACACTTTGGAAAGATGGCAGAATCCCACCCGTGGATGAGATTGGGGCCAAACCTCCTGCCCAGCCAGGACTGCAGAGCGCTGGCATTGGGCTGGGCTGCTCGTCTTCCCCACAGCCCAGTCTGATACCTGCATGGGGATACCTAAGGAGGTTTGGTATCTAAACGTTCTAGGTGTTTCATACCTGTTTCTATCTTGTTGCCTGATGTTGTACAACTTCTTGTGGTACAAGGGAAGTCAGTGCAATAAATGCTTTTCTGGTGCTCGTTCTGGTGCCCTCTCACTTGTGCGCTGTGTAGGCAGAGAGCAGGACAGCGCTGGGCTGGTCATGCATGTGCCCCCTGTGAACTTCTGCTGTGTGATCTTTGTCTTCAAATACAAGTGCCATTGTATTGGGGTACCGGCTGCTGAAAAGTTGACAGGTCAAATAAAACTGGATGTTGTGAAAATGTGAGAAAATACTCAAGATGTGTTGCTTTGCCAAAAATACAAATACTTTGACAGCAGAACAAAAACAACTTCCAAAATTTCAGATACCTCAAGAAATCCAGCTTTATTTGAACTGACCAGAACTGATGAACCTCATGATTGTTTTTTTTTGTGTCCCATGCTGCCTTCATTCCATGGGACTGTATTTTTTCACCACTTGCAAACTACTGTAACATGTCGTTTAGCTGACTGCTTGCATTGTATCAATTCTGTATGCTAGTATGAGTGTGGCTGGATTTCATCTTCCAGAAGGTAAGCATGGTTTGCTTTTTATGTTCAAGTCATCTGTTTTTTTCAAGGCTCATGTCTTTTGATACATGGATGTTAAGTGAAACAAGGGACCTGGTCAAATAATAGGCTCCCTCTCCAGAGATGGTTTGCCTTAATATTTCAGGAGTTTCCGGAGGCAAAAGCGAGGTGTAAAGAAGTAAGGTTTTCACATGAGAAAATATTCCTTTTCTCCAGCACAAAGACATAAAGCTCCTGCTCAGTGGAACACGGGGCTGGGTTCCTGGCCATGGTTGTGTGAGCAGCCACGGGCAGCTGGATGGTCACTGGGGACTTTATGGAGTCATCGTACTCCTGAAAAAGGGAAGATTTCTGGGGAAACACTGAAACAGGCGCAGTAACAAACCTTCCACGCTGTCCGAGCGTGATAGGGGCATCACTTGTCAACACCCCAGGTCTGGGAAAGGTGCTGGGGAAGGGGCTCATGGTGGTGGTGCTGATAGCAGTTTGCAACGAGGCCTCAGGAAAGAAACTGGAGCTCCAGGAGAGCTGCTGGGACAGGGCACATCTGCCGGGACAGGGCACATCTGCTGGGACAGGGCCTGGGGGGCTGCAGGGGTGAGGGCAAGAACTGGGAGCTTGGCATATTGAGAAAACAGGTCTAAATGGAGCTTTCTAGTTAAAAAGCATGATGTGAAGGGTCAGGACCCGTGCATATCTTCCACTTACCTGGAAAAAGCAACCTGTTGCCTTGTTTTAATTGGAAAATGGCTGAAGCTTTGAATTCACATCACTCCTGGAAGTAAGATCTGATCCAGATTAGTATCAGAGTGTGCTAAAGCTGCCTAAGAGCTCAGATCTCATTTAGAGATTGCCTTCATGTTCTCCCAAAAATGTCATATTACTCGGTTGTTATGTTTTTTTCCCAGGTGCTGGAGACTATAAAACATACTCGATGTCTTTTCGGTAATGTGAAAAGTGATTTTTTTTTTTTTTTTTCCTTGAGATTATATTGCAAAGGGAAAACATTGGAGTTGAAAAGAATTTTTAGTAGGAGTACATGAGTCTGCCACAAATAGGATGAAGGAAAATAAAACAAAATGGATTTATAAACCATAAAAGCACTGTCAGGTTTTTAAAATGCTAGTACTTTCTGCTGCCTTTAAAGCTGTACATGGCTTTTTCTTAGTTCTTTCTGTTTCTGGTACTCTGTGCTCCTGACAATGTCTTAAGAAGCAGTGAGTGCTGGTAATCAGCCCCATAGCCCCATGAGGGCTTTGTGCCCCTCTTTGGGTATACATTGGAGCCATTTCAACAGGTTTGTCTGGAGGAATGCACCTTGTCTTAATTGTAGGAAAGACTAGTAATATGTATGCCTAGCTAAGGCTACAGAAGGTATTGTTATTGCATGAACAGTATGGAACAATTCAGTTAAATCTGTCTCTTGTGGACAGATTTTCTTAGCTTCTCAGCTCTCCAAAAGATAAGGGATGAACAAACCCAGGGCCTAAACTGCAAACTTCTGTCAGTAACAATGATAATGTTAATAATAACAACAACAATGTAGGTGGTGGGAAGTTGGTAAGATAACTCCCAAAGAACTGCCTGCTTATTTGATTTGCCCTTTTGCCACAGTTGTTTCTCATGTGGAGCAGGATGAAGCAAGCCAGAATCTGCAGGAAATGTGCCATATTGGCAGAAGGTCCATGACAGTGGCCTCCCCGAGTTTCCTCCAGGGAGCATGGGTGGCTGTAGTCTGCTGTGCTGGCACCTCTGGGTGACCCTCTGTGCCCTAGTGACAGCAAATAGAGTGGGGCACATCGGAAGTGCCACTGCGGTACAGATTGAGTGGCTTTATCACAATTTTTGTTTTAGGATTGAAACTTTAAGGGAGATCCAGCCTAGTTATAGCATGTCAGCCCATCTCACAAGGGTGGCAGATACACCGCTGCCACTGGGTGTGTTATAGTCACCGTTGTACATCACGTTACTCTAATATAATCTTGGGTCCAGCAACAGGCTTCTCCCTGTGGATTTCTCTTCCCTTGCACAACCCAGCAGCAGAAGCCTCAGCCTCTGGGTTTACACAGCTCTCGCATGCACTTGAAGTCGTTTGGGGCTCATCTGCTATCAGATTTGATACAGTCAAATCTCTGGTGGAGCTGGTTCAGAGGTGGATCTCCTCCTCTTTAGTTTCCCTTCACTTTAGTGAGCAACTTTCTTCTCTTTATTTTGCAGTGTGACCTCTGCTTTCCCTGCATATTTTTGTTTGAGAGCTCTCAATCCACCAAACTGGTGACACAAAGTGCTTGGCAACATATGGAAATTAAGAACAATCCTGAATTGCAGCATTTTCTACCTTTCAGTCCCCTAAGGCTGCTGGAAGCCACATAGCTCATTGCTTCAGCTGGATACAGGTAGTGTGTGCAAGTGTTAGAATTCAAACTGCTAATCAAAACCAATTGTTATGGACAATGATGAATTAAAACTGGTTTAATAAATAACATTATGTTGTCCTCTTTAGCAGAGCAACCAAGTCATCACATAAATCTTTTGAGGCTGGGGGAGGCAGCACATTCATTAAAGTGCAGTTCTGGTGAGGTTTGTTGTTGTTTGGTGGTTTTTGTTCTTGATTTTTGCTTCTAAACCAAGCTGATACACAGGTTCCACACAGCAGATGCACTGCTTTACAGCAAGTGATGTATTTCAGAGCTTATAGGATGTACCATCTCCTGAAAAATCCTCTTGCTGCTTTCCTGAGCATCAGCAAGGGCTATGTCATATCTACTTCTGTTAAATATCTGTCTGGAGAAAATGCCTTTCCCTTTTAGTGTACAATTTTATTTCGGAACGTACCTGGAATTTGCCCTTTCTTGATTTGTATTTTATTGGTGCATAATATGGTACCACACTAAGCGTGCCTTTAGTTTTTGGATCACGTACATTTATGTTGTGCTTTACCCAGGGTAAGTTCTCCTGAGCGCGCCAGTTCATAATGAAGTGGGAGGCTAATCATACCCTCATTAGATTCAAAGAGAACTACAGATACTCTTTTTCTTTCTGCTCTGGCTGGAGATTTAGTTTAGCTTAAAGGAAATGGAGCCGATGTTAATGAGAATACATTGTCTTAATTTGCTTATTAGATGAGATAAATATTGAGCTAATTTACACCTCAGATGGTTTTTATTGCAATCTACCTGTTCTACAGTTATATTCGATATATTTTGCACACCAACTGTGTATAGTTTGGAGGAAAAATGTGAAAATATATTATTTTGATGAGGAAAACAAAAGGGGGACTGTTTCTGTTATCTAGATTGGTTTGCATTTGTTTTTGAAAATCTCTTAGTCTGACAGTAGGCATATATGAAAATGTGAACAGCTGCGTAAGTGTCTACACCCAGGCTGCAACCCGCGAGTGCAGATTATTAATCTTAATTGCCCCTTTGAATTCTGTGGAGATATCTGCTCATCTTAGCTACTAAATGTATAAGAATGTTCAGAGATTTTGCAGTGGACAGTGCTTCTCTTTTTGTACAGAAGAGATTGCAGGAGCAAAAGGTGGCTATGAAAATAAAACCACAAAAATTTAATTTAATTTGAGAAGAAACTTCTTCTCAGTGAGGATGGCAGAGCCTGGCCCAGGCTGCCCAGGGGGGTTGTGGAGTCTCCTTCTGTGCAGACATTCCAACCCGCCTGGACACCTTCCTGTGTAACCTCATCTGGGTGTTCCTGCTCCATGGGGGGATTGCACTGGATGAGCTTTACAGGTCCCTTCCAATCCCTGACATTCGGGGATTCTGTGGACCCACATACATTAATCATTTTGTGAAACAATATTTTATGAAATGACTGAAATGTTCAGGTGTTTGGAAAAATGCTGGGCATATTGTTATGCTATTTGACCTTTCCACTTGTCCAGTATGTTAAATGTTTGAAATGCCAAGCATGTTGTCAACAGCCAATGGTTTAAAAGAAATTTGTATTCTGAAGGTAGCAATACTGAGCATTCTTTTCTACATTTCATAGCAACAGTTCAGTATACTGAGAGAAACAACACAAATTTCTAACTAGAATAGTAAAAGATACATATATGTCGTCTTTCAAATTTTATAGATCATTGTCACTGTATGTTCTGTATTTGGTTAGTGATGCCCAGATCTGATCACGGTTTTCCTGCTGAGATCTTGCAAAAGCTGAGCAAGAGCAACACTGGGATTGCATCTGCTCCTGCTACTCAGGCTTCACCAGTAGCATCGTATTTTTGTTCATGTGCATCTGGTGATGTGCTGTAGCCCTGTATTCTCTGTAGAAGCACTACTGTGCAACAGTTTATGGTTGGACTTGGTGAGCTTAATGGTCTTTTCCAACCAAAATGATTCTGTGATTCCGTTTGTTCTCATTCTGTATTCGTGCAGTTTATTGCTGGTGCCAGAGCATAGTAGATTGAACTTCTTGCTACCAAATTGTGTTACGCTCTTTCAGACTATTTCTCCCATTTTTAAGGATATTAATGTCCCTGAGTCAGCCTGCCTAGGCAGGGTGCTTCAGTTCTCTTCTCATGAGCACATGTGCAAACTTAAACCTAATCGTTACCGTTCTCAGCTGTTTTGAGGGCTACTTGTTCACTTGGGAATGACATTTCTACCAAAGCTCAAGCTTGAAGAGACCTACATATTCTGAAGGTGTTGTTCTGTAAAAAGTTTTACTGTTTCTATAAACAGTTTTACTGGACAGTTAAATGTTGTCTTTCATCTGTAAGATCATGATGGGGACACCTCTGGATCACTGAGGGGTATTTCTGGAATATTTTGATAGCAGATGCACCAGAAAATTAATGGAGTAAAAGTAAAAGTATAGTAAACAATGCTTTAGTTATGTATTATACCATTCTTACTGTAAAATAGAACAGTTGTAAAAACAACTTTTCCAAGCATTATTTCTTTAATGAGTAGCTCTAAAGCACTCAACCTGTCTCCTCTGAAACATTAAACTAATGCAAGAAGTGCTTCATAACCTTAAAGCTTAAGATGCAATGCTGGGCAATGGATTTTTTTGAATATTTGCCACTGTTTTTTTTTCTGCTTGAATTTTTTTACGCTTTCTTTTCTTAAACAACCTCAGAGAAATATAACAAAACCTTTGTCGAAGATGAAAGTTTAACTTTGAAATTAATGAAATATTATGCTTGGTGCTTGTTGCCCCCCTTCCATTGAAGATAACCTCTCATACTTTTGGATTTGCCCTTAAAAAAAAACCAGAAAGAAATCAGTTATCCATAAACAGCTATTAACTGAGCTTTAGGAGAGATGATTCGGAAATTATAGTACTACTGGGTCTTGCAAAAAGATGTAACCTTCGTCCAGTTCAGATGTAAGAATGTGTCTGGTACCACATCATCTATAGAGACCCCTCTGTCCTTGGTCTTTTCTCCAGGTCTCATTTTCCAGCCTTGCTCCACTGAACTGCTGAATAGTTTCTATGTCCCTACAGTCTTCCTTTGTAAGAGAAAGAGGAGAAGATGCTTTGTACTTTCTCGCTTCACTACCAGGCAGATAAAACTTAACCTGTCTAAACTCTGTAAGAGCAGAAGTTGTAATTGTGTACTTGTGCAAAGAATAATTTAAGAGGATGCTTATGTAGCCTTTGCAGAAAGGGAAAAATATTTCCACGTCTCAGCAAAATCTTTTAAAACAAATACATCTGCATTTGGGGTGATTCAGAGGATAGTCTGTGAAATAATTCAGGTGTAAAGGCTACAACGAGCATCATAAAAGATTCAGAAAGGTATTGAATTGGTCTGCATGAAAAGAAAACAAACACAAATCAGTAGGCTTCAATTAATGTTGTGTCAGGTTTGTTTCTGGATTTCTTTTTCCTACTTAATAATGTTCATTGAAAAAAGCATCAGGTTTAAATGGGACATGGGGAATTTTCCCAGGCGACATCACAGATGTCACAGACTGCCAGGGACAGCTGAGAGTGATGAGAGAAAGCGCGGTAATTGCTTTATGTTGCTTTTAGGTAGCCTAATGTACACATGTTCTGTTCTAGAGTAAAACTGGCCAATGGTTTAAAGTTATACTTGTGTCCCTCCAGCAAATCGGAATCTGAAATCTTTAAAATGTATATGTTACTTTAATAAATGTATGTATTATTGTTAGACTTTCAGGAGCAGTTTAGATATGTTTTTAATTTTTAAATGAAATAAGTCTTAATCTTATTGGCCAGACTGTGCGCTGCTGTTGATTCCTTTTGCTCTGTCACACCTTTTTTTAAGAAAAGGTAAAAGTTAGTTTTAGGCTGGATCTCCCAGGGAAGGTTACATCTTTATAGCTTTGACAGATGTGTTGCTTTAAGAGAAAGATGTATGCCTATGTGCTCTTTAAAAATAAGAAGGAACAGCCTTTGAATTTGATAAAATCTGATTGTAAAAATAAAAGCTATTGAAATGAAAAAGATACCAAGAGAATAAGAGCGGTGGCAGGTTATAAAGTGAAATGGTCATTGAGTAAGACTCATTTTAAGCACTTGTATTAAAATTTCAAGGAATTAAATGATCATACATTAATTATCCACATAAATTGAAAATATGAGCTAAGAACATGGAAACTGGCAGTAGACCAGTGCTTGCTTTTGCTCTCTGTCGCTAACAAAGCAAAGCTTGAAAAAACGTCTCTGGGTTTTCATGTAAAAATTAAAGCAAGTCTCAGTGATGCAGACTTAAATGTTTCTACATAATTTTCTGTAAGCTACCCAGCTTGGCCTTGTGAACAAAATGAATGTGGCCATTTAGCAGCAGATATAGAACAGCTTTGGAATTTTATTGCCTGTTTCTTGTGAAGGTTAATAATTGCAATGTTTACACTGAGCTCTTAATTAAGGTGTCTTTGATTCTCTAGATTTCTGTTTAACTAAGAGTCGATGTCTTTATGCCTCATGAACTAAGCCTGTTAGAAATAGTTCTTACACTTTGTCACTTCTTTCTTGAAACTTAATATTTTCAGTTTTGTTTCTTACTTTATAAATATCTCGGAGCCTGAAACAGCAGATGGGGAAAAAATGACACAGTAATGTATCTCAAAGTTTTTGCATGGCTATGTCTCTGTCACATTTTAAAAATTTGGAGATAAAAAGACCCTGTTCAGCCACGAGAAACAGAAGAAAAACCCATCCTCCTTTATTAACTTCTGAACTTTAAATAAAAGATAACATTTAGGAAACGCAGGGAAACAAATATGTGCATCTGTCTTTCAGACTCATGTTTTAACAGAGAATATAATAGCAGGTGTAACCCTTTGATTCTAGACAGGCGTTCTCAAGATATCTCTTTGTCAGTGTAAGAAACTGAACTCTGAACTGTATTTTCTCCTAGCTGTAATCAGGCATGGATTTACTTGGGCAAGAGACAGGCAAAGAACAAAAGACAAAAGAAAACCAACTGAGTATTTTTCTGGGTTTTAAGGAAGGAGGATAATAGATAATATGGAACTTGGAAAGTTAAAGGTTCAGTAGTAAAGTGTATAACAATATGGAAATTGCCATATATAATGTAAAAGCAGAAGGTGGAGAATTTAATACTTTGTATCAGAGGGATTGGCTGGCTGTGTGGTCTTAAAGAAAAAGCACCGAAGGAGCTGGAGATAAAGGAGAGGGGTATAAAAGGCAATGAAAACCAGTTTAGGCTAGATAGATCCAATCTCTTAGATAAGGCAGCAGCTTTCTAGCTGTAAAATTCTGTCCTGCTTGTGTCTGAGGAGCTGGTTGTTTTGCACTGTGGAAACATGGAACTGCTAAGGAGATAGCGGAGAGTGAGCCTCGGAGGTGCTCTGCCTAAAAGGAGAATAGTCTCCCAGTTCTTGAATGCTGAATTTGGGATCACACAAGTATCTTCTTCAGTGGTGTTGATGCCAAGGTGTGAACACAGCAAAGAAATTTGCTGATGATAAAGTTGAAAACATCAACAGAAAGGAGCATCGGAGCTTTGTGTAGCAGGAACGGGTTTTCTGGAGAATAACAGAATTACTGGGATCAAATTAATGACATAAAGTGCAGGGTTGTACTTTTGTGATATAACAAAAGAATTTCTGCTTTGTGTGGGAGCGCTTTGGGGGAAGTGGCGGAGATGAAACAGTTGGGTGTGTTTGGTGGTTACGGGACTGCTGCCACCACAGCGCTGTGGCCGGCAAGAAAGGAATGCGGATCCTCTGTTGTACTGGTAGGTGTTTCCAGGAGAGAGATTTGATACTGTCATAAAGGGCATTGATAAAACGTTATTTGGAGTTATACGTAAAATATTATGATTCCTATTCAGAAAGTATTTTGATCTAGGAAAAGGAATGCCTGTTTTAAAGAGGAAACTTGACCTAAACTGCTTTTTAAACTTAGCCTAAGAGTTGCTTTTTGGCTTATATATCACACCTCCGAGCCGGTTGTGATTTCCATTGAATGGATCTTTGAGGAAAGGTGGGACCTCAGAGGTTCTGAGGTGAGGATGCATTCTTGCCGGCATTCTGCAGAGAGACGTTGGCTGGCGGAGCTGGTGCTCTGCATATGCAAAGCTGCCTGGGCTGCCCTTGGGGAATTTGCCTGTGATGCCGGAGCCTGGGGTGCCTGTTTTTCACAGAACTAAATATTAGAGTTAAACCATGCATTCAGAGATGAAGGGAGGATATTTCCATCTTCTAGGCAAATATACTGTGCCTGGTTACAGCAGTCTCTGCAGATCTCATGGGGAGGTAAGTTCACAAACTCCATTATGTGCATATACGGCTCAGATAGGGACCAAAGTTGAAAGGTTTTCCATGCTGTTGCCATTCTCCAGAACTCTTTTCACCCCCTAAAGGATCAAATTTAATTGAGCTACCTGACAACTAACTGCAGCTGTGAATTTAAAATGGGTTGTCTTGTGTGTGTTTGTTTGTTTGTTTTCCTATAATGAAGGAATTGGTGTTTTTTTAAAAGATTCTGACTTCCTTAATTGACACTGAATTTGTCACACTGGCAGCTACAACCTCAGAAAAAATGTTTGCATGGAGGAAATACAGTGAAAAGAGTCAGTGTACATGTTGAAAGCAATTAAAGAAAAGTTTTATCCCAAAATAAAATATTCCTTTTGTCTGTCAGGCTTACTAAGCTTTATGAGCTTTTATCTAGATTTTCAGTTTTTATTATTATTATAAACAATTGCGTGGTCCTGTATTGAAACTCAAAGTTTCTTGCCATAGGCCAGTTCTGGTTATAAAACATACTTGTTTTTATGTGCTCCCAAATTGCTTGCGCCATGGCTTTTCTAGTGCATTAAAGAGGGAGAGTAGCCTAGGGATTTACTCATCGTGTTTAATGTCAAGAGAAGTATTTCCTTGAGGTCTCCTGTCACTGTCAGCAACAAAGCAGTAAGTAAGGAGCTCAGTAGCTCCTCTCCTCTCTGCGACATCTGCGGCAGACAAAATTCTCAACCCCTCAATTCCCAGTCATGAATGAACTACAAAAACAATGTGTCAGAAATGAAAATTGTTCCATCATAATTTTTCACAGTTCTTTTTGACAAAAGCCAAACAAGTCTCATGAATACACATTTTCTGTAACCTTATACATTATGTATCAGGCTAGAGTAGGAGTATTGGGAATTATTTGTCCCTAGTAAGGGCCTTTGAAAATGCAGAGCGGGTAACCAAACCAAACCCTAGCACTACTATGTGCTTTTTTACATATTATATTATCACCTGCTTTGTGAGCAAGGGCATACTCATCACTTCAGCGTTATACCTTTTGATAAATCTCCTGACATAACAATATGTGGTAGAACACTTTATATCTTCCTATGATGAACTATAATGCTACCCAAAGCTATTCTGAGAAGTCTGAACAAATTCCCACCAGAGACTGTACCACCAAATGTTGCTGGAAATGTGATAAGAACTAGTGTTAAGCTGTGTTAAATATGGTTACTTGTTCATCGTATCACATGGTGTTTTTCAATTGGGAGGCGTCTGAACCTGGATTAATAGTATTTTACTGTCTTACTGTAACACATTGGGATATAGCTTTTCAGCCTCAGAGCATAAGCTTTTTAAACCTGTGTATTGATCAACACTATAAAGGTGTTAGGCATTTCTTGGAAAGAATTACTATTAATCTTTGGTGCAGAGATTGGTTTCTATCCATGTGTACACACTAAGAGATACCAACAGGATGATTGATTTCCAAGGAGCAGGGAACAGGCAAGCGCAGAACGCGGCTCCGGGACATGGCAGCGCTGGGCTTCTGTCAGGGGATGTAAGAAGTCCAGGGTGAAGATCAATTAGAGGAAGTTGCAGGAAATTCCTCATCATCGTTAGTCAATGAAGATTTATGGTGTTTGCCTCTGTAATAATTTACTGATTGGTGCCGCTTGACTAATGCAGACATAAACCAGCTGAGTTCTCAGTTTAATTGAAATGATAAGGCAGTTTGCAACTGCTTTTAGGTGTCACTGATAATTTACTCATGTGATTATGATTTAACTTTTCTCCGGCTGCTCCTAACCCAGTGGGAACTAAGAACATTACAGAAGTGAAAGTATAAATTAGCTGCAGACAAACAACATATGTTTATATCTGCTCTATAGTGAGATAAGTATTTTCAGTGAAACTCCATCCAGCGTGTTGATCTCTGTTTGGCAAAGGAAAATGCTTAAGCTGTTTAAATCAGGAGCTACTTTTGCCTGTGCAGCTGTTTGATATGAATTGTAATGGGGCTGTGAAGTGTCTTGGAGCCCCAAGACACTTCCATAACTACTAATAATGGTTCATGAAATACAAGCATGATACTTGAAATACAAAAAAACACCCCAACACATTACTCAAATTAGTATGCATAGAGCTTCTCGGTCTAAGCAGTACTGCCCTAAGTAGAGAAGTGCTGAACAGTTTGGCCCCAAGTAACTGCAGCGGTTATCACTAATAGTGAACTCAACTCTTACAGCAAATGCTGCCAGCTTTAAATAATATGAAAGAGCTGTATTTTTCCTTCAAATTCATATGGCTTTAGAGTACAAGTGTAACCTGTTCACCAAAGAAAAGCAGAGCCAAGAAGAATGTCTGCCTTTGTTATTTTGGAGACAGTACTCCAGCTTTCCAAAGACTTGCTCTGTTCACTGTTCAGTGCCAGAACTATCAAAAGCATCAGGAAAAACTCAAGGAATGGCAGTTTAACTTGACGTAGCAGCAGGTATTTCAGAGATGACAAAGGGTGGTAGGAGAGGCTACAGAGAATTAACTAACGGGTGTGGAAAGGGTAGAGGCGAGTGGTGTCTTTTCCAGCAACTCTCAGACATGACGAGAGCATAACCAACTCTTTTGTTTATCCTTGGCAAAGGTATTTGCCTTGCCACTGCAGAGTTTTCATTCTGGCAGAGCATGCATGTGTCAGCTATACAAAGTTCATTCCTTTATAGACTAACGCAAGGAAACAAGAAGTGCAGCAAGTTCATGTTCTCTAGGCAATCTACAATAAGCAACAAATAGGGCATCTGAGTACAGTCCTATTCATTCACTTGCCCACAGGTACAGGTAGTACTAATAGAAGTGATTGTAGAAGACAAGATGATCTGAGCTTTTGTCAAGCAAAGCATTTGGTTGATTTATGTGGAGTGACTAGCACTGTCACAACAGGGCATAATTTTGTACTGCAGCAATGCAAAAACCGGACAGTTTTTGAGGCCTTGCAGTGACCCAAGTCAGGAAAGCAGGTAGGGAAGCTCACAGGGATGAGGGAGATCTCAGATCAACCTGAGATTGAAAGTGTGCGATTTTCTTATTTAAGAGCCTGTTAGTGCCCAGTGCTATTGCTTATGCTTTCTAATAGTAGAGATCAGCCTTTGTTTCATTTTTAAATGACAGGCATTTAACTTATACGTATGTGTGGTTTGAACTGAAACACTCATAAGTGATTTTGATTAAGATGACCAGTTTATGCAAACATGCGTCTTACAGAATGATAAATTACTGAGTACTAAAATTTTCCTCACAAAAAAAGCTGACTGCTACATGGTGTGGTGTCATTTACTTCTTTCATTCTTTAAAACTGTGTTTTTAGGCTCCAGAAAACTGGTAGCTTTAATTATCAATGAAGATAACTTCAGCTGATCCCAATACATAGATGGACATATAGCAGCTAATATCCAGAAGTTCTTATTTATGTGAAAGTACCATCTTACGCTATCTCAGGCAGAATGAGTACTTTATATGTGAAGCAGGAAAAAGGCTGCAGCACCTCAAATTAATCTCTAAGACTCACTGTAGTTTTCCTTCTATTACAAATAAGTTAAAAATACAGTTTTGCAAATTCCTTAAAATTATTTAAACAAGTCTTTTGCTTGTTAATCTCTTTGCCATGCTAATTGCAAGGATACTGAATGGAATTTCAGTCTTTAAATGTGACTGTTTCTGAGAAAGAAGCAGTGTATTTTATGCAAACTTAGTTTCTGTATTTAGCAAGAGGTTTTGTATTAGAGTTCTCAAAAATCACTTCTTGCTGCTTTATTTCAATAAGCTTTCAAAATGCAGAGAAAGTTGTCACATTTATGGCTTCATTATGTAGGAAATTGCTAGTTTCATTAGCAGGCTACTGAAATCAACAGTTTTATTTAAAGCTGTAAGACTGACTTGATGATGGCAACAAGAACTTAATCACAGTTTAGTTAAGCCTGAATGGCAAAAAAAGTTGAACTGTCCAGTGCATAAGCTTCCCTATTGTTTTGGATTTTTTTTCTGACATTTTAAAATACTTTCCGCTTTAATGCAGTAAAGAAAGCAAAATCAAGTAATTCTGGTTATGAACTAGTCTTTCCTGTAATGTTTATTTGCATTTGTGATGAAGAAATTCCCAATCACTTGATAGAAATAGACATTGAACCATACAATTGGCTCTTACTTCAGTCAGAGATTTTGAGGTCCTGAAATCTTCCTATCTGAGTTGACAGCAATTGCTGTAGTCAGTATTTCTGTTTTCCTAATTACTCTTGGCCTTTGCTGGTTCTGTGAAGATTCCTATTTATTCTCAACAAAGCTCAGACTCTTGAGATGAACCTAAACTGTGTGGGAGAGCTGGTGTTCAGCAGGGTTCACAGAATCCCAGAATGTCAGGGATTGGAAGGGACCTGGAAAGCTCATCCAGTGCAATCCCCCCATGGAGCAGGAACACCCAGATGAGGTTACACAGGAAGGTGTCCAGGCGGGTTGGAATGTCTGCACAGAAGGAGACTCCACAACCCCCCTGGGCAGCCTGTTCCAGGCTCTGACACCCTCACTGAGAAGAAGTTTCTTCTCAAATTTAAGTGGAACCTCTTGTGTTCCAGTTTGAACCCATTACCCCTTGTCCTATCATTCTCTGTCACTGAGAAGAGCCTGGCTCCATCCTCCTGACACTCACCCTTTATATATGTGTAAACATTAATGAGATCACCCCTCAGTCTCCTCTTCTCCAAGCTGAAGAGCCCCAGCTCCCTCAGCCTTTCCTCATAAGGGAGATGCTGTGTTATCTGTGGAGACCTCAGGATCAGGAGCAGGAACGAGGGGGTTCTGGGGGGAGCGAGTACAAGTGACCCCAGTGACCTGGGCACTTTGGGGACGCAAAGCCTTGTGTTGGTAGAAGTGCTGCTGCTCTGCCCCAAGCGTCCGGTGGCCTCACAGCTGAGGGTGATGTGGGACAGACTGATGCCAAGAGGAGTGGAGACTTTGTGAGAGAAATGGGAGTCTGGTAAAGAATATGTTCCTTTCTCTATTTGGGACTCAAAATACCATCTGCGAAGAGCAGTTCTGTCTTTGTGTGGTGGTCCCAGGCAGTACACGTAGATACGTAGATGAGAGAGGTACATACAGCCTGTTCTGCTGCTGAGAAGTTAGGGGAAATTCACCTCCAAAAAAGGGCAAAAAATTGGTTGAGGAGTTGCTGCTTTAAATAATCTAACCAGCTGCTTCATGACTATTTATGTCTGAAACTGTTTTATTTTAGCATTATGTAAAGTTCTCCCTACAGAAATAACCAGACAATTGCACAATGTGACTAATTATTTTTGGTCTCTTGTTTTTGCAATAAACTAAGTTGCCATCTCTTGGTAATTTGGTAACATATAGGATAGGAATGTTCTTTCAGTCTCTTTCCTGCTACTTGTTTTTTGGAAACTTAGTCAAGTTGGTAGCAGAGTGGCATTAAATGAATGGATATGGATTATTAAAACCTTTTCTTCCTGTACAGTGTGTAAAGCACACCGGGATGCCTGGGGAAGCTGCATTCCCAGTGTCCCTGCAGTAAAGGGTGTAAAGCACACTGGGATGCCTGGAGAAGCTGCATTCCCAGTGTCCCTGCACACTACTAACTATCTTCAACACTCTTTTTCATCTGCTCTCAATTTGGGTTAAAATGTTGGTATGTTTGAAGAGATTGACATGCTGATGTGACAGCTGTCACATGTGCCAGACATGCTACCTGTACTGAAATACTGATTTCAAGTTGCTCATTATGCACTAGGTGAGGCTCCTGTATTTCTGCCTAGGATTACCAGAAAACTTGTATGTATCTTATAAGACTGACATGTTTTGGAGATACACCTCATCTGTGTAATCTTGTAGTTTCTGGATATGTCATTCTTACTTCTCTGGAGAGTTTCTGTAGGGGTGATTTTTCATTGGGAAATACTGGGCAAATGTCTGAAGTCTTGACATTCTGGTAGGACACAGATTCTAGCTGGGTAAGGTGATCCACCTTAGATGTGTGTTAACCTGCTGTTGAAGCTACCGGTAGACAGCACTTTATTATGCACTAACTACATCACTGGGTGTAACTAATGAGAACAAAAAAATGGAATTGTCTGATTATTAGACAGATTTATCTGTAGTGCATATGATGAAACCATAAAGTAAGAGATAAGATTGCTCATCGAATGCTGCGCATGCAGAATTCACACAGCTGTAATTTATCTGTGTTACTATTAGCTGATCTAGATGATGGATCATAGAGTAGGTACCACTGAAGTGTTGCAATACAAATCTGCCACATTAATTGCAGCTCTTATCTAGACACCTTAGCATTCGGAACACACATTTAAGCAACTGCTGAAGGAACTATGTCTGAGAAGCAAATCTGTGTCTACAGATCATGTAGAATAGCTAATGATCAGCCTAATTAACCCGCCAAAACTTTGTGCATGACTAATATTCAGGCAAGCTTTTGAAACTAGGTGGGAACCTATTAAAAGCAGTTTGGATATAGAGAAACTTTAATCAGTTTACTCATCAGTAGATATTTGCAAAGATGTTAAGGTGAGTTGCTTTGAGTACTTGCAGTGGTGTGTTTGCCAATGGCAAGACTAAGTTTTCTGAAATTAGGTTATGGGGAACGTAATAAAATAATAAAAATCGCCGAAATAAACTCAGCGTGACTTCAATTTGATAAAAAAGCCAAAGTAACACAGTTGACTTCACCTTTCTTTGGTACTCTGCAAGTAAGTAAACTTGTCAGGAGGGTACAGGTTTTTTCGTAGCACATGTACCATTTGTTATATGGCAGCATTCCCTCTCCTGCTCTTCACTTTTTAAACAATTTTCTTTGAAGAGACCATTCTCTCTGCATCCATGTCCGTGTGTTTAAGACCGTTTCTTGCAACAGATCATTTTTTTGTGCATTTTACCCCTTGCAACATATAATTACTTGATTTGTACTTGCAGATATCTAAAATAATTCATCTCAGTACTGCATAAGAATCATTTTTGAGCACTCCTTAAGGGTTTATAGAAAACTTCAGATTTCCTAACTCATATCTCAAACGTACATGAAGTGTGCTGAAATCACTGCTAACTCTTGTTCCTCCATTGTAAACACTGCTGCTTTGCTCTTCTGTTTGCATATCTTTGATATCTTATCCAGATGTCTTAAAGTCAAGGTAGATGTTTTTCAGTGGACCGAAGTGATGTTTTATAATTTCAGATTGATTGAATTGATAGTGATTTCTTGGAGAGTAAGAGCACTTATGCATTCTGCTCTTGATAACAAGGTACATTAATTGCAAAATATACCCACCACACTATTGCAATTCATATTAACGATATTACTAATTAGAATTGTGATGACTTTCTCTTGCAAAAGATCATAAAAAGAACAGAAAGTGTCACTGATTAATGAACAGTTTAATGAGGATAGAAAATGGTACAAAATTTATCCACTCTTACTATAGCCTTAATATTATGATCTTGGCAAGAACTTTTAAACTGCACTTCTAAATATGCCAAACCTATGCTGTAAAAGTACATTCACAGCACGGTGGTACCCTTATTTCTGTTTTTCTCATAGGAAGAAGTACAAGGAATTTACTGAAAACAAATTGGATAGATTATATGTAATCTTTAAATTATTTTATGTAATTTTAAAGATCTGTGGATTGATTTGTATGCTGTGCTTTTAAAGTACAGTCTGCTTCTGGGCTCTGAAGTTGCGAGGATTTTTTCTTGTTATTTCTGTCTCTGCTTTACCAAACAAATATCTTTTGTGTCATTTGCTTTAGTGACAGGTTGTCAGTTAAACTGTTATTTGGTCACAAGCAATAAAATCATGTATAAGGTGTCCTTCATTCGTTCATCTAACTTAACTAATGAAAACGTCTGTCATTAGGATCCTCTTAAACAGTTATGATGTTGTCAGGTTGTTCACAAGTGGTTCTAACTCTTTACATTTTCCATCTTTGTCCTTTTTGTAGTGTTATTTAAGGCTGCAATATAGACGAGTTTCTTTAGTACAAATACACTGCCTGCTTGTGGTCACATTTTCACCTGTGTGAAAAGGTATGCTATTAGACACAATTAGCTTGATTTTAGCTACAGATGTTTAATTTCTATCTGTTTAATGAAATCAGATTTGTGCCCACTGGCAGAAGAAAATTCCACTTTTTATTCCAATATGGCATTTGCTTCTGGATCATTTTTGCTATAAAAAGATTTCCCCATTTTCTGTTCCACTGGCTGCACAGACATATTTTTACCTGCTTGACCATATAGGAGATATTTCATTAACTAAACTGTATCTGGGAAAATGTCAGGTACAATCATCTGGAATATATCCGAACGCACCTCCGCAGAGTTATCTCCGAGCCTCCCCTGGTCTCAAGCCACGTGATGTCAGTATTCCCCAGCAATGCTGCTGGCAGACAGGACTTACTAAATTAGCAACGTTACAACATTAATATTCTCTGATTGCATTGCGTTGGCTCAAGGAATGCAACCTGTGAAACATCAGTAACTAGGTGCAAAGGTAGATTTTAATTTTAATATAGCATTGTAGTTGATAACTTACCTCTTGTGAAAACCAAAATTAAATGTTCGTTATAGGGTGTGTGACTGTTGTTGAGATGGAGTCTCATTAGTTTATTCAAAACTCTCTTGTGTGATCCCAGCAGAGACATTTTGGTGCTGGGGAATTGCCAAGGTTAAAACTCCAGCTCTGTGGTGAAGATGAATGGCAACGTCTTTAAAGCATTCTGTTCTTAGGCGTGTGTTTCGGAAAGCCACCTACTGTCACGTTTATTATAGCCAGTACAAATTGATATTTTTAAATTCATTTTAACTGTACCAGTCCTGCAGAGGAAAAGCCATAGCAATCCTTCATGAGAATGACGTTTGCTTCCTTCATAAATGCCACTGGATTTTCTGATAACTCTTAGTATAGTGTTCTTAAAGCTGATACGGAGTTAACAATGGAAAGTGCTGGTTGTTTTTCTGGGTGATCATTGGAAAGATAAGGGGGTGAAAAACCTAACACGAACCAAAAATGTAACAGTGTGTTTATCCACCGTGAAAAATGACTTTTTTCCTAAGAAATGTAAGAGCAATAGGAAGAATTATTTCCTCTTGTATTTCCACAAACTTTAAACTTCTCCATGTCCTTTAAACTGGTTTTTAAACTGGCTCTGTCTTCCTGGTGAACATCCTTAAACTATCTTTATTAATCACTCTATCATTCAAACTTTTAAGTTAGATGTAATAATTACCATTTTAACTCTTTTTGTCAAAATCCTTTTAAGTCTTTACTAAGATTGTTGTAGTTCTTTCCTGCCTAGTGAGGGCTGGTTTCAAAGAGCTACAGAAAGACCTTGTGAGTTCTTCAGTGACTCAGCTTTGTGATAGCCCATGAAATTAAATGCAGACAAATACAAAGTGATCAACAAGAGCGAAACCTTTATATATGAAGGGATGAGTGAAAAACACTGCCCAATACCACTCAGTAACAAGGCAGTTCTAGGAAAATTCAGGGCACAAACTGAAGTTCTAGAAAGCGTTAGCTCAGTTTACAGTAAAAGAGGAAAAGGAGATCAGATATTAGATATTAAGGAATAGAGAACAAAATAGAGGAGCCTCATGATACGACTATATAAGTCTGTAATGCAGCTGTATCTCTAATACTGTGTGTGGTTCTGCCACATCAGAAAAGATGTCCCAGAACTGGAAAAGGGTCAGGAAAAGGCAACAAGGATGATCAAAAGCGTGAGGTCGCTTATGGACTGTGAGCAATTAGGTCGGCTGGGGCACTCCAGCCTAGAGGAGAGATGGCTGGGAACTGGGAGGCAAATAAGAATGTGCCCCATGGATTGCACGGTACTGAGATGGATTGTTCAGTGCTTTTTTTGAGCAGGAAATAGGAACAAAGTGAGTAAGAAAAACATCAGAGCAAACGAGCAACTTGTTCACACCATGTGTAATTAAGCTGTGCAGAGCTTCTAACCACAGGATGTTCCGGATGATGAAACCTTGCCAGGGTTCAAGACACGCTCATGGTAGATAAATCCATTGTGACTTACTAAATACAGAGGAAGCACCTTTTTTTTAGGGAGTCCCTGAAATACAAATTGTTGGATGCGGGGGAGGTATTTTAGGGTGCTTATCTTGCTCCTGTACACATCTCTAGTATCTGTTCTTGCTGATACTGCAGACTGGTTAAGGGACCCAGTGAAACTTCAGGTTTAGCCTGTGTGTTCTTATGTCCTGTATGCTTCAAAATTCAGCTCTTACACTAGTGAATAACTTAAGAATTTGAGACATTAAAAACCTTTCTACTGAGCATTCATATACCAGAATTATTTACATACTTGCTTCCTTCCTGTATATATCTATTACTGTTGGTTCTGTAGAGTTAGTCAGCTTTTTTTGTGGTATACAAGCAGATAGACTCTATTTTGCCTCCTCCTAGTATTGCTGAAGGAGCATGATGACCATCCAAAATATGTTTAAAAAAACTGGAGTCAGGACATCTCTTTGTTGGATCATAAAAAATAGTCAGTACAAGTATGACTTGAATTTCCTTTTTTACTATAATATGCATTGTTTGTTTTGACTCCAGTCCTCAGACAGAGCACTCAAACTGATACACCCCTGTATCTTAAAATTAGTCGTGTCTTGGTTATATACCTGAGACCTGAAAGGAAATGGTTTAAAAAAACCTTTGATGAAGTGTACTTCCACAACATAATGGAATATTTTGGGTTTCAGGCAACATAGTGGAAAGTATTTCTAAATGAAGTGTGTGTCTCAGGATCCAATTTCAGTAGAAACACAAGCTAATATTTATAATAATGGTGAAAGATTCAGGTGCCGGGAGGGTTTTGCTCCCTGGCATCCCCAAGTGACACTGGCTGTGTCCGAGCAGCCGGTGCAGACAGGAGGCGGCTGCCGAAAGCACATCCTTGGGCTGCAGAGCGGGAGCGGAGCCGTCTGTCCTCGCTCCCCTCGAGCTGCTACCAAGAGGTTTTATAACTGCTGAGAGTTGGAGTAACTGTCTTATTTTGGCACTAAGTTATAAACTGAAAAATTCTTCTCTTAGGAGGTTTTTATTGCAACCAGTACGTTTCTACAGACAGTTTTTGCTTTGGCAAATTGATGTTTTCCTTCTATTTCCATGAGCAGCCCTATGTAGTAAGTGCTTAATAGTTCATAACTGATTTTCCTGCTTTCTGTTGAGAAAATGTCTACAAGTCTGCACAGCACCTACCAAGTCATTTTGGTTTCTCAGGAGTCTGTCTATTTAATATCCTTTCAGCTTTCTCTGCTGAATCACAGCCATGAAACTGGGAGGTGACAGTGGCAACAGGATGTCTAACACTACCATAACTAAACCAATGGTTATTAAACACAACCATTTACAGGTCTGTTCTCCCAGAGCCCAATGTGATCTCTAAGGCACTTCAGAGATCCTTAGGAGATAAAGGTTTGTATGGTTAGGTGTGTTATGTATCTTCAGGTGGTCAACTGGATGAATATTAAACACTTGATGTTTCTTCTTTTATATCTCAGACAAAAGGCAGATCTATCATCCAATGCCTTCAAGTATTTTGACAGTTCTGGCTGATTCTGGAGCCGGCTGGGTATGTTTTTGATTGTGTTGTATTATAATGCTGGAAGTATCTGGTATCAAAAAAACCCACAAAGGACCAAGAAAAGCATTGTTGTCTTTCTATCCAAATGTTGTTCTAGGACAAAAATATAAGAAGTATTTAGAAGTAAACCAAATATTATATATCACTTTGCTGTTCCATTTGGAAACCTTCAAGGCCTGGGCTTTGTAAGCTATTTAGAAATGAACACAAACATCTCTGAAATATTTGGTGCAGGGAAATGAAAACTGCAAAACAAACAGATTTTTTATATGAGTGTCTGCAGAAGGGAATGTCTGCACCGTGCACGTCTGCTGCCAGGGCTCACTTTCATGTTATTTCACCCACCAGCAACTATCACTTTATATAGTAAAATATAACTATGTTTTACCTTTCTGCTCTAGGAAAAATGCATACATATTCTTCATTGCATTCTTGGCTAAATCAATATCATGAGGCATATATGTCACCTACCATATGGGTCATCATCTCGCACAGATTCAGTGTCATTCTAGGAAAAATATGTATTTCTTTGTCACTTGAAATGGTTAATCTGTTGAATACCAAACCTTTCTAAATATAGAACTATGGGCTTTTGGGGGCCTTTTTGTTGGTGATATTTGTTGGGTTTTCATTTTGGCTATGTGTTTAACTTGCTCTGCACTCCACCCCCTCCCTCTTTTGTAAACTGTAGGTTTGAGCATTATAGACCCAAATTTGCCTTAGTGACTACTAAATGCAAAGGGCTTATGCCAGCAGCTCTCTGACATCAAATGTAAATGGCAATTGCAAAACTATCTGTGAAGGTCCGTCTTAGTAAAACTTTCATGTGCACACTATGGTTCTTGGCAAAAAAATGGACAGCTGATGAGTAGGTATTGAAGAAATTCTTGAGCAAATTTATGGTTCATATGAGGCTTTTCCAGTGGTTTTCATTCCTTTTCCCAGTTCTCTGAAACTTTCGAACATCCAATTAGGAAGTCCAAAAAGCACATTTGACCTTTGCAACAAAATGCATATTTATATAGTAAATATTCCATTTAAAAACTCTGCAGAAATAGTTTTTTATAAATTATTTAGAGAACAATATGAATAATAAAATGATGTTTGGAATCATTAGTTTAATGGGGGGAAAAAGGGCAAAATTCACTGAATAAATTGTTTGCCCACTCCTAGTTCCATAATGAATTTTGGTTTTCATTTTTTTATTTGTAGAATATACCTTATACTCTTTCAAGTTTTAGTAGTGGAAGAATAACACAAAATAACAGCTTTCATATGGTATTTTTATGTTTTGTCGATTCTTGAAAGTCACTTGATAGTTTGGGTGCCCGTGTTTTAAAGGTGTCTTAAGTATAATTTTACATAATGCAATTGTAATGCAGAAATTAGGGCATATATAGGAAATCGCTTGGATATGTAAAATGTCTTTAACGGTTATCTTTACCTCTTTGTTTTTCAAAGTCTTCTCTTCAAGAGTCCAGGTTCATGTTAAGGATTCAGGTAGGCTCACTTGCTTAAGAATTTTAAAGGAAACATTCTAAATAACCCAGTAACAGTACAGTTCTTGTCATCTTCATAATTTCTTGGCTACTAATATAAATTGCACCCCTGCACTGAAGATATTGGAGATTTGCATAAATGAACATTTTCATGGAACTTAGAATAGCTGATGCTTTGGCTATTGTCCAAATTGTCATTCTAATACAAATATATTGCTCTCTAAAGAGCAGTATTTTGAAAAATGGCTTCTAAAACTTGATCCCTCAAACACAGCTAGCTTGATTTTCAGTCACTCACTGAAGTCAATGACCCTACTAATCAAGTTTGAAGTTAAATCCACTTTCGAGTTCTTAAATACCTAAATGAGAACTTCAAATTCTATCTCCTTTGATTATTGCCAGTGTGAAAATAACGGCCATATGTTTTAGGTAGTGACTGACTACTGAAGGGAAAATTAACACAAGTGATATCATATTGATGCTGTAGTGCTCATAAAATGAGATGAGATTCTCAGAACATGACACTACATTGTAATAATGGGAACGCAGCACGTTGCAAGGGATGAGTAAAACCATGGTCAAGCAGAGAAAGAATTAAGTAATGGGCCAAACTGTGTCACATCCTCTGCGCTCTTAGGTGTGAATCATTAACATTACTTTTCCTTTTTCAAGGTTTTTCTTAAGGAATTTCATAAGGAAAACCAAAATATAATGCTAGCGATTCAATTTAATCATCATTATTTAGGAGGTGCCAAAAAAAAGAAAACAGAGGACTTTAAAATGGGGTGATTTTGTTGCTGTTGTTACCCAGCCAAATAGACTGTGATTGACCTGGGTGAAGTCAGCAAAGGAGTGTAAAGGCCTGGGGAAAAGTGTTCATAGTGTAGCAGGAAAGCGCTATGTGACCAACTACAAACACACACCTGTAACTTCAGAATTTTGTACAACAGTGTGCTTCAAATTACTTATCGAGGTTCAGTAGGGTTCGCTGTATGTGAGCAAAGTATGATTTATTACCCCAGAGTATTTTGTTATAATAGTTCTTCAAAGTCTATAACATTGTAATTAGATGTCTTCATTTTTTTTCAAAAAGTTTTATCTGTCGGTGACAGACTTCTCTGTTTATTGTTGTCAGACCAAACCTGCACACATCTGGCACGTTGTCGTGTGCCCTCTGGCATTGCTCTTCTTTAGAATGCAAAAGGAATTGTCGTACATGGCACGAAGGCTGACAGTGGTGTGCAGTGTTACCAGCAACACCAGCAGGGTAACATTCCTCCCAGTAATTTTAATACACCAACAAATTTAAAGGAGGTCAATATGAACTACAGAATGCCCTAAAATGTAGGGAAGAGATACGGAGCAAAATTATACAAGAAATGAATCAACTTTTTGTATATCTGACCTAACGGCTCTTCTGGGCTGGGAATGGGGCTTTCCTTACACAGGCTCAGGTGAATCCTTTGCACTGATTCTGTTACACTACCATGAATAAATAAAAAATGTAAAATGAATGATGCTTACCAATCCCAAATACTTGTTTGAAATACTTTTAAACCTTTTAAAACGTCACCTTAAAATCATAGATGAATTTAGAACAATTAGTCCCACTAAATTCAACAAGGTTTCAAATTCCGAGTGTCTAATGAGCGTCTCATGTCCGGTTCTGGAGAGTCAGGGCTGGGGCAGTAATGGCTCCCAGCTGCTCCCTGCTGGGCTCGGAGCCCTCGCTGACCTCGGGAATTCAGCTGAAATGCAGCTTTTTCTATGTGTATGAATCATGTGAAATAGGGACATGTCACCACAGAGTGAGTTAAAAAGAAACCCCACCAAAAAAGCCAACCTCTTCTATGTTGCAGCAGAATCATACTCCTAACTTCATTAAATTCCTAGGTTTTTGTAACAGGAGAGTCTTTTTGTTTCTGCCTATATGCATATGTCTGCCACCCTTCTAAAGTGTTGTTTTTACAATGTGTGGAGTGAATGCCCTAGTGTCCCTGTCTGTCTTTAAAATAACAAAAACCAGGTGTCATGCATTAAGAGAGGAAACTTGAAGGATCCTATTGCAAATGATATACAGCAATAAATTAGAAACAACTAAGTCCAGACAAAAGGCAAAAAGAAAATATAGAATACTGAGTGGATTTGATACTAAATTATTGGGGAGTCAACTGATAAGTATTTTCTTAGGGTGAATTTCACAACAAAGCAATTAATAAAAGGAATTAAAATATGCAGTCTGCATCTGGCTTCGGATTGAGCACGGTAGACGTATCCTCTCTAATTCACGGTTGAGAATAGACACTACTGATTGTTTCAGCAGGCAGTGAGATTTGTGTAAGCAGACTTAACAAGTTTATCAGTTTATCTTCTACAGAAATGTAACCGTGTATCAGTATCTTAAGCCTTTAAAAGAGATTTCTCTGATCATGGATGTCAAATTTCATGAAATTTAATTATTTTCAAAGTAGAGAAATCTTCCCTAAATGCTAATGGGGGACCATTTAAAATGCACAAAGTTAGCAAAACCGTGTGTTTCTATGACCTACTTGTAATGCAGACCCAAGAGATTTTCATGCTGAAGTGCTGTCTTTGTCGATGGGACGTCTGGCCGAGCTGCAGGGATTCCCTTTGTGCCAGCTCCCCGGGGACACAGAGCCTCTTAGATCTCTGGTGATGCCTGTTGCTCTGGTTTGTTTTGTGGTGTTTTCATGTTTTATGTTTTTACTTCTATAAAAAGCTGTGTTCTGAAATGACGCCTGTTTGTGTATACGTTTGAGCCACTGTTTTTTTGTTTTTCAGAATAGCACTCCGTCCACACACTGGGGTGTTAGAAGGGCGAGTGCTTTGTTTAAAGGCGCCGTTCTCAAAGTGGTTGTTCAGAGGTATTTGAAAATAATCAGGTGCAATTTTTTATATTATTTGTGATATGCTGGTTAATTTTATCACCAGGATATTCACCATTTGAAACAGTTTGCAGGAGCATAGCTGGTGTATATGTTTTCCAAGTTCAAAGGATCTTCATTCTAATCCATACCTATTTTTTTTTTCTATAAAAGGCTACAAATTCACCAAATTAAAGGTTCCAAACGCTGCTTCTTGTAGATGGTGACAGTATTGTAAAAGCTCTGACCCGAGAACTCAGACCCCTCACCTTTACTGGCCCGTGTGTTGTTGCGAAGGGTTCAGCCACCCAGTGTGCATGTAGAGTTCCCAGGCTGGCAGTGACATAGCGATCCTCGACCAAATCTGTGGCTGTCATTGAAAAAACAGCCATAAGTTACAGATGTTATTAATATTTTCTGTGAGATATTTTGGGAACGCTTGTAGTCCCATCCTTTCAATTCCGCTCACGTGCCTCACCGATGCAGAGCTGCTGACGGCCTCTACTTTTGGTTGCATTTGTGCAGGAGATGAGCTTTTTCTGGCTAACGCAGACAGCCAAATACATTGGAAATCCTGCTCTTTCTGTGCCGTGCTCAATAATGGAAAATAATATGAATTGGAACAAGCTTATTCAATCCTTCAGACATGTATCATGTTTCTCAGGAACTGGCCAGAAATAGCTAAATAAATTACACTAGAGTCTTCAAAGGAGAAGTGTTTTCCTACCATTTGAATTCAGTCAGTATCTTGCATAGCTAAACAAATACCAGGTGTGAGTTTCAATGAGAAACACACAGTTCAAAAGTTTGAAGCTGATTCACACACCAGTGGCCAGGCTGAAATACGAGGCTTGAACTTATTATCCCCATGTAAGGAGTTTCCTGGTCTCAGCTCCCCAGACGGGAGCGCCGGGGAGGAGATGGCTCTGCAGGCGAGGAATGCGCCAGGGTTGGAAGGCATGCTGTAATGTAAACCAGATTTCCCATCATCTGGGGGATGGAGCTTTACAAGAACTGCACTGTTGCAGTCACCAACCACTTCAGTATCCAGTAGTAAGCTGAGAAATCCTGAGCCTAAGCAGCTCCTGCAGTGTTGATGGCCAGGAATGGGCCTGGAGAGCACCCGGGGAGTCGTTCAGCAGAGCCCCTCGCAGTTCAGAGGCAGCAAGCAGTACATAAAGCAACAATAAAAGCATCGTTCCTTCATTATCCTGCCTTTCCCACCTCCCACTTGTGTCCCAAGAGCCACCAAACATTCCCAGCACCTAATTTCCCAGTGCTAAAAGAAAAAGAAAAGAAAAAAAGCCAACTGCAGAACAAAGAAAAGGCTCCGATTCTGCGTGGGGGTTTCTGCTGCACTCGCCCCATTAGGGGCTGCTGGCACTGAGCTGCTGGGGCAGCGGGGCTGCCTGCCCCGAGTCCTTTGCCTGGAAACAATGTGGGTTTACTGCTTGTCTGCATTCACTTTCTGGCAAATGCCTTTCGTTTTATATTAACATCGGTATGGTTTTTTTTAGGAGACAGAATTTTTCACCTATCTTAAGGCTTTTTATTACTGCTTATCTGTAGTTTCTGAGTATGCTCCCTACATGATGGATTGGCAGAAGATTTCTGTGGGGTTTCTGACTCTATTATCCAGCAGTGAGCTCTTGGAGAAAGTAAATTTGGAATTCATGGTGATGACTTGTCATAGCAGGGTTTGGCTGTGAGCTGTGTGTCTTCAGATCACATTCCTTATGTTGTAAATAAAAAAATATATCTGGAGAAATAAAAGGCTTATAGGAATAAATATGCCTAGAATATATTCACTTAGTAACTCAAAATGAACAATACAGCTGAACTGTAAGCTGCACACAAAGAAGTTGCCACAAAGTGAATTAGATTGTTTATTGTTGTTTTGATGAAACTATATCTAATTAGGTTCTTAATATAATATATGAGTACCTGAATTCTGTAGTTCATTCAAATGAGATCCAATAAAATCTTAATTAGGCACTGTGTTCCCGTGTATTTCATAAGCTATGTATCTTTACCAAAAAACTATCCAAATATTTGAAAGAGTTAAAAACAGAGCGAAAAACTTTTTATTTGAAAACAGGCAGCCGTAAAACCTCATCTTGCAAACATTTGCTCATATTATGTCTCATAAGAAATGCCATTTATTTTAAATCATTGTGGTAAGTGCTGAAAACTGAGCAGGTTTGTGCAATCCATTAGTAAACTTGAGCCCTAAAGAGCCAAATACAGAAGCAGAGAATTCAGTCTTGACTAATACATTTTAGATTTCTCTAAAACAGTTTCAGATCACTTTTGTTCATGCAAATACAAAATTTCAATTGTTTTATTGTAAAAAGAGCATTATAAAATACATAGATAGGTTTTAGAGTTAAGAAACTACGATATATTACAGAAAGGTACATAAAAACCATCTGAAGCGTGATAAATTGTAGAACACCTTTGAAATATCTACAATGTAATGGATGCTCCAGCTTCTTTCCAGGCTCTCATTCTCTCACTGCTGAATAGAGCTCAATGAAGAATCTGATCAGGTATTGTATTAAATTTCACTTCCTTGCTTTGTTGGCTCAAAAGGCTGGGCAACAAGGGAGCAGTCATGCCAAGCTGGGCTATGGGCAGGGAAATGCCATCGAATGTAACTGTGGGATCTTGCTTAGGACGATCCAAATTGTTAGAACAAACTTGTAAGGTCGTGACTAATGGAATGTCAGTGTAAAACTGTGGGACAGCGAATGAGGCGCTCTTAATTGTGGAATATAGCTGATGAATGGGAAATGTGAAGAACTACCTAGATTAGCAGCTAAAGGCTCTGAAATGATCTGCTCTGCAATAGTGAATGTGACTGGAGCTTTTGCATTTATGAGGTTTGTTGGCAGCGCTTCTCCGAATAGGGTATGGTATACACAGTGTGTTCTTTGTGTATCTCTCTGTCATAGTTAATGAGATTTAATATATGCACACCGAGGATGTATTGTATCTGTAGGTACAGATAGAATTGCACAGCTTTGCAAACTTTCCCTGATGTTACCCATCTTTCTTTTGAATCTGCAAGATCAGTCTATGCAGCATGGGTAGCAGACTAAAGAGAGAAACGTACCTTTGTTCTTGCTCTCAGTTTGTGTGTTCACTCTCAGTTGATATATTCATTGTAAAATATCACCCTAGCACTTACAAAATAAAAAAAATTAAGTATTTTTTGCTTTTTAAAAAAAGTTTTCTTTGTGAACATGGAGTGATAGAGCTATTTTAATACATAGATGTACAGCAAGAAGATGTGATTTAAAGGCCCAGTTTACTACCCTGCATTTACCTCAGTATTGCACAAGTCCCAGCCCAGTGTTATAACTCTATAGTTCCTCAATTATGATAGGCTGGGGAATCTGTCCTTTTAGATATGCTGATATTTCAGTGTTTATTTTTAACCCTTTATTCTGAATCTGACTTTTCTGCAGCTATAGACAACCTGGAGTTCATTCTTCTGAAAATAAGCAGATTCCACCCCATTGATTTCAGTTGCTTTGTTTGTGGCAATTTGAGCTCTAACATCCATTTCTGACAAGTACTAAGCTGAACTCTTGGCCTTGCTGGTAGAAATCTCTCAAAGACATTTTTACTTCACAAATGCATGGATGTGGGTAGGTATGTACTCCAAATATTTCATCAAAATGGGCTTTTTAGAACTGGCCAGGAGGAGACACTGAATTCTCGTTGCACTCAGAATTTGGAGATCTGACCAGGCAGCACCTAAGATGAATCTAAAGGAGACTCAGGCATCAGTGGGTACGATACTATAGTCCTTTGGAAGAGCTGTGTCTTTTAACAAAAACCCTAACAAACCAACAAGTGAAGCTATCATGGAGAATGGTGCTGCTGCCAGATTTAATGTACATTCCTACTAGTTATAATCTTTATTCAAGAGAACAGGACATTTGCATTAAATTCTCTTTGCTACTGCAGAAATGAAGAGTATCTCCATACGGAGACCTCCTGAAGCTTTGTTAGCGTGTAGAAACTAGTGCAAATAGTGCCAGGGAGAGGACAGTGCTGACCGCAGCTGACGGACATTTTGCTGGGAGACAATTTGCAGGGTTCCATCACACCGTTTTTGCTATAAAGCCCTAGCTGGGTGTTATGGTTGATGTCACTGGATACAAAAAAGTTATTTATAGATAGTTGGAAACTCAGGCTTCACATTTAACAGAATAGAGTAACCACAAGGCTACTAAGCCATACTTCTTCTAGTCTCATATGTATTTTCTTTTCATTAGATTAGTTTTGATAGAAGGTGGAGTGGCTTCCCCTTTCTCCCAGTACATACAGAGGTGGAGCATTGGTTGTGACAATAGTGGAATATACGGTTAAGTTTCCCTGTAGAGAGACCATAAGTGGTTCTCTGCTGGCTTATGAAAACTTGAGTATTACACAAGAACTAAAAAATTACTCGCACAATCTGGGCTAGTAACAGTCTAACAGAGAAATTTCAGTTCAAATTTTCCGAACATCATAAGGCTTCTAGGTAGAAAAGTTTTGGCATAATGAGATTGACTTAGATTTTGAGTTTAACCCGGGTGAAATCAGCAGAGATTGATACCCTTCTTCCCTCCCCCCATGGCATTACAAATGAGGATCAGCTGCTGTGTGATGAGACTCACCTGGGGGCTCAGGCTTTGTCTGTAAGAAGCTGAGGAAGCAGGTGGTGTGTGCTCTTGTGGAGGCTTGTTTATGAAGAAAGGAGTTCCTCCAGGTAAGCTGGTTGAGGAGCTGTTATTTCTTAAGAAATAAAAATGTCTGTTCTTGCTCTCTGATGTTGTGATGTGCATATATACATATCTTTTATTTATGAATACATATATGTGTATTTAATATGTAATGGAGAGCGAGTCAAGGTGATTTTTCTTGGCTGTACAGCTTGAGATGCTTGCACTTACTGCTTTGAGCTGCTTAAGAGGGCTAGACAGTAGAATCTGAGCTTTTTTCCCCCTAATTATTGTAGACCTAATACAGAAAAAAAAAAAAAGCAGATTTGTATTTTCTTGGAGTAAGAATGTTATTTGTGCTGCTGATAGGAATTATGGTGGAAACATGCCTGCCCTGTTATAGAATGTTCAGGTTATTTGTATCATAAGAGTCAGATGACTACTAGCACAAGGCATGTTTTCTTCCTCAAAGCCTTTGCCTTAAAAACTATGGTGGAAATTGGACCGTAGGGGATGATGTAAATGAGGCTTTTTATTTTTAAAGCAGAAGGGAAAAATTACTTAACACAGTTACAGTAAACAAGCTTGCGCTGCTATATAATGAGCAAATTTAATTGTACCTGAGTCCCACTACTTGTATATGCTATTGCTCATAAAATACTGTTAACTGAAATAACTAAATAGTAGCTAATTGTTGAGCTTTTCATCTTAAAATAATCAAATAAGTTGGTGTGGAAAGGACATAGTAGTTAAAGATGTGAATGGTATGATTTGGTAGTTAATTTGTTAAATGTGTCTGCTGCAGGTTCATATCAAAGGTTTTACATCAGAATTCATTGAGTAGGGTAACTTGGGGTATGTGAACTGAGCTCTTTTTGTTTCCTTTGTGCTGCATAGAGCGGTTAGCTGGAACGAGGTGTCTAAAAGCAGGGGTTTCATTAGGACATGCAGGGTGGCTGCGGGATCAGGCTGCCCCTGCGGTGCCACCGGGTGTCTCTGAACCCGCCTGCGGCGGGAGCCGCGAAGAGGAAAATCTGTGCTTTGGTGGAGCAAGTCTATGCGACACCAAGCAAATGGACTTTTAAATTCTGTATAAGTAGAGAAACTTAATGCTCCATGAAACCAGATAAATCTCAAACTTGTGAATGTAACTGAGCCAATGACTTTGGTTAAATACACAGTGCTGTCAGCCGAGACCTGTTCTTCTGCAGAAGAAGAGTAGGACTCAGAACCAGAAGGAAGCTGCTGTTTCTGGCTAATGTTTTGATGAATTCCCTCATTTCTCAGTGTTCGAAAGATGATTATTCTTGTCTCATGCTCAGTTCCTGGGAACATACCCAAATCTAGCCAGACACTGGAAAGGAGTATCAGTTGAAGAGCGGGGTCCTGGCTGCAGGCAGCTCCATGTGCTCCACAACCAGGTGAAGCCGGTCAGCTGCAGAACCGCAGCAGCTGGGGTTTGCCACTGCCCTAGGAAAGGGAGGAACCCACTCTCAACCTCCTTGAGTCATTCATCTGGAAAACAGGGTTAAAAAGGGCGGTTGAAGAATGAATGTTGAGATTATTTTGAAGATTTAAACCTGGGAAGACGGTGGTTTATTAGCAGGATGGCAATCATCACCATTCTGTTGTTAGCGCAGCAGATTTTTATGGAGTTAGCTTTTACAGCAGGGGCTTGCTATGGTAGTTTCTTTTCCTTTGCTTTTAAGCTGCTTAAGTGTTCCTGCGATATTGAGCTATGCTACACCTCTGGCACTGCCAGATGTGTCAGGATCATTATGACTTTTTGCTGACTTCTGTGTAATATAAACAGAAATACAATAGAGCAGACATTGAGATGGAACCAGTAACAGAGGCCGTAGCACACTGTTACTGCTATGGTTTGAGGTTAGCTTGTCCCTGCGAGGTGAAGGAGTTCCTGGAAAGAACATAAAATATGAATTATATAGTGCAGATATTTGTGCAAGGGAAAAATGGGTATTTTCAGCAAGTTTATCTGACCTTTTGGAGTTCAAGTGAAGTTTATATGTCCAGCTCATAGTCCATAAATTTTAAAGCAGAAAAAATGCACTTTCTCTTTTTTTTTTTTTTTGGTGTAATAAAGACATTCTACACTCTTTCAGTATAATTGTATTGTCAAATGGAGGGCTGTTCAAGTAATCAGCAACGTAATTAGGAAAGCTTTTCTGCTCGCTCTGTCTTCAGTTGAAATACAGTTCTGATTTCTAATGCTCTTTGCAGCAGGACAGTTTTCTTAAAAGAAAGGGAGGGGGAAAAAACCCAACCTTTAATGAGCAAGAGAGCCAAGGGAAACTGATACATTATATTTTTATAACTCTCTCAAAGGCAGCTTCAGCTTTCCATTTTTAGCAAATAAAAACCAGGTTATGAGACTTACAAATGTCTTATATGAAACTGATCTTTTCTTTCCCTTCCCATCCCCCTTGTTATTCCTCCCTTGGGAACTGCAGATTCCCATGCTTTAGGACATCTTATTTATTAAGAAAAGTTAAACTGATTAGTTGGAGAAAACTCTGCTTTGGAACTATACTGGCATGACTTGTAGAGGTTGGAAATGAGCAGGCGTGCTCTGAAGACTGTTTGATTCCCTCCACTGGGGATTTCTGTTGCATTTTAGGGAAAACTTCTCAGCTTTAGCATACTATGATTTATTTATTTCTAGACACTGTTAGCTATGCTTTTCTGCATATAAGATATTTGAGGCTTGTACTTGGAGCTGTCGATGAACAAGGGAGACTAAGAGTTTAAAGGAAAACTGGTGATTTTTGAGAGGAGGATATTGCTAATGAAAGAACAAGTTCCAATTTTTGCATCCCTTGGGGAAAAAAGAAAGAAAAAGTGGTAATAGAAACCAGTAGCGTGCTCAGAAACGTGTGATGGACCTGTAAAACTTTCCAGGGTTGTGCTCAAGGAGGTAAACAGCTTGTAAGGTTCAAAAAGCAGACAGGCCTGTGGGCTGCATGTGGTTGTCAGTAGGTGAGAGTGAGGACTCGGTGTGTCCCGTGCTGGGCTGTGATCTGCGCAGGACCGTGTCCATGTGAGATAGAAGAGCCAAGCGCTCAGTTTGAGCACACAAGTAATTTTACCCAATCTTTAACTGCTTTTGATCTGAATAACTATGTAGCCACAGGAAAATATGTTTACATTAATGCTTCCCATCTTAAATTCCCATATCTGCTCTGAAACAATGCCCCTAACAAATAAAGGAACTGTGGAACGTATGGTTGACTGACTGTCACATGTAATGTTTTTGGAAGCTGTAGATGCAGTGCCAGGCAGGAGAGAGTGAAATGGCAGCGAACAGGCTGTAACTTCATCTTGGAAACAGTTGGGATCAATGTACCAAACATACTGGGTAGGTGGTCAAACTGGTGTTGACTAATCTGCATGTTTAGCTTATAAGGTTCTGAAGAATAGCCCTTTTTATGAAAAGAGAAAGGATGTTTAAATCCTCTGCTGAGGTGTCTAAGTGTGACAGTAAGGAATCTTTAGTAACTCTTCCCTTGAGTGCTATGATTAAGAAAAATAATTATAAGCCAGCTTTGATGTATGCATTCTTAATAACTGAATAATAGAAGAGATATCAATCAATCAATCTTGCCTTCCTCACAAAACAGGGAAAATTTTCTTGCAGCTGAAGTCAGGTAGCATGGTGAGTTATCTTCTTTGTGCTATTAATTGTAGACGTTAATTTAAGCAGCTTATTATGCTTCTATTGTTGTGCTTGCAAGTGCATGGGGAAGAATGTGTTATTCGTTGCAATCTAGTAACTGAAAAGTGTCACGGAAGGACCTTCAGGAAAGGAATCGGGAGGGCTGTGAAGCGTTACCTGTTGCGCACTTACACTCATAGCACACATTGCAATGGAGTTTCAGGCCTGCAGTAATTTTTTGATCACACGGTATTCCATAAATGCTGCAGTGGACTTTCTGCTCTTAAACATACACTTGCAGCTCTTACCTTAGAGAAGTTCTGGATTGAGCTTGCAGGGATGAAAGGAACCAAAACCGGGAAAGCTTTCAGAAAGTGGGCAGGGCTTCTTATGTTCTGAATGAGCTGAAAGCTGCATGTGGCTTTACCCTTTCCTCCTTGTTCCTTGTGTCAGACAAGCTGAGGGAAAAGAATATTTCTAAGAATTGCTCTTATTCTGTATCATTTTAGATACTGATTGAAAAATATTCTTGCTGAAAGTTTAAAAAATGCTTTATTTCCTAAACTGTGCTTTGACAATTAGCAAATTCCAAAGCAAAGAACGTTCTCTGCTGATGGCTGCAAGTATCTTCTTAATTCACGAAGTGTGGTTAAAACAGAAGTATTTTAAATATTATTCGGCTGTGATTAAGCGTTGCTTTTGCACGTGGAAACTAGTAATGATTTAAAAAAAAAACAACACTTTTTTTTTCCCGTAGTTGCTTTGGAGACAAGGGCATTTTGATACCATTTACATTCCAAGTCGTGTGTAAATGCAACCTGATGAACATGTCTCAAATGTACGTGTAGCTCTCTAGTAGTAAAGGTTAGAACTCTGTTTGTTTCAACCATTATTTACACTGAGCGTAGTGGCACCAAACATGATCTATGAAATAGATCAGATTTTTTGCTAAATGGAGCATCCAGGAGATCATTCTGGGGAGAAGCCAGTGAATGTCAAGTGCCAACGATGCAGTACAAGATTGAAAGAACATCAAGGCATGACAAAACAGTGATATGTGAACCTGAATTCCTCTTGTTTGGCTCACAGATTACTCCAAGCTGACAGAAGTTGAATGACAAAAGCTACTAAGGAGAAACCAGTTCTAAAAGAAACAGCTCAGATGTTAAAGAACCAGAAAGGCAAATAGATGCAAAGGAAAAAAATGGTCTCAACATAAGGATCTAGTACATTTTCAAAATATTTTCATAGTATCTCCATGCTCATTAATGGTCAAGTATTGTAAACAAGAGCTGTTGACTGCTGAGTCAGTTCAGTTTAGGTGCTCCAATAAAGTCCTTTGAAAATCCACTCCTATCTGTGAGATCTAAAGAGCTACCCATAGCTTACAAATGGGAAAAGATGTCCCACTCCAAGGTGTAAATGCTGCTTTGATTCTTACTATTCATGAGTCAGTGGGTTTGCCTGTGAAAAAGACTAGGCAGAATTTGATTCTTTGTTTCAAAAAAAAGAAATTAAAAATTATGAGAAATATATAGTGAGCTTTCTGCAAAACAAACAGTCTCACACCTCAGAGGAGCAATGTGAATGTGCTCAAATGTTTACATTTTAAATTACTACCTTTCACAATGAACAATGGGAGACAAAAATGGCTCTGTTTCAAGTAATTAAAAAAATCTTTGCCCTTTTTAAAGTAAAGAAACTATATGAGTTCATGTTTATGAAGCTGAGCTCAGAAGCACTTGCTCTGCACAGTATTTCATATGCAATCCAGGTGAGTCAGGCCTGCTCTGTGGAGATTGCGGTTTTATTTGCATTTGCAGAATCGAAGGGCTCAGCTGCAGCTGATTTCTCAAAAATGTCAAGAGTTGATTGCGTTGCTGTTGTAGCTTTACTGAATGGTCCACTGCTGTTTCGAGAAAGAAACAATTTATTCTACTTTACAACACTATAGTAATAGTATTTTTTCCTGAATGGCAGTTTCTTAAATCCGAGAGGACTTCCAGTGGGGTTCCAGTTTTTCTTGTTTTCTCTTTCCTTTTGTACTTTGCAATAGAAATATTTTAAATACTTCATTTCTTTCATTGTTCAAATTCTGCGATACTGGGTTGTGTAAATGGAATTTTTAAAGCTCAAAAACTAGTGGTTTTCTTTTCTTTTCTCTTGTCAAACCACACATGCACAAACCTGAAAGCGAGTCTGTAATCTGCGAGTTAAACCTCTCTGAGATAGTGGTAACGTGCAAGACAGCTGCTTCGGCAGCTCCGTCAGCTTTGCGGTCTAAACTATGGTTTTCAAGCAACCTGCCTGTTGAATGGACAAAACAAACTTCCAGCCATGCTGGTGTAACACTAAGCAGAGCATAGAAAAACCCTGATGTTGCTGATTTAACAGTAAAGAATGTACAAACAAAGGGAAGTACCTCAAAGTATGTGCGTTCCTGCTGTGATGGAAGGTCTGAGGTAGCTCCTGGGGTCACCAGGTGCTGTCAGTGAGGTGGCAGCCAAAACGCTGTTTTCCTTGTTACTCTGGGCGCTTCCTACAGGCTACCAGTTGTCTATCGCTTCTCCCAGAACTTCGCAATAATATTGGCACTTGCTCTGTAAACAAGTGGCAAAACCATTTTATCTGGCTCAGTGTGTGTCAAAACACACTTGAGGTTTCCTTGATACGTGTGCAATTTTCCAGTGTCTAAAGATCCTATTGCTAAAATAGGACAGTCTTATTTTACAGTATTTTAAGGATACTTAAAGAGGTAATAAGAAAAAGAGATATTAAATCAGAATGTGAAGATGTTGCTGTTGGTTTTGTGTCTGTGTGATGTTTTGTTTTTTTTTTCTTGTTACTCTGGAGTTGTTTTTTCATTTTTATTTTTTTGTTTGTTTTTAATATGTGTTGTAAGACTGCATCCCTCAGGCGGGGAAACGTTTATCAAATAACTTATTCCTTGAACATGTTTTTTAGACGTAGAGAGGTGTTTAAATTGATTGCTCTGTATGGAAGTTATAGATGCTGATGTTCAGCCCAGTTGGGATTGTATTGGCTATTCATTGGCTTGAGATGCACCAGATCATTATTTTCTCTTTCTTTTCCAATAAGAGAGTCAAATAACTAGAGAACAACAGAGAATAATTTTATTCTTTGTTTGTATCTGTTGGTGCGAAACGAATATATTCGAAGGTGGGTCTATTCAGACTCTGTTTTGGGAATAAGGACGAGGTCATTGTTTGACCATGATTTCTAGGGGGAGACATCTCCCCAAGTTTCATCACTGGGTGCAGTGTGCACAGCTACACTGTCAGTAGTATTTTCTGTTGAATTAGTTATGTATATTGCTCTCAAATGAAACCCGGTCCTGCCTTCCCTTGACCGGGTCGGCACCTCGCTGCTGTCTCCTAGAAGTCGGATGTTCTTGCACACTTTTATCTTGGCATGTTCCTCCAGCAGGGCTCATACTATGTGTCTCATTTATAAGCAACTGTTGTTTCTATTCCTTGCACAGCAGGTTTTACTGTGCCATCCTGCAAAGGACAAAATTGCAAATGAAGCCATTAAGTTTGTACTCCATAAGAAGAGCAAGATATGGAGCTGGAAGAACACAGCTTACACGGTGCAGGCTGTTTTTTTCTTGGACATCGCTCAGAAATGAGAAATTTGCAGCATCCTCTTACGGATGGTCTATAGAATGACTTCTTAGTGGCAGTAAAGGGCTATGCGCTTTCCAGACTTATTTCAGGTGGCACTTCAATTAAATTTTGGCTGCCTATAGTTTGTTTACTTTGTTATTATTAGAGAAGATTTTCTCCCGGCAAACATTTAATCCTTGCCATCCACCACGCTTTGCAGCTGGGGAAGCCATTATAAATAATGATAGTGGCTTTTTAGTATACCTCTTAAAATTTTCAGGAACATGCCAGAATTTTAACCTTTAGATGTAACACGGTAATGATATGTCATCCCTAAATAATGAAATGCCAACTGCCTACTGAAAGTAGGATACACCTATTTTCAGCCTGAAAATCGTAATCAGTCCTTACAGTAGCTGAAGTTTCTCAGCAGGAGGGCTGTCCAGGCCTGTGCTATGGTGGAGAGCCAGGCAGCAGCCATAGGAGAAACTGGGTCTTTATGATCAAATTAAATAATAAAGAAAAAACACACACACACAAAATCCCACCTGCCTCATTAAGAGCTTTTTAATTTAAGACAATACTTGGTTACAGACATTTTAAAAGTTCCTTGTTGCTAATTGGTAGCTTCCAAACATGTTACAGTTCCCAAGTGGCTTTTCTTTTCAGGCAGAAAATGCATAGTAAAGTTGTTTTAATTGACTGATGGGTCAATAAGAAAATAATTTAGAATTTACTTTGGCAGTACTAGCGACTTCTGAATGTTTGATGTCCCTGCATGTCATCAATCTATTGTCTAAAAACTGTACTTTTTCTGTACTTTTTTTTCCCTGTAAGCACAGTTTTAAGCTGTTTTCAGGTTTCTATAGAGGATGGTATCTCTAGAAAAAGAAAGGCTTTAAAACGCAGGTTTCTTCCCACTAGGGTCTTAATCTTGAAGTACATTTAACAAAATTTATCAGAATAATTAGATCACCACTTAATTTCACTGTCAAATCTTCGTTTTTCTGGGAAACTGTCTTCTGTGCCTTCATGTTGTGTCATCTGTTATACTATAGGCAACACATTAGGGTATCCTTAACAAACTGAAGCTTTCCCATTCTCGAGGCAAGAGACTAGCAATGGCATCTTTGGGGCAGAGGAAATATTGTGAATTTCTTTGTTCAGATGTGGCAAGTGGATTTGTGGTTACTTAATACGGGGGGAGAGGGAAGCCCCTTGTGAACATCTTCATGCAACAAGACAACTTTCTTGCACCCTTAGACCAATCTGTACACCGCAATCTTAAATACACAGTTATGTAATAAAGCTATCAAATGGGAAATATAAATTTGAGTTCAGGAAAGCTTTACTAAAAGCTTTAATTCACTCTGCATTTATAGGAAAGATAAAGAACTTTCTTCACTTACTGTACATTTAGGCTACTTTTTTAGACTTGAACAACTACTGCTTTTTTGCTATTATCTTAAATTTTTTCATTTTCAAGTCTCTTTTTACTACTGTTTTGTTTATTTTTTCTTGGTAGGTCGAATAATCGGATGCAGGACTAACCTGATGCATGTTTAGATTCCATTGGGGCTGTGCAGTGGATATGTACTTTAATGACAGGACTATTTAACGTATCTAGAGTCATCACCGTTTCCATCATTGCTTCGCATGTAAATAATCTCTGGCTGCAGTGTGCCCTGTCACTGGGCCCCATAAGAAACGGAAAGTTATTGAGCTTGTTTACCACAGTGTGTCTTTAAGAAAAGGCCTGTATTTCCCTGCAAAATTATGCTAGCTGCCAAGCCTGTTGGATAAAGTAGGATTAAGTATATAAATATCTAGGAGCCACTGCTATAGCCAGAAGTTATTAGGGAGATAGTAGTTGAATGGTGTTAACTTAAAAAGGGTAAAGTCTTTATCCCCTAACTGACTGGGCTCTGTTTGCTTCAAGGAAAATCATTATATTGACTTTTTTTTTTTCCTAAAGAAAAATTTATGTAGTGGTCTTTCAGCATTTCAGTTTTTTAGAGTAGTTTGTTACATCTCCTCACCCACTTGTTGGGGAGGGAATGAGCAAATGGAGATACTTTCCGCAACCTCTTGATGTGTTCAGGATCAAATCAGCTGAAGAGCAACACTACAGAAGAGTTTAGAAACTGAACAATAATAGAACCAGCACAGTGAACCCAACCAGTGTATAATAACCTAAACAGAACTTGATTAAGAACAAATAAAAACATCTTTTGGAAGAATTTTTTAGCATATTTAAATAGCAATTTTACTCTTAATCTGGCAAACAAACAAATCCAATGGCATGGCTTCTCCTGTTAATCAGTGGAGCGTAGATTTAATACTCCTTTCAAATGGATAGGGCTGTCTCTTGAATCAAACAGCCTGCATAAAGGATGCTAATGTGAGCTGGCTGAAGTTTTTTCAGTAAATTTATTCCAATTACTTTCAATAACAATTTTAAAGTATTTTAGTCCTGAAATATTTGTGCACTGTTCCCCTTCATACTGACCTCCTGGTGTTACTTGATGCACCAAAGATTTCCTACAGGCATGATTTCTTCCTCACTAAGAGGAAGAATGTGGTTTGTTACTAAAAGATCCTCAGAAAGGTTGCCTGACAGTATTTGAGAATGAAGAGAGGTTGGCTTTCCTATGTATTTACTTCATTTTACTATTTTGACTACAGTTTTAAAATAGTGCTTTTAGATATGGGTGGCAGGTACAAATATCTGTATTTAGTCTCGTTCATGTATCTAAACTATCAATTATACTCTTGTGTTGTGTCAGAAGTGGTTATTCAATTAAGTGATTCTCAGAAAGTGCTTGGGATCTATTCCAAGACTTGTCCTTCTTGGTGTACAGTGGGAAGATAAACCTTCTGGTGAGTAGGAAGTCAACCTGCTGTTGACTTTAGTTCTCTTTTCAGTCTTGGGTAAAATAACTTCCTTTCACCTTATTTACATTGAATATCATGAGACTTTTATACATGTCTCCAAAGATTATCTGGGGTATTTTCATGCTGTACAGGTTATTGCACCATGATGTATCCAAGCCTTACGGAAAGTCAACGGGGTCCCTTCTGGTTTTGCAATTTCAGCGGAGGTTTGTAGAAAAGTTTCTGGTTTTGAATGTTTTTCTAAAAGCTCAAGAATGCCATGATAATGGCTTAAAAATGTTTTATAAGTGTCAGAAATAAAACTTATAAATCTAATTTATGCAATTCGTACACTTACAGTGGTATATAGTAAAATTATATGGGATGTAATTTATGGCTACAAATGTAAGCCACGATGTGCAAAGCAAAGAGAAACGTATTGCTCAAATATCTATGACCTAGTTGAGATACTGTATCGTAATAATAGCAATGCAGTGGCAGAAATCAGGATAGCCATGTGTGATGTGAGCAGGAAACATCGCCCAGTGACGGGATGTTTACACAGCAATCTGGTGTTTCTCAGTTTGCTGTTAAGCACAATGAGAGTTCTCAGAGATATTAGCTTTATTATTAGCTTTTCTTCAGAAATCTGATAGCTAAGGCTTGAATATAGAAAAATTCATAAGTACTTGACTCCAATTAGAAACTATAGTCGTTGAATAAGTAAGAAATAAGCATCTGGAAGAGCATTCTCAAGGCATTAGCAGTAATTTGTCAGGCAAAGGTGAGATTGCAGCAGATTGTCAGCTGTGACTTTTGGAAATGAAATTGTCAATATTGGATCCTGAAAGAGTTTATGAAGATTAAAGGACCTATTGTCACCTTCTTAAAAATTTCAGCCTTTTGATAAAATGGGTTGCTAATTATTTCAATAATATGTGGTATTCTGTTGTTAGCTGAGCTCAATAATAACTTCATACGTTAAAAATGACAGGTGCTTTAAATGTTTTCATAGTAAAAGGGCCCAAATTAACTGAAGCTGTAAAAGCCATATGCTTAAAAGTTTAAACTGCTCTGTTGACTCTTGAGACTGTGAAGCCTGTGTAGATCAGTCACGACCACATGAAACATTAATTTTGATTTGGTAGGCTGATGAAATCCTCCACTTCACCCCCTGAAACGAGACTGGAGAATGACACTAGGTTTTTACCTTTCTTTTAGTATCGCTTTCTATTAAGACTGTCTTTGTATAAAACATTTTACATGATATCTTCAGATAGCATAAATCATAGAGCTAGACCATTGTGAGAATGTATTATTGATTGCTCTTTGAAGCTCCTGATCACTTGCTGGCATGTATGTACAAAAAGAGTTAAGAAAGGGTGGAAGGTCTGGATGCCATGACACAGCCAAAATATGAAATAGGGTTTTCTGTGGTGACATAAGGACTGTGGTCTCTAGGTGTTTGGTGACAGGACATGCTGGCTGTTAGTAAGGCCGTTAATACAGCAGTGTGTTGCCAGTAATTGGAGTCTAGCCATGTCCAGCTTGTAATCCGTTGTATCAGTCTTCTGTCTGATGGATAATACATCTTTCCTTCTCTGATTTCTGGTGTTTTCAGGGTTGTTTCTTGGGTTTGGTTGGTCGGTTTTGGGGGTGGGTTTGGTTGGTGTGTGTTTGTTTTCCCCATCGTGGAGCCCACGTCCCCAGCAGTGCTGAGGGGCTCAGCTGTGCCCTGCGGTGGGGCCGTTGCAGAACCGGCTGGAACCGGCTGCATCCGGCCCAGGGCAGCCCCGCTCCTTCCTGACAGGGACCGGCTGCCTGGGCACGGACACCCCGTGCAGCCCGGCGGGACGTGGGACTTCAGCGTCGAGCTGCCTCGGTGGCAGCGGGCATGGACGGCCAGTGACTTCATGAAGTGGTACAATATATTTTTGGCCTCTAAAGATGAGTTCACACCTGCAAGCAAGCGCATTTGTGGCTTTTCTTATGCTGAACGCACCGTGTGGCCTGCAAAGCCGTTTAGGTGTTGGAACCAATTGGGTGCATTTGCAGCTGGCCTGGGATCACTCCTGAGATTCAGGTTTTCTGACTTGTCGTGTTTTTATCTCACTTACATTTTACATGCAATATGTTATACTTTTGCCAAACAGCTCAGGGTACTTCACTGCATAACTATGCTTGACATTTAAAATCGAAGATACTGTTCTGTGATTGTTTGGTAAGCTGTGCCTCAGTCCCAAGTAACGCAAAGAAATAACCTTATTTTCAGTGAGAGAGGCAATTTGTTGCTTTGGCTATATTTTCAGGTCAATCTTCACTCAGAACAGGAGAGCTAAGAGGTTGGGTGCCATTCTCCATCACCTAAACAAACTCCAATTGAATTCCCATAATATTTAAGAGTTGTTAGCACAAAACCAATTTAACTTCCAATATATTAATTTCTTACTGGTATGTAAGCACTGTAAAAGGCAAATATGCGAGTAAACGTGGAATTCTCTATTATTCTCATTATGGAATTGTATGGCAATGAGGTGGGTCTGCAGATATGTAATTACTTGTATTGCTTTGTATTTTTAAAGGGTAAGGATAAGGAAACAAGCTGAAAACAACGATGCAACCTAAGGGCTCACTGGCTTGAGCATCTGTTGGAACTGAAGCCTTTCATACAGTTTGTTTGGGTTTCTTTAGTCAAATGAGAGTCAAAATATTTCCATTTAATGAAAATCTGTTTATGTTGAACATATCTAGAAACTTGTCAATGTTTTGTAGGCAAACTTCTACATTTATAAAATAGGATGTTGTATACTCCCAGTCCAGTTGTTTGTTCCAGGATGGACAAAATCCTGAGAAACCTCAGGTTTTCTTGTTCCCAGCAGTGGAACAATTAGCCCGTAGTGACTCTCTTGTCACTTATCCCTGTTTAAGGTTTCACTGTGACCCTAAGAAAAGTCCCTGGAAATTGTTTCACTGAAAAGTAAGAAAAATGCACATGAAGTTTTGGTTCTGTCAAGACAATGCTGAATATCAGAGGAAAGCTTTGAAAGTTGTGACAAAATTTCCAGACGTATCTAGGATAACAAATCATAAACAGTTTCCAGGGTTTCATTTATTTGAAATATTCTCTTCAACAATACCTAAACCAAACCACAGAGCTGATACATCTGCAACATCTCTTGTCATACAAGTGTATACAAAGATGTTTGAAAGTATCAAGGGTATCATGAAGTTCTAGTTGAAAAAAAGAGGGAAATCTACAGTATACATGACCTGGTGGAACCTGAATAAGAAGTGAGAAGGGTTGTAGTACAACTGACCCATAATACAATTAAAGCCAGTTGCTTGCTTTCTTTTTGTGTGGAGGATGGTACTGTTAGTCTGTGCAGTCTGCCTGCAGCAGGGACCCTTGAGTCTCCAGCAATGTGGACATTTCTTTGCGAAGCTGAAATTTGTCCCAGTCTTTGCAAATTAATTGTTAATTACAAAGCAACTTACATGTTGTGGTAACACCTAAGTGCAGTCTCAGCCACGGGGTGTTTTAAGCCATAACCAATGCTTTAAAAGTACAAAGTATTCTTCAGAACTAGGAAACTGTTAGTTCTTAAAAAGACCATGTATACCATTACAAACCTTGCTGGAGTGAGTGAAGCCTGGTTTCACTTATCACAGGCTCTCTGGCACCTGATGCTAGTGATGCCTTCTCTCTTGAAGGTGACTAATAACAATCAAGAGCCATAAGATTTCATCATGATCTTCTGTGAGGAAGCGGTCACTTTTGAAGCTATCATAATTTAAACATTGAACTCATGTTTAAAGCATAAATTAGGGAATGATTAAGGTGCAAGTATTTAATGCTAGAAATGGCTGTAGTGCTTTATCTCTAGGGAGATGTGGTGAGCCTGCTGTTCTCAGAGATCAGTGTGTTATACACATTGCAAACGAAGTTTATTGAAGAGCAAGCTATTTCTGGAAGGGTTGGTTTGGTCTGAAGTGAAACAGAACTGCTGTGAACAATGATTTATGTAAGATGTTGCTGTGCTAACAATAATCATTTGGATTTGGAGAGTGAGGGGAAGGGGTGTTTAGGCTTCATTAGAGGAGCAAGTACAAGAGCGTTCTTGCTCTGAAATAGGTAGGGAGTATAATATGGTTGAATAAGACCAGGGAATGGTCATCAGGTTGCATTGCCCAGTGTCATAGAGAAGCCTTTCTTGCAAGTTTCACCTGTTTTTAGTTTATGTGTTTGGTGTGGCTTTTTGTTATTGTTGGGTTGGTTTGTTTGTTTTAATTCACCCCACACGCCTCTGCCTGGGAATTGTCAGGACTTGGTGATGGCAGTTTCCCTGCTTTGTGAGGAGCTTTGCTACATGGGCTATAGGGCTGCAACAGAACCTCAGAAGGTACCAGACAAGGTAGAAAAGGTACGTGCTCCCAATGAGAAAAGGTGCCTGAAATGAAGTTTGACTTAAAGGATAACGAAAGGACTGTGTTCTTTTTGCCCTCTCAACCAGTGCCAAAACTACCTATAACATGTTTTTTTCAAATTAATTTTCTTTTAGAAATTTGGGGGGGTGGGTAGGGAGGAGAGAACAGGATTACTCTTGATTAGAAAACAGAAATCTGCTTTCTAAATGACTGATGAGATCCAAGTAAGAGAAACTGGAGTTTTGTGGAACATTCCAGAAGTTCTTGTTCTTGGTCAGAAATTCTGTAGGGATCATAGCTTTAGTGGGAAACTGGTTTAAACTAATGTTATGTGGTGTTTCAGTTCAAAATATTCAGAAATATCTAGATGAGAAATGGTGGGAGCTGGTAATTCAATATGCTAGGGCAAAAAGGGATTAAAACTTCAAATATAGGTGCGCCTCTGTTCAAAGAGACAATCTTGAGGTTGGGATGAGGCCGGGGTCTTCAAATAATAGTAGTTAAATAAATGGATGTGCACTTGGGGAGGTAGTACTAAAAAGTTCAGATTTTAGGCTTAAAGGTCAAATATACTGCATAAAACCAAGCAAAATCATTCATATGAGAATAGATGAAGTACCTACTTACAGCTTTCTAGGACAGGCCACTAAATATGTTTTAATTGTGGCTGGTCAATAGTTACTTAATATGAGTAATCACAACCAAACTTTAACAGCTTCCTGCTAATGAATGGAGATTGTTAATGCCCATTTCTCTAAGGTCTCTTGCCCTCCCTTGCTCTGTTAGAATGGTTTCCTTAGTATTGCAATAGGAAGCTTTCAGAGACCTTCAGGAAATTATTCCTGATTACAAAGCTCGTGCTTACGGTACTAAAGTGGTCTCTTAGCCATGCATATGAAAATAATGTTATTTTTCATAGTAATTAATTTACTCACACCTTATGGCGATGTATGGAAAATCACTATGAAGACTGCTCAGGATATTTGCTGCAGTTGACATAATAATCCTCATTCTCTACTGAATCAATAGACAAAACTTTTCCAATCTCTCCTTTTCTTAATGAAGTTATTTCCCCTCCAACATTACCTCCTCTCTGCACTCCCGTACTAGTGGACTTTTGCCCTTTTTCCCCACTCAAAAAAGCAGTGGCAGAATTTTGAGTAGCATTTGGATACATCTTGGAGATAGACTTGCTTGTTTTCATATTAGTTTCAATAATTTTATATCTCGACACTTTTTTGGCCTGTCAGGGATTTTAGAGATACAACAAGTTCCAGCAAGAATTTCTGTCGTTAACCCAATAGGAGATCTCCTGGGAGTAGTTTTTAATCTGCTACATTGAAGTGCTCTTTGCCACTTCAAGAGATTTGGAAGCCCAGATAAACTCTTTGTATGTTCTCATTATCAAACACATATAATGACTGAAGGCACCTAATTTCTGTTAATGAAAACATCCAGATATTTTTTAAAAGGCTTTGAAAATATGACTCTGACATTAACCGCTTTTTCTTGACATCAAGATACATGAGGCTTCTTGGGAGGATTCTCTGTTGCTGTCTTGGAGTTATTTCAGGCATTACTAACTTCAGACTGGTGCAATGCATTGACATGTACATTGTAGGGAGAATGAATCTTTATGTAATTTCTTGGGAATTCTGTTCTGCTTTCTTAAAAGAAGACTTCATTATTCCACAAGGGTATATATAAAAAAGAAGTTTCTTACATGAGTAGCTGTTCGTCTGCATGTAAAACAAGCTGGGAGATTTAATCACTGTATGCAGAATATTAGCTACACTATGAGGTATTGAAAACTGGGATTCTTCTGGCTGCTCTTCCACTCAGAAGTGTGAGTGGACACTTGGGCTTAATTGGAAATGGAAAACACCTCATGAATAATATTTTGGGTGTCATTTGGTTATTAAGTCAAGCTTGCCAAATTATTTTGTTGGATTTATCCAAAAATATGATGTTTTAGAATGGGTTGGCATGACTAAGTAAAATACAAGTGTCCAAATAAAAACACTTGGTTGTTGTAAGAGAAAATTGAATGGGTGAGTGGCAGTGTAGTGCTGATGCCTTCAAGTATTAGAGCACAAATGCCCCATTTAGTAGCCCATGTAACACCAACAGGCAGTTGGTCTGATATCTTTCTCATGAGACATTTCCTCTCATGCTGCTATGTGCTATTACATGAATGAGACAGATTACTTGTTTTGCATTTAAAAAAAATGTAACGTTTTAATCAGCTCTTTTTTTCCTATTTGATAATTCTTGTTAGAACTTGTGGAGACAAAGAACTAAATGTTTTCCGAAGTATTTTCCATGAGCTTTACAAAGTGCACTAAGAAAGGACAGGCTATCTCTCTAAGTTAAGACAGCAATGAAGTTATTTTTGAGAGGGGTAATACCCTGTTGATATCCACTATTCTGAAGGTAGATCTTCCATGATGTGCACATTTTTTTTTCAAAGAATTGCTCCCATCCCAACAATGTGAAAATCTTCAAAGGCGCTTCTTCATCAATATGCAAATCTTCAAAAGGGGAATTACACAATAACAAGAAAACTCTCAAAGGGAAAGCGGTTACCCAAAGATGTAAAATTCTTTGTCAGGGACAGCTCCTCTGTGATTTAAAAGTTCTTCAAAGTGGAAATCACCTCGAGCAATGCAAATTCAGTGAATGCGAAATCAATGAGAATACTTCCTTGTGTAATCTTTAAAGTGGAAGTAAGTGTGTTCACTTGGGAAAATTTTAATAAATCACATTTTGAAGAATTGGTGCTGTATGTACAGTCCCATTACTGTAGGATGTGTTTAGGGTGGTATAGCTTTATGTTTACTAGAGGACTTTTTATCATGTCTATATCAGAAGGAGACTGGGGTACCAAACGGTACTATGAATGTTTTTTGTTAAGCTCTAAACAGGGGATTATGAACATGGAGTTAATTTAGCAATTATTTGTCATTTTTTAATATTTGTAACAGCAATAGATGTATTACTTGAATGTATTTTAGAAGCAACAACTCCAGCTTTGCAGGGACCGAAGTCTTGCTTGTATGACTACAAAAGGGACACTGGTGAGAGAATTTGTGTTGTCTCCCTTTTGTCCCAGGTGCTTGGTGACAGCATCCCTGTCCAGAGGCTCAGCCCCGAAGGCCAGGGAGGCATCACTGGCTGGCAAGCATCTCATTATGCGTATTTTTGCTTATGGCAGCTTTTAAATTTCCTAAAGAAGATGATTTGTTCCTTATAGCATTAGTCAAAACAAATATTTTATCCTGAAACTTTTGTGCTTACTAAATCACAGTAACGAGGTTTTTCTGGATAAGCAGCACAACACACTGATCCTTACTGCTGCCACTTGCTCTGTTCTCAGTCTGCTTTGAGATGTTTCAGTTCAGTTAAGGACTGGAACCTCCCAAAGGGGTATCTTTTGTTGTAGGACAGATGTGCTCTGTCACAAGAACGTTTGCACAGCTGGCTCCTGGGTGCAATCCTGACTTTACTAAGTGAAGTGTAGTTCTGTCACTGACATCAATAAAAGCCAGTGGCTCCTACTGTTTGGATTCATGTTGGAGTTTGCTTTGTAAAGCACCTAATGTGGTGTTTCCTATGAAGAGGGGCATCTTTAATAGCTATCAAGTCCTGAAATACTCTGGAACCCTCTTTGCTGTACCTATGCTGCAAGTCTGGTGCCTTTGCTAGACTGTGGTAACATCAGTCCTTGAGGGCATTAAAACAGTAGTTCTAATACGTGGTATAAATAGTCTAGTTGAGCAAGTATTACTTAGAGAGAAAGTTGTGTTTAGTTAACTGGCTTTTTACTAAGTTGTTGAACTCTGTTAATCGTATCTCCACTGTATGATGACTGCAACATATACCCCTTTATTTCAGTTTGATTTTTAAATACCACCCAGATGATTTCTGTTTGCTGTTTAAGGCTATGCTGAAAGAATATAAAGGAAGTCATTATTTGAGTTCTATTTAAGCTTGAGATTTATTCCATTTCCATAAACCTAAGACGACAGCCACTTTTCAAGATAATTCACATATTGTGCCTTTTTGCAAGCTTCCTGCATATGATATCTGAAACAGAAACAGTTTATAAAAAGATAAAGTAAATCCTTTTCAGCAAGTAGATATTACCCAAAATAACTGGAAGTTAATGCCCCTCTCAAATGATCTCTTAGATTTTGGGTTGTGTTGTCCTAAAGTGAAACACTAATTAAGTAATTAATAGTGGGGTGAACTAAAGAGTCTTTTTTAACTAGCAGTTATTTTAAGTCATAGCATTGATATGTTGAGTACACATCCTGTTCAAGCATGATTTTATTGTTTTAGAAAGCAGTTTATGGGTTCTGTGCATGTAAGATGACCTAGAGGTTAACAACTATTAAAGTTTCTTATTAAAAACTGAAGCGGTGTTGTATTAAAGCAGGAATCGTTCTGCACAGGAAATGTGGGCTGTTGTTACTGCTGTGTCCTATCTAAAAGACAGAAATGGATACTCCTCTGTATTAAACTTCTGACATGGTGGTTTAATCTCTACAGGGCAAATTTATTATTTTTGCATAATCACAGCTATTGTGGTTATTATATAGAAACATCATTCACACAAACATATAGTATTTTCTGAAATGCTGGACGTCTAGGGGAGAAAATTTGACAACTTTAATCTGAGGGATATTCCATATCAGGTGAGAATATTTTGAAGGTACAAAAGTTAATGCTGTTTTGCTTTGTAAACCTAAAAGGCAAAACAAAAACCCCGTGATGCCACGTTTGTGGTTTAAAGTGCAATATATGGGTGGAGAATCCTAGTCCTGAGTGTCTGGCAGATAATTCAGGCAGTCCCTTGATATTCTTAGTCCTAAAATATGCATGTAAAATGGCAACAAAAAATCAGGGGCATGGGAGAGCAGCTTTATTATAGTGTTGCAAAATACACAAGATCTTCAGCAAGACATCTTTTAATATAATGATTCTTTGTTCTTGAGAAGCACTTTCAGAACGTCTGCCCGTACCTCAAGGTCACTCTCGGTGGGGTGGCTCAGGTTTGATATTCCCAACCACAGAAGGGAAGGCAGTAGCAGCACATTCACTGCGAGAGCCTCAGGACCATGGCTGATAATGTCCTTCCTTCCAAAATACTGTGAATTCAATGATTTTCAGTCTTGCTGCAGAGAGGGCATTTATTTTATAGAGCTTAGAAGAGGACTGGGAAGTGAGGGCTGGAGAAGGGTTTGAAATAGGTGTTTTAGTGTGCTTAAAAGAGTTACTTCTATTGCTTTGATTTATGAGATGACGGTATTAAATAATTTCTGGGATTTCCGTTTTCTTTGTCAATACAGATGTGTTACTGCGCCTTTAAAACAACACAAAATATCCTGAAAAATTGAATTTTATAACATCAAAACATCTTCTTTCCTTAAAAATAAACAAATCTCTACCCCTAATCTCATGGGAGGCTTTGGTGCAGCTTCCCACTGCATCTTTCAGTCAGAGCTACCTGTATAAACAGGCTGATTGGAGCACAGTGGAACTGACACGATGACGGGTACAGGTTGTTATGCACAATGCTTTTTTTCCTACCTACTGATTTTTTTTGATGTACTTTTCTACTCATAAGCAGTGAAAAGATGTTTAGAGGTGCTGTTTTTATATGAATAATTAAACATGAATGTTTGGTTTCTTATTTTTAAAAATTATTTCAAACACCTTTGCATGCCGTTTGAAATGGAAGTCACCATGCGAAAGTACTCCCAATGTGAAAACAGGCCTTTGTCACCCACATGTCACCTGTTACAGGAATCAGAATTGTCTAGCTCATTGAGATATAACATAATCTGTTTAAAGTATCTGCCTTGCATTTGGGAAAACACACTGATTTTCTTCTCACAAACCTATAGTCAGTACCTGATAGGTCATGTTATTTTATTTGCCCAAATATAACTGGAAGCAATCTGATAGCTACAGATACATGCATGCATGCACACCAGATACAGAAGTGATTCTAAATTACTTTTCCCAAAAAATTCTTCCCCAACTTAGACCAGGACTTTGGAGGATATTGGTATTAAGGAGATTTTCTATCCAACAAGGAATACATTATTGATTCTTCCTTGTTCAGAGGTGATCAGAAATCATGACACAAAAGTGTCTGTGAACAGATTTCTGTGTGCAATTCATTTTGAACCTGCTGGTCCAATCTGTGGCTGGAGAGCACTTTTTAGACCAGCAGATGAGCCAAGTCTACTCTTAGTTTATAAAGCTGGCTTTATAAAGGTGGAGTGCTGCCTGACAGCAGGAATTGGTGAGGGCAGCTGTACTTTGCTTAGTCGGTTGTAAGAAGAGAGCGAGTTCTGCGTGTGCGCTTGGTTTCGTGGTGAGAGTGCGGTGTGAATAAGCCATGCAGCACTTCCAGTGCCAAGCATTTCATTTCTTTTTAGTATCACACTTCTGTGTGGTCAGAAATAACTACTCACTCTCTACCATCAAAAACGCATGTCTCAAACAACAGATCAAGCTGTTATTTCTGTTTGGAAATAGGAGTTATTTGAAACTCCACCTGCCAGGCCAATTGAGCTGCTCTTTTTCCTCTGTTTGCTGACCTATGTCTTGGACCTTAGCTCAATATGAGGGAAGATTTTACTACAGTGTTTAGCAAAATGAATAAGGCTGAAAAGTGTTTGAGCTGCAAAGTCCGCTTTGCTTGCTGTCCAGGGCTCAACTAAGTCTCAGTTTTGAATTGAAACCTCACAGTGAGTCAGTGATATTCTCCTGTCCTTCCTGTGTGTCATCTTTAGCACCTTAAGACAGACTTTAGTTAGGACTACTCTAAGGTCCCTGCAAGGATGATCAAAAGCTTTTGAAAATTACCTTTGATTAAACAATGACGTGTGGGTTTTATTCACAGTGGGTTATACAAGTGTTCAGAAAATGGTTTCAAAAGCAAATGAATAAAATGCTCTGCGTTTAGTAAGCATTGCTTTTTTACATTTCTTCTGTGTGAGAAAGTATTTGTTATGTATTTGTGTAGGATTTTCTTTGAGGAGATCAATTTAACACAAAGCGTAGTCTCTGGAGTATTTCATTTATGAGTGTCTGCAGGAATGTCATAGATATTTTGAATGCTCTATTAGTATTTTTAGAATGAAATATGTATTTTTAAAATATGTCAAAGAAATCTTCAAATGTAAGATATTGTACTTCATGCTTTAGGAAAGGATCTTCTATAATGTGTGTGTGCATGCCTGCTCCCTCTAAATAGATAAATAAAATATGGGGCTTTTAGAGAGGGATTTTGAGTTGGATGCTTTTGTTGTTGTTATTACACCAGTTAACATTAGTGTTTCATACAAGTTTGAATGACAAATTCACAGAAAGTCTCTGAAGAATGAACAGTCAAATCAGTTATACAAATATATATGTGTAGTTCTTTTCCTTAAAATATCTACATTTAACCAGCACCAGCATAGGAAAAGTCATCTTTACATTTTAAAACTGAGTTTGTTTGCTCTGAGAATTTGCAGTGCTAGGACATAAGGGCATTAATATAACCGTTGCAATAATGTAGTATTTTTAAATGCTACATGTGACAGTAAAGAAGGAAACTACCAATCAGTAATTACTGTAACTATGACATTTTTTTTCCTTAGGTGACCTTTCCTGTTCCCTAAAAACCTGGTCTGCTTGTAAATATAGTAGTACATAAGCACATATTTGCATGCCTTTCTTGTTCTCCACATTGACAGCGCAGTTCATAGCACTGATGGATTTGGTTATTTGTTCTGCACCTGTCTTTTGCAACAAAATATAATGATGTATTCTGAATTTAATATGTAAATTCATCTATTAAGTACTTGTGCTAGAAGATTGCTTTGCTTAAAGCACTGACATAAGTTGGTTCATGGCAGAGTTACTAATTTAACGTGATAGATAATTTTCATTTTAAAATAGTGCATTATTCCATTGGAGCACTGAATCTGGAAATGTTCATAACAATATTAAATACCCTCTAACAAAAACAAACAAACAAAAGACATCTTTGTGAAAAGCAGATCTGCCTTTCAATCGACATTTATAAATTCAGCTCCTGAGAGAACAGCAAGAGCAAATACTGTAGTAAGCAAACCTCGGTATTTATTTAGCTTTTTAAATTATTATTATTATTATTTTTAATTATCTGAATCTCTTTCCCTTTCTTGCTGGGACAATGAAGTGATGAGAAGCTTCAACTCTCTTAACTTTTCTGTTCAGTCCAAAGTAAGCATTGAATGATTTCAGATAGAAAACTGATGCTGCCTTGGCTTTCAAAAGTGTTCAGCGCCGGCTCTGTTCCTGATGGCTTTGCTGCAGTTATTTAGAGTTTTAGGTGACAAAGCCTCCAGCTTGCTGCAAGGAGCAGGAAAGCTGGTAATAAGATTCTCACTATTTTTGTTGCTTCTGGAAGCATTTGTTTGCAAACTTGGAAAAGTGAATTGATTTGCATTTTGAGGGCTATTTCTACAGTGAAGAGAGCTAGTTTTGGTTTTGAACAAAGGTTTGTTTTGACAGAAAACAGATACATGAAGAAAATGCTAATTTACAAAGATCTTGGCAGGGTTTTGAGTCTTCTTATTATTTTCTATTATACTGTTAGATAACTTCAAGTACATCTATCCTGTTTCTCTTTACAATGGATGCAAGAGACTGTAGTGTACTGTGATCAGACTTAATATTTGCTGAAAGTCAAAGTGTATATAAGTATTACTGCATGTGCAAAAGTTTGATTAACGTAATCTCTTGCTGAGGTTGGAGAACATTGTGAGCATAGAGTTGAAAATGTAGTGACAGCAATTATTGACTTATTGTGTTAATGATATGACAGCTTGTTATAAATTACCAGAGATTAATGGGATAAATAGTTGGTATAAAACCCCTTAAAACTGATGATATTTTATTTTCTTAACTTTTCTTCATAAATATGTATTTGAGACTGTAGGTATAGCTTCAACATACATTATTTCCACTTGCGGTGTAGGGAACAGCATGTATGTGATTTTTTTTTTTAAATGACTGGTATTAACAGATTCCTGTTGGTCATGCTCAATGATAATTGTTAGTTTGAGGGGCTGTAGAGGTGGAAATGAAGCTGATATCTCTTTGTCTTGCTGTACTCTTTGAAAACTTGTGCATTAGCTGTGTCACCATGCACCGTCGGCAGGCGTGAAAGAGTCAAACGTGTTGGAGAAGCAATATAGGCATTTGCTTCTGCTGAAGGGTTGTTGTTTTTGTGGACCATGAACATGGCTGTGCTGCTTTCAGATCATGCCATCATTACGGCTCTAGGATTTACCGCAGGCTAGGCTCTAGGATCTGAGGTTTGTTGTGTACCCTGATTTCTGCTAATGCAGAAATATAATTTTTTCTGATCTAGGTTTTTTTTAGTTCTGCGCAGCCAGTTTTAATCTAGGGACTTGGTGACTGCTTGTATCCTTGAGGGTTTTAGACTTGCGAACAACAGTCTTGGTTAGAACAGCTGTCCAAAGCAATGCGAGTCACCACAGCCTCACCTCAGGAAACCTCCGTTCGCAGGTTGCCCGCGTTGCTGCTGGTGCCAGCAGGAAAACACTCTTTGCAGTGATCACTTGAACTCAATCTTGGATATAGGTACAAAGTACATAAAAATATGAACAATTTCTTTATGGTGATACAAGAGAGCTCGCCTACTGGAATATCTTTTTGCTTTAACTTACTTTTATCTTTTTATATCTTGAGTTTTGTTTGTCTGTTTTCCCCCCTTACTCTGACAAAAGTGATCCTTCAGCAATAGGAGACACTGACTGCTGGTTTTACATCAGCCCACAGTCACCAGATCTGCTTTTAAGATGGCTTCTTTTAAGCTCTTCATTCTTTCAGAGGGTCACATTCGCCAAAACATCTTTTGCTACATCTGTTAGGCAGGAAGTTGCATGCTGTCTGAAGACGGCGCAGCAATGGTCTGCAGATTTGTGATGATGAGAAAAACTATCTGAATTCAAAAGGCTGCCTGTGATATATTTGAAGTGGGGAATCTTTTAAATGTGCAGCTACAACAGATAAGCATTTAAAAAAAGCACATCCTATCAACTTTTAATAGTTCTGTTGTTGATTATTGTTTTTTAGACGCCTGCTTAATGATGATGATTGCTGTCACCCCATATGAAAAATGAAGCTTTTCTGTTCATTAGTCTCAAAAATGCATCCACTAAAAAACAAAACCAAACATTTATAATTAAGCAATGCAGAGCGGAGCAAAAATTTCAGTGTTATAGTGCTTGACGAAGTTGATAGCTGAGTCATATTCCTAGTGATATAATTTCATGTCTTTATTTAAATGCATTAAATATGGTTGGCTAGAAAGTAATACGTCAGGTACTAAAGAACAATCAGGGTGCATTTTGTAAATCATTGATAGAAACAAGACAGACGTACATAAATGCTAATTAGTTGAGAGCTTCTGCAGTTTTCAGGACAAAAAGTTTCTATGTAAGCAAAGTCCGAAGACTGTTATTTCTAGAAGAATAGATACAAGATGATTAAAATATGTATTGGCAAGATAGATTGCTATTGACTATATAAGTTGAAAGATTGCTGTCAGAAACCTGTCAGATTGTGCCTATAAACTGTAAATGTATTATAAATAAATAACTTTTAAAAACTCTGTAAACCCCCCCATATGTTCCTCAGGAATTGCGGTGCCATGAAAGTTGTCAAATACTTGCATGCAAATACTTTAGTTTCGACATGAATCACTATTTCTAGCCTAAGGCTTCCCTTTCTTCCAGTCTCTTTACATCTTTATTCGAAGCTTTGTAATTTCCCTTATTCTTCAATTATATATTTGAAGTTCAGTGATTTTTATTTTTTCAAGCAAGAATAATGGTCTTGGCTATTAATTCTGCCACTTTACAAGGATAACTGTGAGTTTGTGAGGTGGTAAAAAAATTGCAAAATATCAGGGAGAAACAACTTCAGTGATTGTGTTCATAATTGGTTTTCAGTGTTATTGGCAAGGAAGAGCTGATCATGCGAACACCTTAGCAGTTAGGAAGGGAAACCAAGCAAAATCAGTTTTAATAGTCCAGATAGTATATATGTCCCCTGGGATTTTTTTGTATGTGATTACCTTGATTATGTATTTAGTTCATTCTTGGATGAGTTCTTATTAGAGGTCATGGAAATGGAGGGAAAGAGGGGGAAAAAAAGGTAGTTGTAGAGCCCTGCCTGGAGATGCTGGTCTCTTCAGATGTGACAGGGAAAGCACCACTGAAAAGATGCGGAAGCAAAGACAAAACATACTTGTACATACTTGGACTATTTTTTTCGAAAGATTAAAGTATTAACTGACTCTGTCTAGATCAGATGAGTAAAGTAGAATTATATCAAAGGCAAGGCAGGTGCCAGATAAGACAATGGGTTTCAGGAGATGTTGTGCTGCTGGAATGAGGCTGTAATGCTCCATACACCCACTTCTCTGGGCCTAGTATGATAATGTAATGTTCTTTTCCAGCAAGAACGAGCAATTTGCAATGCATGCGGTATGGTCTTTCACAGTAGTTACAGAGAATAATTCATAAATTTAGTTTTTATGATTCTGTCAAAGTTCAAAATATTACACAGTATGTCAGTTTTCAATATATAGCAATGATCAGCCTGGGTTTTCCCTATGTCACCTTTTTTTAAAACAAACAAACAGAAAAACATAAGTTTTGTTTCCAGCTTTTTGCCCCCTTTAGGTCTTAATTTAAGGACAGAAAAGCAGGCAGGATTAGCTTTGGATGGTAGGAGTATAGGAGGTGACAGTGGCATGCATTATTGTCCTGCATTTCTGATGCACCCAAGTCAGAATGCTGTTCTTGATCAGGACAATCACTCATACATTGTACGTGTGGGCTGTTTTAGCCACAGGGATTTATCCTGAACCGTTTTCCAAACATTCACTCACTAAACCATCAAAGACTGTACGAGTGATGAGTGTTTTATTATGCTGGTGAATGGTACATCTGAAAAGGGAGGGTATATTCTTAAAAATTCCATGCTGGAGAACTCTGAGAAGACACACGAGGTGGCTATCAGGTTTCTGAGGTAGATCTCTCTTCTGGGAGATGGCCTCCTTCATAAGATGTACTAAGAATACTTACTCTGGAATCTGAACTTTCCTGAGGGCGTTATCCCCTCCCTCTGTTCTTTTAGTTTAGAAAATTTCAATTTCTCACCTCATGTCCCATGGGGATACAGCTGGTGCCACTCTGCTTATATTTTTGTATCCAAGATAAATTCTTGAGATGCCACAGACTGAGCTGTATCATTCCCTTTCTTGATAGTTTTAAGAGAATTATATTTTGATGCTCCCCTTTACAATTCTCCATCACTCACAACGAATCAGAGATCTATAACCCAACCTAAATGTAAGCAGAACATTGTGGAACAAATAATTGTGATATTTGGTGTGGGCTTTTTTTTGCAAGCACTCTGTGCAGTATTTTCTTCCTATTCTAATCTTTCTAATCTTGACCTTATTATTAATATACTCAATTTGTCTTCCTGACTTGGAAAATTCTCCTTGCCTTAGGATTGCCTTAGGCCAGCAGAAGGGAACAAAGGGCCAGCAGACACAACCATCCCTGAAAATATTAATTGATATTTTACCACTTCTGAATAGTTAAATCCCAGAAGAATACATCACAATTTATTAGGGGTTTTTTTCCACATTTTTCAACATTACACAAATCTGTGTCTAGTGAGGAAAATGGGCACTTTTTACAGGCTGATGTAAGATACGTGTCTCCATGTATGTTCTAGGTTTTGATCCAATGAAGCTCGAAGAATCAGTGGTCATTCGTCCATTGAAGCTGCTTCCCCAGTGGATATTTTTTGCTATAAACATAATTGACTGAACAACTGCAACTCTGATATTGTAGACTCTAATCCTGAAAGTAGTCCTGGATGAGAAACAAACCATATTCTTGCATAATTCTGTTATGTCCCTGTCTGATATAGAATGGAAGCTTAAACGCATTTTTAAGAAGAAATGAGCTAAGTGTCTGTCAGAGAGAATTTAAAAAACAGAGAGTATTTTTTTTTTGTGGAAATGTTATCCCAAAGTCTCCTTTTTAGCATTTTGAATAAATGTAACTACTTCTACATTTATACAGTCCTAAAATTACAGTCAGCCCTTTGAAGGCAACAACGAGGCTGATGTGGCCCCCAGTGGAAATGAGTTTGACACCCCAGCCTAGAATGAATGGCTTGATGATGCTCTGATAACTGCTTGTAGTCTACAGTCATGACCAGCATTTTGATCATTAAAACATTATTAAAAGTACTTTTTTAGTTTTGTAACTTAACCACATTCAGAGTATTAACTGACACTTCTTCAACGCCCCACTGCACAGCATTACAGAAATAAGAGTTGGTCTAATAATATTCATGGACCTTAGGTTTGGAATTAGCATAATGGAAAGAGATCCTGAAAGCAAAATCATATTTCTGTGAGTGACCTATTACCAATCCGATTACATTTTGCATAGTAATTTAAATGAATTCCATTAGAAGTCTGGGTTGGTAAAGGGAAAAAATGGCTTATTGTTCATTTTGCATAATTGCGAAGCCAGCAATGGGCCGGAGTTTGTGCACACTGAGCCTGGGCCTGCTTGAAAGATGCTGTGGTTACGCAAATGTTAGAAACAGGGAGTACGTGTGGGCAGAAAAGATGAGCAGCAAAGCAAGCCTTTCGGAGACATTATGACTTTTTGATAACAAGGGTGGTTTGAATTCAGCTTGTGATAAAAGTTAGTAGTTTATAGGGGAGGGAGCACACGAGAACTGAAACAGCATTGAGGCTGCTGGTATTGTGAGTGGCGCTTTTGTCTTAAGAAAGGTGACTGCCAGGCTTCAGTATGTTTCTTTTACCAAGTACAATTGCTTTTTCTAGTAAAAATATTTCCTTGGAACAACTTTTATCTGATTATTGTGGAAGAGTTCAATCAATAAATTGCTGAGATTATCCATGAATAGAGGTGACTATACAGGGATGAAAGCAGTCTAAAAGAGTTTGATAATCTTGTCAAAAACTCAGATAAACCTCACTAAAATTCTTGTCTAGAACTAACATACAAAGTGAAGCTTTTAGGATATTTCAAGCTTTATTGATCTTTCGCACTGTTTGTAATAGAATATGCAATACTTTCACACACAGAAGTATGAGACAAATGAGACAAGTGATGAAACTGACCATGAAAATACATGCTTTAAAAACCATTCATTGCAATCAAAAGAACGATTTCTCTTTTAAAAGTGTCATGAGGTCATGGTTATCCTGCTGTATTCGGTGTTGGTGCAGCCTCACCTTGAGCACTGTGTGCAGTTCTGGGCCCCACAAGTTAATAAGGATGTCAAGGTCCTTGAATGTGTCCAGAGGACAAAGTGGTAAAAGGACTGGAAGGAATGTCCTACAAGGAGTGGCTGAGGACTCTGGATTTGTCTAGTTTGGAGAAAGGGAGGCTGAGGAACAACCTCCTGGCTCTCTACAGATTCCTGAGCAGGGGGAATGGGGAGGCAGGTGCTGATCTCTTCACGCTGGTGTTCAGTGACAGGGCATGTGGGAATGGTGCAAACCTGCACCCAGGACGGTTTAGACTGGACGTTAGGAAGCATTTCTTTCCTGAGAGGATGGTCAAACACTGGAACAGGCTTCCTAGAGAGGTGGTCAATGCTCCAAACCTGTCAGTGCTTAAGAACCATTTGGACAGTGCCCTTAATAACACGCTTTAACTTCTGGTCAGCACTGAAGTGATCAGGCAGTTGGACTGGGTGATCATTGCAGGTCCCTTCCAACTGGATTATTCTATTGTATCATGAGTGTTTCCTTTTCTTTGCAAACAAGACTTATGACCTTGCATATTGATATGATCAAACAATCCTTGGTCATTGTGTCTCAGCTGTTGATCATATATTGACTGTAATCATCTTAATTCACAGTTGCATGTGAATGGTAACTGTTCCCTGTTCTCTTTTAGTTCTGAATCAGTCTTTCTCTGTTGCTGAGTTGTTTACAAGGCCTTCTAAGTTCTTGTTTTCTATCATCGCTACTCCCACACTGATTTTTAATAAAGGCTGAAAGCAGGCTAGGTAATGTTGAACTGGAAGAGTGGTACAGATGCTCTGCTGCAGTGCATATACCAAGTGCTTGTGGGCCAGCAAAAGAGTCATTGGCTTGAAAACACTTGGTCAAAGGATGATCCAGATGTTAAAGTTGGAACAGCAGTCCCATCTTTACTTAGACCTACAGAAATATCATTTGGCAAGCAAAATCCTTGTATTCAGTAAACAGAGCTAGAAGGCTGCAGCAGAAAAGTGTGTAGCTAGGCAGTTATTGATCACCTGTAACACTCATGCTTACTTGTGCTCTGAAGGGACAGAACTGCATGTGAGGAGCTCCCGTAAATTCTTAAAATGTTGAGTTCGACTGATTTATGTACGTAAAATAGAACACTCTCAGCTGATATATTTACAGGGCAAAAAGTTGGAGTCTAGTTTCATTAACCACAGTGCAATTTTTTTTTCTGAAAATGAGTGTAATGTTTGAAATGAAGCATTAATTATTGTAACATCAAGGTAAAGGGAGCATTTTGTGACATCCATCTCGTTGTTCTATGTGAATGTTGCAGTGATTTACCTAGCTTATTTTTTCTTTTTATGTAAATGTTACGAAATTATGTAGTTTTGAGAACAACAGTGTTTATAAACAAAAAATATGTCCTGCCTCTTAAACAGCATTCATTTTGCAACAGCAATGAAATTGAAGAATCGGCTGTAAAACTTGGTGGAGTCAGCAGATACCTTTCCGTTGACTTCATAGGATGTTCAGATGTGCAATTAATTGATTGTATGTGTTCTTAGTGTATGAAACCCTGTGGAAATAAATTGGTAGTTGAGCCTGCCATCTGGGCAGCCTGACATCAATCTGACTACTCTAAGTTAAACCAAAGGAAAGCCTGTGTCTTGCAGCCTTAGTATTATCTTCTGGAAAATTCTGGAAACAATTCAATTGCTTGTACTCTGGGTATATGATGTATTTCAGCTCTTTGTCATGCTGAAGGCCAATTCTTCAAATCTTTCTCATTGTACTCAGAAAAAGCTCATCTCTGTCTAATTAAAACATTATGTTGCAGAAAAATCTGCTATGCCTTTTTACCCATAGCTCTGAAAGTCCATGTTCTAGTATAATCTTGGCTTTCTTGTGTTCTCTAGAGTCAGTTGTGTGTTAGTCGGTATTGATTCTTGGATCAGAAATCACTGTCACCATTATTTGGAGACAGCCCTTAATTCCTTTATATAGAAGAATTTCAGCTGATACCAAATCAAGAAAACAGCAGAACAAAAGTCAAAGCAACAGAAGAAAGAAAAGCCTGTTTGATAGGCTGAGGCTCCCAACTCTATAACTGCTCTGGAGAGTCTTTCTTTTGTCATAGCTGTGTTTTAGGCTGAAGAGATTGCTACTTTTTTTTTCTTTTAAATAGAGATGCTGTTTCTCTCATGTTTTTAGTGATGAGATATGAACTCAAAAATCCTTTGTAGACGCAAAACAAGCCTGTATGTGTTAATGCACATTTCTCTGTGTAGACCAGTGTTCTGCATTAATGGTAGCCTGCACTGGACACCTAAGGATGCATTTTGGGTGTTGTTTCAACTCCCAGTGGAAATGTGGATTTATCTTCCTACCTAGAGGTGAATTCAAATGTGCACATGTGTTTGGGTTTTATGTGTTGTTGTTTTAGTTTTGTTCTGTTCTGCCCCTCTGCACCTCCAGAGAATTTCCATTGTTTAATTGGGTAAATAATGAAAAAGCTAATGTTAAAGTTTGGGAGTTGAGCTTAAACTATGCTTGGCTACAACTGAAGACACTGGAAAGCAAAAGAGCCCAGCACTATTTTGCATAGACTCTTTCAGAAGCATACGTATCCCACTTAGGATTATGTTGGCAACACAACATGTAACATACTTGCTGAGCAGATGGCTGGGATGCTATGGTTCACGTCAGCTCAGCAGTCTACTGTATGGAATCTTACATCTTCTGCGTTCTCACCGCTGTGGTGTGATGAGTACATGCAGCCAGTCTGATTGCAGATTAGCCACTTCTAAAAATCTTAGAACCCAATCATTTCATTCTTGGCAAATCCCAGGCTGTAAAAGAAAACTTTTCAGCAATGGAGAGGACTTTTAGGTCTTCAGAGCAACTTGCTGACCTATAAATAATTCTCAGGAAGAATAAGCAATGCAAAATGGCCCAAGATAGTTTTGAACCTGAAAAGAATGGCAGTATTGGCTAGTAAACCCAGTTAACTGCATTACAATGGTCTTCTAGAGAGCAGAGCAAGAAGAAGGTATAACCTAATAACTTGGTCTAATCTAATCACAAACATCTGTGCCACTTTGACAGCTGTAGTTGAGGGGGTGGGAAGGAGTACTGAAAGCATTAAAACTTATTTGAATACTATAAAGAATTAAAAAAAAACCCTGCTAGAATGAATAATTTTTCCTTATTTGTCATATCAAGAGTCTGGAAGCTTAACAAATGTAACTTATTGTTTGTTTTCAACTGTGTGCTCAAAATAATTTGTAAATTATTACAGTAATGAGAGTGTGCCTAAATTCTTAGGCATATTGTGCCACGCAAGGTCTCCTTGATAAAAATGCATTTTTTGAGAAGTGTAGCTTATGAATATGGAAAGAGAGAGCACAGGAAGAACTAAATCATGCTAAACCTCTTGTTCCTTCCCATCTGTAAATAGTTGTAGAGGTTATGCTGGAAGCAGCGTCGAGTGTCATGTGTCTTCCTCAAAGTTGCCATAAGCTGCTAGTGGGTGAAGTTAGATGTGCTGAATATTTCACATAGCAACTTGCACTTACTTGAAATACTGTAAGGATTACTGGGTCTTCTAACCTTAAATTAGAGTCTCTTAAAAACCCAGTGTCTTAACTGTGTTCAGCTCTGCTGAAAAACAGGCAATTTGTTAGTGGCAATTAGGTGGTATTGAAACATGCATACTGTCAGTTAAACTATAGATTCCTTGCAGATACAGCAGCGTGCATGTAAGCGTTTCTTCTTTCTCAGTTCCCTTTGTTGTGTCCTGTTAGTAGCAGCACGTTTTAATTACAGTAAGCCGCCTCTGCCTCCTCCTGTGTGTTCTTACAATTCAGCCAAATGGCGCGGTGTAGTTTGACTGGTGATATTATTCTGCACTGAGATTTGTAAGAAACAACGGGTGAGAAGTACTGCTGGCAAAAAAAATCCTCTTCTATTTTTCAGAAAGAATCCTAAACAACTATTGTTATTTGTCTGCAAGGAGTAGTTTGAAATCAAAAGGGATGAAAACCTGAAAAGGCAACCTTTTATTTTACTGGGGAGGAGAAAGGGAAAACGGCACAATAGAACTAATTTTTCTTCTTTTTTTCTCTAGTTCCCATGTTTTGGTATCCAAATGCTCTGCACTGGATATTTTTTAGGGTTGTGTGGATGATTTTGGATAGGCTTCTGCTGATTTAGCTCTGGAAATTTTAGCCTTTCATTAGTTTTAACTGCTGAGTAAGGCATACAGGATACAAGAGGTTTTATTCCCAAGGTTTGGTTAGAACACTGCGCCACATCAAATACGAAGCCTATTTCAGCTCTTGATTCAATTGCCTAGTGCTGTCCTAACAGATGACAATGGGTTAATCTCCCAAAAAGCCTTTCCTGTATGCACAAGACAAAACAAGAAGCAGACTTTAAAGGCTTTAAGTATGGCTATAGTTAACTATAAACATCTGTTGCAAGATAAGGCATTTCCATTGGAAAAGTGAGCCCCTTTCCCCCATTTACAATGAAACCATTCTGAAAGTGGCATTTGGAAGGAGTCAGTTCTCCGTCTGGCAATAATCAGAATTAAGTGGTGGGGGTTGGGGAGTGAGTTGTCGGATCTTTCACCTCAAACTGACATTTATATAGCAATTCTATTTCTGCTACTGAAAGCCAAAACATACAAATCCATCTTATCCAGACCAGCAAGAAACAGGGAGCGAGTGATTATTTTTTTTCCCTTCCATTCTCTTTTTTTTTCCTGCCTCTGCTCTGCATCAACATTCATTTTGAATAATGAGAAAAGAATGATATTAGCAAACCTCTATCTATCTTCTAGAGTCTAGTAACATGACGTTTGAATTAAATCCAAGTAATACGTGGTGTAAGAATACGTTTTTAGGAATTCTTCCTGCTTGTTAAAGTCGAACCATAAAACATTTCAAGTTTTCTGCTTGTACTGTTGTCAATACATTGAAATGTTAGCCGAAGTGTCTTTTTGAGGAGAGATCCAAAAACTAATTGGTTCTGTTCCAAATCAAAAGCGAGAAGGCCATGAAAATAAAAGATCTAATTTGAAGGCTTTTTGGCAGTTAGTGATTTGTTAAATAGTTTCATTTTAATTGCTTTCAAAAGTGAAGGGAAAGGAGAAATCTTTTGTAATTCATGCTTCTAGAGAAAAAAACACAAAACCCACACAAATGTGGGAAATCAGGCTGTTAATATTAGAAGTTACAATGTGACTCACACAGTGCAAAATCTGCGATAGTACAAGCAGCAGAAACGGAGACAAAAGAAACAGATGTGCAAACTTCCTACTAGTTAAATTCCAGCTATTTAATCAACAGCAGGACTTGTCCTTTGTTTTGTGCTTCCTAGCTCAGAAACATCTCAATAGGAGGACATGAAAAGGTACTGCAAGAAAAGTGCCTTTACCATCTGCAACCCAGCGAATGCTTTAATAAAGCAATGTTCACAAAGTTGCCCACAGAGGTATAATGAGAGAGGGTAAACCAGCTGTAATTCAAAACTAGCAACCTGGTTAGGAACTTTCGTACAGCTGAGCCAGACAGAAACCTCGTTGTCTGACTTCATAAGCACTTACTCCAGATTCAAAGAGCTTTCTGAACTACGGGCAACAGAGTTATGCTCCTCAGACCAAAGCCAACTTGTAGGTTATTAATGTAATCAGAAAGTGGGATAATTGTTCTGTGACTTCTTTCACACTGGGAGAAGTCCCTAATGTTCTGTGGCATTACATCTGAAGATAACTGTCCTCTGTTAGCAGCTGGGGCTAGAGAAGCAAAACTGCATTTCGGTTATAAAGTAAGGAACCCCATAGCTGAGGTAAAAACACAATCTGTCACTACATACTGCCCTCTTTTCTAGTGTCGCACATAAATGTGCTGGATAGATTTCCAGACTTGCCATGTGATCTATAGACAAGATGAATCTCCTACCATGGAACAGGAGGCAGTTGGTGAAGTAGTGCTTTTTACATATTTCACGTGATCCTGGACTCTTTGGCATTTCCCTTTCAAGATTCAGGTGCAGAAGGCTGCTGAGTACAACCAAGAGCTCTGCCTCTTCCTTGCTTTCTTGACGATGTGGGAGCCCGCAGCAGCAGCAGCAACGTTCCTTCCTCTTCTGCGTCTCCTGCTGCACGTGCCCCACTGAAGGCTGGAGAGCAAAGGTAGGCAAGGTTTGCCCAATCTGGTTTGTCCTTCAGCCTATGGATGCATTGCCAGGTGAAATCACTGCGGAGTCTTGCCATACATAAGTAATTTGGAAAATCCCAGAAGGTAAAGCTGCCATTGTAGAACCGAGAGCCTGGTAGACTGACTGACTAAGGACAGGTCTCTTCACCCCGTCAGAAAAAGTGTTAGTGAAATTCGAAAACTTGGTGAAAAATTGATCTTGGATCATTGTTTGCCAGTGTTTTTTCTTCATTGCAATTTCCACGTTGCAATTATAAATTGACTTAGTTTTTAAGCAGAGGAGAAGACATTATCAGGTTGTGTCCTAATGGAGATTAATAATAATTTAAGTCTTGAAGTAATTAATAAACATTGTACATTATCAAACTAATAGTTAAGAGAAACACTAATATTTAAAGTGCTATCCATATGTTGTGCAAATTTTATCAATTGTTTGTGAAATTACAGGGTTGAAGGAAATTGTGCACAATTTCTGCTGAAACTTGTACTTATTTCTGTTATGTTATAGTGTGCAAATCTGCCAACTGACTGTAACACGAGTTGTATTGGTTTGAATTGTACAGTTCTGCATTTAAGAGCCCAACCAGTCCCAGGGGTCGTTCTGATGCACTCCAGCTTAGAAAAGAGCTTTTGAAAAACAGCCCTCATTTAGACGATGGCGCTAAAAGTGTGAACAACTTTCTTACTGATTTACAACAGGTCCCAAATCACTGCTAGTGATCCATATCACAGTTCTGTGACCATTAATCATTTAATTGTCACAAAACAAAGAGCCTCTTTCATGGAGAACTGTTTCACGTGCATGTATGTTTTATCACTCATTTTTACAGTGGGGGTGCTGCATATTGTTCCCTCTCGCTGAGAAACGCACAAGTCATCTATGTTCTTTGAAGCCTGTACTTTTTAGGCTAATTTGCTGAGGAAACAAAAATGGATTGTAGTGATATGTTCAAATATATTAATGAAGTTGCACAAACGTACAGGAGCAGCACATTTGGTCTTGATGATTTGGACATTTTTCCAAGCATATATACATAGTAAGCAACCTATTACATAATTTGTAAATACACAGTGTAGCATCAAATGGGACAATTGCAACAATACACATCAAAAGGTGTACTTTTTGTTTAATCATGATAATTGTTCTCACATCATATCAAATTTCCCCACATCCTCAATCTGACAGTAGAACTCATTTGAAGTTGCTGAGTTTTTCTCTGCAGTATCTCAACTGGATTTTTGCTGCGTTCTTTTGAAAATAGACAATAGAAAATAGACCTGACTTACTTGGGGGCAGATTTTGTGTTTGGCCTTGCCGTAAATGATCTTTAATGAAAAAGGTGAATATCAATGGACTTGTAAGATACAGGTCAACGTTTTCTAGTCCAGACTGTGCCTGTTGTGTGTGCAGTTCTGTTTAGTCCTTATGAGTCAATGAATTTATATATATACACAACCACATACACACACTGTCACACACCAACACACAGGGGAGGAAAACATAAAGGATTTAGAGACTGAGGAATGTAAAGAAGTGGAGGAAGTTTTCTCTGCCAAATTAAGAATTTGTATTTCAAAGCTGTGTGTTGTGATTTTGGACTGTTAACTCAATCCTGTATTATTTGCAGCAAGTAATGGTCTTTGCATTGCAATAAAAGCAATCTTGTAGCCTAAAAATAAAATTACTAAAAAAATAGAAATGTTCCTAGAATTAATTGACATTTTGCATGTCTTTTTAGTAACTGTTAATTTACCTAAATAATTAATACATTTCATTTTCTGTATTTCATCTTCAACAATGTAGTGCTTCTCTATCAACTTTTGTTATTAGTGCCTTTTTAGATTACCATTCTTTCTTCTACCATAGCTTGAGCAATGACACATACTGAGGATTTGAATTCTGATCAGATATGATTCTTCAATCCCTCTATAACTTTTGTCCTGTTCATGAACATAGACTGCTGCCAAGAAAAAAGACCATATCTTTTGAAGAGTCGCACAGCGATTTTCATTTGTGTTGGGATGCGTGTGATTTTTCTTGGGCTTCTGAGGGTTCCTATACACAGAAGGACATGGACTGAAAGATGGGTTTGCTGTAATGTGTTTCTCTCTCTGTTGTTTTTTTTTTTTTTAAATTTTCCTTTTGGAGCAAAGATCCCTTTTGTATTTAAGTCCAAGTGTTGAAAATGCTCTGTGCAGTTCATAGTGTCTCACAATATAAACTTCGATGCGTTTTGGAAGAAATGACAGAAACTTGTGAAGTTCAAGTTATGTTCCATTGTTATTCTCATTAGGTAAAGGCTGTTAAGAGTTGTTTCCTGCTGGAATTTCTTGGTCATATTAATAGACTACAGAGGAACAAAGAAGTTAGAAGAGCTCTGCTTCATAACTCTTGGAAGAATTTATTTTCAAGATTTATTAGCAAAATGACAATAAAGATATTGTAAACAAACCCCAAACTTCAGGCTTATTTTTGCCACCTCTGAGTACTGATCCTCTGATAATTTGGACAACTGTCTTGCAAGTGAACCATTAATTATGTGTTTTGAAATTTATTATTTCCTTTTCAAAGTCTTTCTTGCAAACATATATTGTTATATAGCTAACTCATCTGTGCGTATAATTAGTAAGTGTGAGTATAAATCCACATGCTCTAAAGTTCCTTTTGCAGACAATGTAACTACACAAGTCAGTGGTCATGAAGTATTCTGGCAGGGTTAGTCCACTGCCTTAGGAGCAAGAGGAGAAAAAAGGAACCATCTTTATTGGTAGATGGAGAATAGAAATCCTCTTCAAAGGAAACAATTTTCAAAGCCTACAGTCATAAGGATGCCAACTGCAGTGTGTTTGGCACCGGAGTTATCTGGAAAGCTAAGCACAATACTCAAATTTGATCACTATATTGCTCTACAAAGTTTTGCTTCATGTGTTTGTCATTACTGACTTTATTTAGTTTGAAAGGCATTTTCTTGTACTTGGCAACTTTTAGAAGGTATTGCACCATTTGGTTGTGTTTGGAGACCTGCCTTCTTTTAACACTGACAAGGTGACAATTTTGGCAGTCAAAATAAATGTAAGACAACACCTTTTTTTTTCTTAGGCATTGGGGTTTGGTTTGTGTGGTTGGGTTTTCCGTGTGTGTATGTTTGAAGTGGTGGGGTGTGGGTTTTCTTGGTTTCGCTGTTGTTTGTTTGTTTGTGGTGTTGGGTTTTTTTTTCTTGCCAGACAATTAATTTGGAAGCATTTTTCTAAACTATTTCTAGGGTGACCAGTTAAAGATGATGAATGAAAATATAGAACCAGAGACTGGAATACTTGGGGGTTATGAAGTAGGTTATGAGGTCTGGTGACCTGTTTTGCTGTCACATCAGAGAAAGTTTTACTGCAGTTATCAAGCTTCATTTTAAAAACCTGGAGATAACACTATCATAAGAATTGTCAACACTCCCTTTTAACTCCCAAATTACCTGACAGAGAATGAAATGCATTTTCTTCTGTCTCTGTGGATTATTTGGCTATAATACTTTTTTGGAAAATGATGTTATATTTTGCTTTCCTTGATTTTTGTAGCTTGTAGATAGACAACATTAGAAGTGACCTTCATGTAATAGCTGCAGCTGTGTGGTCCAAAGAAAAAAGTCTGGTAATTTTGAGACTGGGGGACTAGAAGAAAACTGTTATAATATCTGATGGCTGCAACTACAAATTTTGAGTGACTTGGTTAAGTGGGGAAAATGGAACTGAACAGAAGAAGAGTGTGCAAAAAAAAATGTAAAATATATTTTAGGTCATGGATCTTAGTTTAGAAGAATGTAAGGACAGGTTTGTTTCCATAGACAAAGAGCCTAGAGATGTTTTCGGTTGGATTTGGCCCAAACTGGTCGTATTTTGTAGGTAATATACTTGGTGCTTATAGACGAGGGATGAAACATAACAAACGCTATGCTAGATCATATTTACTCTGATTTAGTTTGGTCATTAGCTATTGTGTGTCTGTGATTTATTATTAAGAACAATAGAGACTTTAACAAATACAGAGGATACTTGATAACTGTGGTATGCTAAAGGAAAGAATAGTTTCTCAAAGTTTTCACAGAATTTACAGCAAGGCTGCTGAATTATTACCAGCTGAATTAACAGAGGGGGTTTTTTGTTGTTGTGCTGGATGTAAAGTACAGGAAATAGAGGAGACACAAGAGAACTTTTGTGGAGATTTTGATCAAACCACCAAGTATCCAAAAGTATTTCACTTGCTTCAAGTTAATGCTTTTGTAGGAGGGAAGAAGTGGAGAATGTTTATCAGCTCTTTTGTGAAAATATATCTAAGGCTTATTAAATGTTGATTCATGTTTTTTGTTCCACATTACGTATATTGTGTGTGTATATATAAATATACATACACACACGTCACCAAGATTATTTTCTTGTTCTTATTTCTCTATATTGTAAATAGGTTTGTGTATGTTCTATGCAGAAAAGTGGTGTGGTGTTTGGGTTTTTTTTTTTTCTTCTTATATCTGTTGGTTCTTCTCTATTCCTTACAATAATTTCTGTAACTGAGTAAACAGCATTATCTCTGACATAATAATATTTGCAGTCTTTTAAGTAAAGGGAAGTATGCACTGTTTCAAGAATCTGCTTGTTTATTAAAGCTTTTCTTTGTTGCATTATGATTACTTAAAAAGAATTGAATTAGATCTTATAATTGTTACTTTCAAACTAATGGAAAAGCTGTTTTTGCATGTTAGAAGTTATATTTTGAATTAGAATTGTGGTCCTGCTAATGAATGTAAATGTATGTAGTTTGGATTTCAGGGAAACGGTCCTCATTTACCTAAGCCTGTCCCAGATTTGAGGGAGATCTCTTACTTTTTTAGGGCGGTACGTGAGAAAGTGTTATAACCTATAATTTCTCTGAACTGTATTTTCCTGAAATATTTTCTAGGAGCTACGTGTGTGCTTTTCATTGCACAGAAGAGAAGGTGAAGCAGCCTGCTTAGAGGAATGGAATGGAATGGTTTTGCCTGGTTTGGAAAACTAATGATGCTAAAGGTAAGATGTTGAAAAACGTGTCACTGGCACTGTTTTATTTACTTAATTTCACGAAGATGTTTTCATCTTGCTATATTGAAGTTGTTGGTTTCTTGGAAAGAGGTACAAATTTAAGAAAGTCTATGAAACCCTAACTGCTGGATGAAGTCTCTGATATGCCTTTGACACTGGTGAAGGATGTTTCACACTCTTCTTACATACAGTGGGCCAGGTAATGGTCTACTTTATTCTTTGCTCGTGTTGGGATAAGAATGTATTGGAAGTTCCTACCCAAGACAAGGAGATATTACCATGCTGGTAGAATAATTCTTGAGACTGTACTGGACCAATTTATGAGACAAACTCAGAAGAGTGGCTTCTGATAAGGCTTTTATAGTCCACTTGGCCCTGCCTTGCAGCAGCTTGGCAAATGTTGAGAGCTCTGAGGCTTCTCTACCTTTGGCTGAAGTTAAAAGAGCATGAAGTGTTGTTTATTTTTAATTTTTTGATCTATAGAATTCTGTGAAAAATGCAGTTGAGGAATGTAGCCACAATGTACATACTCTGTTAATAAAGTGAGTTGTCAATGTTCTCCTTTCACATCTGTTTCCTAGCAAGTAAAACCATTCCCTAAGCATGAGGTCTGAACAAATAGATTTTTTTAAATGAAATCATTGCAGAACCAGAAATCTAATCCCCCAGTTAATCACTAGCAATATTTGAAAAGAGAGAAACTATTGTATATCTGCCTTGCTTCACCTCAGATGAGCACCAGGAATAATGCACATCAGGAAATGAAATACGTGTAAATCACTGAAAATGAGAAGTTGACCAAAGGTGCATTTCAAGGCATTCAACGAACAGGAAAGATCTCAATGAGAGCTGGGAAGAAAAAAAAAAAAAGCTGTTCAACTGCTGAAAAATGGAAAATGCTTGTTTTATATTCAAAAGGTGAATTGTGTACTGAGACAAAAGAGGTTTGGTTTATTTGAAAGGCAGGCACACTTGTGCATTCATGATTTCAAGAACTTTAGCAGGAACAAAATAGTTCTTCTTGTTAAATTTTGACTTCTTAAAAATTTGCACTTCAGATGGCCAGACAATTTATTCTTTTCCTATCTGAAACTGCAGATTAATACAGGCTATATGTCAGCCTGCATATGCTCATGTTTCAGTACTGGATCAAGAGGTTTTTGGGCATGGTTTAGAGGTGTTGTATGGTTAATGCTTATACTTCCACTGGTGATCTGAATCTCAGTGCAGAGACTAGTTTATTTTTTCCCAAATCTGAGGAGTGTTTGGATCTGTTTGCATGTTGACTGTCTGTGGATGACAGGATTTTAGGTGTCTCGTAGTACAACAAATGCTATTCACACTCTTCAGTGATGTATTCCCTGTCCCTGACAAGTTCACTGTTCTGGTTCTTGGGCTAGAAATGAGAAGACACTTGAGGAGATAAACATATACAATTGATTATAGAGAGATGAATTAAAAGGCTGCAAGGACTGAAAATGAACACCACCTCTCTCCTGTTTTTTTACGTGTGGCATTTTATAGCATACATCTTGCCTCTAATACTTGCTAGTAGATCTAGTTTAATATGCTAGAATTTCTAGTAGAGCTGTACCTTGAAGTATATTTTTAATGATTGCAAGTGCAGATTTTGTCTGCTCTGAGCTCTGGTTCAGCATATTTTTTCACAAGATTACCAAGTAACTAACGCATTAGTGAGTCCCCTATTGCCTTCTGCCTTCTCCTGTGGATCTGTTACAGATCTCCAGCTTCAATGCTTTAAACGTTTTATCTGGCTGGAGGAGAAACTCCTTTTGGTGAAGAATTGTTTAATCACACAATTTATGTGGATGTAAGGCAGAGGGCACAAAAATGCAGTGGTTCTTTGCGAATGGACAGGTTTTTCTTAGATTTTCCCAAGGAAAGATCCTTCTTTGCATCTATCTGGTTTGCTGTGAGCTGAATAAAGCAACTTTGCAGATCTGTGCCATGTCGTTTTTATTTTAAAAATTCAAATACTAAAGAAGCTGTGGGCTGTCTGTGAGAAGCCTTCATGCAAGTGGTAGCTCCAGGAATGCCAAGGACAGGGATGGGCTGAGTTATAGCAGAGGTTCTAGGAAGTTTCTTCTTTCCATTGGTGAGCCAGTGATTTCTGTGTGCATATCAGGTAACATATTTCTTCTGCCTTTGGTGTTTCTGTGTGAACTGTTGCTATAATGGCAAAAAACTTCATATTTTTCTATTTTTTTTTGGTAGTTGGACTAAGCGTTTTCTTCTCCTGGTTTGGGTGGTTAGAAATCTGTTGAATAATCTTAAGGGTTTTCATGCTGACGTATGCGGGAGACAGGTCAGGATGTGTTTTTTCTGATGAAAGCGCATCTTTCATCTTTCTGCAAAACAGGGAAGGCCAGTGGTTCTGTTACAGGAACTGAGATGTAAGAATACTATGGTACTTTATTCTACAAAATTGAAAGACTGACAGACAAGAAGTTAGGCTTTAAAATGGCAGGCGTAAGCATTGTTAGTGTGGTGCACTGGAATTGTATGCTTTTGTTGCCATTGATGGAACTTTTTTCCTAGTCTTAGAAGACATATCAAAGAGGGTTTAAAGTATATAGCTCAAGTATTATAACCTCTATGGACTTGGCTAATATTTGTGTAACTAACATTTTGTGCATTAGAAATCGACTTGATAAGTTTATATCTAAAGCTTTCACTTGCACATCAAGCAAGCAGAACTGAATACCTAAAGTGTGGCATAGTGCCTGACCTGGGTTTGCCTAATGGCCATTTCATGGCAACTTGCCTGCCTACCAAACACACATTTTGTGTCTGTTTCTTTAAACTTACTCAGTCCCAGACTCTTTTAAGACAGATTTTGAAAATGCAAAAGGTTTCTGGCCCAGTGTTGCATCTCTTATTCCTCTGAGCATCTGACTGTGCTGGAGGCAAGAGAAGGGAAGAACAGAGAAAGGGAACCTTGGTGGTGGGATGGGGACCAGGAAAGGAACTGAGAATCTTTCAAGGCTCTGTTCAGGTGATGATGTTTTTAATCTTGGTAGAGTTTACTGTGTCGATGTGAAAAATGATATCACCGTACTGTTAGACAATGGAGGTTGGGGATAGTGAAGTGTAGCAAAAATAGGATTGTTATGCCATGAGTTGAACAATGCCAAGAGTAAAATATTTCACTCCTTGAATCTTATACAAGTAAATCTCAAGAGGCATGTTAATATGCAGCAGTGATTTGTAATATAACTCAACTAAGCATTGACAAATCCATTTGATACAGGCCTGATAAGTTTGGTTGGTTTTTTTTGTTTGTTTTTAAATTTTGAGTGCTTAAAATGTTGTATGCACCAAAAGTGATGTGTCAAGATAAATGCATGTAAGTTATTTCCCTTTCCTCCCCACATTTATCATCAGTGACTAGAAGAATAAAAGACGCTTATATTTTCCTGGATCCTACAGTTTTACTTTGTTTTATTATGACATCTGTCACACAAAGTTTTATCCTCTTAAGCATCTTACAAAGAACTGCTTTTTTCATGACGAGGACTTAATCTTTGATCATGACATATTTTAACCAAGATGTGTTTAGTTGAGCACTGTTTTTTCTTCCAAACTGAAGCACCATTGGAGGTGTTTACTACTAAACAGAACTTTGGGGAAAAAGGAATGTAATTTTTTGTGACATGAAGAATATTATGATGCAAGTGGGGACAATTTCAAAAGAAGTAGAAAAGAGGAGAGGTATAAAACACCAGTAACTAGAGGGATGTGCAAGTTTCCATTTGTTCCATACTGAATTGATTTTTTTTGCCTGACAAAATGGCAACTGCCTCATGTATACAGGCATCATAAACAACAGGCTTAGTTGTACTGCACTGCTCCGAAAAAAATGTGTGACCAAGTTCTGAGCTCAAATGTAATAACAACTCATGCCAATGAAATTTCACTAATACACACACAAGGAGACAACTTTATACTTCAGGTTATATGAGTCCAGTTTAGTTTGGATTACCAGCTGGAAACTTATTCATTGTTCTTCTGAATTACATGAAGATTAAAAGCAGGAAAAAAAACCAAACAAACCCCAAACAAACAAACAAAAAAAACCCCACACAGACAAACAAGCACTAAAAAACCCCTGGATTAACAATATTTATAAAAGAAGATATTAGCAGGAAATTTCAAAGCTTCCACTAATAAATTCATCCAGAAATGCTTGAATGCAGTCCTTTGTTTTCAGTGCTATGTAGGTATACAGTGTTATATATTTTCAGTGTATGTATAATAACATGCAAAATGAGAATGAAATGGAAAAGTAGATTGCTCTCCAGCATCACCTCAGAGCTGCTGGTGGAGACACAGTTTGGAGTTGGCTCTGAAATGGTTAAAGGAATTGCATGAATCAGTGTAGCGATTCCTCACAGTTGTTCAGAGGAATTCAGTTCACTTTTATCTGCATTTTGGAAAGTAAGTCTCCTATTCTAAAAGTATATATAAAATTTCTCAAGATATTTTAACAATAGTATTGAAATAATGAAGCCCTGGACTTGTTGGATCTCACCCTTAACAGACATAAACGTAAGGCTGCTTTTTATTTTTAACAGAGAAAAGTGGTGATAATAGGGAGATTATGCACGATTTCTCCCCTAATGGGAAGCTCACAACCATGGAGCACACTTCTTCGATGTTCCCCTCTATCCATCAAATTATATTTTGTGTCACTTAGGTCACTTCTTGAGCGGTACATAGAGTATATTATCAGAAAGCGCAGGAGAACTCGTAACCTTTAGAGAGTTTCCAGTCCAGTTATACGTCTCCTCCTGAAATACTCACTACTTTTTCTTAATGGCAGGTGCAACTCCTGCTTCGACTGTGTTGCTGCTCCTTGTTAACTTCCCCTTTGCAGCAGAGCTGGCTTGGGAAGAAGGGAGTGTCCAAGACCTGTGTCAATTTGTACTGCTAGATACATATAGGCTGTTTATCAATCCCGAAACATAACAATGTAGGTACATTAAACCGAATAGATTTAGGTAGGATTTGTGGGTTTTTTTGTTAGTGTCTGATATGCAGGAAAAAAACCAAACCAAACCAAACTAACAACAAAAACACAAAGAGGAAGCAGAGGGGAAATTACAAGAGAAGCAGCAATTCTGACCCAAAGCTTGTGCCCCCAGAGTGTGTTGTGGCAACCTCCTGACATCCCCTGGCCTGAACCTTCCCCCCACCCCTGCTTTTTGGACCTTACAGCTACAATCTTGTCACCCCAAACACTACACACCCCTCACCAGCTTCTATTCTGGGCATGGGCTCATTCACAAAACAGGTTGAAGTGAAATGCAGTCATGAAAGCATCTTCCCTTGCAGAAGCTACTGTTTCTGTTCAGGATTGTAAAACCACCTGAATGCAAACTTAGAGTATCAAAAACCCTTACGGACAAAACTCTTCCAGAAAAAGATGTTTTGGGGAAAGTTGTGGAGTAAACAGTTGCTATGTAAACAGAGCAGCAGATGTGTTTATTGAGTGCATTGGATGAAAAGGATATGTGATAAATGAAAACTAATTTACAGGTTTAAAATATTTTAAAACAGTAATTATTTTGCAGAATTATGAAAAGGAAAGCTTTAAGGATATTGGAAATGGTGAGTTTTCTGCCTACTTTTCTGCTAAGATTTGTGTTTGGAGAGCTGTAGGTAGAGGGTTTGACTCAGTTCCTAAGGTTAACACAGATTCTCTTCTAGTGTCTGGTTATTGATCTGTGCCTCCCTCTGCTTTATCAGATATTTTGGTTGTCATCTTGCTCATTCACTATTAAAGTTGCAAAATAAGATTACTGTATGCTGTTCTGTAGCACAGAAGGAATCCAGAATATTCCTTTTCTTTTCCATTGTAGTCTTAAAGTAATTTCCATGCTATGATTTTTATTTTGTTCCCCCCCCTCCCCCATCGAATCTCTTTAGCCTTTTATTGTAGTGAGTGGGGATTTTGGGCGAGGCGTGTGTGCCTATGTGTTAAAAAGCTCCTCAGCATGAATTTGCTATCAGCACAGCTGACTACAGCTCTTTGGAATTGCAAGTAGAATGAAATATGAATTAAAATTACTAATTAAGCACGTACGCAATTTTGAAACTGTTCATTGTAGGAAGTGGTGGTGTTCTTCGGTCCTGTAACTGCCTCCTCTGTCTGAAGTGCACTCAGAGAAGGGCACGATGTAATCTGATGTTTATGTTAATGGAAAAAGTAATATTCATTAGAATCAGTTTGACTGGCCTCTGCTTTGTATTACTTTTCATCAGGTGTTTCCTTGTTGATGAAATTTCAGTGGTTTATGGTAATGTGATTTGTGAAGTGATCAAAAGGTAAAGAAATCTGTGGCAATGTCTGAGTGACTGAGCTCAATCTTATGATCAAGCACTGTGAATTTATTTCTCAACTTCACCTCTTATTCTGTCAAGCCTATCCAGACAGCAGGTAATTTTCTAATATTAACAGTCCACTTATTTTCCTGTTTCCAACTTGAGTTGTTGACATGTCGACCTGAAGGTCTTTTAAAAGAGGAAAATATCATATGGCTATGAAGTATTTTAAAGTAGTGAACCTCTCAGGGAAGAAAAAAAAGTGAAACCTGCAGGCTTGTTGTATCGTAGAGGTTCAAGTGCTGTGAAATGGTGGTGCCTGCAAGCACTTGGTGCGCTCCTGGATGTTACCTGAATGTGGTGGACAGGGAAAAGAGAGGAGGAAGGGACAGGGAAGGTGAATTTTGTGAGCAGTGTGATATACTGTTTATGCAACCTTGGCCTTGACGAGAAGAGATGGAAGGTGCTTCCTTGAAGGCTTTTTGGCTCACTGTTTGTGGAGTGAAACGACAAGAGCCATCTGTGTCAGCGTCTTTTGTGGGAGCAGCATCCAATTGAGACAGTCCTGCTCGAGCACCGAGCTGGTGTTTCAGGAATGATTCCTGAGGTTGCAAGAACAGTGCAGAGCCCATCATGTAGGGAATGGGTTAGTCTGCCACATAGCACTGACCTATTGAAATAATACATTTTGTCAATTACTTGGTTTTTGTCTCTGCTCAAATACAACATTTACTATTTGTTTCTATTCCAAGCAGTAAATGCAATGACTGGACTGTATCAAACCAGTTCATCTATCTGCAGTGATCAGGAGAGTTCCTGCACTTCCTCAGCGTTTTCATGAGCTCACTAGGATCCATGTTTTTTTCAGAGTCTGGGGTGTGATAGGTTTGTGCTTAACGGTCTTTGATAGTTACTATAATACATGTTTCCCTAGTCTCTGAGTGCCTCTGAGAGCCCTTGTGAATTCCGATACACAGAGAAGAAAGTGCATATATTCGTTAAAAGTTATTGATTGCTTAGAGGGCCTGGAATGTTACCACTTACTTCCATATGAATAAGTTGCTAAGTGTCTATCCATATGTTTTAATCATTGATGGAACAAAATAGAATAATTTAAAAATGTATTTTTAGACTCAGCTGAATTAGTGGTGTTCATAACATATGTATGCCTTCTTGAGATGCTTGTTCTATTGGATTTAAATTATTAATATTCACAACAATATTATTAGTGTTTACTCTTGCATCATATTAGATTTATATGCTAATAATGCTGCTACTTCACGCACACGAAGAGTTTGAATTGCTGTCAGCTCTTGCTTTGAGGCTGGTCTCTTCCTGACCGTTCCGTAGGGGCATAGCTGTACAGTGGGAAGCAAATATCCTACCTAAAACCACCATACAGGAGCTTACAGGCAAAAACTGCTCCAAAGCTATTTTTTTGTGGATGGAGAATGATTTTGCTCTGTATGCTTTGTGACATACATGGATAACAGAATATGGCTTAGATTTAGACAACTTCAAGTCCAGTTGTTCAGCGACCTCTTCCAGGTAATGCAACAAAATATCGTTCTCAACACAAGGCCACGCCAATGACATAATCTCATGCCTACATTAGTTTCCTTTTCAGTGAAGAATTAAAAAAAAAGGTGTTTCCATTCTGTGCACTTAATAAAGTAGCATATAAAGGTATGTTTTTACTTTTCACTGTTCCTGTTTGTAACCTGGTCATATTGCCATATTCTTCTGTGTTCTTCTCTCTGGATCTTGATTCTGTCCCACTTAAAGCTAACAAAACTTTTCATGTTAACTTGACCTGAAACGGTGTAAAGCCTTGAGCTGTGTTTGAAGTGAAGATCACAAAGGAAGGGAAAACCAAAAACCATCTTTTGTCAGATCAATGGAAGCAGCATGTAGGGAATAAGGGTATTTATTTGTTTTGTTTTTTCCACTGATCCAATCAATTAGTTTTATAAAAAATATTGTACCTTTGCACTAAAATTTCCTTCCCCATACCCTTAAGCCACGATGGCTGCTGCGGCACTATTCGTGCACGTAAGTCACATTCGGAGTTATGCACCGTTTTTCAAGTACTGTTGAATGGGTGTTTGCTCTTTTCAATGTCTCCGTGCATCTGTATATGTGGGCATGGGAATTTGTAAGGTGGTATTTCCATTGAAAGGAGAAGTTAAAATTAACTGTTGTTTCTTTGGGCTAGAAAGGAGTTGGCAGGAAGCAGTTTTGAAGACAGCTGACACGTTCAAGATGAATTAGTTCATTATTAGTTCTGGCTTTCTTCTGAACAGAATTAAAACAAAACAAAACCCCTACATTTTCCAGTACTTATCTGTCATGTGTTTAGTTTATCTTGTATTGAATGTCATAAGAAGTTGAGGGCTTTTTTCCTTGTAACAAATATGACTTTCAGACTGTTCCAAAATGTGTGTTTAACCTTACCTTCATTGACATTCTATTCTATCATAACAGTCGAACAAGGATTTCTTCTTGAGCAATATTCAGAACAGTTTTTAATGAGCTATTTAATTAAAGGCTAATTGAGGTGAATTCATTAAAGATTTCCAAATTATGCTTATCAGGGTAGCTATGTTTCAAGATAAGTTTTAAATATTTGTTTTATACTGCATTATTTTGTCATAAATACACCTCTAAAATTATTTTAATGCCTAATTAGGCTTTCTATGCATTTTCTTTGACTTCATACCCCATGTTGAATTTACCATGTTTGAGTTTAGTATATTGCTGGTGTTGAGCTAACATAAGAAGCAGTAAAGCTGTTAAAAGGTGGATTTGGAGTCTTAGATATTATCGAATTAAAGAGTGTATTGGGAATCAGTGATATGATTGTTTTTTGTTAATCTCAGTCTTATTCTTGGGTGGATATTAACTATATACATATTTTCTTAATCTTGGTTAGTTTCTTCAACAGCAGGCTAACTGCAGGGAATCTATCTACTTGACAATACTATAAATCTTTTCTTTGTTGGAACAATCAGTCAGTTAATGAATAAGAATATTAATTAATCAATCTGCTAGATTTCTCTTTCTGGGAGTACTTAATATCCTCTTGAATCAAAGTGAATTTGGAAAATAGGCACTCTAGTTTACTTTAATCTTTTTGTCATTGACAGAAACACCAAAGTAGTTGACTAGAAATTTGGGGAAATGGAAGAGAAAATAGAACAAGAAATCTGAGGCAGACAATCCCCAGAATTAATCTGTTTCCTGAGCTCCCAAGATTTGCTGTCAATAAATGGGTCAGCATAAAGAAAACTGCTACAGAGTCCCAGGGACCTCATAGAAGCAAATACTAATTGTTTCCTTTTTCCTAACACTTTTTTTCCCCATTTGCTGTTCATTCAAACAGCAGAAGTTGACAGCCCAGTCAGCCTTTCCTTGTGTTTAATATGGTTGTGATTCAATAGCAGATCATTAGATGCGCAATATTCCTGCAGCTGATGTTTTGGGAGATTATTGGTGCAGCGGCAGCAGCAGGAGCTAAAACTGAGTTAAGAAATACTGGTTGTAGGTCCGTCAATTTCTTCCTGAGATGGATTTGCCTTGAAATTGAAAGCTCTGCAGTCTAGGCTTCTGGTCTATAACTGTAGCACGTTATTATATTATATGGTCTTGTACTATTAGTAAGGTTTTTCCCATGTTAGTACATAGGTGGTCTATTTCTGTACTCTGGATCAGAACAAGAACAGTCTCACTGCAAGCTGAGATAATCTTTTGGGGAGAATTAGCTCTATGAAGCTTAATGTGGTAACACTGAGTGATGAACTATTTTGCCTTAATGGAGAATAGTAATCTCAGTAATCAAAGTGTTTGGGTGTTTTATTGTTCAAGAATCACAGAATCACAGAGTGTCAGGGATTGGAAGGGACCTGGAAAGCTCATCCAGTGCAATCCCCCCATGGAGCAGGAACACCCAGATGAGGTTACACAGGAAGGTGTCCAGGCGGGTTGGAATGTCTGCAGAGAAGGAGACTCCACAACCCCCCTGGGCAGCCTGGGCCAGGCTCTGCCACCCTCACTGAGAAGAAGTTTCTTTTCAAATTTAAGTGGAACCTTTTGTGTTCCAGTTTGAACCCACTACCCCTTGTCCTATCATTGGTTGTCACTGAGAAGAGCCTGGCTCCATCCTCCTAACACTCACCATTTATATATCTGTAAACATTAATGAGGTCACCCCTCAGTGTCCTCTTCTCCAAGCTCCAGAGCCCCAGCTCCCTCAGCCTTTCCTCACACGGGAGATGCTCCACTCCATCATCTTTGTTGCCCTGGGCTGGACTCTCTCCAGCAGTTCCCTGTCCTGCTGGAACTGAGGGGCCCAGAACTGGACACAATATTCCAGATGCAGTCTCACCAGGGCAGAGTAGAGGGGCAGGAGAACCTCTCTTGACATACTAACCACACCCCTTCTAATCCACCCCAGGATGCCATTGGCTTCCTGGCCACAAGGGCGCAGTGCTGGCTCGTGGTCATCCTGTTGTCCACCCGGACCCCCAGGTCCCTTTCCCCTATGCTGCTCTCTAATAGGTCATTCCCCAACTTATACTGGAACCTGGGGTTGTTCCTACCCAGATGTAAGACTCTACACTTGCCCTTGTTATAGTTCATTAAATTTTTCCCTGCCCAACTCTCCAGCCTGTCCAGGTCCCATTATATGTAAATGTCCATCCCATTATATATAAATATCCTAGCAGGTTGGTGGCATTGTATTTTTTGGAAAGCCAATGTAACTCTGAGTGAAAATTGTATTTTCTGTCGATAGGACAATCTAAGTTGAAGAGTCTTAGAAATCAATCATATCACTGTAAGGCTCACTTACTTTCCCCATCCTAGTTTTTGTACAATATGAGAAGTGAGGGCCTGCTATGTGATTGTAAGATGACTTGAGGAGACTACAAGATCTACATCAAAGGGTTAACCCTGGTGTAGCACAGCAGCCTGTCTGCAGTGTAGACAACAGCAGATGACAGGACATGATATATCTATCGATGTATGTGCAGACTGGGCCTTTTTCATTATATTCTTTCAGCTCCAGTAATATGTGGAGTAGTTGCTTCGAGTGCTTTGAGGGTGGACATTTCCTCCAGGAATTTGTCTAATTCCTTTTGAAAAAATTTATACTCTTGGCAGAAGCACCATGCTGGGGTAATGAGCTGTATGATTTAATTATGAGTTGTGAAGAAAAAGTCCTTCTTCTTGGTTGTTTTGAACTGCTTGTTCATAATTTCATTTTGTACCACTTATGTCTTGAATAATGGCAAATAATGAAAAATCATTGCCTATTCACTATCTCTATACTTCTCATCGTTTTATAGACCTCTATCGTATTTCTTCTCAGACACTTATTTTCCAAAATTACTGCATGTAGTTTTCTTTCTATGAAATCCAATCCATTTCTCTGATCAAATTCATTGTTCGACATTCTTCTGTACTCTTCTACGCTGTAATCTTTCAGAGTGGTGATGACCTAAACTGTATGCAGTATTTGAGAAGTGAGTACACTGTGCTTAGAAGTCTAATGATGCTTTGTGTTTTATTCCCTACTTCTTTCCTAATAATTCCTAATATAATATGTGACATCTTGGCAGCCACTAAAATTGTGAGTTAATGATTTTTGATTCTTTTTTTTCTGAAAACTGTTAAGGGTCCATCACCTTTTATGCAAAATTAGAAGCTGGATCTTCACAAAGTAATTAAACTGTGCTTATTTACATTCGTTTTCACCTGCCATTGTATCGTAAAATCATAACAGTTCTTGTAGATCTTCCGTGGGTTGTCAGTCAAAATTGTAATTTTAAAAAGCCTATTACACAAAAAATTAAATAACATTGTAATTTTTATATACAAAGCAGAAGCATTTATTTGTTTGTAAGCTCTGTCACATTATTATACTCTTTTCCTGATCACACATGAATATATTGAACAGCAAATATCCTAGTACAAGTTATTCAACATCTCACGTACATCTCCCCTTAGTGATATAACCTAAGCAGGTTTAGCCTCTTTTTTCTTACAAAGCAATGTTGTTCAGTGTATCTTTTTTATATGTATTTCTTTTTGTCTGTGGACTACATCCGGTCATCTTACTTTGCTTTGCAGGTTCTTGGAGGTCTTGTTTCAGTTTGGTGTTGTCCGACACCTTTTCTTTAATATTGTTGGTAGCTTAAGCAATACATTTCCCTTTGTAGTCAGTAGTTCAGCTGTCTTATATTAGAATTCATTGATAAACGCTAGCCAGACCCAGTAATTTCTTATTATTTCATTAACACCTAATGCTGCATTTTTATAGTGCTTTCCAAAAGCTTTTTTTGGTAATCTGGCCTGATTTCAGGTGCTATGTGCTTGCTGTAATCCTAACATATACACATATATGTGTACGTATTTTTATTATATGTCATTTGTCAGAGATTTTCCAGCCATAATATGCGGACAGGTTCAATCGAAATGGGAAGAACTAGGAAAAGAGTTGTAAAGCATTGAAGTAACTCACATTAGCTGATCAGAGACCTGTTATTGTAGAGATGCTACAGCAGTAGCGTTGCTGTTGTATTTACATGACTTTGGTGTTCACTGTGTAAAGCAGCCACATTCAATGCAAAGGTTTGGGAAAAAAATTCCAGGGTATTATGGAAATTGTGGGGCTTTTTTGCTCTTTCTGGCCTTTCAGTGAAGTCACCAAAGGAACATATAGAAGTGGTTTTCAGCACATTTGAAATAGAAAGAGTATCTAGATAGAAGCAGATGTTTGTGATCCAGTGGGAGAGATGGATCAATGCTGTAATCTATGTGTTTCTTAATATGCTTCACTTATTATTGGCAATGATTTATAATGGGCTGGGGATGGAATGAGCTACAAGTCAGTGATTGTCTATTACACTGTTTCTTAGGACAAGTTAAAACTTCAAGAATACAGATGATGGACAGCAGATTAAAAACTCAGCTTGGGAATTACTTTCTCTCAGATAGCAGTGATCTAGTCAAAAGTAATTCCCTGTCCCTTATTGCAGGAGAGCCTGAGCTCTCCTACTTCTGTTTTAATGCTAAATTCACCCAGCGTAACGCCATTAAAATATTACATGTACATTAAACTCGTATAGAATCCGTTTTGTTTTCACTCTCTTATGTTCCTTTAGTATTCTGTAGAGAATGAACAAAGTAAAAAAAAAAAAAGCTAAATAAACTTGTGTTACAATTAAAAAAACCCTTAAATGCACCTTGCTCAGAAACCATTATAGCAATGATGAAAATAGATGGCTTGACATTATTGCTCCATTTGCAATATTCAACAGTGATTAAATAGGCTCTGAGGTCTTTTTAACACTGATATTAAAAGGTAAGATTAACATATATCATCAGTGTCTTATTCATACACATGGAATTTATTTTATCTGGTATATCAAAACACATCTCATTGTGAGGTGGTTTTGAAAGTTGTCTTAGGCCAACCTGCTGATTGGAGCAAAGCTAGCCTCAAAGTTAGACCAGATTGGTCAGAATTTTGTCAACGGAAGATCAATTACATCTATCTTTTTAATGGAAATAGATGTCATAGATATGGACATACTGCTCAAAAAAAACCCCCACAGACACAGATGATAAAACTTGGTTGCTAAGGAGAGTAAGTAATTGTTTGGAGTAATTGTTCTGTTCGCACAATTCTGTTCTTATTGGTTGTTTCTGCTATGCATTGTTTTATTTAGAGTTTATATTTGGGATATTCTGAGAAGCGACTGTATTGTCAAGTTCCGTTATATTCCAGCTGAGTATGTGTTAACTGCATGGTAACTGTTTAGTATGCTTTGTGGCAAAGATTATCCGTCAAGCAGTGAGTCTTTCCAAAAGCATATGTCCATGTGAAACCTCTTGTGAACTCCCCTTCCTTCTGGACAAGTTACACAGATATGTAACAGAAGGGACAGGATCTATTCAATTAGCAAAGTTTGAGGAAATTAAAATAATTGTATAATTTAAAAAGGATTAGACCAAATGTTCAGGGAGAGCACTGATGTCTCTCTGTGCTGCTTTGAAATACTGGAAGCATCAGCAGGCTGAAGATGTATTAATGAGGTACCATGGATAATTAAGAGGGGGGAGCAAGGAACACCTGTAGCTTGTTTTGGGCTAGTCAGTATAAATTCATGAAGACCAATCATGCATTGTTGTCTTAGACAGTTCTTTGACTGACAGAAGAAATTGTAATACACAATGACACCAGACAAGTTTATATAGTGATATAATGAATTTTATGTTGTCAAAAGGTAGGATGAATAAATACAATATGCAAGGCACACAGCCTTCCTGTTCCAGCTTACATTTTCATGTTTCAATGAAAAATTAATTACTTAAAAAAGTAAGAGGGAAGGCAAGCTTAGCTATAATTCTTACATTGGTATTGGAGGAGAACTGATAAATATGCATATATTCTAGCCTGCACTATCTACTCCTCTTCCTTCTAAGAATCACTATATTTAAATTAGCACCTCTTCCCTGTTGCTGATTTCTGTGGTCTTGAACCAGTTTATTTTGTCCTTCCTCTCTGATTTCCCCACATCGGTCCTTCTTTCATTCCCTTAGTGTCTTTCCCAATGGATTGAGCTACTCTAGTGATTAGGACTTTCCCCCCCACATTTCTTTTTCTCATTCCTTTGAGTGCAAGTTAATAATTGGATACTAATGTGATAATAACTTCTCTATCTCTTGCCTCCCTTATTTCAGGTTTTGCTCCTCTGAGCATTACTTTATTTACTCAGATGTTCTCTGTAATTAAGTGGTCCCAACTTCTGTGTCAAATGTATTTATCCAGACTCATGTTTTTTCACTGTCCCTGGCTCTTTGTCCTTCACTGGACTGATTCAACACTCTCCTAGATTACCAACGCTTTTTAAACCTTTTTCCTTAGCTACTACTTAGGACTTGTTTTCTCTGTTGCAGTTCCAGTTCTTGTGCCACCAGATGCCTTGAAAAAACATGTTTCCCTCTATTGAAATACGAGTTTGCTTATTTACTTGTCATACTCCTTTTTCTGTAGTAATTCTTAGAAATGAGAGGGATAGCACATAATTAGGAGCACAGTTAGAGAAACTGTTTCCCCTCTTGCTTTTGTGGACATCCAAGAAAAGTAAGTGGGATCTGTATGCAATAACGATTCCAGGTTAGGAGGTAGAGTAGCTTTTGTGGGACAGGTATGAACCCATGAGGATGTGTGGGCAGAGCTTTGAGGGGAACTTGGATAATTCAGCTGGAACAATCGTGTGGAATTAAAGGACTTAAGTAGGAGAATGAAACATGCTGGCACACCTCCTCTATGGCAGCAGGAGGTAGACACACAGATCAAGGTTGTGGTTGGTTGGTTTGTTTTTCTACCTAAGACACTGAAGCCATGCAAGACGTTGTACAACACTCTCATCTTGCCTGATGCTGGGAAGTTTTCAAATTCAGCTGCTCTGAAATGATGCACCAGGCATTCATAAAACTAACATCTAGAGAGGTTTGTGTTTTTGTAGGGTCTTAGTGTGGTCATAAGCAATACTGAGTTAAGCATGTAACCCACCAGAGATGCCATTATGAAGGAGTTTCAAGTACATTCTTTGCCAAATTTGCGACTTGGGAGATAATACTGCATAGCAAAAGATAGTCACTGTCATGCAGCTGTGGCAGTCCTGCCTGGACATTCTTGTGTTTCTGTTGTAGAGAAAACCACATCCTCAGTTTCTCTAGCTGTGCTGACTCCAGTGTCTGACTGGGTGGCAAAGGAGGAGAGTATCTTGATGCTAACAGTGCAAGGATTTCTAATTTGGTTTGTTTGATACAGATTCACAGGTTTGAGAGGCAGAATAAACTCATACAAACTGTGTAGGAGAAATTATTGCCCATTATTACAAGAAAGGTGAGGAGGAGTTGGATGCAATTATGTGCGAGACATGTTCTGTGGTGTTGAAGACATCAACACAAATAAATGTCTTCATTATATTGTGAAATACGGTGCAAATTACTTTTTCAAAAGCTATTGTTCCCTAAAATGCCTTCTATATCCAGCTACAACACCTGAAATATATTGTACCACATTTTGGCTGAATTACAAGATGAAAGGTCTCTGTGTTTTTCACCTTTGTGGCCTTGACTGTTAGAAATATATATATATATATTTTAAGATAATAAAGAAGGATACTGCAATGAAGTATTTTTTATTTTAAAAATAAAAATAACTTTAGGATTTAAGGCTACTAGATATGGTAAAATTATCTCGGATAGCAGTGACACTCTAGAACTAGAGTTATCTGCTGAGTGGAAGAATCCCTCCTAAAAAGCTGATGCACAAGTTTGCTTTCATGCATACATTGATAGCAAAGGTTTTCAGCACGACTGTCAAGTTGAGTAGAGTAGAACATAACCAGAAAACAGCAAAGTAGCATCTAATTCAAACCTGTGACCCAAAACCACCAGTCTGACTGCAGCAGTTTGCAAAAGTTAAGAACAAATCTTGAAGAAAGTCATGTAGTAAAATGGGTTTAGTAGTCTATGGGTTTACTCGTAGAAGAATGCATTAAAATAATCATAATTGAGATAATGGGTAGCTGAGACCCTGGGCTATAGGAAAGTCCAGAGGATGTAAAACGTTGGGTAGCTCAGGACAGCCCACCCGTGAGGCCACTGCATCATTCCTGAAAGCCCCGATATCTGAGACTTGAGTCAAGTCAGACCAACTGGTGCTGCTGCCTCCTCCTTGCTGGAGGGAGAAAAGACCAAGGTAAACCAAGAGAAATTGCTGGCGTAAGAACAAATGGGACTCGATATGAACACATCTAGTGCAGAGGAAGATGAAATCACTATAAATACATTAAGTACAGATATTAGGTGAAGACTCCATACTGCTAGAGCACTGTATAATATTTATACATCCACTGCAAATCAGCTCTTGTGCAAGGGGTCTAAATGTCTCTCAGAATTTTCTCTAGTTAATGACTGAACTGCAAATATCTACTGGAGTGACTTAGCTTTTTCTTTTTTTTTTTTTTTTTTTTTTAATGACTGTTAGAAACATTACGTGTTCTCATTTCTAGCTGCTATGGAAACTTTGCTTTAAACTGACAGTTTAGATTTAAAGATCTTGATCTTGAAAGACCTGTTTTTACTTTAGCATAGCATGTACCAACAGAATGAAAGATGGACATGTGGGTGCATATATGTCAGCTTGTTGATGACCCATAGATACGTAGGTCTGACGATGCACATTTCTGCAAACAGCCAGGGGTCAGAGGGGAGAGTGGTCTGGAGGCGAGAATGGTCTGGCAGCCGGCTACCGAGATGGAGAAGGGCTGGGAATGTGGAGGTGGCAGAAGTGTCCCTGTTTTGTGTCTGGCACCATAGACACACTGCTGTGTCTCTCCAGGCACTCCACTGCTCACACAGGTTATTTGCCAGGCACAGGGAACGAAGCGAAGGGATAGGAGACATACAAGAGATTCCAGAGATGACTAGAAAAATGGCTTTGTGTTGATATTTGAGGGACCTGTGTGCCTTCAGTTTTCTGCATTACCACAAAATGTGAATTTCCATTTTGAATTTGGGAATTGTGTTGGTAGATGGAACTTCCCTCCCCAAATGCCCCTCCAGTATTTATTGCCTTGATGAGTCATTGCTGGATGTAATGACTGGTTTAAATTGCCAAAATATAACACACTGGCTTTGGCAATGTGTCACTGCTAATAGTTACTCAGCCAAACTCTTCAGTATTATCAGCAGGAAATTCAAACCCAAAGGCTTGATGAAACAAAAACCCAAAGGTTTCCAGCTACTTATACCTCCTGTTTTGTTGCCTAATTATCATTCATTTATCCTGCTGTAAAAGTCATTCTTTACCTGCTTTCCTGATTGCTTTATGGCTGCTTTTACAGCCTTTGGGAATAAATTGAAATGTATGTTCTCCATGTGCTATATCTTTAAAATAACTGATCTAGTCAACAATCTGTATTTTATTACCCAAATGATCTAACAAACCTCATATCATAAATGGAAAAATGGTTAAGTTAGAGAGTTCAACTATGTTTGGTAAAGTCAGCAAAATACCACTCCCACATGCATTTTAGCAGATTCCCCTGCAGTTGGAGACACTGATTTTTTTCTGAAGACAACTGGGAATTAAGGACTTACTTGTAGCTCGTTTAAATATGAATCCATAACTACAAAAAGAAAAAAAACCACAAATGCAAAATATTAACAACTGAAATGAATTTATTATACTGTTGGTCTGATACTTTTTTTTTGTTTACTGCACTTAGCAGTAATGCAGCTTTTTTGTTTTCCTACCAGATGTATTCGACAGCTGTGACTGATGCTGTGGGTTGCCCTTTACTGAGTATCCCCAGCCTGCACTGAGCCCGGGACACTGATCTCTGGTGCATCTGACAGCCAGTTGAAGACGTGCTCCAATTTATAAAGCTCTAGCAATGCAATAAAAGATTGAGAGTTGAGGGCCTTGTTGCATGTTCAGCTTAATACAAAACAAGTTTAGTTTTTGAGATTCATCGTACAATAGATTCAATTAATTTTAACGACAGCTCAAGCCCTAACATTAATATTTCTGAGAAAGTCTGGGATAAACTTTTGATTGTATGAAGTTAGAAACAAAGTTACAGAGAACAAGCAGAAAACCAAAAATGCATGTACTTAGAGTGTATCTGACTAGTTCTTCTGTGCTGTATAGGATCTCTTGGAGACATACCCTGGTTATGGAATTGAGAAGATTGTTTGTCTTTATTCCAGAGGCCTTCCAGAATTGGCCTTTGAAGTTAACCTGGCATCTGGCTATGCAACCTTGGCGTGCCAGGGAGGTTGTTTTTAGGAGCTCTGCCTTTGTTCCTTCTCTGTTATTTGTCTCTTTCTTACCTCAATTTCTTTGAACTCTGTCCTCCCACAAAATGTAATAAACAGAACTACTTTGGCATATATAGCCAGTTACTATTGCATTTTCCCTTGTTTGTTGTATCTTGTCTCTTCCTTCTTCCCATCGAATGTAAGTGAATTCCACTGTTTGTGGCACTAAGAACTGTTCCTTGCAAAATAAACATTTGGAGCTTGCTTAGGAATGTAAGGAAGGCATTTAAATATTTTGGGTCTTATAGTACTTTACAAATTGTCTTTAATAAAAGCATTCTGAATTCTCATGTTCTAATAGACCCACGTTAATAACATTGATGGCCTTCACATTTAAAGTGTTTTCCCAATTCAGTCCCTACTACCTCTTCCTATCAATTCCTAATTAGTCGTGGCAAATTTGATAGCTAACCCTAAGCATGCATTGAACCATGTGCAGTTTATAAGAAGCTATGACAATACTGCTTCTTTATAACATATTAAAAACACTCTCCTGGTTTTCTGATCCAAGTTGATCTTGAACTCACTTTAAAAGTGACTGGTGGGCTAGGCAAGAGTTTGCGATGTCTTTGCTTATTTTGCTTGCATAGATGAAATTATTTTAAGATTTTGTACAGCACGGCCTTACAAATACAAGGTAGTCTGAAGCATCTCTTAGCTCTTTTTATAGCTGCTGACACTATTATTTCTTGACATCTTCCTGTTCTAGTGGCAGTTTGCCATCTGTTTCTAAGATGACATTATAATGCAAAGTAAAAATTTTAGTATATTCTTCTAAAGACTTTGCTTCTCTTGCTGTGCCATTCTAATTCTGTACAGTTCCTGTTGATGTATTCCTATTTATCTTGTCTGATAGCTGTTTTATTTTCCTATTATGTTCTCCTATTCAGCTTGCATGGAAAACATCAAGATGCCTTCTCAATTTAAATACTTTTCTTCATTAAGAGCAATGCCTCATCTGCTACCCAGTCCTGTATATTTTCTTTCACATTTTAGTTTTATAATTTGGTGAAGCTTGTAAAATTGGGAGAAGATCTATTTACAACCTACTTTGTATAATTTTCACTAGGATTGATTGCATATGCAGGAAAGAATGTGTGCAGACTGTCTTCTGTAAAAAGAATTGATTTAGTGAGTTAAATGCATTTGGTAATGAACCCACCAAAATAACTATGCTGATCTGTGTTACAGGCTCTTACTGTCTTGAATCCGAGTTTGCGTTCTCGTATATAAATCTAAATTTCAGCTTTTCATTTTATAGTTTGAGCAGTTCTGTGTCCTTTTACAGTGCATCCCGACATTTAGGAAAATGCTCTGTAATTTCAACAGGTAGGATACAATGGAATATTCCTCCTACAAATGTATGCAGTTCACAGCTAACTCATATGCTGATTACTGTTTTGCATGAAACAATCCACAGTTCGTTAATTTTATCCCTGGTGCTAATATGTTAAAAAAAATCAGGCAAATGAATGGAATAATTTTAAAAACACACAGTATTTGGGTTGGGTTTTTTTCCACTAAGGCACATTTTTATTGGTATAATGTATATGTGTTGTTTCATTGCCACACCAATTCTATAACTGAATGTTTTAAAACTTTTAAGTCTTTTAATCTTGTTTTTCTTCTGTGAAAGACACAAAGAGATGTGTTAGCTTCAATCTTGATTAGATTCTCCATGTATGGTTATATTATTTTTAATCTGATGTTACATTTATCAAAATTTGCCAGAGCAGACAAGCATTTCATACTATAACAAAAACTGTAATAGGATAGTGTTTTGGTATAGTGCACAGACTGTGATGGCACAAGACTAATAGACATGGAATATCAGAGCTATGTTCTGAGTTAAATGCTGTCTTCTCAAACCTGAAGGCAGCAAAAAGTGAGAGGAAACAGCCATCTGGGAAAATTGTTATCACCATCACTGACATCTGGCTTGGCATTTTGTGGTCTCCGTATTATTAAATGCTTTGCTGTATTATGCATAGGATTCATTAGTACAAATTAGGTTCTGTTCACATTACAGTAGATAATCAATTATATTGGATACGAAATGTCTTGTCATAAATCTGAATTACGCTTTTCCTGGAGCGCGGTCCAGCGTTTCGGCTGATAGAGGCTGTCAGGACTTCCAGAGAGCTGACAGAAGTCTGTGGTTGGCATCGGACGAGAATTTAGCCCTTTCTTCCCTCTGTGGCTGGGTTTTTTTCAGGTGTTACATCAGGTGCAAAATTAACTGTAACAGTGCAGCCTTGAGCTTCTGGTGAGTGGGAAATTCGACAACAGTTACTCCAACAACAGCAGGAGTTTGGAAGTGATCCAATCTGGGGATCTGACTGGAATCTCCATTTTATTCCAAGTTCTGGTTGTCCTGTTGACTTTTTGCCACTTCACCCTTAACCAGAACAGGTGACATGGCAGTAGGGCTGTAAATTCTGCAGAGACTATAGCTGTGCAGCATGTGCCATTCCAGGTGCATTTCAGGCAGTGATGGCCTTAACTAATAATTGCATATGTCTAGCTAAACGTAGTGTAATAGGCTGCTGGTGATCAAACATTCTGTCAGATAAATATGAGTGAAATAACTTAAAATTTTTGTGTATTGGTTCCTCTGTAATGTGTGGTATTTTCTGAATTGAATTGAGTCAAGTTGAATGACTTGTGTCGTAAAGACAAGTGTTGTGATTGAACTCGGTAGTCCTAATTTACCGCAATACAAATTTTTACCAAAAATTTTATGAATTAGCAACCTTGTTCATACTCTGAGCAAGGACACTAAGAAACGGACTGCAGGGGAGTCTCTGCGCAGGTGACTGGAGCACCTTCTCCCGCTCCTCCTTCCTCACTGACCTTGGCGCCTGCAGAGTCGTTTCACATACTCTCACTCCTTTCTCCAGCTGCTGTTGTGCAGGGTTTTATTTTTCCCCCTTCTTAACTATGTTATCCCAGAGGTGCTACCACTATCACTCATGGGCTCAGCCCTGGCCAGCAGCAGCTCTGTCTTGGAGCTGGTTGGCACTGGCTCCGTCGAACACAGGGGAAGCTTCTTGCAGCTTCTCACAGAAGACACTCCTGTAGCCCACTGCTACCAAAACCTTGCCACGCAAACCCAGTACAACATAATAGGAGCTGATGTGTTCTTTTATCACCTAAACAAGGGTTATGAGAAAAGTTTAGCTGAAATATTTGGCCCCTGAAACCCACTGAATTTCTGCTTTTGGGACTTTTGTCACTGGTACCTATTTGTGGGTTTCACCATTCTATTTAATTTGTCTTTACCTGCTCATAATTACTTTTCATTTCCTGTACCTAATCAATGCTTCTCTAGAAAACACCATTTCTAATTAAAAATTCCAGCATTAGCTTGACCATCATAATGTATATAAATGGTAATGAAGCTATAAATATTTTAAAGCTTCTGTACATTTTCCACTACAGTCTTTGTGCTTGCTTTGCATCTAGAGTAAAGAGTGTAATTACTTGCAGTGCAGTTCTAGGGAAACAATGCTTATGATAATTTGGTCCCAGTACTACACGTTTTTTCAGTCTCTCCACAAACATTGATTTGGATGGCCAGCAGTTTACGACGCTGCAGCTAATGGCCAGCTGCAGGTTATTTTTGACTCAGCCTTCAAGCTCCATGTACCTGAGGTCTCTAAGGTCTCTTATTACTATCTGAGAAGCGAAGCTTATAAGTTGTGGCATTAGTTCTATCTCCTGCTGATCCTGAAGTTCTGATTCAAGTCCTTTTCTGGGATTGATGATTGCAATTCTCTCTTTCCTTGCTTACCCACTTCTATTAGAGACATAGTCAAACTGGTGTGGAGGTGTGCTACAGGAAGAGTCATTTCCAAACGCGAGCTCGTCAGCACGTTTCTCCAGCGTTTGCAGTGCCACAATGGTTTTCAGCTAAACACTGTATTGATCCAAAAGTTTTGTTGCAGTAGAAGTTTTTTTTACAGTTGCGTATCTGAATACATTGGTGAGATTTAGGAAATGAAGGTCATAAGGATTAGTCTATCATAATAAATGTGTACCGATTTGTTGATGTTAATCACGTGTTATTACAAATCTGGCATATTTGTTTATAGCACACCTCTTTGTTACATCTCACTGCTTACATGCATCTAACCACTGTATTTCGAGGGACAAAAAGTAATAAAATGTTGCTATAATTGAGAAATCTTCACAAGGAGCATTTATCCGCTGGGTGTAATCTACATGATCTGTTTCTACATGATCTGTGCTTTAGTTATCACTTAAGGAATGGAAGGGGGAAAGAAAAGAGGAGTGTTTATGCTGCATTAAATATTTTCATTATGCATCAGATGTTGAGAAATTTCTGGAAGGCCTGAAGCATCTCTGGCATTAGCGGTTGGAAAACAAACAGAAAACCATGTAGCACATGGCAAGCATGTGGTTTGTTTTCAGACTTACAACTATATTTTGAACTGTATATGAGATGCCACATAAATTTATCAGAGCTTTGGCTCTAATGCCACAGGCACAACTGAGATTTAGGTAGCAACTGTTTTGGAAAGGAAATGTATTAATACTATTATCACTTTTGCCTTTACAAGTCTTCTCTTACTTAATTGAATGCTGTGAGTAGACAATGTCAAGCTTGGATGGTATGGAAGTGGACTCAATTTTCTCGCTGTTAACCTGTTACGTTTGTTCAGAGTAATCTTGGTGAGGTTTAAGGTGTGGGGTTTTGTTTGTTTGTTTTTTTAATACAGATGGTTAGCTATCCAGCTTTGAGAAAGGGATATAGGTTTCCTGTGGGCAAGCATTATATGCAAATGAACTGTGGATGTTAAAAGGCGATACTGTTTCTGAGACCCAACCTAAAGTTTGTCTGTGCAATGTTGAACCACCTTCTTACATTTATTTGGCTAGTAATCTGAAAAGTGGCAGCAATCTAAGTGGATTTCCTTTCATTATTACCTTATTTGGTGACTGTCAAACCCGAGAATCTCCAAGTCCTTGGTCTGTATTTATGAGGCTGTCATAAACTCATGATGAATGGTGTGAGGCTGCAAGGTAAATACTGACAAGTCTATAAACTTTGATTGCTACCTTAATTCTGCAGCATTCAGTTCTTACTCAAGGTTTTCTTCATCAAAGCTGCTTTCAGCTGCAGTGTTCTAATATTACAGGATCAACCCAAACAGCGTATTCATTTATTTGATGTAGTGGAACTGAGACTTCAGCAAAGCAATTTGATTTCAGTGTACATTTAGGGTTGAGTCATTCCTCTTCTATGCAGATGTGCAGGGGGAAGAGAAATCACCAGAGGCAGAGCTACACGTGTGAGCTCGCCATAGGCCGAGGGCCGCGGTGGAGCACTCAGGAAGGCTGGAGCATAGCTGCTGCAGAATGGGCTTTGTAAGGGTGGAATAAGGGATAATTTCTTTATCATCAGAATTGTTCCCATGTCACAGCTAAAACTGTATATTCACTGGCTTTTATTTTTTGAATGTGTGCTAAAATGAGCCCTTTTTGGCTTCCCTTTTTAAATGAGATAGCACCACAAGGCACCCACTGCCAGACCATAGCATTCACAGCGGGGTAATTTGACCCAATGGTGTCTCCTGACAAGGTTGTGAAGCCTTGGAAAGCTATCCTATCTCAGCACTTCTGTACCAAGTAAATTAGGGTAGGAGGAAGATAAATGTTATTGATGTTCAAATGCATTGTCTCCTTGAAGCACTCAACACATGCAGATTATGTAAAGAACAATTCTCAATTCTTGCTACTGTCACAAATCTCCAAGCTTCTATAATAAATGTTGTTGTCACATTATATGGGTTAAATGACTAATGATGGAAGTGTGTTCTTATTCATGCAAGCAGCTGCTGAAAAGTGTGTTGTCCTAAAATATACCTTCCTGTCTGTAGAGCTGACAACCATGAAATGATGGAATCAAGTTCCTGTCCTTCAGTGTTGATTATAGTAAAAACTGTCACACAGTTTTTAGAAAAGCCTGTCAAGGAGCCATAGTTCTGATACAATGTGGACAACACACACTTTGAAATGTCTTGTACTGTGGACAGTGTTAAATGCAGCACTTTGATACACTTTTACCTTCCGTTTCATTTCCTGCCCTTCTTGATTTTTTTTTTAACCCCTTGGCTATTAAGGGACAATTTAAAAATAGATAATAATAATAATAATAAAGGAATCAGTAAGCCCAGATATTACAGTAATCTATTTACTGTCTTGCCTCTGGCACAAGCCCAAAGGTTACAAAGATATGTTTTTTTTCCATTTTCCTTTTAAGTAAAATTAAAATATGGAAACTTTGGGGCACCTTTGTCAAGCTTGCCATCCTGTGCACTTTGACTCTTCGATTTTATCTGTATTGATACATAAAATATTGTGATGACATATTTCTGTCCTTGAGTGCTGAATCTCAAGAGAAGCGTGTGAATGGGGAATGTGGCTAGACTGTGCAGCTCAAATCCAGAAATGAAATGACATCTCTTGCTGTGCTGCTATCTTTTTCCATCCAGCTCTTTATTTCCCCTCTACAATGTATTTATTTAAGAATTGATCCAACAAAATATCTCCTGACTTCTTCTTGTGCTGATGCACTGCTCTGTCAAATCCATTAACACTGAGTTGTGCGATGCTATTTAGAAACCATAGTTTTCTGAAAATATTGACATTATGCTGAGGACTGCAAACAGAGCTGATGAGAGTCTCTGTCCTGGTGAGTTTTCAATCTAGAGCTGACGTAGGTATAATAAGCAAATGCCTAATTGAGGTAGCAGATAAAGAGACTATTTTAGCTCTATTCAGTGTGTTGCAAACATAGAATTTAGTGACAAGAGAAACAAAAAAAAACCCCCATACAGTAAGAGTTCAATAATTTAATCATGATTCATTGCAAGTATGTTAAAATAGCGGTCAGTAACAGCTACCAATGCTTACTAGTAAACACAAGTGGATATTTCATTTAAGGTAAAGCTTTTTTACGTTCCTGAATTACTATCTCAGAATGTATTTTTGTAGTAAGCAAAGAAATGGCAAAGGAATGTTTTCGATAGTGAAGATTTAACAGCACAGAGTAGGAAAGCAGACATTTCAGAAAGAGCTTTTGCAATGGTTTGCTGTGCTGGGAAGGTTCCTTTGTGTAACATGGAACTCTCTGGTGACAAGGAGGAACAGGAGTGGGACCTGGAAAATGGAGTCCTGTTAAAATGCAAAGTGGACACCAAGGATTCCCCTCATGTCTGGAACCCTGGAAATGTGGCCCCTGCGTCTATTCTTTTTAAAGAATATCGGTTCCATGCTTCAGCAAAGTTAACATGTTTTGAAAGGTGACATAAAAGATGCTCTGAGTTTGCAACTGCACATCCAACAGAACAAACTGAGCAGAAGAAACCTTTTAGCTCAGTGTGCTCAGGAGTAGGATGTTAGAACATGGTAAGATTTGTATTTGTACAGCATGTTGAGAAATGATCAAACTGTAAAACCTTAATCTGATTGCTTTCAAGTTGGCCTTGTGTCTATAACAAATACATAACATGCAATCATTTAATATGTAATTGATTATTAATTTGCCTTTAATTAATATCTGGATGTTTATGTAGTTTTTAAGGCATATTTATGAAGCTATATTTATTTAGCTTCCAAGATGCTAGAAATTAGATTACTCAATTAATTGGATTACTTAACAAATATCGATTAGCATTTCTTAGCAATTAACATTATAGACATGTAATATGGCACTGTTTTAATTTTAATTAACCATTTAAATATTGCTTGGAAGTTTGAAGTTGTTGAGATTATAATTACATTATTGCCTTTGCAGTTTTGAATTAATTATAGTACATTTCTATAGACTTGGTAAACTGCAAAATGTATCCCCTTAACAATCAATTGGTATTAAATTAAAATTCAAGTAGTTTTTATTAAAACCAGTTTAGAGTCTCATTTCAGACACAGTAAAAGGGGTGCAAAAACTCAGAATTCAACCCTGATTTCTGCCACACTTATTGATTTCTAAATGTCTGTGTGGTCAGTTGGTGGATGTTGTTTGAAAATAAAAACAAGCCTGAACAACACAAAGCTGTTTAGAGTGTTGGTCTTCAAAGATGCGATGCCTCATTCTGCTTCCATACACATTTGTGCAAGTCTCATTGATTTGTGTGATTGGTACAAGGCCTGAGTCTGTGATCCTTTGGCATAAAGCGTTACAGTCCCATTAATTGCAACAGCTTCCTACCCTGTAATGGTGGTCATTTCTCTAAAGCTGAAGGGAATATTTGTATTTTATAGTGATATAGTATGGTGGTTGATGGCAACATACACTTGTTTACTCAACAGGAGTGAAAATTAATCTTATAGGCTCAGGGCTTTAAAGCAGCTTTCTTTCAGCTAGTGATTCCCAGATTAGTTGGGGTTTAGATACTTAAAAGCTCTAATATTTGATAATAAAATGCATTAATCTGGCATTAGAAAATATAATACACTCATTCCTATAGCATCTTTTTGCAATTTATGATCCTCTTTGTTTATCACGTAGTCTTTACTTTTTTGTTTGTTTGTTTTGTTTTGCTTCCCCGCTTAACCTTGTCCATTTTGTGCATACCCTAATTCCTTTTCAGTGTTAGAGCAGATGTACTTCACATGTTGTTGAGTTTTATAAAACCGTGCATTACGTTTGTTTAGTCTTGTAGTAGTAGTAGCGCAACAATAACCCCCCAAAGAAGTCTTAAAAATGTCAACAAACCCTGCAAATCAAGTGATGATTAATACAATAGGATGCTTACTGGAAACCATGGGATAAGATGAAGCAAGAGAGCACAGTCTCCTGGTGTTCATACCACAGGTTCCTTGTCGGGTTTTTTTTTGTGATTTATTTATTTTTTTTTTTTTTTCCCCCCAAACTTATATTTGTTTACTCAGGGGATGTAAAGGTTTTGTTTAATTTAAATACTAGCGAAAGGAAAATCCGAGAAAGCCAGGATTTGGTACAAAATATGTCTGGACTTGAGCACAGATACTGTTATAGGAGGTGGCGGTAACAGCTACTGTGAAGCATGTATGATTGAGAACGACAGACTTCATGCGTGTCAGTTGGGATTAATGAACACAGCAACTGAAATGGGTCAATGAGCCAAGATAGCTGGAGACTCCTAAAGCCACCATCCAAGATCGCTTTTGTAGGCGATGCTTTATGTGGGCCGCTGTGTCTGACCAAGAACTAAAATATAGAAGAGGAAACTGGCTAAGAAGATGGCTTTTGAAATTTGGGTGCCATTAGTCGTTTATTTGTTTCTGCCTGTGATTTTAATCCTTGTAAGCAGCTAATGACTGTTCCAGTAGCTTCTAATGGCAATAATCAGCTTCTGCCCTTGCAAATATTGGTGAGTGACTCAAAACAAAGGACAGAAAAAATTACCAAATGGGACCAGACTCCTAATTCTCTGTATAGGTTTCGGAACATATGCTTTTAACTGGTGTTTACCAAAGTCCTGAGCAGCCATTGATTTCATGAAAATTTAGAGGACAGGGATTTTTCCTGCTAGTCACATACCCAAGATGGAAATAGGTACAAGGTGGGATTATTTTGAATACAGAGGTATGGGCAGGTACCTGTCTGGATTACAAATCAATTGGGCTTAATGCCAGCTGCCTTTAAACACTCTGTATGCCCTCAAGCATCTCTCTGCATCCTTTGGCTATAAAGTGCCTTCGAAAAAAAGGAAGCATAGCCAGTTAATTTGCAAATCAAACCATTAGGGTGTAAGTGACATGTCTGCCTCTCAGTGACCTGGTTTGGAAAGAGAACAAGCCCTACAATAAGGGCAAGAGTTTTGGCTGGGTAGTTGGTGGAACTGGAGCAGCTCCTTGGGTGGCTGCTAGACTGTTCTAATTGTGTTGTAAAACCAGGTCTTTGATTAATATCCCGAGATGATAGGTATTTTTCTTACATTGCTTTGAAAGTGTAGAAAAAATATCTGTATTTGTCCTTACCTATTTGGTTATGTTGAAGTATACGTATACAGAGGCATCCGAGCTTTTTCAGGATTTCAGTGCCTGCAGCACTGACTAAAATGGAAGTTCCTGTCTTCACACAGTTTATAGTCTGAGTAACTTTGTTATAGTCTTCCTATTATATTTGACATGCTGGTTAGCATAGCAACGGACAGATCACATAATAGCTCTTTTACCTGAGTTTTGCGGCAATTACTTGCTTCCAAAGTACGCAAAATTGAATATGCTACTTTTTCTTGTGTTCTTTCATTGCAGACATCATAATGTGAATTGTTTTATTGCTGCACTAAAACGTTTTGAGGAACTAAATGTATATTGTATGAATGGCTGGCGTTATTTGTATTTGAAGGAATCTAACATTCTGTGTATGACTGAGACTATGCATATTTAAAAATTAAAATCCGGTAGCTCTGCAAAGATAACTTCAGTCTATAAGCTGTCTTCAAGAAGTATTAATAATGACAATACTACATTGTAAGAGAGAGTAAACTAAAATATCCCAACGGATGCATTTCGCTTCAGTCATTAAGAGTAAAATGGCTATACTCTTTATTTAGAATAATGAGAGCTGATACTAGTTGTCGTTAGAGTATGCTGCAATAAAATGTTAATAAGCATCAGCTTGAGAATACTACACTAATGCAATGCTTTTTTTAATCAAATTTTTTGAATTGATTGCCTGTGGCAAAAGAAGCAAAATCTTTAATATGATACAATGATTGTTATACTGTCTCGGGGGAGAGATGTTAGTTCTGCCAACTTCATGACCTTTTTTGGATGCAAAGCACAACATAGGTTTTGTAATGGTCATCAGAAGATTGTATTCTGAACATAGCCATATGAAAAGTTTATTGATTTGTGTAGTCTATGATATTTTTCAAGCTAGAACATTTGAGTAACTGTATGCTACTTTCTAAGATGTGACAGCAGTGATTAGTGCTAATCTTATTTCTAAAAAACAGTGAAAGAGATTATTTTCAGGTGTCACTAAACAAGCAATATACATTCTATGATTTCATGCAGTAGTATCTGATACATATAATGTTATTTTCTTCTAATTAGAATATAAAACATACCATCTAGAAACAAATAAATAAGGAAAATTAATTTGGGGAGATGCACTCAAGTTTCTCCTTTTACCTTTAATTCCAGCTCTGAGTCTGTTCATTAGTTTATTACTGCACAGAAATAGCTCTGGTTTTAATCTTACCTAAGTGCATGTAGGGGTGCAAAGATGCAGCTTCCTCTCATTTAACGTTTGTGCTTGCGAGGAAATATGCGTGTGAAATGAATTTTGCCTTTTTCACCAGCAGGAACACAAAACAGAATGGAAAGGAAGATAAAACTCATTTCAATATGTACAGATAGCACATTTCTTATTTCTGCTGATGGCTGCCACATCTTTTCAGTGGGAACAGCTGGTATATAAATGGCTTCCTCAGCTAAAACAATGTCTATCTCGCTTTAAAATTTCAGCAGGAAGCTGCTGTTTCATCATTTAGTCGTGTCACATATTTATAGTGTTGTCTTTGCGTGTAGTGTTTGAGAAACAAAAATGAAAGAAAATAGATGCAGTGTATATCTTGGCACCAGTGAATATAAAGTTATGGTTAGTCATAAAACCTGTAATCTATTGCAAAGGGGAGGAACCAAATTCTCAGTGCTGTGGTAAAACTTTTAGAAATAGAACGATTAGAAAGTCTAAAAGGAAATGTGGCCTCTGTTCAGCAATAAGTTTCTGTTCAAGCCTAAGTGTGAATATATCAACAATCCTGGAACTTCTTTCCTACTTTAAACACCCATTCAAGTACGTGTAGCCAAGGTGAGGACACACGCTTCTCATAAATTCTCATTTAGCTGGCAAAGTATTTTTTCTTGCAAATTTCCATATGAAAATGAAATGTGGAAAATGGAAACAAAACAGGTTCCAAGAAAAGGATTTAAAAATATATACAGGATGAGGAATAAATCAAGGTGTCAATATTTCCTGACCATATGAATTCAACTGAGTTTCTGTAGGGTTCATTTTTTTCTTGCTGTGGTGTTGATACTAGAGAAGCCAATGATATTCTTCAGTAAGAGACAGTTCGGTGCTTTTGAAATGGAAAACGATGAAATCTATTAATTCAAGCTATGTAAAAGCTACAGTTGACAAAAATGGTGTATAGTTTTCTCTATCAAAGCTTCATGTTCTTTTTACCATCACATTATTGTACACATCTCGTATATTGTTAGGCACACTAAGTTCAAAAAGCTCTTTAACTATCATTCAGAGACAGTGCAGGAGAAATACTGTTCTATTTAATTCATTGAGCTGCTGTGTTATCCATGCAACTGTATTCTTTATGGATCAGTTAAGGAGTGGGATTATAGCACCCAGAAGTTACTCTATTTAAAAATAGTAATTGTGCATACAAAACAAGGAGAACAATAAGATGCCTGGAAAAGATGTCCTGTGAAGGACAGATCACCCAGTCTGGTTACATCTGTTTCTCTTGCTTTAATATAAGTAATAAGCATTGGAGGAATTACCTGTGTAACCACATAATACTAAAAAACCCAAAACCACAAACAAACAAGAACAATAACTCTCCAAGTTTGTGAGGATTACAGGAATTAAGAAGGCAGCTTGTTTCCTAAAATTCCATCTTAGATGACTGTTCTAATATTATGGATAATGAGACTTCCTCACAAGACAAGCAGATGGTTTTTATGGGAAGGTGGAAAGTATCATGATACCCAAACAGGCAGAAGTTCATGTCAGAGGTCCTTTATAGCTTAGTCATATTGTTTTATGCAAAATCCTAATATTGTAACTTGGGTATCTTGTATCAAAAGTGGAACAAACAAGCGTTTCTGCTGCAGCATGTGGATGTAATTTTCGTTGTGAAAGGCTGCACCAGTTCACTGCATCCATGGTTGAAATTACCACTGCCTACATCCTGACTGACCTTGCAAGCTCCATTTTTCCTTTCTCAGCTGATCCTAACCTTCCTACAGTCATTTCTTCTGTGTGGAATGCTTAAAAGAATTGTTGTGTTTCATGATTCAAGAGACTGAAATGTCCCGGGTGTCCTGGGAAGGACACTTTAGAGTCAATCTTAAGTTTGATTCCCGTTAAAAATAATATTTTGGTTTATTTTACTTGTATTTAGAAGCTGGAATCTTGCTATAAAGTCCCTGTGGGGACAAAGCATAAATGTCTCGATTGGGGTTCAGGCCAGTTCCCTGCTTTTCCTCCTTTCCTAAATGGGAGCTGCCTTTAGAAGAGAAAAGCTACAGTGCTTTCCTGGATGAGCCATGGGAAAACAAAACCTTTCTTGTAAGTCAGCTTCAGTGGTGGAGGAACAGTGAAAATTTAAGAGCTGCATTTGTAAATGCAAAGGAATATTGACTGAGCATCTGACAAGCATAAGGCAGCTCCTTCAAGCTGCTTTAGATGAAATGGCGCTTTCTGGTGCACGGCAAAAGTATGTACAGAGCTGGTGGGCCAAGGCGTTGTCTCACAGCTCTTCTTCAGAACACAGTATGAACAGGAGCCAGAATGAATTTATGTTCAGGTGGAATATTTTTCAAGAAAATTGTGTTAAAATATTTTTAATGCAGTAAAACTAATAACTAATGTTATTAGTTATAGATATCTGATAATGACATATAATAACATGTCAAAATTCTGGCAATATCTGCAACTAAGAATAACTGCAATGTTGTAGCTTTAAGAAAGGCTACATAATGTATCTGCTAGACCTTCTAGATATAAATGAGCACAATTAACACCCCAGTGTCTTCTCTATATAAGCTCTCAGGGAAGCTGAGGAGCCATTGTATCCTCTTTCTCCTTTGTTATCCCTCAGGAACCACTGGTATGTGGGATATAGAGAGAGCAAGCCGCTAGTATTTCTGAGGAGACAGAGGATTATCTATATTTACTGACGTTTGCGTTTTTTAGGATATTGAACAAATACATGGAGATTTATCTCACTGTATGAAAAAAAGATCCCTGGCCTCAGACCGCTGTTTGTCTACCTATCTACAGGCATCTCAGAATTGCTAAGTTAAGCACTATGTTCACTTTTATCATAACCTGTTCTTATCAAGATTAATCTTATCTTCTCTCTCCCAATTTGCCTGCTTGACAGACCACTTGCTTCATCTTCTTTTACAAAAATTAGTTTTCAGTGGTAAACTTTTCAGGGAGAGCTATCATTTGTTAGGGTACGACTTTGTGTCCAGTAAATAGTGATTTTAATAATGATAAGGCACTAATAACTTTTGACTATCCCAACACTTTCTCTTATGAATCCTCATTTGCTTACATGCACTGTCCTGTTGCCTAAAGCTGTTGAGCTGCTCTAGTCAGCTCCTTAGGACTTCTCATGGATGTGCTGCCATGAATACACGCATACGGGGATTTCTGGGCTGTGACTATTACAAGTCACTCCATGCAGTCAGGGATGTTGCAGGACATGATCTGGTTGCATAAGCAGCAGGAATACGCTATTACCATCTATGTTATAAAACCAAACTGTCCTGCTTTTGTGGTAACACAGGACTGTCATTTTCAAATGTCATTGATTCCTACAAAGCAGTAGAATCCCATAACGAGGACAAATTCAACACTGTGTGCAAAAATTACACTTTGCTCAGTGCTGGACGTGAGGTCAGCTCCAGCCGCCATTGTAATAACCAACAAAATCAATTTTAGACTGTTCTCAGTGTTCAAGGTGAGCTCTGCTACTCTTGGTACTGTTGCACTTGGGTGACACAGCAAAACCTGATCAGCGAAAAGAATGTGCAAAGCAGAACTGTTATTAGGGTAAATTGCTGCCCAAGGAATGATTTCCTGGTGGATATTATTTTCTGAGAGCAACTTAGAGCAGGTGATATCCACACGAAAGAAACAAAATCCTCAAACTGTGATGAAAGCTGTAAGGCTGTGAGGAGCTGGAGCTCAGGAAATTTCAAGACATCTTTATTTTATCTCTAAGATATTGAATAGCAGAGAGTTGTATACACCTACCATTAACTCTGTAGGTAAGCCACAGTAACATTTAGGTATTAAATCTCCATTTCAAGTCTCTACATTGTCCTTTCTAACTTTTTCAGTTTTGCAGGAGAGGAGGTAATGACAGTGTTAGAAATCCAGGGTGATATAGGAATGGACTCCTTACTTCGCTTTTTAAGAAAAAAAAATCAAGAATCGTGTCATTTTGGTGTTGACTCCTCCTGGTGTTCAACTCCTCAAGGAATTGAATTTAAACCACATGGATTTATCAGCCCTGAAAACAGAAGACCATTTCTATTATCTTGATCCTTTAAAAGACTTATAAAGGGATCAGGGAGGAGAGGCAGAGAGAAAACTTCTTGCTGACCCTCAGACATGTGTTCTTCTAGCCATTTGAGTTTCCTGAATATTAAGTTTAATTTGTTACAATTCAACCCAGAATGGACCCTGATGCTAGTGTTCTGTTAAGTACATTGCAGACACGATAACCTAGAGAAAGCTCATGTGCCTGCTCTAAGTGGGAAGGATATAAAACTACAATTTTGAAATTTCATTGGGGATTAAAATGTCTGATACACCTTCTTCTTATCTTTGAGTAATCAAGTATCTAATTCCTGCCACGACTTTGAGGTGGAAAGCCATGTTCTTATCTCATGTTCTCTTCTCTTTTCCGAAGTTCCAAACTGGGGAGTGTTGACCTGTTTACATGCAGATTATGATTTAGTTGTTACCTGTGCTATTGTGCTTCTATGAACATGACAGTTCAGAGGGGCCTTCAGCGTGAGTAGTTTTTGCTGTTCCTGAAGGAAGAGGAGAAAGTTGCTTTTATTACTGAAGGGATAGGAAGGATATAAGCTTAATTGTAAATGATAGTTGTTTTACTGTAGTCCATAGACACTAAAAAGTTCTTACTGATGAGTGAGGCAGACTATTTCTGAGAGCAGGTAACTAGTAACAAGTGTGGGGAACTAACAGTTCATCAAAACCATCTTTACTTTGTAATAAATAATGAAAATGTTCATAGTCTCTGCATTTCAACTTACAAATTACACTAATAATAAAAAAGTAACTGCAGTAGCTTCATCACAAGGCATGTGCAAAGTTTTTATTTTGTAGGAGTTTTATGAAGTTTATTGCAGCTAAGATAGATTAAAATCAATAAGCAAATTTTGAGAGAAAGAAGATGACAGTGATTTTAGTAGATTTGAACTAGCTTTTGTTATTTGTAGGACACTTTTTCCTTTTGTCGTTGAATGAAAACTCAGTTCCTCATGCAGTTTCAATAATTATAATATTATACCTGCAAAAGACAAAGCAACTTTCCACCTAGCTTTTATTTTGGGAAATGAAGATACAGTATAGTACTACTTATTCTTTCTACATACCTCTGTTCTTTGTGGGAGTCATGCAGCTGTGTTTGAAGCCTGTGATCTTGCAGAATGAGTATGGGAATTTTTGGCACTGGGATGTAGTTGAAACTTCTTCTTTTCAGACTGACATTTATGAAAGGTTAACAGATATAAGACCTGATGAAAGAGCTAGCAGCATCAGGGACCCAGCTTAATAGCTTATCTTCTCTACTGTTTATTTTCCAGGGAGATTTCCTTGAACAAGAAGCAAGAAATGTTGCAATACTTGTCACGTTTAGGCCAAAGGTTTGAAAACTTTCAGACTTCCTTGGCTTCTGAAAACAGAGTAGATGCTGTAGTTCACATGGTAACCATCTCAGAGAATATTATTGTGAAAACTACTTTCTAACATGCCGTTTTGTTCAAAAATTATTTGTAAAGAAATCCACGAATGAATGTTTCTCTTCACCTTCACATCTAGGTCCTTTTAAGCCCATTGTTTAAAGTAAATTAAAAGAAAATTCTAGCTAAATTCTACGTATCCCTTGAGTTAAATTAATTAAGAATCAATAATTTAGTATTCCTTTGATGTTTCTAAACGTAACTGTTGATCCAGCCTAAACAATGAGCTCTCAAAGTGTTGCCTATGCTGCTCAAATTTGAGATAACTATTTTGGAATGTCTAAGGACCAACTTATAAATATAGAAACTCATAAATATAGAAAATGGGATCTGGCTATACTGTTGCTTCTAGTTTACCTAGAAATTTTATTGCTTATGTGTTTGGTGTTTGAGGCTACAAAAGCAAGGGGCCTCCAGGGGCTGTTTACAGTGCAGTGACAGCAGAACAGAGATTTCTGAGTCAGCTTGAAATTGGCTAACTTGGATATTGGTCATAGTCTAGTTGACCCAGCATGACGATTAGCTTAGTTTAATTTGCTCAGTTCTTTTTGCAGCTTTGATTGCACAACACAGTTTCTCTTTTAGGTATCTAAGGCCAAATTACAAATCCTTTGCGACTCTTTCCCTTGTGCGTCCTTTCAGTTGTTTTCTGGACGAGTCTGTGTTTTTTGCCAAGAAACTTGTCTGGGTGTAACAGCTTTGCTACTGTTCATACCCAGCACTTGCGAAGTGTTGACAGAGTGAGACATAAGTGCCTAAGTCCCATTTAGAACTGCAAAATGAGCATCCCCTTGATTATCTGGTCTAGGAAACTTTCTCAGATTCTGCTTACTGGATTGATCTCACAAAAGATAGGGAAGAGAGATTTTTCTCTGTTACTGCGTGATGCCTTCATTTTTATTTCCTTAAGATTTCATGTTACTATATTTACTGTGTCTGCACTCTTCTAATGAAAGGCTTCTGTAGATTTTGTTCTTAGATGCCTGTCTTCCTGTTATTTGGATAGCAGCCTAGCCATCTACCCAGATGCTGTGGATTTGCTGAAGAATTAGGTGATGTAGTGGTTAACGTCGTGATGTTTCCTTTGAGGATGTAGCTCTTAATGCGTTATGGCAAGTACATTGATTTCAGATAAATAACACAGAAAATTATGACAAGTTGCAAGTATAATTAAAGTAAGTTTATCTGGTGAATCCAGAACCATTCTTGAAGCCTTTTCTAGCTGACAGTGATTTGTGATTTTGGTAACCTTTCTTTTTAAAATAATGTGAAGTTTATTCATTGTCTTTGTGCATCTCTGTGTGACTCATGTCACTGTTGTCCCTTCTGGATGCAGTGTGTAATTCACTCAAGTGTTGCCTTCTCAGAGTGCAGTTGGTGGCACTGAGCAAATTGGTGGCACTGAACTGTTCTAAAACAGGGCAGAGGGAAAATACACTTCTGCTTACTTAGGGAATGCGTTTAATTATTCCAATACTCATATTCACTTCTTTCCTCCAGCAAGACCATTTATAGGTGTGGCAATTTCTGAAATTTTAAGCTATTCGGTGTACAGCATGTGTTTCTGCACTTTTCCATTCAGTGATCCATTGGGTCATTTGCACTTGCCATGGCCACATAACCATTGGGACCAAGAACCTCCTGCTGTAGCTTCCACAGTAGCATCGTGGGTGCAGAGTGGTCGCGTTGCCCATCTGCCTCTTTCTCTGCATCTGTGCTAAACAAACAGAGCAGTTCAGATACTGCTTGTTTAACCATTATAACAAAAGGCCTTTCCTTCCTCCAAAGTAACACTGCCTAAAGAAAAAAGAACTCTTATGTTTTCTTAAATGTTTTGATTTATTTAGCTGAAGCAATGGAATTGTCAATGAACCATTTGACTAGGTAAATTTATGTCAAGTGGTATGATTTGACTGTTAGTATATTCAATGGGATGAGAAGAAATACTGTAAAATAACATAACCCAGCACTGTCAAAGCTTTTATTACACAATGCAATGAGAGGAGCTGAATAATCATACAGCAAGGGAAAAGTTAGAAAAGATTATGAGACGTCTTAACATGGTCAAATCAAAGAGGTACATGCCATGAGCTATAGAAGCTCAATTAACAGCAATGTAAGCAGCTTTCCCCAAATTTAAAGAAATCACAAAATTGCTGTATTTCTACCTGTTTTTAAAGTACTTGGGTAACACTGCAATCCTGTGAAATCAGGTTCCATATGCTGACTGCAGTTGAGTGTTAGTATCACCTGGCATTTCATGTAGCTTAACCCTTAAGCATTCCTGACACCCAGTCCCATTTGTAGATTGTTGTCCAAATGTCCTTCATGTCCTTCAGACCTTCTCAGGAACATACAATATACATCAAACCGCTGGTAACTGTATCTGTTGCTGTAAGATTCAATGTGACATTTTTAATATATTCTGAGCTTACGTTCTTGAAAGAAGCTTTTCATTTTTGAAGTAAAAGAACATCACTTTAGGAAATATTTTTTAAAGAACAACTGCACTCTTCTAGCAGAATAGAAAGGAGTTGGCACAAGAAAAAGTCTGACATATCAAGTCCAAAGAGATCTTGAGTTTGTTCAGACTGCTACTTATTAGCATTAATTAGCATGTGCTTTTAAACACACAAAAATAAGTTTTCTGTGACTATACTAAAATATGTGGATGCTAAAAGCTTACACTTATTTTGTGACAAATGTTGAACAAGTGCATATGAAGCTCAGAAAACCAATGTTTCAAAACCAGAAAGCTTAAGCAGTAACGCATAGAATCACCTTGAGATTCGTTATAATCTGTAAGAATATACATTTTCTTCACATTTCAGAGATATTTTAGTCTATACTGAAAACTGTTTCATTTTACTATGCAAAATACAATATTGTAATATAACATTAAAGGAGAGTTAATATGGAAAGAGAGACCTCCTTAAATGTTTTCTGCTATTCTATCAACGTAGGAAGTTGTCATTACGGATAACATTCACCTCTGTCTGTTAAGTCGGTGAAAAAGTCATGAAGTAGCTAAGAACCAAGTGGGATCCTAGCAGTGCACAGGTCCCTGGCTGATCTCTGCACAAGGCTGAACTGCTGTTGGGAATATGCCTGTATCTGGAGGCAGTTAAGCTGCACAGCACAGGTGGAATCTCACAGGTGCAAAGATGTGCAAAGCTGGTGGTGCAGCCGGGGCGGTGATGGAGCCCTGACTGGGTTGGCCTGTTACCTGTGTGACAATGCCCTAAATGCTCCTGGGGTGGATAATCAGCATATTGGGCCAGGGCTACTCTGTCTTATTTCTTCAGTGCCCTATACCCTCTTGGTAATGGCAGATTTGGGGAACTTATTTCCTTCAGATTTTCCACAGGCACATCTGGTTTATTTAGATTTTGTGAAGAGTGCAAAGATATGAGGTGAATTCATGACCTAACTGAAATTTTGCTGTTGATTTCCATTGGGGTGTCAGTTCACTGGTGGCTCCTAATGAGTAGACAACTGCTATGATTTATCATCAGATTTTTTTTTTTGTAATTAACAGGTGAAAGGAATTTGTGTAACTACCTTTTCCTTGTCTAGTACATCTTAATTCATGATACTTCTCCTCTGAGCACAGCCTAAATGTCTCCTGAGTTTTGCTAGAGGCTTATCCAATAGCAGAATCTTCATTTTCACAGTTGGAATGAAAGTGAAAGGTGCAATGTAAGGCTCTTGTTCAATTTACAGAAAAAAAGATGAGACAGAATACTAGAGCATAAATTACAGAACAAAAGGTTAAAATGGATGGTGATTTTGATGTGAGGTTTGAGAGCTCAGTGAAAACGTCACAGAGGTTAAAGATGAATAGTCTAGGACACTGAGTAGTGTATCTTGGTAAATGAGATATTATTATAAATATTTTCTATTTAAAGTTGTTAGAGAACAGATTCTTTTGTTATGACTGTAACAGTAAAACATTAAATGCTTAAAGCTCAAATCACTCTTTAAGGTTATTTTATATTAGCACAGAGTTGAATTGTTAGAATGGAGAAAAAACACACTCCCAAAAAGTCGTTCAGAGGATTCAGGGGTATGTGGGGGGTTGGTTTAAAAACAAAACAAACAAAACAAACCAACCACACCAACCAAACGGAAACAAACCAGAGTTAAGTGCGGATAAGGAGAAACACTCAGAACATTGAATCCATATGCTTGTCTCTTGTACTTGCCATCCGTATTGACTTGTTATGAAAAATCCCACTGATTGGCACTTCAGGGCTATAGTCAGAATCAGATTTAAGATCCTCTAAACAGAAAAAAAAGGTTTGCTTGCCACATAAGCAGAATTAGCCCTTCAACTATGTCTGAGTTGATGTATGTGAATCAAACTTGTAGGGATTTGCATCTACTACTAATTATCTCCTCATCACGGAGCTTTATTATGTATAACAAAAGTGGTGGGTTTTTTTTTTTTCTACATTTGAATGCTTCCGGAGCTAAAATCAAGTTACTTCATCCATTTATTTTTATTTATAAATATATATTCTGATGTTTAGGAATATCTTATCTGGGAAGTGATGATTCTGAAACGAAATGCAATTTTTAAGTGTATTTTGAGAACCTAAGATGAAATATACATAAGTTTTCTAAAATTGTATAATGTTAAAGTAAGAGGAACAGTTTTGAAATCTAAATGTAGGATGAAATGGGTAACTTATCTGTGAAAGAGTTATTGTCCACAGTAGTGGTCGGGTGAGACCTCATGCTTTGGGTAATGTAATGAAGTTTGGGAAAGTGAGTTCTACGGTATTTCTGAATCCAAAGAATTCTTTTGGAAGGTTATGAAGTAAATGTGTTGTTGTTGATGGTTTGTTGTTTGTGGGGTTTTGTTTGTTTTAATTTAAGTGAAAATTATTTTTTATTATTATCATTTAATAGTATTAAAATGGATAAAGTAGGGGTGAAGTCCTTAAATAATGTATTTTTCACCTGAACTGTGCTATTATGAGAGTACAAGAGACCGGAACATTGTCTCCTGAAAGAAGCAAACAAACAAACAAAGAGAAGTCTCCATTTCTCTTTTATATTATGTTGTGAATCAATATATTTGGCTTCTGAAATGCTTTCCAGGATAAAGCAAAATGTCTCAGAAGCAGAATTTTTCTTCAGTACATCATAATCTACAACTCAACCAAGCATATGAGATCAATAGTGCTGTGTCTTGTTGGGTAATCATGAAGCTACAGGAATACAGGGTGTCTTAAAAACATGGACCCAATTTGAAATCACTGTTTCCGCAGCCACGAACTGCCCATAAATGAAACTCTTACCACTTGAAAGGGCATGGCATTTATAAAAGCTTGCTAAGACTCGGTAACTCATTAAACCATGTGTAAATTTCTGTGTAATTGTAACGCTTTGCTATTGTGAAATACACTGCTTTGAAACTGGGTTCATCTTTTTTAACACCCTGCATATTAAAGGAGGATACCAGAAAATGAACCTTTTAGGGAACTATTTCTTTTGGGGTTTTTAAAAGCAAAAATAATTATTGTCAACCATAAAAACCTATTATCAATTAATATATCAATATTCCTATTAATAAAAACTCTGAATTCATTTGACTTTTCCTGCATAGTTGCTGTGAGTATGCATATTTCATATATATATTTGGGTGTATATATGTATTGGTCACATTATTCATTATGGCAACAGCTGTCTTTGTTTTCTGAATATGACAAAACTGACAGCTGTTGCTGGCCTTGCAATACAGTAAGAACTTCTGTAGCTTTGAAATGGTACTAAATGTAACTGAAACATATTGTGATTCAGCTTTGGAAGTTTCCTTGTTGTTTATTCACATGTGGTCATCCCTGGCAACTGAGAGAACTGCCTTGGATATCCATGTCAAGACCTTTCTGACAGAACACGGGACATTTAAATGTGTTCTGACAGTCTGTTACTCTAAATTGAAAAGAAATTAAAACAGTTAATATTTGGAATGGAAACCATGTTAGACTGAGGCAAGAGATGCTGCTGTCCGATATTTGCCTATCTGTTCAGGCGTGGAATTGCTTTGTAACACAGGAGTGGGATGGAGAAGGATCAAGGTTTCCACCATAACATTTTTGAGCACTTTTATCTGTTCCAAACTCTACTTCTTATTGTACTCCCACTGTCATGCTCCAGGTTCAAGAGCCAAGGGTTTTCTGGAAGTTGAGAGTGAAGTTTAGACCTGCAAATATGTGTTGAGACTTACACATCTAATTAAGATATTCAACTTTGGTAATGATTTTTAGGTACATAATTGCTATGAGGGACACCCACACATCTTTTTAAATTTCACATATTTTATAAAAGCTGAATGCTGGGTGCAATTATTTCCAAGCTGAAAAAGTGAAATCACACACTTCAGATGTTATTGGGAGTCTTTTTGTATGTGACACCTTGATCTGTGTGTCTTGAAGGTTTGGGAGCTGTAACTATGTGTTCTGATGCCCTCAGCTCCAAATTAAAATGGATCTGTGTTGGTAATTGAGGTGAATAATTTAAAAAGTTACTTAAAATGGATGTTGGTGTTGATACTGAGAAATTGCCTGTGTTCTTGTGACTGTGTGTGGTGCTCGTCTTCAGATCTGGGCAAAGAAAGTGTTGAGAATGGACTAAGAAATAGCCCATGTGAAAAACCTAGGTAGGCTTGCAAGCTCAAGACCAGTCTGGATTGTTCTGCTTGGTTTTGTTTGCTTTGGTTTTTGTTTCATTGGGTGGTATGTGCTTGGTTTGCTTTTTTCCCCGAGTGCCTTGGCTGGTCATAGAAGGGATACTGCCTGCACAGACCTTGTTTCCTGAAGTTCATGATGCTCAGTTGTGTATGCCACAAGAGCATCCTGAACAAAGCATCCAAAGCCACCAGTTTACCTCCATGAAATCAGTCTTCATCACTTTAATTGGCTGTTCCCCATTCAGCTGAATCTCCTAAATTTTTCCAGCGCCATGTCCCAAAATGACTGTTCCGATTCTGTTCCAGATCCCCCAGCTTGCAGAGCTGTGGGGCAGCTCAGGTGAGAGACTCTTTGAAGGAGATGAATGTGTCCAGAAATGCATTTGTTTTCTCTCCCGATTTGTTTTGTCTACTGGGCTCACGGTGATGCTCGGCTGCAGCTGTGTACTCCCGCAAATAAATGAGAATTGTAGTTCTGAGACAGAAAGCAGATTTCAGTCCTTTCCGTCTGCTCTGAAGCTGCTAACAGTCTAATTTAATAATTGTTTTACATTTTCATGATGAAAAATACTTTGGTAAAGATAATTTGTTCTGAAGTGCTGTGTTTTCTGCTATCTTGCTATTTCCTGGCTCTTGGTGGTGTTGTCTTTGGCATATACATGAGTAAAACCTGTTTTGGTACAGAACATGCTAGAAATAGTCTGAGAATATCCAGTTAGAAAAAAGGGTTATTTAGGAGTTCATTTAATTTCTTAAGGTTCATTCTGATTAAGAATAATGTGGGATGTCATATAAGTAACTTGCGTGTGTGCATGTGTGGATATGTGTGTATGTGTATTTCCATTATAATGTAAATGTAGACTTGCATCTCATGAACGCCACAGTTTTTTCAAAGAATCAGAGAATATTTAAAAATCTTTTAGTGTTTTTTATTAGACTTGTCCTAGGATCACCTTGGTTGTTAGTTTCTTTCATAATTTAAGGATTCATTTGCAAAATGGAGTAAAGAAACATAGTCTGCAGAACAGCTTTAACTGTCAAGACAATGATGTGCAGCTAGCAAGGGAGCACATACGTGCAACTTATATTGGGATATAAACATATTAGTTTGGGGACTACTGCTTTCAAAGCAAGTATTAAGTTGTCAGAAGTCGAGGTGTATATTAAATGGCTTCATTATTAGAATTTGGTTACTATTTTAGATATATAAATCTGTCTGTTATGAGAACTTTAAAAACAGAAGCACATCATTAATAAAAGTATTCGGCTCAGCAGAACAGTACGCAAAATAAACGTTATCATCTTAGGCACATTTTGAAACAGGGAATAGGTTTGAGTTACAATTATTTTTTAATGGAACATTTTATTTTCATATTTTTATAATGCTCCTTTCTCATAGCCTGAGGCTGATATGCTAGCTTTATCCTCTAAAAGTCTGAATAAATGGAGCTTGCTTGGCCACGTGGGAAATTTAGGTCTAGACGAAGATTCAAGCTTCACACTATATGTCTCAAGAAAAAGTAACAAGGTCACGGAGATCATGTGTGTTGGCTTATGGGTCATGGAATTCCTAATGACCTGTTGAAAGAGCAGCACCAAGGCTGCGATGAAAGCAGAGCTGTTTTCTGACCCTGCTGGCAGGGGAACGAGTACTGAAGTGGCATCTCACACTTCTGAGGACTGCGTGACATTCTTAAACAAAGAGGAGGGCACCAGTGGAGACAATGGTCCCTGTCTCAGCAATCCATTAGAATTTGCAAAAAAATTATACAGAGAAGAAAAGAAAAAGGGGGGGAAAAAGAATAACAACAGTTTGCAAATGAAGCACTAAATTATATACTTTACAGATCAATGTCTCTTCCTTGACATTTTTAGGGATTTGAAAGAACAGGCTGAACAAATTCTTTCCACCTAATTATGATTTCCCAGTTGTCTCCAAGTGGAACACCAGGGTCAGTGAGAGGGGGCTGGATCTGCTCCATGCAAAGGCAATAAAACTTCCCCGTTCTTGTTAGTAAAGCCACAATCTTGGTTTACGTATATTTTATTATCAAATTCCTTGGTTTTCATCCAAAAGTCACATGCTTTTACCTCAGTAGAAACAATGACAAAATATTTTTGGCTAAAGAAGTTCTTTGAATTCGATGTGTGGTCTTCAGTGTGTTGGAGACTTCTGCATTTCTGCCAATGCACCAGGGCTGAATACTTGAGGAGCACGTAGAGTCAGCCAGAGAGGGCACGGAGCAGACACAAAGCGTAGGTGTCCTGGAAACAGCAATAGTTCGGCTGCTGATCTACTTGAATATTTGAAATAATGGTCCTGACTCCCACCTTGGGTCCGTAGGTCTCACTTGCCTGCTAGGTACTATATGTCATAGGGGTGGATGGGATTTGCGGCTCTGTCTGTGCCCCCACTCTCCTCTGGCAGAACTGCCCAGGGATTCCTGCGGAGCTGGGATTTATATTTGAACATGGATGCTGGTGACAAGGCTGAGTGATGGTGCTGTTTAGTTTCAGGGTCCTTGAATCAACAATCTGGGTTGTAGCACAGCCTGAAAAAAAAGCTGTAGGTAGGGTGGACTGATTTCAAGCTCTGCAGATTCCCCACCCTCCCAGATCTACAAAACTGCTACCTCTTATTTAAGAGCCTTGGGAGATAAAGTCATTCTGAAAAACAAATAGACCTTGTGCTCATCTGTGTGTCTGGAAGCACATTACTAAAACCAAAAGAAATCAAATATTACTCGCAGGATTAACTTCCTCTTGAAAATGAGCAATATCCCTTAGAAATCCCTGTGACCATATTAGTAATTGTCCTAAGAAATAATTTACTTTAAAGTTCTTTACCTTTTATCACCATTTCATTTCTCTGGCCATTAGAATTGCTCAGGTCATTAAGGCTTGTCGTTGTAAATAATCAATAGAGAACACTAATCTGTTACAGAATGCTTGTGATATGATATCTGGTCAAGTGATCTGTATGATTACTTTCTTATCTAGTTCTGGGAATGTGATTTATGCTATAAAGAAAACATTTATAAGGAGTGCAGTAGAAGGGGAAATTAATACTATAAACCTGTCATGAGGTATTTTAGTCAGAAATGGAACCAAGGCAAAGCTGAGCTCTTTGTGACGACAAAGTGAAGTTTTGGGGAAGTTGTAGCTGTGAAACCTTGTACCTGACCTTCAGTCTCCAAAGGATATAAAAAATTCCAAAACTTTGCTTACTGTTTGCTGTAAAATCACAATTGATTTTTGATACTGCAGAGTTACATGGAGAAAAGACTTAGGGGTGGGGTTTTTTACCTTTTGTGATTGTATGATTGCATCTTCGTAGTTAGTGCTACAGAAAATACTGACTGTGTGCTTGAATTATTAGATAGTTTAATTTGTCCTCATATGCTCTTTGTCCCCATTTGTCTACAGAGTTACTTTTCACTGCTTAAACAGTCTGGTTTACTGTACACTTAGCTGTATATTATTTTTAGGGCTATACTCTTTTCCAACGAGCGTGTATTAATCCGTATCCTTTGGAAATTTTCTCAACCAGTTAATCCAGTGTTCTCTGACTGTACTAATTTTCAGATGCATTAGTGAAGGTGTTGGTGAGGCTCTATGTGTTTCAAATACAGAATGATGTGCCTGGAGATGTCATCAGAGTCAGCTATGGACTATCCTCTATGTGAAAATGCTGATTATAAAGAAAATACTCAAAATACAACCTCTCTATACATTATTATAATTATTTTTTATGCTCAAATTATCTAAAGTTTCCAGTATAGTATTGGTGTATATTATTTCAGAAAGAAAACCTAACCAAGCTCCTTGATCATTCAGTGGGCTGATCCTTTGCAAAGAGATACAACAGAGTTTATGCATGTCTGAAATCTACTGACGGCTTGGAAAGTCACATTTATACAAGTATTATGTGCTGCTGACAAAGGAAAATAACCAGACGTAATTTTCATTGAATGAGCACCTTGTCTTTAAAAATATTCTAATAACCTATCGGAGTTAAATCCTTAATCCAGTAGATCCAGTGAAATTTATTCTCATAGCAAATAAGCATTGGAGGAATTGCGTAACTTCTTTCGTATTGCGGTCCTAGAATAGAGCACTGAGATATGGGGAAAAATAGAAGACTGCTCCTGCCCTGCCCCCACTCCCCCCTCCTTTCAGACCTTACAAACTGCCATCTGGAGTTTGTGCTATTTCTTAATACTAAATAAATTAAAAGCTAATTAATTCCTTTATGTCAGGTTGTTCTCATTAGGATAATAATAACCTTTCAAAGTTTGTCATTCACCAGTCAGCGATGTACCATATGCTTGATGTCACATGATAGAAAGTATTTTCAATTTGCCACACTATACAGTGCCTTATTGCTACTTAGCATAATAATTTTTTTCTTCAGCGATGTCTTGCTGAGATATGCTGCCAGATACATTAATTGTTTGCTAATACATCCTCAACCACATTATTGCATATTTTTTGCCAGCAATATTAGGCTCAAAAAATATTTCTTCTTGCCTCCATGAGCTCTATTTTCCCACTTGGTATTTATGCCTAAATCCCACTGGTGCCCTTTGGAAGAAGGTGTGCTAGGCCTGGCGGCACTTAGAGGGTGTTGATGTGGCTGGGATTGCTTTGTCCAACCCTGTAGTTTTGCTCAAACAGATTCTTAAGGATTGTAGAATGGTTTGGGATGGGAGGGACTATAAAGATCATCTTGTTCTCACCCCCTGCCAGGGGCAGGGACACCTTTCCCTAGACCAGGTTGCTCAAAGCCTGGTCCAACCTGGCCTTGAACATTTCCAGGGATGGAGCATCTGCAGCTTCTCTGAGCAGCCTGTAAAAGCAATACAATAGTGGGCAGTCAGACTGAAGGGAGGATACCCGTGTCAAAGTACCACCTTATTAACAGGGTTTCTTTTTATTACTATTATACCTTCAGAAATGACGAAACAAAGTTCTGCCTGGTTATTTCTTACACGCTGCAGCCATCTCCACAGTGTTACTGAAGTTTCAGTGTACTGAAATGTAGCATTCCCAAATTAAGAAGTGAAACTGTTTGTACTGTGGTTATCAAGAGATGATTAAGCATTTATGGTCCTCCCATTTTTGTTTAATGTTGGTCATGTGAAGAATAAAACAAATTAAAAGAACCTTAGTGAAGGTCATTTATGAAGTGTTTCAGAACAATCGATGGTAGCTGCTAAATACTACATGGTCTGTCATGCATTTCAGTCATGAGTTCTGAAATTTTTGATCAGAACTCCCCATAATATAGCAAACAAAGTGTTTCAGAAATGAGGTCGAACTAGAGGTTAATTTGTAAGAGCCAAAATGATTAACAGCAAAATGTTTGATGCAAGAATCATCATTAAAAAAAAAAAAATCAATAAAAATGCAGTTTCTGTTCCGAGCTTTGGGAATCAAGTGTGATCTGGCCAGCTCTCAGCCTTTTAGTTTCTGCCCTGCCGAGTGCTGGAGAGAAGAGAGTAGTCTGTTTTAAGTCTTCACACATTGAAGTTAGTCTGCAGTGCAGCAGAACTATAGCAGCACAGCATATTGCTGTTGCACTTCTCTTTTCCCTTGTTCCCCTCCCACCCTCTTTTCCCAGTTTTCCGTAGGCTTTGGCTCTGCAAAAGGAGCTGAAATCCCTTTGGATTGTGGCACTTCATGCGTAGCTGCTAAGAAACAAATACTGTAGCTTGAGGGAGCTGCCAGAGTGAAAGTTCCTTCTGAATCCTCGTCTGTACTACGGGCATTTTGTCAAATGTTTCCTGATGTTCATCTTCCCTATTCTTGACATAAGTCCCTACTATATGCAGTGTAAGCTAGATGCACCTGCAGTAGCTGCATTGGCATAGCAATACATTTAAAAAAAAGGAAAAATCATGTGGTTTATCAATAAAAAAGAAGAGAAGACTTACTTGTTTAGTGTTTCAGGCTGGAGAAGGTGAGATAGATAAATAGTAGCAATTTTTCCGTAATAAAACTGAACGGACTTCATTACTCTGCATGTATCTGTCTTCTGCATGACTAGCTGTACTGTAAGTGAGCTACCTCAGGGCTTAGAAGCTGTTCTGATATAGTGAAATTGTGCTGTCTGGGATGAGTTCCTGAGGATCTCAGAGGGAACACTTGCCTAACAATGAACAGCAAGTCTTCTCAGACCAGTGCTTAGTGTCTGCTGGTGAGGCCAATGGGGCCAACTATGAAACACAGCATAGACATGTATGGTCCTGATGAAGTTTTCTTACTGACACACAGACACTTTGATTAGGTCTGAAGTAGCTGGTTTTAGGTCAATTGGTCATGCATCTCTTGGGTGAGAGGCAACGGTAGTGGGCTTAGAGCAAGACTAACTCAGTCTATTCGTAAAAGAAAAGCTGTGTACGCTGTTTGGTGGTGGGTATCATGAATGAGAATTGGTTCCAAAGGTTACCATGCTGAGAACAAATTTTAATCAACACCTTCATCAATGATCAGAAGAACAGATGTGCAGCACCAGAGTGAAATCTTCACCTCCAAAGTATTAAGCTTTCCGGTAGTTAAATGTTATGCTAGTAGTGAGGAACTCCAGGAAGATCCTATAAAAGTAATAGTGTCATTGGACAAAAAGGTGGCAAAAGAGCTTTACTGCAGGTGACTGTACTCTATGAAAAAATAATCCAAACTAGGATAACATGATTCTGAATTAGTAACTGACAGTTACAGTTCAGAAAAACGATCTTGGAGTAATTGGCAGTTTCCTTAAATCCTCAATTTAATGTGCAGCAGTAGACAAAAAAAGGCCAGCAAAAATGTCAAGCATCCTGAGAAAGGGGTACTGTAAGAGCAAGACAGAGGGCATTATTTTTCTAGCATGTAAGACTTTGGTGCGCTTTCATTCCAAGTGCTGTGTGCTGTTCTGATCTACACATCTCAACGAGGATATAGGAGAGTTAAAGAAAGAGCAGAGAAGGGCAAGTAAATTGGTCAAGGATAGAAAGCTTTTGCTGTACAAAGGGATGCTGGAGAGACTGGGACGTCTCATTTTTGAGGGAACAGGGCTGAGGTGGAGATTATGACTGAACTTTGCGAAGTCGCGGAAGCAGAAGCTAAGGTGAGTAAAGAGCAGCTTCCACAGTAAGAGATCTGAGAGTACTTGGTGAAGCTATAGGAGAGAGATAAACAGTAACATCAGTTTCAGAAAGCGATTAGGCAAAATCATGGATAATTTTCAAAATAGATGCTATCATCCCCCAACACCTTCATCTGGAGCTTGTGGCTGCTGAGGAAGTGTGAGTGGAGTGGGTGCAGCTAATGGCCCAGTTTCTGTGCTCTCCCTAAATATCATCTCCAGTGTCACTGGTGAACAGAGATGACTGTGCTATATCCGCTGTTGGTGTTGCACAGTGGGATATTTCTTGTTAAGTATGCAAAACTGTATCATTACTAAAATGCATGTAAATAGGTTAATTAGGAAAGGAACCTAAAATGCCACATTCAGCTTAGTTCACTGTAGGTAACAGGTAGTAATTTGTGTGGGTAAAATGTCACAGAGCCTGCTCCTAAAAGCAGAGGAGACAGGAATACTGCTGTGTCCATGCAGGAAAACTTGACGTGACGAGGTCTGGAAAGGCATTCCCCCTCTTTCACTCTTTTGGAGAAAGGACATTATGGGAAGGCTGAAAAGCTAAATCCTATGGCTATTTTCAGTGTGTCACGGTGTGAGACACATATTTGATCTATTTGAGAGACAACATGGTACATGAACTTAGTGTGCTTTGGAACTTTAATTTCTGCATCTAGGTTCAATAATGATGGCATTCAGTTATCCAAACCAGGGCCGTTAATGTAGGATTAAGTGTTTAAATGCACAGTTTTAAATAATTTTAAACATGTTAGCTGAATATAGAACAAACATCTAGAAAACATTTTGGAATTTTTCAGAAAATTGGATGTTGTGCTAAACCTAGTCACTTTTGCATTTAAAAGTGCAGCGCTATCTGGTAGGATTTTCTGGAAGTCGATCCCTCCTTACTTTTCATTACATAGAAAGCACCTTTTAATTGTAGTGTTATTTACACAAATATGAATGAAGGAGTTGCATATAAACAAATAAATATGAACCATAATTAAGAAGAACATCATAGAAGTCTCTTTGACTTTTCTCTGTGTACAGATAACAAAGCCCAAAAATAGAATTCCATAGGATGAGTGGGGTTTTGAACCATGGGGCTTAAAAGCTAAAAGGAAGCTGTCAAACTTAGTATCTGAGCTAACCTTAATTTTGTTTTCTGCTTTTATTGTTCTTGCTTTACAGGTTGCAATTAGTTTATGACATTTGGAGGTGTAAATTAATGTAGCTTTTTACACTGGGCTTATTTAAAATTCCTTGAGTTGGAAGTATCTCAAGGGTAAAAGTCCACTGGCGGCCCAGTGGAATAGTTTGGCTGTACTATGAATAAAGGTTACAGCAGAGGATGCTGGGAGGATCCAGTGGTTAAAGGGAGTGTTCTTAATGCTACTTCCACTTCTCCAGTACTGCTCACATCAAAAATTCATTATGTTATCTTTTACAGAGTTGGGTACTGTGGGAGCCTCCAGTAACACAGACCTGACAGCAGTCCTGATTAACGGCCCGTTTTGGCCTTGTCTACTGCAGCAGGTTTTTACTTGTTATTAGCAATGCCTGGAGATGCATCGGTGTTAACAATTGCTCCAGTCTGTGCCAGCCAGAGGGATTTCACTGCTGTGTCATCAAACCCCTCTTTGAGAGCAGCTTTTACCACAGTGCAGGAAAGTCTTGACTCTGGTTTGTACTGTCGTTCTCATTGTTGCTAACAGCAGTAGAACTGCGCTCGTAGATAATAAGTAGTATGAGAATCTGCAAAAAACTTACTGGGCTGTGCAGTGCTGGCTCTTTTCTTGTTGCCTCTCTCCTGTTGAGAATGAAGGCTCAGCACAAAGGACTAGATTTTCAATTGGTTTAGATCACTGTAGTTCTACTGAAGTCAACCAAGCTGTCCAGAGGCTCTCTCAACTGATGGCATTTTAAAGCAGTGACATTTAAAATGAATCAGTGCCACTGTGATGGCATTGCTTTCCATCAAGTCGGTAGTATAACAGCTTCTACTAGAAGGCCAGATTCTGATAAACATCTTCCCATTGAATTTTATATTATTTGGTGAATAGGATTTTTTTCTCATACAAGGCAGTTTCTCATCAAGCACTTGTACCAGTAGCCATAGATAATAATGAAATAAAAAAAGTTTGACCTTTTTTGAGAACCACTGTAAACTTTTGCAACAAATTATTGATTTTAGTGTATTTGAAGAAAAAAGATTTCAGAATCTGCCCTTAATGGGGGAGACCAGGCCAGAAGCTCAGATGCAAACATTTGTAGTCAAAATCTGTTTACTTCAAGCGTTTTGAATTACTGCAGTTCGAAGAACTATTGCTAAAGGTGGTTTTGAAACAAAAGATCAGCTGAATGCAACATAATTAATGTTTTTAAGATGTTGAGATTGTGGATTATCAAATATGAGCAGTCAGTGAATAGCCTGGTGGTGGAGGGAACAAAGAAAACTAACCTTGGGGCTGCCGTTGTTGGCAGGAGCTTGTGTGCCTCTTGTTCCTTCCTGAGCAAGCTGTTCTTATGAAAGCTCTGGGAAGGTACGCTGGAGGTGAGACGTATCGGATTAGTCCTGAAATGTTTTGCACAACTGCAAATGAAATCCACTGATACCACAGATATTCTGGCTTACTCAGTGTCCTGACTGTTATTAATAAAAACCTATTTTTATATCAATAAAAATGTAGTTCTTTGCAGCACAAGACTGAAACTTTACAAAGATATCAGCTGGATATGCTGAGGCTCCAAGTGATTTTGCATAAAATAAAGTTTCAGAGCTGTGGTTGAATACCAGTATTGTTTTGCCCCCTCTTCCACCCCCCATCCTCTTTTTTAATTCATGCTGACAGGTCTGCCGGGTACATGTCAGTAGTTTTCGTGTCTTTTAACTTACAAGATAGATATCTTTATCTGTGCTGGTTTTGCATGGCTGCTTCTGTGTATGTAATCAAATAATTATCTCTTATATCTTCAGTAGATAAGGCAAGGAAAAATTAAACTATAATGAAACAGTGGCAATTCTTCTAACGATCAAAGTATAATGATAACTACAATTTTAACATGCAAAATTATACAGTGTTGCATAAACAGTATGGATTTCATGTAGCTTCCCTCTGGTCCAATTTAGTACTTTGTACGTGTCTTCATTTTGATTTATTTCTTGTGTAAAATGCCCAAAACTTGGACTAAAGCAGGTCAAGAAATACTAGGATATATAAGGGCTAATCCAGAGTGGCACTTATGCATATGCATTACTATTTTGATTCATCAAGATAACAGCTAATACATGATCTAAAAGATTTCAATCCACTGATATTTTAATTGCCTAAACTTCAGTAATGCACTATTGTGACTGATACTGGGAAAGAAAAGGCTTTGCAGTAATCATTAGGGGAGAAAATAGGTGCTCAACAGAAAAACAAAACATCTTGGAATGCGGTCAATCTCTCAGCACATGATTGAAAACATCACTGCTGTATCAGTTTGACATTCAGAGTTTGAAACCTATGCTATTTATCACAAGAGAACGATCCGGTTTGGGTACTGTGCGTGTGTGTGTAGTGTTTCTCTATGTGAGACTGCCAATATTAAAACAAAGATATCTCCAATGTATTGAAGTTTCAAGAAGTTTTGTGATCTTTATATATTTTTAAACTTTAGGTATGATAATCATACCACTTGGCGTCAGTTCTTTTCTTGCAGAGAAAGCCATTCCAGCACAGTGCACGTACCAGAGATACAGCAGCTTTGTTACACCAGCCCAAAGTGTCTGTGAACGTTATTAAAACTGATAAAGTCTTTGGCTTGCCTTTTAAGGGAAATTGAGCCTAACCCAGTGTGATTAATCATCAGCCCAGCACTGACATCACATATGGCCAAGTATCATGTGGTATCTCGAAGCCTGATCCCAATGTTCCTCCTATGTCCAACAGATAACTTAATGGTTCTGGAAAGATGCACATCTGAAAGATATAAGGAGGTTCCTGCTGACCTTTTTGGTTTATGGAATTAAAAAATGCCTTTTTTTTTTTTTTTTTGACTGCAGCATAGTTTTTGCTCTTGTCAAATGCATTCTTACAGGAATGTATAATAAACTTGTAGGACATTGAGAAATCTACAAAGGGAGACATGATTGCCATATGAAGGAAGAAAAGTAGGTCTGAGGCACTACGTATCTCCAGCCCTTTAGAGGGTCCTTTCCAGAGTGTTTGTTTAAACAGACTCACTTGAGGTTCTGCAGGAAATGTATTGTTCTCTGCGTTGCCTAGTGATACTTTTCTGATGAATATGTGAAATTCAAAATAAAGCCTGTTTTTCATATCAGAAAATGAGGATCCTGATTAAGATCCTTTTCTGATACATGTATTGCATACAATAACAGCCATTATGTTGTTACATGCACTGTGTTTGTGTTTAGTCTGTGGTTTAAACCTAACATTAATAGCAAAGGAGTCGGACACTTTACCCAGATCATTACAAGATTTGTTGTTGACTTATGTGTAGCATCATATAGACACGGAATAAATACCAGGGGTTTTCTTGCAGAAGTTCAGCCCAAGTTTATAATAAGACATCTTCCTCACTGTTCAAAAACTATTGGGCATACATTAATTCACTTCTTCAACCTTTTGTTTTGTAACTCTCGAAGGCGGCAACGTTTGTACAGTAGACTGTACAAACAGTAGACTTACAATATTATCCAATAAAGTATTCTCTCTGAACCACATACTCTGAGGCAGTTATTGTACAAACTGTTTGTATCTTGATGCCAGGGCACTTCGTCTGGCCCCTTTTTTGTGTGTATGAAGGTATTCTATTTTGTAAAACTACACATGAAATTAAGACCCTGATAACCTTTTGGAGGAATGATAACAAGGTCCCATTTCTGAAAGATGATATAGCAGAAAAATCTGTAAGGAAGCACTTCTCATATGATTTAACAGGTAGATTTACAACTACCACTAAGTCTGTCTGTTGTAAAGTTTTGCCCTTCTAAAAAGAAAAAAAAAATATTATGCATTATTAATTAACATAATTAGAATGGTATATTTTGTAACTCCATGTGTCATTGTACTGTACTAAAATAGTGTGCATAGAGTTAAAAATATTCAATGAACTTAGCTGAATAAGATGGACTTCTTCGCCTCTTCAGTGATCTTAAAGCTCATAAATGCAACCATGGCAAGCTGTGCCTATGTCGGTATTGTAGCTGAGAACAGAAGTGTGATTTTTGAAGGAATCACCCGAGGGTCATTATTGAGATACTTTGTTTCACAGAGTAGAGTAGTCTGAGTGTCAAAGTTGGATATTTAGCACCAACTGATTTATTTGCTACGTAGTCATAGATTTCAAGAGGCTTTTGAGTTGACATCAGCTGTTCATCCCTTAGAACTTTCAGAGTTGTATTGCAGTCCAGTTTCCTATAGCTGTAAATTCATCCAAGGAAAAATAGTTAGTACTTTCAGAGGAGCACAGGTCAGTTCTGAGAAAACCTTTAACTTTTTTTCTTACTTATTTAGAGCTTGGAAGATGTTTGACATTGCTGTCTATTGCTTGAAGGATCATGTTCTTTGATCTTTTTGTTGTCTCATCTTTATCCTCTCTGTTACAATTTCTATCACTTTTATAGCTTCTGTATTTTTCCTTATGTTAAGTTTTGTAGCATTATAAACTGTCTTCAAGAATTATTTTATTGTTTCAAGCCCTAAAGACATTTGTCTTTATTCTACAATCTGTTAATACCTCCAGTACTATCCTACCTCTTGTTGCTGTCTTCGTTGCAATCTCTGTTGTTCTTCTCTGTATTTCTACAGAGTGGCTCCTCTCTCTGCTACATGGGCAAATTAATTTTCAGCTCTCCCTTTTGTTTTTTCTTATTCATTACTTTTTTGCCTCATTCACCCTAGTGTTCTCAGGCATAAATGTGGAAAATCAGAGTCAGCTTCCCTGCAAAGAAATCAGATTGTTCTTCCCTGCTTCAGATAGACTACTACCAGTATCTGCAATGATGCTTTTAGAATTTTCATAGGTTTTCTCCACTGCCATGCAGAATGCAATGTGATCATCTCTTAATTGTGATCAAAGTTTTGGCTCTTTTCAAAAGGTTGGACTGGCCATGAGTGGTTAACATAAAAAACAATTCAACATTGAATTAATGAGCTCAAATTGAAACCAACAAGGGTGCTTTTGTCAGAGAAATGCTGAGTACAGCTTGTGCGTGTTTTTCACAAAGCATCATACCATGAGTTGCTAAATAATTCAGGTTTTAGCCAAGGTGTATTGCATGTCAAGGTATATTTGGTGATGAAGGAAATAAAGCCAGTCTCTGTCTGCATCTGAGGAGTGACAGAAGTGGTGCTGTGTGTCTGTATTTATATGGAGAGGAGGAGGTTTAGTTTCACAAGACAATTGCAAACAGACTCTGAAGGAATATTTCTTCACTCAGCTAATAAAGGAATGCAGCACTACTTGTGCTGGTACAAACAGTAATCAGTTTTACTTGTTTGTGGATAGCAGATTTGTTTCAAGACCTGTCAGTAATACTCAAAATATTGGTTAACATATGGGTATGGTGAAGTAGAGCTTGGATTTATTATAGAGATGAATTAATAGACAGCTAGATTTTAAGAGTTCAATATATTATTTTTTTCTGCCTATCCTCTTCCAAATGTATATGACATCAGTATGCTGTGAATGCACTGAGTAGATTTAAATCTTTATTTAGCTGGATCTTCTGGTTTATTCAGGGGATTCTACAATGAAATATGTTGAATTTTTTCCATTAGTGCTGTGCAGATTGAAACACAGATGCTAGCTGTATACTGTGATCTAAATCTCTATCAGATGGTCTAATCTGGCTCTATACTTCACATAGACTTTCAAAAAAACCCTTTAGCACTTATGTTCCGATAGGGCAGCTTTAAGATTTGTTAAATAGTTTACAAAGCTCTTGTACTGGGTTCTCATTTTTTTCAGATTAAAGCAGTAACACTGCTGTGGGGAAAAAACCACAGTTGTGTGCTGAAGAGGGAGAGAAGGAGGAAAGTTGGAGATCTTCGTAGCCAATGTGGTTGAAAAATCATAGCTATATCCTTAACTTGGTCATGGAACTAGCTCAGCAAATAGCACTGCAGTTATTTGCACCACTGACACTGCAACTGTTTCTTGACAAATCCCTTTACACTCTCTATTGAAAACAGATTCATAAATATGACTCTTTTATGGTGAATTCAATAAATTTCTTATAAGTCACACTAAGTCATTAAAATAGATTTGGGAAGTGTAGACTAAGAATATTATTACTATGGTATAAATCTACTATACCTTTGAAAATTCTGATACCGTCTTCAGAAAAGGAAATAAAAATAAATGTTAGTAGACCAAACAAACTGTGAAATAGCATTAGGTTTATCATTTATGCTATTGCTGTTTCTGCAGATCTGACAGTTTGATAATTTTGGATGACTGTTTTGTTAATACAGTCTGAATATGCTGATAATTTATATTTAGAAACTGATTTGATAAATTTTAAAACCAGACATCATTACTATTCTGAAATAACAAAAAATATGTGGAGTTCGAAGTGTTCTGAACTGCAATTCAAAGAGGATGCCTCTCTGAAAATTAGAAAGGATCAATGCGTACATGTACTTTTTTATGTTAATGGATGCTCATTGGAGTACCATAGATTATTGAATGTCTAACTTTTGGGATTACTTTGAATATTTTCTGTAGTCTTAATCTATCTGTTTGGTTATTCCTCTTGGTTTCTGAGGGCAGCTTTCAATACTGAAAATTAGGTATCCTATTTAAAAGGAATCTATGTTTTTAAACAAAACCAACCAAAACCAACATACACACACAAAACAAACAGAACAAAATCAAAACCCTCTTGACCCAAACTTCAGATTAGTTTTCCTTTTCTTTGCATTCTATCCTTATCATTGTTATAACCTGTGTCTGGGAATGCTGCTACAGAGTTTCCAGCTTGGGGTACTGCCTATTCTATTAATCTGATGTATGTTTGGATTGTACAGTGCTCTTATCTTTGAGTGGTGCATGCTATAGCTACTAACTGTAACTACTCCTACATTTATACAGTCCTAAAATTACATTCAGCCCTTTGAAGGCAACCCTGAGGTTGATGTGGCCCCCAGTGAAAATGAGTTTGACACCCCTGCTATAGACTCATGCTTACACTAAAAAGCTGAAATTAATTCATCCAGCACAGTAATCATGGTATTTAAAGGCACTGTGCACCTTGATGATAAGCTATGATAAACTGTAATTTTAATTAAATGTTAGCCACAATTTTGTTCTGTGACATTGTTTAAACACTCTTCATATCTGTTGGCATATTAGTTTAGACAAAGAAGGGAAGAGTGAGAAGAACAACATAAGATGTTCCATGATATGCGGTGGTGGTCTTACCAACTTTGATTTTGGGCCAAAGATTGGGATGGCACATACTGCTGTCTTGACAGATTGCATTATTAGGTCACCTTGCAGAAAAGTAATTTGACTTGCTAATTAGTTGTGAGATATTTCAATTATCTTGGTGTATGGAAGCCTGGAGTCCGCCTGTTAACATGTCTCCACATTAGCTATTGCAACTTTAATTACCCAAAAGAAAGACAGACTTTTTGATGCCTTAAGACATTGTTTTAAAGGATTTATTTATTTTGTAATTGGTCCCTTAATAATGAAGAGCAGAACAAGGAGGAGGACGGTGGTGCAATCAGTGAGCCCATCAGTACTCCAGCACTTACACTGGTGATTTCCATGGAGCTACTCCTTTAGTACAGCAATGTCAAGGTTACAAGGCAAGGCTCCAGAAAGTTGCCTAAGCCTGCAGAGGCAGGGAGCAGTTGTTTTGTGGTTTCCCTTGATTAAGGGTTATTGTGAAAAGCAAGGCAATAGACCATAGTGCCAGCAGACCTTTAACTAGTATGCTACAAGAATATGTTATTTTTCATAAAAGCACCATTGCAGGAAGGTAAACCTCCAGTACAATGCAATGCAATATAAGAAACTCTCTAAAGAAGTCTGTGACTGATTTGTTTGTAGCTATACATTAATTGATTTCACATGAACATAGAGGTAACTACTTCAGTCTTCTCATGCAGCCCATGTTGCCTGGAGAGAGCCATGCTGATAATCCATCACAAGTAGCCTTTCAACAGCTAAGGGATTATTTAAGCCGGTTATGTACTGAGCTATATGCTTCATCCTGGTAAAAAACTGTTTAACTGCAGCACTCTAAGATCAGTCAGGTCTACATCATATTTATTCCAAATGCTCAGCAGTTATGCTCATTAAGGGGACAGACTGCTTTCCAAAATGTCTATATGCGTGTCTATATATAGCCTGTATATTATACATAGCCTCAAAAGAAATCATATCAGTGTGTTCCTCTTTGCTGAATAGGAATGAATGTAGAGAAGTGAGATCAATATGAAGAAACGAGGCAATATGCATGAAGTCAGGATAGGCTTAGAACTGAACTAGAACTTTGGAGAAGTTAAATAGGAACAGGATGTAGAACCAGTATGGGTTGTCAGCAGTGCAGTATAGTAACCTGTGCCTTTACCTTTCAAGAAAATGAGATTCAAAGTGCCTTCTCAGGAGGCTGTCTGCGCAATAATACTGTACAACAGAGTGGCTTTGGGCCTTGTGAATTCATAATAATGTAGCAGAATTGTACCATTGCCAGTTTCCATGAGTCTCTGAAGATACTTATTTACATCTGTTTGTCTTTGATATGCACTTAAAGGGCACAGTATGTTAGGGGAATGATGCTGAAATGGGTAAGAATGCACCCAGTGTCTCATAATGGAAAATAGTTCAAGCCCTTGTACTAAAGTACTATTTTGGCAGTGCTAAAATGATTGGAGCTACTTTTTCTTTTCTCCTCCTTAAGTTCGGGTGGTAGATGATTTTTTTTTTTTTTTTTGTTTAATTCTTCAGTATTATTACCTATTTTGCAGAGTATCATTCTGTTCTGACAAATGTCCTTCAGTAAAAGGAAACTCCTGCTTGTCATAAAGAGTTCCTGGGAAAGATGTGGGAAAAGGCTAAAGTTGAGTGGAGTGTTTATTTCTAATAAGTGAAGCTTGAAGGGATGTTTTAAATTACTTAGGATATGGGAAAGGTCCTTTAGAACATGAATCGATTTTGACAAAGATATTTAACAGAATATCCGAACAATCACTGAACTTTAAAAAGATGCTATATGCATAATATTTTAAAAGTAATATTTGAGAAAGCATGAAATATAAAAGGCCAAATCTAGCATATGGTCGGATGGTTAGCACTTCCTTACTGCAACATGTTTTTACCATAATGTTCCTTACTGCAAGACTCCAAAATCTTAGAGTAGTGAGGACTTACTTAGAGCCTTTGAGGGCTATACTCAGCCTTTTTCTTACTAAAGGAGTGACAAGACAGCAAACTTTCACATTTTCCCATAGCAATTGGAACTAATCAGTCTCTTCCGTTCTTTGCCCTACCTGAACTTGATCCAAACTGTACTGAGGTTGAGGAGGTACTTTTTCCCAGGCCACTATTTTTATCTGAGTTTGCCAGAACCTCAGTCTCATCCTTGCACTTGTACGGGGCCCGGACTCGTTGCTCTGCTTGTGTAGAAACCCACCTATGTGGCTGGTGAGTGTGGGGATTTCTGTGATGTTAAATTAGACATAAATTCTTTCTGCTCAGGGTGTTACTTTGGTTCAGCTGTAATGCAGACTGAGATGGACGTGTGTCATTTCTTGGTTCAATAGTGTGACCATATTTCTTTATTTGACTGTAATAATGCAACTCAGAATCTCCCTTATTTCTTAGGGGTTGTTTTGTTGTGGGGTTGTTGTTGTTTTGTTCCTTCCCACCCCCCAGCCCAGGTTTCCATTAACATACTTGAGGATATGGTTTGGCCTTTAGTGTAGCAGTTTTTCTTCCCTTTGAAAAAAATGCTGGAGATCATTAGGTGCCTTGGGTCTTCCATGATGGAGAACAATTATGAAAGGAATAAAGCCAGTTTGGTGTAGCTGCTTCATTAAAGATAAGCACTCTTGTTGGGTAAGGAGTCTGAGCAGTAGACACACAGAACATATATGACCTTAGCAGCAGCAAGTGTTGAAGTGATGTCTCATTAAAACAGTATTTGTTAAATCATCTAACCTACCTGTTAACATTTTCTAAGAGTAAGGAATGGAACATGATCCCTCTGTTCTTATTGAAACTAGTTCCAAAGGAGATATTCTGATCTTGCTGTCTTTTAAATTAATTTGTATCCAACTCAAAGAGCGCTCCGAAACATGACCATGTTCTTGCTATTAAATCTTAGATTAAACTAAGCATGCTTCATTTTAGTTTAGTAGCTCAATTGTAGGTGCTTATCCCTTTTACAAGTTTCACAGATGTAGTGATATTGTACTACAAATACTATTAATAGTTCATTTTTTTTTACCACTGAGATATACACAGGCAATCTTGCATAACTCTGACTTACTTTTCTGGCATTCATCAGTCAGTTTAAGAGGAAAATTAAAACACTTTACCATTCCTAAAGAATTTTTCTTTTATTTGAGAAACAAGTGACTCTGAAGATTAGTCCAGTTTTCAAAAATGTAAAATGCCCAAGTGCATCTAATCTGTTAGATGAAGTCTTTTAAATAGGAAGGATATTTTTCTTTTAAGGCAATATCTTTTATCCACTTCTAGATGCATTCCTGTACTAAACAGCTAAACCTAAGCCTTCAGTTTTATTCTCATCTGAATGACCTGACCACATCTCTTTATACTGTGATCCTACTGGATCCCCCAGTGTGCAAATTATGGTACTGTACCATTAGCAATTTCAGTATGGTTTTGATGTATAGAAACTATGAAGCAGAAGTGTGTGTCCTGCACATCACAGTTAAAATAAGGAAATATATATGATGAAGAATCTTAGACTTGATTTTGAAAGGCTTGAGTTTGTATTCCTGTTGTTATGCTTGAACGGTCCCTTGGAGTTACCACTGTAAGTACAGGGGTGCTGTCTTGGACAATGATTTGCCTTGCATCAGACATCTTCTGCAGTTTTTGAAAAGAAAGTACTGCAAAACTTGGGGAAGTGCAGAGATGAAATTGTTCTCCAGGCCTTTCAAAGACTGAGAGCAAAGAAAAACACTAAAAATGTGGTTTATTCCATGAGAACACGTCTCTTGTTTCGCTATTAAAATATATCCTTGTTTTCCATAGGAAAATGTGCTCTCACGTGCCAAAAAAAGATAGACTTTTGGGAAGGAAGGGAAGACTGCAGAGCACATTTTTGAGATGTCTTTACAACCAAAACAGTCCTGCTTCAGGATAACAAAAACACAAAGATACATTGCACTCTGTGAAATAAATACTGTCCTGTATTCCTAAATGTCCTTTAACTAGCCTGGTAGTGTTTGTACTAATCACATTACCATGTCTGTTGTGAAGAGAAGGAGGTCTGAATGCAATGAATTAAACTAGTGATAAATTAATTTTGAATTGGTATTTTTTGTTGTTCTTGTTTCTAACTGAGAGCAGCGTTGCTGTCACTATTTATGAGCAGAATGATGGTTTCACTGGGAACAAAAGCCCAGTTTCCACATTTGCACTCCTCTGTTCCCCGTTCAGCCACTTCTCGGGCTGCAGCACAACAGGAGAGGGAGCAGGAGTGAGATGAATTCTATGGGAGAGCTGCTTGCCTCAATTCTGCTCCTAAGCAGATAAATTGTGGATTCCTCCGTCTTCATACAGACTTATACAAAAGACCTGTTCAGGATTTTGTGTTGGAAAATGTTCCTTTCCTTTTCATTCTCTTATTATTGGGTAGGATGCAGGGTATGAAGGAATCTTGTGCATTCTTTTAGATTTAACACTTGTGAGTGTGCTTTAAAATTTTGTTAGTATTTCTAAGATTAATTGTAGTGTCCTTGCTGCAGCCAGTTAAGAGACAGTTAGGAGACCTTCACTGCACAAAATATTCTTACTCACTTATGATACCTAGCATATAGGAAATACTCAGGTAAATGATTGAACTTTAAAAATATATTTATTGTTAATCATTATGAAAAGCAGCCTCATTAGGAATTCATAAGCTCACAATAAATCTGTTGCAGTGCCAAACCAAATTTTCAGTCTAACTGCTTCTAGTGAGTTGAATTATTTTCCAAAGAATTAACATTTTTGTCACCCAAAATGTTGTATCTGTTCTTGTAACTCATTTACCAATGAGTTTGGTTGCTAAAGGGCTAATGACCCAGCATTATTTTGCCAATATGTTAGGATCTGTTCTAATGAAGATAACAATAAATCAAGTCCATTTAGTTGGTTTTTATTGAGTTTTAAAAATGAATACCTAAATACAAGTTTCCTTGAAGTAAAGGAATAATAAAACATCCTTGCAAGAACAAGTACTGTTCTTTCTCATTGGCAATGATCTCTGAAACAAGCGAGCTGCCAGTAGCCGGTGTCCGACTCGCATTGTACGTTCTCTGTGTGCCTCTCCAAGCTGTGTGAGCTCCGCAGCAGCACGCAGGCTGTGCCCGTGCCGAGCGGACCCGTGCGGCCAGCCCGTGGCCACTTCTGTACCCCTGCTCTTCCAGGGAGATGCAGTGGATTTGATGGTGGGTGTGCTGGTATGAGAGAGAATACGAAGCAGACATTAGAGCTGAGCAAAATCCCAGCTTGCAAGCCTGTTTTAAAACGTGTATATCTAATATGGTGCTCTCATCAAGAAAGAAGATAGTAATTTTAAAGGGGCTGCTAGGATAACTGGCGCTATTTGAGGCTGTCGACTGCACAGCGTTGCTGACTGGTGAGCGGGCCGGGGGCTGTGCTGTGCCTGCTCAAGGGCTGCGGTAGGCGGTTGGTCATCTGCCGTGAAGGGCCTTTCCCAGCAGGTCTCTGCACTTTCTTGCTCTCTTTCTCTGTCAATTTAGGCATTTCTAGGGTGTACACTACTGTATGTTTTAATTGACTTTTCTGTTGGGAGCCTGCTAGGGGTGATAGCAAGAGATTCTGACTTCTGTTTTCATCCATATGCTCATGCTAGGCTTTGAACTATGGAAAAAGATCTAGCACTTTTTCTTTTCACTCAAATTCCTTCTCTGAAACGCATTAGATTAAAACATTAATGTGCTGTAGCTGCTGTTGCTGTCAAAGACTGGATATCATCTGGAACTAAAAAGAAAATAGAAACATTGTTGTTTTTTCAACAAAAGAGTTATTTTATCAGTGATAATCCAGAAAGGATCCAGATTGAATATTTCCAGTTACAATCAAAACCTCATGAAGAACTTTGTATGCACCTTGAAGAGTTTTTTGTTCTGTATGTAGAGCCCTGTAAATATTTGTGGCACGTATATGTTGAATGATTAGCTGGACATAAAATAACCAAAGATTAGCATATGAGAACTGTAAATCCTGAAGTGTTAAGGAAAAAGAAAAGCACTTGCAGGAATTACTGCAATGTCTGAACAAGCAGTGGAGAGCATCTAGGAGGACTTTACCTCTGAACACAAAGCCAAACAACTGTCTCAGTTACTGCTAAATCCAGAGCCCTTTTTACAAGTCTAGAAGCACACCCTGCATTTACTTTAACCTCTCCTCTGCCTCCTCCCAGCAAACAAACAAAAGAAAAACAAGAAAACCAACCAGAAAACATTTGACTGTGCATATGTTACGTGTATGACAGACAACTTGTTTTTCTTTTACTCTTTGTCCCCTAAATGCACCCGCCTAAGTATGTTTGAACCTTCATGCTGTTGGTATCTTAGCTGTATATTGTGCAGATCTAGTCCCAGAGTAGAGTTATCTGGACTGCAAAATTAAGCTCTAAGACATTTTGAGTTCTCTATTTATTATATATTTTATAGTGTGAATTTCACAATCTCATTATCTGCTACTAGGTAAAATCTATCCAGACATTAAAAATTTGGTGTTTTTTTCTCCCTTTATTCCATTCATAATGTTAGCAAAATTTTTCATAAAGTATATATACAAAATACATATCTACTATGTCCTTGTATCCTTCAGGTTACTGCACTACTCAGAGGTTTTTTCAAGCACGTGTGAAATGATATCATATTCAAAACCAGGGCTGTACTTTCAAAATACAAAATCCAAACCATAGCTCAAAACCCCTTTGAATCCTCACCCAACTTTCAGTGCATAATTACTAGTGTAAAGCCTGCATACAGCTGTGTGTCTAATTTGCACACGCAATTATCTCAACTGCCCCACAAGCAGCGGGTAACTGCACAAGCAGGTGAACGTAATTAGTCATTTGCATTTGTAATTACCTCGTTTGCACATTGCAGTCACAGCAGCTCTGCATTCTAATTAGTTTGAAAATGTCTGGTGCAATGCTATTCCCTCACTTCGTGTATTCAGACAACACTTTTGTGTATTATAGTGATAAAACAGTTTTGGAGAGCTGGTTGGTGTTTAGTGGTTGGGGGACACTGCTCTGCTGGTCAGGCCGATCCAGAATCGCATGATGCCGGGGGAGGAAGGAGGATCTTTGCTGAGGAAGATGTTTTCTCCTTGTCGAGCCTCCGAGGTATTTGCAGCCTGTTGTGAAAAGGCTGCACTGCTTGTGCGTGTATGATAGAGAGGGGTTTGTGCCGAGCAGCAGCTCGGGGGCAATGCGCTAACAGCGGCGTGGTGATCTGCGCACTGGTTCTGATCGCACTTAGAACCTACTCCCCTCTCTAGGAAAGCCAAAGCACATTCAGAGAGCGGGTTTCTTTTTAACCTGCAGTAGAGACCGGCAGTCAGCTTAGCAAGGCTTCATATTTGCCAAGCGTTGAACATAGAATTGCAGCTCCTGCTTATTTTCATGTGCTGTCAGGGCCAGAAATTTTATCAGTTTCTGTTAGAGTGAAATAATCCAAAATCTAGGTCAAGTTCATTCTATATAAGTCTCTTGAGTATTGTTTTTCTCCGAGTTGAAACTATATCCAGGCTTTTCTACTTTAGTAAAATTGCATGATTAATGGGAATGTAAAATGCGAAATAGTATCTTTACTAAACTTTCTAGGTCTTTGCGTATCATTGTCTACAATCCCAAATCTTGCAGGTAAAGTACAATATAGTTTCAGAGACAGTAAATCAGCCAAGGGAAGGTGATCATTAAATACATTAAAATGCATGAAAATTACCTAAATGGAAACCATTAGATTAAATGAAGCAGCTACAGTATAATATCCTGATGAGTCTAGAAACTTTATTTAGATCATAACTGTACTGATGTTGTGCAAATCCCATGATTAAAGAGAACGTAACATATCTCTCCTTCTTCTCCCTCTGCCTCCCTTTCTTTAAGAATCTGCAATTTCAATTCCTCTATGGCTTAATAAACAGTTACCTCAATAAAGGCGCTTTCTGGCGTTCTGCACCAATCTGCATTTTGATGTGGTACAGCATGAAACCTTATCTCAGTGTGGCATGTTTGCAGAAATAACAATGTTTAAATAATGACTGAAATGAAGCATAAAAATCTTTTGTAACTAAAATGGACATACTGAGAAATCTTAAGCCTCAGCTCCCATTACTACTTTGGTATTTCTTTTCTGAGGCCGACACTCATACATTATATCCATCAAAAAGCCCTGTTCCCAAACCCCATGCATATTTTGAATTAGTTCGCTGTTTTATAATTCTTTATCATTCCACAGAATGGCAGTTTTTGGTCTTAATGCCAAGCTGTTTCATGAAGTTTCATTAAATATATATATCATTCTATTTCTGTTGAAACCTCCTAGTGAATTATCATTTTCCTTCTCATCTCAGTGGCATCATATTTGCTATGTAATTTCTGGATTGTGAACGTCATTGTGCTTTTTATGTAGTCTATATATTGTATGCACAATTTTCTCAGAGAATTAAAAGGTCAAGTTTCCTGCACAAATTACTTGATCTTTCTTTTTATTTTAATGGATTGCTTCATTTGGGATTTTTCAGTCATGTACATCCTGATGCTACTGAAAGAATAATTTCAATTTTTGATTTTTTCGTATTCCAAGCTACTGCCCATAAACATAGGTGCCCATCATTGTATGTTAACTTAATATTCTTCTGCCTGCTGGGCTGCTCTTTCACATACTCTTGCCCTATCAGAATGCTTACAGACGCTGTATTAGTGCTTTTAGGGAATTAGAATGCAACAACGGCACACAGTAATAGCTTCCTAATGGAGTAACTAATGACTCTTATGCCGTAACTCATCAGAATTTGGAAGCCTAATTCTGATTGATATTCAAATAATTAAATAACAGTGACTGGTGTTTTACCAATCCTTTTACCAATATTTGTAATTTATTGTGATAATGTCACAATTTGTAATGGACGAGTGTTTAAAAAAACAAATATTGCCAATTGGCATATGTAATATGAGTGGCATTAGCATAGCGAGCTTGTGTGCCTAGGTGCGGATTGCACTGTGCAGTGTGGGGAGAACGGCAAGCGAGGAATGAGATCAGAGATCAGTGGCCCGAGGGTGCTTTTAGTTGCAGTGGACTCAATTGACTGCAAACTTGCAGTTCCAGTTGACGTCAGTGGAAGCTGCTGATGTCTAAGAAGTTCTCATCAGCTTAGCAGTATTCATCTCAAGACAAAATTAGAAGTGTATTCCACATAGTGCCACCCTTTCTATAAAGAAAAGTGTTAGCCAGACTCCCTTCATATGGCACCACAGAATTAGTGTAGTCTACCCTGATTTTGAATTAACAGAGATATATGAGTCTCAGAAGAGCAACTTTGGGGGAGCTTTTCAAGGAAGTCAAAACGTGCACAGGTAGTTTCAATTATGTCTCATCTGATTACTCCAACTAAAATCCGATTAAAAATTTTAGAAGCTCGGTATTTTCTTTCCTGCGGTTGGGAGAAGCAAGTTGAATGCTGGCTGGTGCAGCTGCTATTTTGATACCTGAAGAGCAGATTTTGCTTTACTGGCTTCGTTTCAGTCTTTGGGAAGACAGTGACTGGGAGAAAAGGGGTTGTTTTCTTTTTGACTTCTTTTTTTTTCCCGACGGCTGAAGTTTGAAAACTTGCAGTAATGTGCCAGCAGTCACAGTGAAATTAATTTCTTATCAGTCTGTATTATAGGCTTATACTAGAAGTATATAAAGCATTGTCGCTCTGATTTGATTACTGCTGCAAATGGGCAAAAATGCCAGTACAAGACAAAGGGGCCGGGCTTGGCCCAGGAGCGCTGCTGGCATCCAGCCTCCCCTTTGCAGGGGATTAGAACAGACACTCAGCATCCTGCCTTCCCAGGTCGAACAAAGATCCCAAATGACTCTCTTGTTCAGCCTTATCTTACAATGCATAATGCACATTAAAGAGGACGTTTGTATATTCTGAAAGGTTTTTAATACAGTTGGTGCTTGAATCCTTGCTGAAATGCACTGGCTCCCTTCTTCTTTCCAAGTGCAACAACAGCAGCTACCAGCACGTGTGGTAGCTTACAGACTCTGTATTCCCAGTGCATTGTTCGGGGATTTTTATTTCATACATCATTTCTTAGTTACAGCTGTATAATCATATATCACGTCTATAGAGCATAGCATGGCATTGAGGATGTATTCTGAATACACACTAAATATTGAAAAATCAACACAGAGAAAACTGTATTTTTTATCGCAACTTGCCAAAGCCAATTTCTCAATTCTTTAAAAATCAACGTGCTTTTCTAACAACCGCAAACCATTTGTCAAGCAAAATATCTACCCATATAGATTCAGTGTAGATTTGGTTTTCTTAGGCACTGATGTAGTATTGGGAGTTAATAAATAACCAGAAAAGAAGATTTTTGCTAACTAGAAGGAGAAATGTTAGTGACACTGTAACGGTCCTTACTTGGGGCAGCCATATCTAGAACATCTCCTGTACTTGTGAGTAGTTTCATGCCTACGTAAAAACCCTTGTCATAAATCATTAGCAGCAGAAGAACCTGAGACATGTGGGAACAAAACCATACATCTCAGCTACAACCACCTGAACAAGCAGCACTATTTCTAATACTGTTAGCAGTAACAGTTTTTATCCTTTCTTTGCATAGGCTAGAAGAGAGAGATGGCATTTAACCAGCACATTACAAATGCCCTGGTTTTAGCGACTATGAGATCTGTAATAATGCTTCTGATCTGATTATAATGTATTTATTCAATAAGTGCCAAAGGACGCTTCAGACAGCCTTATGCATTGTTCATTTGACTGGGTTATTCTGGGGGTCAGCAGCCGCAGCTGACACACGGCGCTGCCTTCCTGGTGGTTCTGCCCTTGGGAGGAGCTCCCGCCATGCTGGACCGGGTCACAGCAGCTGTTCCTTAGGCAGCTGCAAGTGGGTTCGCTTGTAACAACAGGAAAACCTAGAAAACCTACAGAGCTGACACATGGAAGACCAGAAGAGAAGCTGTAGACATGACTACTGATTTTTTTCTGGAGGTTTGCTTGTTGTCTTTATGCCTGAGCATGAGAATTTTTTATTCCAGGCCATTAGCCACAAAGACAGAGATAGCAGATTTGAAGTAATCTATAAGCAAGTGACATAGATAATAACACGTTAGGAGTGGGCAGCCCAGACCATCTGTATTATTTATCTCTCTCTTTTTCTTTTCTTTTTAATCGTCTCTGGCTTTTTTGACATTTGTGTGTATTTTTGAGTTGCAGAGTGTTCCTTAGAAAGAAGGCCCAGTCGCTATCCTGAAAAACTAAATGGGAATATAAAGGTTTCTGTGTTATTGTTCCCACGGGTGGCAGGAGATTACATTCAGTCACTCAGGAAATCCCCTCCAGCTCTGTATTTCATCCCATTTTGAAAAAGACAAATAAGGGAAAGATCATACAGTATAGCTAAAGGAATGAGAATGGCCCAATCATACCAATCCCAAGAATCTTGCTCTGCATTTCGCAGTATACAGAATCATAAATTAATTCAAAGACATGTAGACTTCTCTGGAGTTCTTCTAGTCATTTCACAAACTTTTGGATCTGATTCTTTGGGAAACAGACAAGTGCAACTGCTAGTGAAAGATGAACCAGAGCTTAGGTGCTGTTACTGCTTGCTTTTCCCCATTTGCTTGCTGTGCTTTCGCTAAGATACGATATGCCATAATGATATATATGCATTGTCAGCACTCAGGTATTGAGGCTGTGGATTAATGGGCTGCACAATGCAAAGGCAGCCCCTGGTCCTGCAGGATGTCCAGAGCAGAATAACCACATTCCTGTGGTGCTCTGGTATCTGACTCTCCTGGCTGAGGCTGGCGCTAGCTGGAGGATCTCTGCTCTGTGCAGTCAACAGGACCTTTCCTTTCTTCTTACACTCAGATGTTCTCATGCTATGTTCTCTTAAGCTAATATGCATCCTAATTTACATATCTTTTGTATTACCCATGCTTTATCTGGTTATTCTATTACCTGGCTACTTTGAAATTTCACTGGGCACAATGCAATTCTAATGCCATGCATTAAAAATTATTGCGTTCATAATATCACCAGCTTTTCAATGCTTCTGAGTGTGGTTTTAGAAAAAGAGTGTGTATGTACCACAATGCATCCTCCTCCTCCCCCATCGTACCCAGGAATGCACAGCCCTGCCCTGGAGACAGTGCAGTACGCTTGTACAGTAGCTCCCATCAAAACAGAATCGCAACGGTTTTAATCTTATCCGTCTCAAACAGTGGCAGAAGTCTGTGCAAACTCAAGTCTTTGCTGTCTGACAATGTCAGTGAGGAAACACAGTTCATCCTCATCCAAGATATCAGTTGTCATAGTGAACCGACAGTAGACAGAGAGCTGCAGTGTATAATGCCAGTTCTACAGCTGTACATGAGCCTTAACATACTTCTTCCCTGCACTGTCCCCCCAGGAAAAAGCAACCTTTACTTCAGGATGGTGAGGAAAAAACAGTCCAGAACCTTATTTTGTACAATGTATCCAAGAAACTTTCAACGTCTATTGAAAAGTACTCTGAAATCATGTTTTGTTGCTTATTTCTGTCATACTTTTTAAAATTATGATGTATACTATATATTACATTATGGTATATACAAGCTCTCTAAAATCTTTGGAGCAGACTATTAGGATTTTTACTCTGTTTGTGGATATTTTAAATGTTTTAAGTGTAATTTCTGTTATCTCTCATCTTTCACTATTTTGACCACCTCAAGGTCCATTATTTTTGGGATACTCAAAAATTAATAGGAAATAAAGTTTTCTTAGATCATAGTGATTTAGTGTGGCTTGGAGGTTCATACCTGTGTGATATTAATCAGTGGCTGTGAATAGAATTCTTTGTCCCTGGAAGCAACCACTTAAAATCTTTAATCTGTATCGAAAAAGAATCATTAAAACTTTATACTCAGTTGTGCTTTAAAAGATGTGCTTTTTAGGTGAAGTATAAGCTAAGGCAGGTTTTTCAAGCAAGCTTAGCTATCCAGTTACTATGACTGCATGCACAAATGGAGCATTTCCATGTGGACATGGCCAATTCCCTTAATTGACATGTGCCATTTCCAAGCCAAGCATGCAAATGTACTTATATTTCTTACAGGCAACTTGAGTGCTAAATCCACTTGAAATCCTCTATGATGAGATATTTTGTCCTCTTCTCTGACCAAGAGAGCCAAAGAGATGATTCTGAGATTGTTCACTACGAACTAGAATGGGAGACTAAGTCAAACCAAGGGCATAAATGAAGCAGAACCATGTTTAAAAGAATTATTTGCCTGAGATCTGGCTTGAACTGTGATCTCAGGAAATCAGCCTGTTCAGTTTTGACCTGGGGTCAAAATCAGCCCTGTAGTACCATAAGATGGAAATAAAAAAAGCAATGTGCCTAATGGCCATAGCTTAACTTGTGAGGTTATGAATCACTGACAAAGTTGTTTTGAGTTGGTCAATCTTCTTCCGTCAGCAGAGTTACAAATGTCCATATTCTTTAAAAAAGAGTAATAATGCTTTGTAACTTAGAAAACTTTTAGATTAAAAAGATCTTCACATTAGAAGAAAAAGGAGAGCTGCCTGAATGTGTCCTAAATACATCTTAAAAGAAACACAATGTCCAGTTAGGTACTTTAGAGAACAGCAGCTTTACCAAGAGCTTTTGATTTTTTAGTACCTTCTTGTCTGGTATTTTTTAAAGTAGGAGATCAGAACACAAGAGCTGGAATGAGATGAGGTGGAGGAGAAAGAGGAACAACAGGGAACTGTGGGTACTGAAGAGGGAAGGATAAATGAAACAGCATGGAGATGAGCAAAACAAGAGCCAGGGAGGGGGTGGAGGTACTGGAGTGAGCTGAAGGGAACAGAAGAACAAGAAGAAACTTTAATCTTTCTGATCTGTAAGGCTGTCTGTATTTTGCATTTGCTGTTAAATATAGATGGCAACACACGTTCTACGAGGCAGAAAAATAAAGGAGGCTAGAAAAAAACAAATGCTGTGAATAAGTCTTTGGGTTATTCTAAAAGGCATAAAAGACTTTCAAGTTACTAGTCTTTTGATTTATTATGATACAGGATTGAATGGTGTCTGTGCAGCTCTACATTTCAGATTTATGAATCTATGCAGTAAACATGATTTCAATTATTCTTTGACAAATGTTTTGATTTTATTCATAGGGAAGCCTGCTTTCATAAGGACGGCAATGTCTGCCCCGCTGTCCTAGTTAGTCTCAGTGTGACCTACTTACCTGATCCTTGCCCCTCTGGTTGAATTTGTGTCCTCTCCCCTTTATTCTTGTTCATCTGGAAAAGCTGCCTTGTGCCACATCAGAACTGGCTGCATTTGGTTGTCAGACGAAATGTTTCCTGGGTAGAAATTGCTTGCGGGGGTGTAGGATCTTTAGTTTAGATGCTAATTAAATCTAATGTACTAGTGCTACTTTTATTGCTATTAATGTAGAGGATTTTTGCCCAGCTCCAATTAATGTTAATGTGAGGAAAAAGGAAGAAAAAGGCATTTTTGACAAGCTAAAGAAAATTCTGTTCAAATGTCTTTGTGTTTCCTCTACTCATTATGTGTTGATATAAATGTAAATGTCTATGAGAAATGTGGAAAGGAAAATGTAAGGCAATACACACTTATTTTTGGCTGGGAATATCAGTAATTATGAGTCAATTCAGGCTTCCTAGCCAAAAAGACTTGGCAACTATGGTACTGAAGGCATTTGCACATGCCTTTATACATTTGCTGCTAGGGGTTGATCCTGCAGAATCCTGTAGTTTCAATTTATGGTAAATTTAATGTAAGATTGAATGGAAAGCAATAAACTCACAGAACCCATGCAGTGCGACCTGTTGCTTGATAGTCTTCTCACGGATGCAGACACCTGATTCCAATAGGTCTCTGCTTCTCTACCTAGGCATTCTCTTTTTTTTTGCAATCAGTTACACAGGTTGCAGTCAAGAGTTAATGAAGAAAAAAACAACTCTGAATTTCTGGTGGAATTTCTCATTTTCCAATTTCACTTTTTTAATTGTCTTTCAGATTGATAATTTCAGCCTATAAGAGGAAGAAAGATCTGTTATTTCAGTGTATGCACCCACAGTGAACGTGAGTAGACTTTGTGTTCTCATAGTTTTCCAAAATGGTTAATACTGAAAGCTGATATTCCTAAAACAGTAAAGAATGACTGAAACTGAGATATATGCCCTCTTTTTAAGAAAACAGCCCTAAGGTAAAGCAACTTAATTGCACTCAACCTTTTTGTGTTTGCCATTGTAATACAGGTGAGGTTATATGAAATTCACCCTTAGGACTTTATGGCATTTTTGGAATAAAATAGCTTTCAAATAGAAGGAGAACATTTTCATGGCTGAGCTGAATGTCCATGTTGCTGCACATGGGCAGACCAGAGAAAAATACATTGTAGTGATGCTGGGGGAGAGGAAAGATAATATTTACTTGAAAATGGCTAAGTAACAAACAACCAAGTGCTCTGAGTTAGCACAGTGTTGGGTCATTTGCAGCAAAATCCATATCTAGGCTTTTTCCTTTTCTCAGGACTCGTCCCTCTGTTCCCAGAGCAATCAGTGTGCTCTCAGAACACACTATAGGCTGTAGTTTAGCTTGAGGCAATTTTGAGTTTGTGATGGTCCCAGTAATCCTTCCTTCTGTGTCTGGAGCTTCCTTTAATTTTCACACCTCTCAACCAGTACCCTCCAATTCTGTTGAGAACATGGTTCTAGCTGGTGAAAGTGATAAACCTTCAGTCTTAGCCCTTACCTTTTTCACTCTTGATTGTTATTAGGAGGGAAGAAAAAAACCCCAATATTGACACTCTAGTCCATTAAGCCACAGGTAAGAGTTTCCAGTGCACATGCTTTGTTTGTCAGCAGTTTGAAGGTTGGTTCCCCAGCCAGGGCTCTGTTGTGTGAGTGACAACAGGCTTTGCTCTTGCACATACTTTTTGGCAATTCAGATCCCTACTAGTGAGAAGAAAAGAAATTGGTCCTGAGGCTTAAGTGTGTGCTGCCTAGAAAGATAAGACTTCAAGGCGTGTTCTACCCAGGGAGGACTTCCTCGCCACATCTCCTTGGCACTTAAAGGCATCTCATTTGCTTTTGGGCACAAAGATTCTAGTGAACAGTTTGGTCAAGAAGTGTGTACACCCTTGTAAGTAAGCAGCAGCTCCACAGCATATACAGTAATATAATTTAAACGTCATTTTGTATAGTACTCTGTGTACAGATCTGCAATGCTTCTGATTCCAGGTACTTAGTTCTGTGAGAGTGTTTCTTCTGTTCTAGCTCTTGATAAAGGTCAGATTAACTGAAAAAATGAAATGCTTTCTCTTGAGTATTACAAGGTGAATGCAATTCAGAGTGGGAATGTATTTTCGATTGCAGAATTGCCTTTTGATTTTATTTTTCCCTAAAAGAAAACTCACCCAACTATCATATAACCTCTAGGGGTGAATATTCACCAGCTATAAAATACAAATTGCTATTTTCCTGTGTTACTGGCAAAATATTCCTTCCTTCTACCTCTGTTCCCAGTAAACATTCTGGCTGGCAATATAAATAAAATACAAATTATTCTTGCTTTGAAAGTGATGTTCTACACCAGCAGAGTGGAATTTAGTCAGCTTTTCCCTTTGTGTTGCCAGACCTTGGAGCCCATTCATTCATGCAGTACCACAGTGTGTATAGAATGGTGAAAGCTCCAAGTGAGCGGTCAGCCCAGAATCTAAAGACTAAGTACCCATAAATGGTATGGATGAGACTGGCTGGTTAAAGTTTTTTGGAGAGCTGAAGGGGCATTGACGAACATTTAGAAAGCTAAAGCAACAATGAAAGTGATAGAAAATGATTTTCATTTTTTTATTTTAATAAATGGGGGAAGCTGGGTCATTCTGTATGGTGCAATATCAGCCAAGACCCTGAAATAAAAACAGTAGAAGGCAAATGATAAAGGACAGATCCACCTGCATTGCCCCATGACTTTTCTTTCTCTCACTTAATCTATTTTCTTTTTTTTTCTATATCTTTGTAATAATGTCTAAATTTGTAATAGTTTGATGCTTCTAGGTACAGTGTGATGATAGCCGGTGTTCCTAAAATGTGTTTCATACATTTCTTGGTAGTTTGTTTCACTATTACTGTGTTCAGGGCAAATGCATTACTTCGTAATGATCACATTACCTACAACAGGCAGTTCTTTAAGATGGGCATTTGACTTAAATATTAACAGAGGAAGACAGGTAGAAAAGAGAAGGAAGTTAAGAAATAATTATGGAGGGTGGAGAACTGATAACTTTAAAGGGATTTAAAAAATGTTTTAAGCTTCTTTTTTTTTTTAATTTTTATTTGTTATTGTGTGTTTTTATTGTTTTGACTTGCTTTAATCTGTTTGCTCAATCCCCAAAAATCTCAGGACTGCATTAGAAGTACATTAGAGGACACAGACTCACAAAATTAACTCCTGGAGTAGCAGTGTTACTGCTAAATGGTGATGCTTCCAGCAGCAGTTTAACTCTCAGTTTCCAAAGGTTTATTTGTAACCCTTGCTGTAAATTGTACTGGATTATGCCTCATACAGGAGCTGTCAGCCCAAAGACAATATTTACAAATTGAATTTTTAATCCATTAGAATTACAATTTCTGTATTACTTAACTATTAAAGAGAAAAATCAGTTCTCAAAAGGACAGCTGCATTTGTTTGCCTTTTGCCTTTCAAACACATGAAGGATGGAATATAAAAATGCCTCAGTGAACTGCCTGAGTTCTAGTTACTCAGCAGAAGTGTACGAAATAGTGGTTAATAATACAGATATACAATAGAAAGGGAAAACACTGGAAGAAAAAGGCTATCATAAGTTGGGCAACATTCAGGGTAATATTGAAGTAGTATTTGGAATGGACATGGGGATCTTGGAATTTTGAGATGATACCAATATTTATGGATGAAGCAATATGTTTATGGGCGTTATGTTTGCAAAGTGGATGTTTGTACTCCGTAATGTGGAAGGTTGAAATGGGGGCCGGTATTCTGGAAAACTTGAGGGTAGCACCCTTAAAGAGGACGCTTATCTCCTAAAAATTGCATTTTGTCTGCAGCAAAAAACTTGGCCTGCCACAGAAATTTAGATTGTTTTAGAGCATCTTATGGTGGCTTTAATTAATGTATCTCATAGTCCCTCCCTGTACCTTGAATATTGGTGAAAGTGGGAATAGAGAAGGAAGGCTATAGAAACACTGTGGCCAGTGACTTTACTAGTGAAGTTCTACCAGTTGATACTGAAAGTCTGGGAGAAAATATATTGGAGATGTTTAGATTGATCTTTAAATGGTAGTTGATATATGCAGGCTAACTACCCCTCTGGTTTCAGAATGTGTGGCAGCTTAAATATAGCAGCAATTACTTAAAAAAAATAGATGCAGCTGACTAGGCTTTACACACATCACTTTCAGAATCATGAAAAGCCCAGGAAGATTAGACTGAGACTGTTTTCTGCTGGTGTATTAAAGCTATGGGAGGTCGAAAGGCAGTTGGACCTTCATAACGTATTCAGGCATCACGTATCAAGTATTCCAGTATTATTCGATTCATATGCAAAGAGGTGTACAGATTAGCCCCAGCTCTATCCGTGCACCCATCAATCCAGCGTTGTCAGAGATAGTGTGCTGAGCCACCAGAGACCAACAGGGGTTTCGGCGTGTTATGTTATTTCCCTATTGCTGGACTTGTGCGATTATTAGTATTTTAATTCCTGTAGATAGGATCAAATATTGAAAAAAGTCAAATTCCCCGTGCCATGTAAAGTATGGAAGGGAAAAAGCTTGTTCCTGTTGACTTTCAAGTGCATTAGGACAAGAGCTGCATAAGCGTTATTGCATAGTAGCTGATGTTCTGCAACCTCATACTGTTACTTCATGTTAATACCTCTTAGTCTCACTTCTTACCAGAGGTGTCTTTTAAAGTCAATACAGAGAACTCAGTCAGCAGTTTCAGCATTATCATTTGGTGAACGTTACTGGTGAAAATGATGGTAATCAAGCAGGAGGTTGGTTTTGTGATCACTTCTCTAAGGAATACCAAATTCTCTGTTGACCAACTTTGATGTTTTGTTAATGCTATCAAAATTAAGCATATAACTAATAACTAAGAGGAAAACAACTAGCTTTATTCAGATGTATTTGGATATTTTTTAAATGGCTGGACTAGTAAGTAGAAAATACTGCTCAGTGTTTAACATAGACAAATGTGAAATAATCGATGTGTAGGCAATGAACCGAAGTAAAGAGTGTATATACAACGGAACGGCTATGCAGCATAATGACAAGGAAAAGATTTAAAGGTTATTATAAACAAATCCATGAAGATATTAGCATGGCAATGTGCATGGAAAAAAAGCCAACATGAAATTAGGCTGCACAAATGAGCGGAATACAAATGAAAAGTAGAAATATTGATAGAGTACAAGGCTGGTTTTATTGCTTTATTTTAAATAGTACTCTGAGTTCCATTTTTAAAGCATTGTGGTTATAAACCTGTTTTGTATCTGAACAGTCATATTGGCATTTGGATTTCTCAAATGGGATTCTCATTTTTAAATCCTGGTGCACAATATTTGCTCTTATAATTTCTATTAACTATCTGTATTTTAAAGAGCTTCTTCAGTGTACACATCACAATAATTGTATGTACAAAAGACCAGTTACATGTTTAGCTGGCTTCTTGAAGGTACATTTACATTAAGTGGACCCACACAACTGGAATAATTGTTTATACAAGTAATGGTTGAACACACTTATGGAAATCTGGGGCTCTTTTTCTAAAGCTCGAGGCAGTAATTTGGTATTGACTTAATATACAACCTGTGAATGCTTTTTGTGCCTTTGCTTTTTTAGTTCAGAATTTGGTACCTCAAACAGCTAATTGTGGTTGAACGCTCGCATCTTGCATGCGGTATTGACCCCCGGGAGTCAGCTTGAGAAGTAAATGAAAATGTTGATTAATCCTTTAGGAAAAACCTTTGTCACCATCAAATATTTTTCACAGCAGGTTTTTGGCTCATTGGTATGTAATATGCAGTGGACATTTGTGATATGTGCCAGAACACACACTGAATGCATTTGTCATGATGCGACAAATCAATGACACTTTTCTGGTTACCATAATGTCTTGGAAGCCCTTGATTTGTTTGCAGGGTTCCTTCACTTTGCTCTCCCAATACCACATCTTACAAAGAGAGAAAGCAACTTTATTTAAACCTGGCATAACTGTACAGTACATTAGGTCAGGTAACCACATTAAATCTGAGTGTGCCCTATGGAATTGCTGAAGAACTGCATCATTTTAATAGCTGTTGTTTTTTTTTTCTCACTGGATAAAATTGAAGCTTTTACTAGTAGGCAGCCCGTTCCTTTATTTTCTTCATGTGGACATTTTGTCTTCAATACAAAGGTCTTAAAAACACCAGTTTTATTTTCTTATAATGGCTAAAGTCACAAAAATATCTCTGCCTGTGCAGCATATGCTTAGTTTTTCATGTGCCCCATATGCACTCTGGTTGACACATTGAAGTGAAGTCCTTTTTTTTCTTCTTTTTTGTTTTTAACTGCACCCTCTGCCACGGATGGTATTGTATGATTTGCATAATTTTATAGCATTGCCTTCATATGGATTTTACAGTGTCCTAGGATCAATATATCTGAATGATAGCTGCTTATGTAAAAATTAATAATGTGTGTTGAATTCAGTAATCTGATATTGCAGCCTTATTTTTATCAAGTTCCTGAAGTAACAATGAGATCATCTTCTTTGTAGTAAAAATATTGCTGATTTAATTCAATGGAACAATGTGGTGTAAGATGAGAAAGTCTAAATAAACAGGTCTCTCCTTCATGCCAGTTTGTCTATGCAGGGTGCTGTAGGTTGAAGACCAGACAAGATGACTGGACTGTCTATCACAGCTTTGTGTGTGGTAGAAGGCACAAGTCCTGAATTTGAGCTGGAGATCACAATTGGACATGTAGGCTTTGATTATTTTCCCCCACCCCTCTCCCAGTGATCCACTATGGCTCTTGGTGAATTGTTCCAGTGGTTAATTACACATCTGTGTTAAGTTATGCATATTTCTTAATTTTAACTTGATTTTTTTTTTGCTATATATGCTTGCTAGAAGAACTATCCTCTAGCAGTTTGCTGAGCCTCTGAGTAAATGAGACTTTAGCCTTCCCTTTACGGTTTGTGCTCTGGGCCTTTTACAATAACTTGTCTTTTAGCCATTCTTGTTCCTCTCCTCCGAAGCCTCTCTGCTTGATCATCTTTCTTAACGAGTTGTGCTTAGCAGAATGGGCACCATGTGTAAGTGCCAAGGCACCCATACTGAACATGATGAACCAACCACTGAGCAATTTGCCCTGTCTTTGGCCTTTATCAAGCTTTTGGGTACAGCTGGTTTATTTCTGCAACTAAATTAAACACAACTTTGAAATGCTTACTGACATTGCCTGGACACTGTCATAGCCTGGAAGAGCAGCCTTTACCTCTCAATCCCTCAAAAAGAAGGAGGATAATCTGGTTCAAGGGGGTAGACATGTGGTAGTTTCATAAGATAATGTGAATAACCCAGTAGCGCTGGAAGAAGTAGCTTTTGTTTCACTTTTTCTATTAAAAAATGAGTTTAACCTATACTATTTAAAAATATAATTATCTTTAAACATGTTTAATCTGACATATATCTGTAACATAAAATATATTTTTAGATTTTCCATTATGAAAAACTGTAGTTAGCTCCGATATTCAGAATCTCAAAGGATTTTTAGGCTTGCTTATCTGCCATGCTCTGCATTAATACATCTAATCTGCAAATCTGCAGAAACCATAATGATGTTTTCAGATATTATCCTCTTATAAACTAAATTTTAAGAAAGATTTCTCACTAGAATTAATTGCATGTTATTTCTAAATTTTTGCAGTTTATGTGATTCTAATTTTGAAACTTCATGGTATTTTTTTCATTAGCTCTGGAAACCAAAAGTCATTATTAGTTGTACTATCTCACTACCTAGAATGAACAGAGCAGTTTAGAGATGATCAAAACATGCAAACCTTTCCCATAAAGATGAAAAGTAAATGAGCAGTTCTATAACCTCACTCACACCATGCAGAAATTAATAGGGCTATATAGAAAGTGAGGGATTATTCAGTGTCAATAAACAGTCACGGGCAGATCTGTGAGGGGTCAGAATAAACAGCAGTTTCTGTGGATAGATGGGACAGGCTACAGTTTGGGCTCATCTTGGGTTGATGCCAAACCAAGCTATTTTTTAAAATATCCTGCTTGTGGGCAGTTGAGTTTGTTTGGGTTGTTTGTTTGAGTTGCTTTTCCAGCACATGAAGCTTTAGAGCCAGGCAATAGTGTCTGTTGGAAACATGTGCTTTCTGAAGCTGGCTTCAATACAGGAGGAGATGGAATTTATAAACAGCAATAAGAAGTTAAGGTAAGAAAGGCTATGGTGAAGGATAGGAAAATAAATGTTGGCATTTGAGCACGATTGTGAAATAACAAGTGCAAAACAGTGTGGGAAAATATATGTGGATCTCCCAAATGATGTTGCATGTGTTATATCTAATGAGGAAGTTGATTAAGAGCTAGTGAAATGAAACTGGACAGACTGAGAGAAATAGGTAAAACAGATAAAGTTCTGCTAGAATGGAAGCATGTGCAGAGATCAGCAAAATATGGAGAGTGCGCTACTCTCTCAAGCAAAAGAAAAAAATGCCCTGATCTCATTTTCATACATATTTATAATGGGCAAACAACTAAACAAGCCATGTTATCTCTCTGCAATGAAATTGTTCTAATTGGGCTGTAGATAGGCTTGGGTAGATCCTAAGGGGGAGCATCCATGTAACAAAGCATTGTAATTCTCATTTACTTTTGGGAATATCAACCGAAAATGCTTATGACAGTGATTTCTCCATGCCATGTTTATGGTGTATTAGTGGTTAAGTCCATGTGGTACTTTTATGACCAGTCTATCATAATGAGGGCAGCTTCTAGACCAGGAAGCATCCACCCATTAGTGGTTAAGTGAAGGGAGGAGATTATTCTCCAGAGCTGAATGCAAAAATTTGTTTGGTATAGTTTTAGTTAGAAAAAAAATGTACTTTTTATGTTTTCAACATCTAAAACTATGTTATCTATGCATGTTGAATATAGTGTATGCTTGCTTTGTTAATTTTTACATGAGGAAAAAAGGTCAGGAACGAGAAATCACCCAATATCTTTTAGCTACACATTGAAAGAACCTATATCCTGAGAAGTTCAATGCAATCTGAGCTTTTGCTCTCTCACATGCTGAGATAATTTACATGTGTCTTTAAGATCACAGTGATTTGGGAGATTAACATTTTTAAGTCCAATTAACACCAAATGTTATCAAAAACCTTTTGCAAATTGCAATTTGGTATTGTAAAGAGCAAGGAAGAAACTCAGCATTTGGCTTCCTATTTGCAGCTATTACTTAGTGACAAAAACCCATGGGTATTGTGGCTTGCAGAAGGTTTATCTCTAAAAACATATGAGAATGATAAGCTCATGGGATCTGCATGAACCCATACTGATTTATAGCAATCACAGGCTTTCTTTCATTTTTGTTTCTAATTGGTTGTGTGTCTTTCATTCTTCATCAGAGAAAGCATAGATTAAAGTATGATCCTGATTCTGCCAACAATGCATTTCTAGCATTCTTGAGGCTGATTTTCAACCAGATAGAGTAGATTGCATGTCTGAGAGGTTACTCTTCTGTTGGCCTCATTCTTGCCTCAAAGATAGCCTTTTCATTATTTTGTTCTAATGGAGTGATTTAAAAGGTGTTTAGTGATCTTAGGTCAGTGGGGAACTGAAGGAATTCTGCACTAAAAACATTTCTTTGTGTTGTCATCTATTTTTGGGGGTGTTTCAATTAGAAATGCACCCCAACATTCCTGAAAACCCCATGCAAGGACAATTTTCCAAAATCTAGAACTGTTTTAGGAATGGCCTTGAAGCCACAACTTGGCCAGTTAGAGGTCTTTTTCTGGCTAAGTTGAATAAAGATTTTGGGCCAAGACTTGATGGCATCATGTGTTGTACAATATCCTTGTAGTCCCCAAACCAGAGAGTTTATAGCTGCTTTGAAAAAGCAAATGGTACCACAGAAGATGGACATGTGAAGGCAGATGACTGAATGCCAGTAAGTGCAGGGATGACAACATAACAAACAATGGCCTCTGTGGGCAACCATCTCCTACCAAAAGTGACTGCTGCAAAGGAGGGAGCTGCATATGGATGTTGTATTTAAAAGGGGAAAAAAGGAGCAGCCAAAAAAATCTGGGCATAAGGTGACAATCAGGGATGTAAATTTCAATACCAGGTCACAAATATTTAGGAGATCTCTTGTGCTGAACGATCTGTTGTGAAAGGGGCATACATGGAGTCCAAAGATCTGGGTAACGGTGTAATTTGATATGGGGAAGACAGGATAGGGAATAGAGTGAGTAACCCTAATTTCCGTTGGCTTTCTGTAGCAAAGTGAAATATATGAAATAACTATCATAGATTCCAAATATCAGAATTTTAAGGAAGGAGAAAATGGTGGGAAAGAAGGAAAGAAGAGGAAGACTGGGACAGTTTACAGCCTACCAGGACTTTTCAGATGATATGTACAGTCTTCTGCCACTGTCCACTGTTGTCCATTATTGTGTGTGATGGTGACAACCATTATGGACTTAGAGAAGCAGAAATCAAAAGAAATATAAAAATACCTTAAGATGAAGCTTTCCAAACAGACAGATTTAAATAACCCACTTTTTAAGGCTGTTCTGAATCCATAGGACCTATCCTAGCTTATTTTTCAGTCAGCTTCCCACCTTTCACTTTAAGGTACCTTTATGCTTGTAAAAATGAACACCTAAATAGCCGTAATCTCTTGAATGACACAATTTCAAACACTGATTTTTCCACATCAGCTACAGTTCAAAATAATTTCCCCATGTGTCAATCTCAAGAGGTTATTTTTAGAGGCTCCTTAGAGAATGAGGGGAGATAGTTTAAACATGCTGTGGGATGCTTACCATAAATCAGGCTGCTTATTCTAGTGGAATGAGGTGCCCTGATCCCAAAAGTGCAGAGTCCCATGAGGGGAGTACAGAGGAGCCTGTGTTGGAAATGGTGGAGAGAATTTCTCTGCAACTTAGGATCCCACCACACAAAGATTTGTACTGAGCGAGCACTTCTTGAGACAGGATTACTCCTGAGATGGGAGTTTGCTCATGTAAATAAGCGATTTGGGGAGAAAACACAATGTTGATAATTTTGAATAGACAAGGCATGAATGGCTGAGTTGTAAACCAAGATTATTAGTTGGAAAATCCTTTCTTGCAAATGTCCCATGACTGTCCTGTGTACAGGGAGACCACCAAAAGAGCTCTTCATTCTTGGATCATCATTTCCCTCTGTCGCCCTGTCACCTCTGCACCCCTTTGAGGTTGTTGGTCTCCTTGTGCTATAGTATCACCCCAGTATTCCCTGAGCAGTCCTGTTGTGGACGTCTGTAAATGTTTGTGGAAAACATCTTAAACCCATAGAAAGCAGCATTAGAACCTGGCTAATGAATACTTAATTTCCTGTTTCTCTTCCTCAGCATGGTTCTCCATTATATATTTTAGTATATTCTAAAAGAAGTATCACATAATATGTGATATGAATTGTGTAGACTCGTATAGTGTATAGTAATGAACTGAAAGCCTGTGAATCAGGACCTGTAGGAAGCGATAAAGATTCCCATACTGTGGATTTTTTTCTTCATTTTCTTGCTGTCGCTTCTCCTTCTGATTTCCCTGTGGTCTCTTTCTTGCCTAGTCTGCATAAATCTGGAAGTAACACTATTCTGGAATGGCAACTAGTGTTTCTCACCTTCTTTTAAATCAAATGCAAAAATTAAGGGTGGCACTTAATGAAGCTTTCATACTATATTTACTGATAACAATGTTCATTCAACAAGTAATTAACTGCTGTGTGTTATGTTTTCTGTTCAGAGCTATTTAATGAGGTCTGAAAATGGGCAGTACATGTCATCCAAAAGAGTGGTTGCTAAGCACCTTGCAGAATCTGACCCCAGGAAATGATAGGAAAAGGGAAATGGGGTTCTTGGTATATTCCGCGGTTATTTCTGCCTTTCTTTCCACATCATGGGACTTCTCATAACTCCAATATCTGTGTATCTTTCAAGTAAAAATAAGCAGCAAACCAGACCCTATTGAATTTTCCTAGTCGCATCTCTTAGTTTTGGGTGCTAATGCTTGGATTAGATAGATTTTCTAAACTTATTTATTTCCAATATTATTCTTGTTATCTGTCCCTTAATATTTAAACTATATGCATAAAACAAACAATGTGAATCTCAGTGTATTTCAAAGCTCAGTACTGTTTGAGACAGACATCTGCAATTTTTCTAAAAGAAGTGGCAGTGGATGCTTAATTGTACTCTTGCAATAGTTACAGTACTGATCCATTTAAAGTTATGCCATTAATATTTTAAATTTGTTTGTTGGATCTGTGTCAAGGTCATGCTGTTAGGAGCCAAAAGCAAACTCCATGAGAAAAAAGATGTCAAAGATCATTTTGGTGTGTGCCAGATAACAGGGTGTGTTATAAATGACAACTAGCTTATATCCAAATCACACAGACCGAAGGCAAGGCAAACACATGCTGGGAGCTCGGGGGAATTCAATGTCACCATCTAGGACGTGATAGAGTAACTTCCTGCACTCAAACATATTAAGTAAACAACTGCATTATGTCTTTTCTCACTTTGCCTTTCAGTTCAACTTAGACTTCAAATATACATGAGGGAAATCTGATTCACTTGTCCTGAATAGTCCCTGGGGTGCTTAGAAATCTGACCCAGCAGAATTGGAATTTTGAATGTGGAATAGTGTGCTGGATCATTCCTGGCATAGAGCTGCTTTCCCTGGGATCCAAAGTCTAAATGAAGTTGTAACAATGATAAGGGAGTGTTATGCCCTTTTCACTGCGGGTAATAGAAAAGAAGATATTTAAACTGCAGGTTGAGGCAGAGATTTGCTAAGTGCCTAAGGTGCTTAGAACAATGAAGTTCCTCACTACCATGTTATAATAAATAACAACAAGGCCATGTTAACTCTTAGGTCTACCCATGCTAAAATCCACTCTCTACAATGAGCATAAAAGGTGGGGATGTAGTGAATGCAGAGGCAGTGTCAACCCTTCTGTTATCTGATGTTAACCAGTGTTCTGTCCAGTGGCACTAAATGGAAGTCACAGGGAGTCTGAAAGCCTTGGCTAAATTACTGCCATCTGGCTTCCATGTGCTCAACCCCCAATTCCTGCTGAATTCCCCCTGGTTGAAGTTCCTGGGCCTAAAATAACATTCTTTATCTCCCCCATCATATACAAAACTCATTTTGTTGTAAACCACCCCCTCAACCTGGCCCCAGAGTGATTGATGGAGTGATCTGCCAGAATTTTCCCCCCCCAATCCTGCCTTCTTTACATAGCATGCTCTGCTAAAGGGATGTAGAAATATTGAATACAAGCCTGGCTGCAGTTGGTATTTCAACCCTGTGCCGTCAGCCTGTGAGAACAGAAAACAAGCTAACTGAGGAATGTAAAATCACCTGAGGTAATGTCTCCTGATACTTGAATAAAAATGTGGTGATAAAATTGCTCTTCATAAAGAAGAATAATATTAATAATTTTAAAGACTTGTACATCCAGTTTAAAGTTAAATGAGCCCTTTATTGCTCTCCTGCAAAGCACAAGGCAAAGAGCTCACTCAATTTCAATAAACTCAGGGCTTTAAAGAAGAGATAATTTAGTCATAAGGATGTTTCATTATCATTCCTGCAGTGAAAATATGAAGGTAAACAAAAGTGATTTTTTAATTTATTTACTGGTATTTAGAACAACATATCTAGATTAAAAATAGCTTTAGAACCATCACCTCCTTATACTGAAAACCTCATATTTTCAATTATAAAAATACAGCAGAAAGGAGCCTGCTGTATGTTACAGAATTAGTGCGGGTAGTAAAATGCAACTGCTTCCTGAGAAGCTTGTAACATTCCTTCAGCCTTAACTGAGCCCGAGCAGTCCGAGGTGGGGTGTTTACCAGTTCTGTCTGCCTTCAAGCATTTGCTTATAGAATCAGCTCTGGTCTCCATCAAAGGGCAGGAACTCTGGTATGGGATAATAAATAAATCAATCAGCCCTAACGAACACTGATGGGGACTGGCTGGCGTCCCCTGCGCTTACCCCAAACTAGTTCACGCGAAGCTGTGGCTGTGGAGTTGGTCACTAGTTGTTCTGGTGACAACAGTCAGGGGCCGAGGAGACTGGATCTACCGCACTTTCCATTTCCCACCAGGTTTAGAAACCCAGTGTTCAGTTTCCTTCTCCTCTCCCCATTCTTTCCATAAGTTTCCCTTTTTTTGTCAGATGATTTCAATGCTTTATTTTCCCGGAGAACAATTTTTCCTCATTTTTAAACACTTGTGTTTAATGGTGATTATCCTTATATGAAAAGGTAGGTTTTTTTCCTCAAAGAGAATATTTTTTTTTATGATGGTTAAAGTGTTTTTGTCAGGGTAATCCAAAGCTGTGTCCATCTGGTGTTTTGTGGGTTCAGCAGAGGATTCCTGAGGAAAGAGTCCATCGAGCTGCCAAATTATTTGGGAGATTTTCTTGGTTGATAATATGTACCCAACAGCCAAACAGCGTAAACTGCTGCTGCGGCTGTGACATTCTAGAAATTGGATTGGCATGGGATCGTGGTTCTATACTAGGTCAAAAATAAAATCCTGACACCATGGATATCAATTTAAAGACTTATATTAGCTTAAAATGAGCCAGGATTTCACTTTCTATTTACATCCTGGTTACACTGAGTTTTTCCCCACCAAACCTGGGAAGAAACAGGTATTTTCAGGCATAGCGATATAGTAAATTTTGGTGAATATTGATTATGTGCAGTAATGGAATTTGTCATTAGTTTTTCTAAAACTATTCCATTTTTAAAACGCTGAAGAACACTGTATCCAGCAAGTTTAGTACTATGAACCTTAATTTCAAGATAGGAAAGCTGAAAATAACAACTTACTAAGGAGGCATGGAGAATTGGTGGCAAGACAGGGATTATGGCTTGTCATGTCCATGTCATGAATGCAGTGCTTGTTTCAGTAGAATACAGCCTCTGTAGCTCGTCCCTGACCAGAAAAGACAATAAACTGGACTTCAGTATCTTCCACAGCACTCTTGGGAGAAAATAACAAAGGAAAAGTAAAGTAAAAATCACTTTTTAAATAAATACCTCTAGCTCCTTTTTGCTTATATCAATGTTCTAACAAAGAGACTGATAGTTCCAACTCTAAAAAGAAATCATAATAAACAAAATCTAACAATGTCAGTTCACAGTGTTCCATACAACATGTCATGCAGGCAGAAAGATTGGTTGCTCTGATATCTAGATGTTTGTAAGGTCTTTAATCAAGACATTATTCCAGCTCATAATTCAACACCATGGAGTGAAATACAGTAGGTAATTGAAACTGATTGATAAAATATGGATTTCCTCCCCTTAGAAGAAAGTTAAGCATACTTAAGGGGAAAAAAACTCAGAGCATTAGTAGTTCAAATGAAAAATCTGCTGACATATTTCTTCCAGGAAAAAAATAAATAAAGATAAAAGCTACAGGAAAGAGTAGGTGACAATAATTAGTTTCTTTTTTTTTAAAAATGAGGAGGTCTCATGGGCCGGATGTTAGTTGTCAGGGAGTGATGCCCCCTCCTGAGACATGTAATGAAACTGAGATAGCCAGGGGCCTTGGGAAAAAAAACACTCTCTGTTTGGAGATGTGGTTTTATTACAATGCTCTTGCCTTTTGCCTGAAGCATCTTGTGACTGGGGATAGAAGGAAAAAGGGAGAGAAAGAGAGCATGCAGGGACTGATAGAAGGGATGTAGGCAGAATTTGTATTCAATCACAGTCGGGTCAGCGGAGCGTGCCTGCTGCTGATTAGCATAAGGAGGAAGGCACAGACCTGTCTCTGCCACCGAGCAGACAGGCACAAATCTCTGGCTGTCCGGAAGAGCTGCCACCAATGTCTGCGGCTTGTTGCCAGGCAGGTGACAGAATTTAGAGAAAGACATCAGCAGAATTATCCTTATTTTCTCTGCCGTTCACTGTCAGCTCCTATTGAGCAAACAAAGAGTCCTGGGCACTTTCTGTATTTTTGAGCACCGAGTGTTGAAGCTCCAGCCCTGTGCCTTGCTCTCCGTGGGCCAGCTGCCCGCAGCCTTTGCCCCCCGTGGGCAGAGCTTGTTAGGCTTCTTGGAGAAGACACCCCAACAGCCACGGTGCTGCCCAGGGGTGCGGGGAATGTTCCTTTGAGCATCCAAGGTGGCAGGTTCCCCTTTCCCATGCCTGGGTTGGTGCTGGGGGGACCTTGGTGGCCCTTTAGTGCCTTGGGCATGCTGAGTGGGCTCTTCCCAAGACAACATGCTCCACAGGACAGAAGAGCAGGAGCAGCACTTGGTTCAGTGTGGTTGGAGAGCCAGACTGCACCCCAGCTGCCCACTCCATCAGTAGCTTATTTGAAGGGCATTCATTATATTCTGTATGTTTTGGATCGATGTTCGACGTTAATCCAGGTCAATGAGTATAAACAGTATTACAAAAGTTTTGCTTCAAAGGTGACAGGTTAGTTCATGCTTTGCCACTTTGCTCCTGCGGCACATGCGAGCATAACCAAAATAGATAAAACCATTTCAATTGCAGTAGATCAAAGCTTTAATTGTTGTCACCAGCTACATTCATACCATTTAGATTCACTTTTATTAATTTATCTGCATTTTATTTCTGCAATAGAATAAGGACAAATATGATTTAATATGCGGAATAATGTTTTCTAGAAGTTGCATGTAGTTATGCTAACCTATTAAAAATACCTATATGCTTCATGAGCTACAATGTGAAGGAATATGATGGGTATAGAAAAAAAAGGAGTAGTTTTGCAAAAGTTCTATCATTTGAAATTATTTTCCCAGACTTGAGTATTTCAGAGCCAATTAGCTTTGAAGCAGTATTTGCATTTTTACTTTATCTCAGTGGGGTGAAAGACTGAATTGTTTTCTATTTATTCTTGTTTAAAGAATGATTGAAAAATAAATCTTAAAAAAAATGACTCATTGAAGGTGCCCACATGATGAGTATTTTAGTATCTACTCTAAAAGGTGTGCCAGCAGCATTCTGCATTTTAACAGCTTCTAACTGGTTTAATAAAGTGCATTTTACATTCGTGACTTCCCAGCATGAGCGCTGTATTGTATCAGATGATGCAGCTGCCTACTTTTAATCAAATGACAATTGGAAAGACATAAAGACATACCTCTGTCTCATTCCCTGGTTAGAATTTCAGCACGCAGGACTTCAGGAAGGAATGTTACAGCAGATTATGGCACTTGTAATCTCTCGACTGGCTTCTGGTGGTGTTATGAGATCCTTTTCATAAACCCACCTGCTGTCCAAAAGTCACGGCATTTTTCCATTAATTATATAAGATTACTTCAGATTTACCTAATTGTCTTCTGGGACTCCATCATGACTACACTCAGAGTAGAAGCTGCCAAGCACTTTGCAGGTTTAATCCCTGGGTCTGCAGATTTCGAAGAATCAGAGAAGTTAATTAACTATTGGTATTCCTGTTTAGTTGAAGTAATATTGAAATACTGGGAGTCCAAGTTTACCTTCCAGATATATTCAATGTAGTCAAACCTCCCAACTGGCAGTTCATTATGAGTATTTTACAATATTGATAACTGCTCTAATGTCTCAAACATGCAGCTGATTAAATAAGCTAAACCTGGTTTTGTCATTTTCTAGAGGTAAACTTATGGGCATTTTTTGGCTCTTATTTAAAATGAAGTTTATTTAGAGAATTTTTAATGTAGATAGTGTTAAAGTCAGAGTCATGTTTTAGGAAGTACTCACATGATGGAAAAGCCTTTATGTCATTCTAAAACTTGATTTTGACACTCCTAGGACTCCTTGAAAATCCAGACAATTTTGAAAGCATTTCAAAACATATATATATATATACACACACACACACATATATATATATATGAATTGCATGTGTAAAATGAAAAGCTGTGGAATTCCTCTCAGCTGAAAGTTGTCAAGCAAGATGCAATCCATTAGAACAGATTGAAAAGCCCAGTGACAAGCAGGACCAGATATTTTAAGCATTACCACACATTTTTTAGCACAGTATGCCACATGGGTTTAAGCAGGAGATACAGACTTGCCTTGACTATACAATCCATTATCTTCCTCTGATGGTAAGAGTACCACTTTAATTCAGTGGACCAGATTCATTGCCACTGTGTCAACAGGGCAGCAAAACATTGCTGAAGGCACTGATGGTATGACTTTTATTTTTACTATGTAATTTACATGTGGGAATGAAGGCTTTCTTCAGACATTCCACAGTTTTTGGTAGTAGTACTGGTAGTGTCTGGAGGCTTTGATCTGCTCAGATACTGTGATAACATGGGTACGCTCCTTCAGATAAATGAACTGTTGTGTTTTCGTCTTTCTCAATAGGAAATGTGTTAATACCCTGAAGAATGTAGTGTGGGAAAACATACAGCTAATAGGAGCTGTGTGAATATTCTCTTATGCAACACTGGGACTTTCCCGGTTACCTTTTCTGTTGCTTACTTGATTAATATATAAAAGATGATTAAGGCTTTTACATTTCGTTGTACAGGAATGTCTTATCTCAATAATTGTCTAACTGTTCTGTAAGTTTTTTTTTCATTGTTCTTCCCCACTTCTTCATTCAGTGTTTACATCCAGACAAAAACCCTGTCTCATTATTCTGTTGCAATTTGACTTCATGCCCACACCACATCCGTCTCTTGTAGTGCTCAATTTGCAGGCTGAACTCAGCCTTCTTTCTCATTTTGATTTCCGTTTTCTTCCTTTTATTTGCTCATTCTCGAAATGTGTCAGAGCAGAAGACAGATTGAAAGCTCTGTTTTACAGTTAAAAGCAAAAGCACAACATAAAATGCGTGTTTATTCTGCTTGTTTTGTTTTACTGTTCTGTATTTTGCGAAAGTGCACCCAGTTTGATGAAACTTTTACATTCTTTCAAGAGTTCTGGATTTTTAGCTGAATCTTCTTCCATTGCCTGTGCTTGTTCACTGAACTGCAGTTTTTCTCTCTCTTCCCCCCCACTTCTTGATGTATTCCAAAACACACTCACTTTGGCTTCAATGTCCCACCCCACCCACATGGACAGCAGTAGCCTTTGCAAATTCTTGAATGCCTTTCATGTATATTCTGCTTATTCAGTCCTGATCCTAGTTTTGTATACACATTATATTGGAAGGAACAATGTTTATATTTGAGGGAGCAGGATCAGCCTCTTCTAAAATCCTCAGCTATCAAAGGACACTGAGTTATGGTGCATTTAGATGCAGTGCCATAAATAAGCTACTACAAGATGGTTTTCCTCTATGTAGCTGAAAATGAGGGTCAGAGGTCTTTCAAAAGTACCTGGATTCCTTATTCTCATTTTCTTTTGGTGGAAGTTAGGTCTGTAGACCTTTTAAAAACCTGTCCCTCTGAGTACTGTTTCCTTCCTTGCAGTTTCACATGCGTATTTTTGGTAGCTGTTTGCTGATAACCGATCTAAGCATTGTTATGCCATTTCTCATGATGAATTCTCTGTGTTTCTGCTTGTACTGGAAGTGACAGGACATTTGTTGCATAAAGGAGAGGGACCATTTGTGTGAAAGCAGGAATAGAATAAGGCAAAGAGAGAAAACAGCCAGCTGAGCCCACCTCAGTGGACCTCTTGGTCCTGGACCTCTTCAGAGGTGGCCAGTGCAGCCAGAGACCTGACCAACTCAGCAGATCTCAGCTTCTACCTAAAACCCTGCTGTCTGTGGGGTACCATGTGTTTTGGTCCTTTCCCCTTGCTTTTCTCACCTTTCTTCACAAGTACTTGATGCAGGGCAACCTCTTTCTGGATGCCTCTTTATTCCTCAAGAGTTTAGTGTTTGTGTGAAAGTTTGTCACTGGTTATGCCTACATCCAGGCCAGGTAGAAATAAAGTTGATGTCTCAGGGAATGTCAAAAATCCCAGTGCCCTTTAAAAATACATATTAGGCCCACAGATGATACTGCATTGACTGTTTTGTAGCTTTTTGGAATCCTCTTGCTAAATCTGTAGTTAATAGAAATTTTATGAAAATGGTTAAGAGCCATCATGTCCTCTACAGATGTGGTCAAAGTAAGGTATAGGTTATATATTGCCTTTTATATATATATATAAATGGTAAAGATCCAATTAGGCTGAAAACGGGTTTGATGATGTTCTCCCAAGCAGCTCAGTTTGGTCACATCACCCTGGTAATTCACTCAAAAATGTGTCTTAGTGCAATACCGCAGCCTCACTCTTGGTGCAGACTTTGCAGGCTATTTCGTGGGCTGCTTTCAGACATTAAGATTAGACATTGCCTATTTGCTTTCTGATTGGAATGCGTGTTGGACTGAGGGTGTAATGACAGGAGAAAAGCTTGAGGCCACTTTGTCCAGTACATGGATGCTAGCACAGACCGAAGTGCGGGCTCACACCCAGAGTATTTGTGTTTGACAATCTTTTGAAGGCTGTGTTTGAAAAGCATTTGCACAGGCTACCTGCTTTCGTGTCGTTATATCACAGTTCTTCTGTTCCTTTGCCAGGAATATAAAAATGTTAACTAATTTTTATTTTTAACTTTCAAAAATAACTTTTTGTTTTATAGACCTGGTGAGGTACCTGTTATTCCGTGTGGATCTTATCTCCAGACACAGTCCTCGCTTCAGGAAACATACATCCCAGTGCACAGTATATTGAAAGAGAACTACCTTATTAAGTTGTTTCCTGAGGAGAGATGGAGTTAGGAATGTTTATAATTGCTTTTCTGAACCAGTGCCATAGAGTTTGGCTGGTGTACCACATTCCATAGTAAACCCTCTGATTTCTCAGCATCTTAACTGCTTCACCCACATCCCATCTCATCAGCGTCTCCTCTTTGTTATTTCTGACACAGGACTTAGAGGGAGAGCGGGGAAGAAAGGAAACTGCTGATTTTTGGGGACTTGAGGGTCCTTTGGTCCCTGCAGCTCTTATTTTAGTGTTTATTCAAGAGCACAAGAGGTGGAAAATTGTAGCAAAGCATAAAAATGTGTATCTGATACTGAAATGCTGCCCCATTTCCTTTCTTTGCTGTATGTTGTGGTGACTATCTTGATTGTTTCTAGGCTACAGAAGTCCGAAGTCTGTCTTTCCCCTAGGAATCAAGCTGTGTTCAGGGAGATGGAGGGGTGATGTGAATACAGTCTAGTCTGCAGAGAAGCAGAACAGAGTTGAAAAAGCACTCAGATGTGTTTGGCTTTGGCAAAGTGGGCACCAGGCTGAGAATTGAGTCCACCAGAACTGTTTTCTGCTAGCGCTTTAAAGTCAGCAGTGAGGTGATCTTAGGATCTAGGAAAGTATTTCACATGTTGCAAAATGAGGGGACAAAAAAACCCCCAAACAACCAAACCTGTCTCTTAAGTAGCTAACCAAGAATTCAAAGAGAATAAAAGCAACAGATCAGACTGTAAATTGCTTTGTTCACTGAGCAGTCCCATTGAAAATTTCCCTACAGATGGACTATGATGCTATGAAGCATTTTCTTGTTGTCAGAATAACATGTAACTAGGTAGAACAAAGCAGTGCAGTCTCTAGCTCAGCTTATGCAGACGTAGAAGAAAAAAGGTTGAAATGTAGAGCTATTTCTTTCTCTGTCTTCTCTCTAATCCTGTGTTTCAGATTGTCATTCCCTCTTGTGGCAGAATGGGAGACTAGGAAATGCTTCAGTAACCTCAAACATGATTAATTATCATGTGAGATCCTGTGAGAAGTGAAGTGTGGAGAAACACTGTAGACTTAAGGAGAGAGTTTCCTCTTTAATATATGCTGGTTTTGATGTTAAAGTAATGTTCACTTTCAGATTCTGATGCCCAGTGTCTATACAGCACAGATGTTATTTTAGGAATGTCAGCCTCTCTGTACTTTCTTAATGACAAGATGCTACAGTCATTCATTCTGAATTTGTAATGGTATTTTCATGTACTCAAGGACCAGGTGCATCTCCCAAATTGCAAGTACCAGGAAACACTGAGAACTGGAAGTCCACAACTGGGACATTCTTGTTTGCAACTGATCAAATTCCAGGACATTGCATTGATGCTATATCATTGTATCATGAGATAAGAAGAAAAATACCTTCTTACTTTTTCAGTATCCTATGTGGTACAACAGAGTGAAGAAAACACGTATCAGAGATAAGCATTAAAATCTAGAGCATAAAGGGTAGATGATATGTTGCTGTGCTCCTCTGTAGGTTCCAGGCAGCTCACGTAGCTCCCTGTAGATCTCTGTCACTGTGATACGATGTGCTTTCTGTATTCCGGAGTGGATGATGTAGCTGGTGTTTGACAGTGCAGATTATGTCTCAGTACTGCGTTTGTCCAAATGTAGAATCTTCCAGAAGTTTTTCCTACCAGAGTTAAGCATACGGAGATCAGGCTTGTTTTACACTACTCTCTAGTATTTTGTAGTTCTTGTACCACTTTGAGCAGATGAACATGAAGTGTATAGGTGCAGAGAGGCAACGTGCATTTCAGACTGAGCTCTTCCTGCAACTTGTGAACATCAGTGAAAATTTGATTTGAGACAGGATGAAGTGTACAGGGAAGGAACAACATAACAGAGTCAGGAGCAAAATGTTCTGCTTCTGTTCGTAAATCTTGCCATCTCAAATCCACACCAGACCCTAATGAATACCACTTTATTGCAAATATCTTTATAAAAGGGGAGAAATGAGTGTGACAACAGGGAAGAATTGGTAAAGGAGTATTGCACATAAGAGTTGGACTGCACTAGAGATCGTCTGCAGTATTTATTTCCCAAGTATAAAGATTATCTCAGTGAAAATTATTTTCCAGTTAGACAATTTCATTTTCATGTTACTTGATCTACTTTTTAGACACTTGAGAAATCAGTGCAACATTTTACCTCTCCCCATGCCAAAAACGTGAGCTTTTAGATGACTAATTTGCTCTGCATGCTTTCAAAGATGGGTTACACTTAGTGCTTATTTAGAGCAGAATTTCTGCATCACTCTGTGGCCAAATCCTCTTTATTGCAGGTACTGGGATAATGCAATGGAGATATCTAGCGGAAGTTCTCAGTAATCACCTGCAATCTCTTTTCTATGTTTTCATATCAGTGAGACCTTATTGTACCAAATGAATATCTGTGATTCCATCTTAAAGGAAATAGAGAAGTAAACTTACAAAACTTGTTTTCCAAAAATCAATATTCAGAAAGGCTACAACACTGCTTATGACATGACAGATTTTCACCTAAGTAGAATCAAATGGATTCTACTCAAGGGCAAAGTGGTGTCGGTAAAGACTTGCACTGAAAGCACAAAGAGCAGCTGAAAACCCTGCACCTGGAAAATTCTTTTTGGAATGTTCTCCAGGCTCATGACCTGATAAGCAATTAATTAAAGCCTCTACAGAATGTTAAAGAAAATAAAGTTTTGCAGGTGTGCCTTGAAAGGACTGTTTCAAAATAACTTTTAATGGGATTTCTGGTTTGGGGTTTTTTTGGGGGGGGCGGGGGCGAAATTGGTGATTCCTAGAGTCTCTACAGTTTACATAGAAGCTTAACTTGTAGCACACAAGAAAGCAGGAAAACCTTGAAAGCCCAAGGTTACAATCAAATTACCAAGGAACGTGTTTCTGGAGTTGTGATATTTAGGAATATTCTAGTGCAAAAGGCTGCTTGAGGTTCTGCTGCAGCTGATGTGAATGAAGGGTCAAACATATTTGGTCTGAGGCTTATGCTTTCAAGCTCAATAAATATGTTGGTTGGAGACCTCCCAATTATTGTTAAGCCCCAAAGTGCAGTTTTTAAAGGGTTTACATCTAAACTGACACCTTAGCATTGATCAGAGCTGATCGACCAACACTGTGATGGACTTAGAGGAAAATGCAAATAAATAAAGAAAATACATTGCTGTTTCACTCACCAATGGGAGTCCTTGCATACTTATTGCTAGGCAGTCATTTAAGTAACTTTCTGGACTTGGAAAGTGAATTAGGGTGCAAATCAGGGTTTCATTTTTTGAAGTAGCACAACTACACCTGGTTAAGTGTATTAACTAAATGGGTGGTTTTGCAAATATTTGCAGTTACGGTCACTTCTGAAGAAAAGATAGGAAAGCTCACAACTGCAGCATGGAGCAGTTAGAGGGCTAACAGCATAGATAATAACGAGCAAATGCTTGAATCTTTATCATTATCAAGAGACTAGACTTTGCTTTACTACCATTGACTGCTGACTGGAATGACTTAATTGGAAATTTAATAGAAGTCTTAATTCTCTCTGAAGACATTGAAAGATAAATGCTTGAAATGGTATGTGTACTATTAATTTGGCCTCGTTAAGTATTGAGGTCTACAATTTCAAAAAATGTAGAGGATTTTGACTTCTGTTTGTACTTGGTTCATTAAAAAGCAAACCAAACCTAAGAAAAAATATCCAGATGTTGCTTTGGATTTGTTCATTAGAAACCAAGTAATAAACTGTTGCTACTAGACCTGAATGAGGAAAGTAGAAAGTGCAGGTTACTGGGATAAATAATCTTTGAATAATGTGTACAAACTGTAACAAATTTTAAAACTCTATTTTTGAAATATGTAAGTATGTATGAGGTCATATATCTTTCCTCTAAAGTAAATGTCAATGTCAGTTGTCAATGAGATGAAGACACATCTTGTGTCCTTCTGCTGCTTATTTCTGCGTTGGAGAAACCACATTAGTAATCTTTATGTTTACAGAAGAACTTCCTCTTGTTGCTATTGGACATTTTTCAGAGCCTTTTCAAGCTCTGTCTCCATTCCTCCCAGTGCCTCTATTGTTCCAGTCTTGACCTTCCCCTATGCGGGCTATAGGCTGCCTACGCCTTCTCCTGAAACCTTTCTTTCCCTGGAACCAATTTCTTTGAAACACCTTTTCTAAGTAACTTCTGAACTCCCACTTTTACCTCAATCTTGTTTGTCTTTCCTCTGGCAGATAATGTGTAATTTTTTGTGTGTTTTCTTAAAGAATTCATAAAATTATAGCAGTGTAACACTGTTCAATAGCCAGTACCAGTTGCACTATTACTGCCCTGCCTGCCACTGAGTTTTACTGTGTTTCTAGCTCTCAAGAAAATAAGATTAGGTTTGTTTTTCAATTAAAATCAAGCCTTATGTAACAGCTCATTCATATGCATAAGTGTTTCACAATCAAATCATTAGTGTTACCACTTAACAAATAAGGGGGAAAAATTAGATTATAGGGTTTACTTTTAGGTGCTTACATAAGTATTGTGCCTGACAATCTAGCCATGTGAAATGCGAGGCTCATTTAGAGGTTTTGTACTTCTGCTTCTTTTTGAAATGTAGATTGCCATGAGCTTGTTGGATGATAAAGGAAGGTTAGTAATAAAATTGCAGGGGGAAAAATCAAAACACCATGGAAAGTCTGCGTCCAAAGGTCTCTGGAAACTAATCAAGCATCCTAGATTTAGAATAGGCAATACTTTACTGCTGTTGCTGCTGTGCCCATGACCTTTGTACAGGGCTAGTGAAAAACTGTACAAAAAGTGAGCATCTTAAGGAAAAGCAGTATCACAGCTAGTTAGGGACCACAATTCGCATTTCACCATGTATTCAGTTGACAGGAGAGCAGCGATGATGAGAACAGGGAGGGTTCATACCACAGATCAAAGGAGTTTTGCCATTCTCTGATCTGAACCCTGAGACCTTCCATAAAAGAATGTGGTTTCTCTTTTGTTAAATGTTTTTTTTACTACTTATTAGGACCTGGAGAACACAGAAAGAGTAATTTAGTAGTAAGTTAGGCACCCTATTTGGAGTGCAAGTATTACAGAAACCTGCACTTCCTCAAAAGCAGCTCCCTGGGCACACAGCATTGCCACAGAGAGCTGCTCTGTTCCCTTCTGTGCCAAACTGAACCTGACTGCTAATCACAGCAGATCACTGCTCTGTGTAAAAAAACTCATTACATTATTTCACAGACTCACCGCAAGAAAATTTTGTTCTTGGAGGCATAAATGGATAGTTAGCAGCGATGGTGTGTACAGTGCTGCACATAACTGAAATGGCATCATTTTTTTGCTATGTTTGCTGGAATTTGTAGACTTCACTCCTTGCATTATCACTTCCAACAAGAAAAATATCATGATACTGGTTCATACTTCAGCAGTCTAGTTCTCCTAATCCCTCCAGTAACTGTAGTTCAGCAGAGTTTTTACTACTGTATTTTAACTTGCTTCCTCTGGAAGCAGTTCACTGTCTTTTCCCTCAGCTATGGTGGGTGCACTAAAGTGTTTCTTCTTTTCTGACAGGTTTTGGCAGTTTGTGGAAAATTCACTCTATGTGTATTGAAGGTTATACCTGGACCTGGCTCTGACTGTCAAACCAGAAGACAGGTTATGCTACCCCATTGCAAAGGGAAGGTGGTTTTTGTTTCTGGGATGAGAATAATTTCTCCCTTAGCTCTCAAAAACCGAGGAAACGTTAAGCTTCTCTTTTCCTAATAGGTGCTTGTTTTTAGAGATGTGCTAGACCTCAAATCCAAATATGGCAGAACTTTTTCAATCTCATATATGTAGTCTTCACTGAGAGCTGAGAGTCTGGTCAATTTTTATTTTACATTTCCTTCCTACAGTGTCCCTGAGACATTGAAAAGAACTTTTGCTCCCACTTTATAGCTACATTTTTAAACGCAGAGGTAGTTATGTGCCATGGCCAAATTCGGAGAGGGTGCCTGTGGATAAAGGATAGAATGGTGGTCTTGGTCTACCTGGTTTTATGTGATGCCCTGACAACAACCACATCGCCAATAAGGAATGTCAGCAGGACACTATGCCTGACCCTATGTAAAATACATCAGGTTTATCTTGAAAGTTGTTGTGAGTCTTGAGCTGACTGGAATTACATAGGGAAACTCAGATTTTATGTCATATATGTCAGGGAGAATACATTTCCATGATGAAAAATTGAAATATGCCAATAAAAGCAATTTCTTGGCATGTAAGAAGATTCCAATTGACTTGTGGCTAAATCTGAAAGTTTACTCACTATCCTAATGCTCTAGTAACCAGAGCTCACTTTCATTATTCCTTGTGGGACCACTGAAGAAAGAAGTCCTTGCTCTGTGCTGAATGCATAGAATATTCAGCTAAATCTGGGAAATTTCACTGGCTCTCAGTCATCTTCCTCACTTGTCAGAACATAAGGCGTGCCAAGGGTAGAGTACTTGCTATTTTACCACTGGGTTCTTTCTGATTTTATGCCTTGGAAGAAAAAGGTGAAGTTGAAGGACCGTAAAGCAATTAAGAACTTTATATGTAGTTTTTATGGAATCAGTAGTCAGATTTCACCCACAGACCTGAGCCTGTGCCTTGACGAAAATAGTGAAAAGCTTTGCTCAGAGATCTGACACTGAAACCCTATACTAGTCCTTTTAAATGCGTGGACTTCTGCATCTGTTGCATATGAAGACTCTATTACATGGCAGATGTTTGGTTAAAGCAAAATTAGGAACAGAAAGTGCCAAAAAAAAAAAAAATACGGACCTTCCTAATTACTGCCCATTGTTTCTCTGCTGTCCTTCCTATCCCAGCTGAGCGTACTTTCTCCCCATGCTGTTGCAACAGAACACATTCCACAATTCCAGGCGACGTTTTGGGATTTGATGTTTTTTGAATACTTACCTGCACAATGGTTAATCCCCATGGTCAAAATAATCCATCTGTCCCTTTCGTTTGAAATAGAAAAACTAAGTAGTTCTCCGAACATAAGGCTCCATCAGGCCCTTCCGCCCAGTTGGCATCTCTGTATCCATCACATATGTTATATTCCTGCTGCACCAATCATTTCCCAACTCTTTGTTCCAGTCCACCCACAAATTAGACTTTTTATTTCTTTGCAGTGTATGCAAAGAAATCTCAGACAGAACCAGATTTCAGTGTCCTGTATGAATTACAAGTCACTGGAATAGATTTTAGATGCTGGGACCTCTTTGGATAATTTACTTTTTAGAGGCCAAATTTGACAAAAATCAGACCTGCTTTATGCTTCCAGCTGTAACTGGGGCCTTGACATTGAGTAAACCATGTTTAGTTGAACATTAGACGACAAATTTAGAGCATTTTAAGCGTGTGTTCAGATGTAAATGTGATGCATTTACATAGAGGAAACAGAAAGTAGATGCTCTATTTCTATTGTGACATTTCTAAAGAAGTAAAACTGTTCCAGAAAAGGAAATGGTACCTGATTTTAGTTATGAACTATACCATTGTGTATAACCAAACATTTACCCTCTGTATTCAGGTCTCATACTAGAAAAAAGTTTCTTGTGAACATTTGAAAAGAAACATTGATTTGATCCTACCCACTTTCAACTTTATACCTGTAGCTACTACAGCTGTTTAATTTTTTGTTATGCAGTTAAAAAAAGAGGAAACATCATCACTTTCCTTGTCATATCTTTTTTTTTTTCCTGCTTTGTATAAAGCCTTTTTGATTTAACAACACTATCTGTGCACTTTTATGTTCTTTAGAATCACTCCCCGTAGTGTGAAATAAATATTATTTGTGTCAGCAGCTAATCTTACTGTGAAGTCCGCATTGTTATTAATATGTTCATTCAATACTGTTTATTCAAGCCCGAACTTACATCTTTTCAAGTTCTTTATTTACGTGTAGCCCGTGTCCATCAATCCTAACCCTCTGTTGGGATTAGAAGGATGAAGGATTACCCGTGCTAAACATCTGTCACTGTGGCTGCTGGAAGAGTTGATGACTGAGGACAGAGGGGGCCAGAGCCTGGATTAGCAGCTGAACCAAAGATCGGTTCTTCTCTCTGTACTTGATTACATGGCCAGGGCTGCCATGTGCATTTTCACCGCTTCTATTTCATGCTGGAACACACCACAAGTGTCTGGCTTCGGCACTGCTGTAGTCAGTGATAACCCTTCATACGGTGCCTCTAGTCATTGTTTAAATGGGTATAAATGCACAGAGTCATATTAATTTGAGTGTGAATGCTAATGCTTTAATGAAAAAATAACCTTGAATAATTATGTTAATTTATTTCTAATATAATCGAGGTTTAGAAAAGCATTTAATCCCCAGAGAATCTTTGCTTTGTGCCCCAGGGTACAATTTCATAAAATCTGAATACAACTACAAACAAGTGATATTTCAAAGAACTCAGCATTGGGTTCTGGACAGCCCAACTTCACAGCTGCAGATTTGGATGTATCCATTGACCCACTTAAAACTCCTGCATTCGTGTTGTGGTGGGGCCTCATAGTTTGTGGGAGAACACATGGAAATTTTCGTTATTACAAACTTTCATTCAAACTTCAGTTTAAGAAGCCTAAACCTAAGCTCTTTATATTAGTTACACATCAGATCTAAAACTGGATGAGGTGGTGGTTGTTGTTGTGTTTTGTTTGGTGTTGTGTTGTTTTGTTTTCCCTGATCTTTGTCAGTCAGGCTTAAGACCCTGGAACATCAACTTCTCCTAGAGTGACAGCTCATGGTGTCAAAACTGACACTGTGAGGCTGTTAGCAGCGTTTACTTCTTCTGTGCTGAAAGGCGGTAGAAACAGCTTGTCTTCTAGAGATTTCTACGATTTACCCAAAAGCTTCTTTAGGAAAGCCTGTGAGAAGCAGTAGCATTGCTTCTAAATCTTACGTGTTAATCAACGCAAACCTAATTTGGAATTGGACATAGCAATTTTCCTGATCATATTATTGGTATTATTTTAGACATTTCTTCGCTTGGTCTTTGCATTGTCTAGCTGTCACTGAAGTCAAAGCAATTCACGTATGTAGCAAGTTATAATTTAACTAGTTAAATATCGCATAGCACATGTCAGAATTTGGCTAGTTAGGTATTACCTAGCTGCCTTATTTCTAAAGTCACTCACTTCTAATGTGTGAGCTCCAGGTGTCTCAAAATGGACATTTGAAGTTAAAGAGTTTTTTAAAGTCTGTTTTGAATATGTTTTTTTAATGAGTAGCATGAGGCAGTAAATAATAGCATGTATGTCCTCTAAATAATAGTATAAGCTTGACAAAAAATAGATTCTTAGGTAGAATTGTTTCCCTCACGAGCCTTTAGTCCTGTTCCTGTACTAAGCCATCCTTGTGCTTACATAGGTTCTTGTGTTACAGGGAAAAAACTTAGTAAGTCCTAAGTTAGGTTTCTTTCCTTTCACTCACCTCTTAGTTACCACTGGCAGAGCTGCTCTTTCAAAATTTTTGATTGGTGCATAATTAAGGAGGTATATGGCACAATAGCTTCCTATTTTAAAAAGCCATAAAGATTTAATGAGAACATGGCTTCAGGGCCTTCCTCAATGTGAAGAAAAAAAGCAAGAAAAGAAAAAAGAGGAAGGCACACATATTCCTAGTTCCTAGAGAACACTGCTGTAATAGAATGATATATTTCCAGACTGCTGTGGAACTGAAATGCTCGCCTCTTTTGAACAGGCAGCTAACAACAGGAAGAGAAAAAGGACTTAATCAGAAAAGTGTGATCTGCAAGGAAAATGATTCAGGCAAAGTAAGGCTGATAGTGGCCAAGTGCCTTTTTTTGATGGGGGAACCTTGATGTGTTAGATCTGCTGTCGGCTTTGTGCATCACATCTGGTCAGTCTGGTTTATATCGTCGCAACTTCATTGTAGAAACAGACCTTTGCTTTCTTGGTCCTTTTGACTGCCTAATTATTTCTAATTTGTCCCTTACAGTGGCATTTCTCTTTTAATTTTCACTCTGGAAGCATTTTCTTTTCTTTTCTTCTTTGTTCCATAAGCACTGTTCTCACAACCCCCCTCTGTAGCCCTTTTAATCTATGTGAGAGGAAAGCAAACTGATGCATCATCTGAGCCTTCTCTGTGCTACTCATCAGACTGACTGTAAGATGAATTCAGAGGAACAGAGGAATGTATACTTTCCAAAGCCAGAATATAAAAACTTCACAGCGCTGCAGACAAAAGGTTCCAAGTTCGAACAATGCTGTCTTTTTAGATCTACTGGTCAGGGGGGTGCAGTACTTACGATCTATTCCTTAGCTGGCCCTTTGCAGACAAAGTGCCTGTTGTTTTACGTGATCTTATAATGTAGAAAATTCCTTTCTTACAAAGTTCCCTAAGGTAGTATTCATCATCACATGGAAATATTGATATTATGGCAGGATGATGTGGAAAGAGGAAGTGATATTTATAGAGCAGATGCTAGACTGATTTAATGCATTAACCTGAAAGGAAGGACATATTATCAACAACATAATTTGCCATTGTTACATTTATTCACATTTAACCAGTATAAAGTACATCTTGAAAGGTGCTATGAATTGTCAGCCCATAGTGGTGGCTGACTGACCGACTTTCAAGGGAAAGCAAGGCTCTTCCCATCCCTGCATAAGTAACAGCATGAAGACACGAGACAACTACTATGTGAATCATGATCAGAAGGGAGCCGAAGCCTTAGAATAGATGTGGAACCTAAACAGAAGCAGATGGTGTCACCTTTTGCCCTAAGGCATTTGGCAAGAAAAAATAAATACAATAGCCTTGCACCTTCCAAGCAGGTTATGTACAGAAAGAACAGAGTGGGGCTGTACATTGTGCTCTTTTTCATACTGTTCTTCTGTGTGTTTTCACATACCCAGATGAAACCACCACTGGCCTCTAAGTATCCAAATATAGATGCCTGAATCTAGATTCATCTGATGCAACCCATTTCTGGTCTTTTGAATGTTCCAATTTTTTTGTGAAGCTGATCCAGAGCTGCTGTAATCAGTGCAACCTTTCCATCTGTTGTCATGGATGGTTATGGAACTGGGATTTAAGATCTCCACAGCATAGCAAAAAAAAAACTGTACTCTTTCTTCTCAGATGTATTGTGAAAACATTCTCTTTGCATGCTATCCCTGCTATCATATGAATTAGCTTGCCATATGTATTTCCATACATTCTTCTACAAATGTTTTTTCCCAGACAGAGTAATGTCCTTTCCAAAAAGTAGATCGAATTATTCCTGTTGCACTATGTATAGCTGTAGGAGGCTCCAAAGCTTTTTAGAGAGATTTTTTAGAGCTTTTTACATTTTATGCTGAAGTAGAAGTCAGTTATGTTTGATAAGTATACAAATGATCTGTATTTCCAGAAGCCTTTCTTGTGCTTTAGAAATTGTGGTTTCTTTTGTGTATCCCTATTCAGCAACTTTTCTTTTGGTGGTCGTTGTAGTTAAAACACTTTGCAGTATGGTTTTTACTGTTCTTAAAAGTTTCTGATCCTTGTAATAATGAAAGGTAAGCAGTTAAGTTTTGTTTGGTACCTTGTCCATGTAGATGAACAGATGGATTTGCTCACATACTCACATGGAATAGGCATCCTGCTATTTATCCTTGGTTTCCTGCAGCAGATTCAGCACTGTAAAGTCCTTGTAAAAGCTTTAGTAGCCTTGTAGTGCACGATCTCCACTGTAGGATCCTCTTTAGCCTCTAGAAACCCAAACACAATGAACTTTTTGACATGTCAAACTCTAAAGCTCTCTAGGAGTCTGGAAATACTCTGTGACTTGAATAAAGGTTCTCTGGAGGGTTGGAGTATAACTTAGAATATAGCAGAAGTGCTCCAATCTGTCTTGTAAAAACAAAACCAAACCAATTTTTTAGCCAAGGAAACTTTTTACTGGGAGTGAGTTGAATTTGGCTTCTCTGTTTTATTTTTTTTTTTTAGCACAGGTAGAACAGCTTGCCTGAGTGAAATGTTAATTCCAGTGCTGCACTTTGGATACCAAGACTTTACATGGGATATCACTACTTTGGTTTGTGTTTTGTCTGGGAGGAGATGGGGTGGCTGCAGTTTGCTATTGGTGTGCTTAGTAACACTGCTACTCTGGGAGCTGCCTTTCTCTCAGTTGCCTTGTTAAGTTTGCACAGAACATTTTGGTTGTCTGCCTGCAAAAATAAGGAAGACCAAAGGACATTCCTGGGATGCTGAGCCCTCCCAGCACAGGCATGCAGAGCTGCTTTGCAGTAAAAGCGGCACATTTTAGAGCATGTGCAGACACTCCATGTCCCCTCTCCCCCTCCTCTGGTCCTGCCTTTTGTTCTTCTCTGTTGCATTCCTCCATGTGCACAGATATTTGCCTGGCAATTTCTGATTTTCTTTGAAACATAACAATGTGGTCATGGGTTCTTGTAGAATAGATCAGCATTTACTTTGTCCTAATCTGTGCAGTGTTGAACCAGTGCAAAACTATAGTAGAAATTGGTGGTCTTTAAAGTGTATATATTCCTTGTGGTACTGAGGTCCTCGAGGTATAGATGTCTGTGAGTGTGAAAAAGTAAATAGGTGTGATTCAAGCGTTCATATTTTTGAAGTTGCCCCAGTAGAACTGTTTGCTGTTAAAGTCAAGTGATGCTTTCCATTAATAATTGTGTTTTGTTGCTTAAGACTTTTCCCGACATTTTAACTGCGCAGACTGAAAGTTTCCATAGTGGGTGCTAAATACTGTACTGACAGGCACAGTGGAAGGCTCAAGAATAATTGTCTGCAGAGCAAGGTTTAAACAGAGAGCAATAAATAAGATTTAGGTCATGCCTTGAGCAGTGATGAGAAAACAAAATATTGAATAGCTGTTCATTAAGCAAGTACTGCCTGTTGCACTGTGGCAGTATGGCAGGGGTCTTTCAGGGAAAATACTGTGAACTCATGTAATGATAAATTACATCTTTATGTTCTATGTGTAAGTATAGACATAGCAGGCAGGTATTCAAGTTATGTGGTTATCTTAATGGCATATCCTAATGTTTAAGCATTGGGTTTTGCAACCTTAATAGTGAGCTCTCTGTGTTTATTTATTGTGTGCATTATATTCATTCTCTGATCAATTGTAATGAAATTAACTGTGCCATCAAGTCCTGAAAATACATTTCAGTTAATATTAATGTTTCTGAATACCTTTGGAATTAGAGAGAAATAGCTAACTTGCTCGGTTTCCAATGTAAGCCTTTTATGTGATAGTCCTAGCAAGAAATGCATACAATGCCATTAGAATGAATGGCATGATTGCAAACTGATTATTGTGTGACAGAGGACAGAATTGGTATTTAGCATAATATTCCTTTTCTTGATGTTTTGAAAACCTTAGTTCTAGGGTATACAGTAGAACTTCAACTTAAGCCTAATTGTTAGAATTTAGTGTTGTGCTGAAATGTCAATTTTTGTTTCATAGCAAAACTGAAGCTTTACAAACACTGTGGGATTCCCTGCCAACTTCAGTTGAGAAACTGCTGAAACCTGCACAAACTTGCTAAAATGTGAAAACCTCTATTTAGCTTAACATATAGATGCTCAGAGGCAAAGCGTGCATTATTGCTCAGACTGATCCAGTACAGCAAGATCAGTGTTTGGGATGTCTGTAAAACAGTTCAGGCCAGACATTTCCGTGGGACTCAACTGAAATGACCCAAGTTTCCCTGAAGTCATCATTCTTCCAATGGATATGGGAAGCATATGGGACGTTCAGGGCAAGCAACAGTATTTTCAGATATGTTGAAAATTATCGTGATCACTATTGTCAAGATCTGCTACATCAACCATAAAAAGAATAATATATAGCTAAAAAACAGTTCTGTAGGAAAGATGGGGTTCATGTCAAGAACTTGTACTGCCAACCAGTTGTATCACTTCTGTGTCATAAAGCTGGTATTTAATACAGTTAACAAAAGTGGCCTTTAAATTCAGAGGAAACTACTTTGTGGCAGTTGTAACAGAGAATGCATGGTGACAAATTCCCAGAGCAGTTCTCTGCATTGCCACTGTAGTGCTGTCAACATATGGTACTGGCCTACAGCCAGCTCTCTTGATTTTATTATTCTCTTAGGTGACTTCTATTGCTTGCAGTGTGTGTTCTTTAAAACCCCAGGTTCAAGAGATGATGTTTGAAAATAAAAGTTTGTGTCTTAGTGGCACAGATACAGAGCAACGTGTAAAGAACACATGCACCCTAAAAGCTGAAAACCCTGAGACTGCATAAAAGAATTGGGAATACAATCCATGGCAAAAACAATGGATGAGGCTTTTCTTATCCCCAAGTGTTTCCTGTGTCGCAAGTCCAACCTTCCATTAACTTTCCTTAGCACCGACAGCAGCTCATTTTGCTGATAATGAACACAGTGATTTTAAAAATATAGAAGACTTCAAAAATGTGCTGTTCAAGTGCCCTTCCTTCATAGAGAAAAACTCGTGGCCCTCCAGGTTTTCAGCAATGTTCAAAGATCAGGCTTATTTACAAAAATATTTATTTGATTATAATATGGTGATGTTAGAATGAATGTCATGCACTTGAGTGTCTGTGTTCTCTTTGGAAAGATATTTGATTCTGCAATAAGGAATGAATGTGCCAAGGGAGTTAACGTGCTGATGTTCAGCTGACTACTTGCAGTGGCACGGTACTGAATGCGAAGGCCTGTTATTTTAGTCATGATGAAAATTAATTTTTCCAGTGCTCTTAAGGTTTTGTTCTTAAAGAATTATACCCTCTGCTCCTCTGAGTGTTTCTATATGAAGGTCTTCTCTAACAGTTGCTTTTAGCTTGATTTCAGATGAACAAAGCAGTTGGCTCTCTCTGATTCTAAACTCAAGAGACTCCTCTTTCTGTGCATTTCTTAATTACATGGGTTATTAAATAGGGGGCAGAAATGCAGCAAATTATATGAAAGAACTGTACACAATGAAATGAAAATCCTGCTAAAGACTGACCCACATCCACATCATATAACGAGACTCTTGAATGTAAGAAGGAACAAATACAGACTACTTGAAGGGCTTGGTACTTATTAAAATCACTGTCAGATTTCTTCACAGGCTCCCTGGCATAGGAATTACAAGACAGCTATACGCCTTGAGACTGGAGACTTGATATATTGAGGCTTGTAGTTCACATAGGGTATACAGATCCCAAAGAAAATGTCCCTAATGTCTACATATACACAAAAACCCCCTTTTCCCCGAAGCATAATTCTGCCCCTTACTTTGTATTTCAGAAATCACTTTCCTCTTTTCTCAGTACAGGAAAAAGTCCACAAAAGGAACAACCAGTACTTCTATTTATATGTTCTGCCTTAATGCTTCGTTATGTTTTTTTCTGTCAGGTTTTATTCTTAGTGTTTTGGGAGGTCTGGGAATTGAGGAGCGCTTAGTCTGTTCTGTTGTGGAATTTCCTGCCATCTCCCCATGCTTGGAAAAATACAAAATTCAAGAGCAGCATAGTTTTTGCTGAAACAGGTTTCTTTCTGCTTGTCCCCAAACACATGTTCTCTCAGCACATGGCATGTGGCATCAGTACTGTTGCTCAGTCTCTCCTCTTGGATTGTGCAGTGGATATTCACAGCCTTCACATTTATTAAAGGTGCTTGCAATGAGGAAAGGAGGAAGCTGCTCTGTTCTTGATGAGAAAAAGTAGCAATAGACATTTATGAACTGCAGCACAGAAGAACTAGATTATATGTTAGGAAAGACACTCAGATGGCAAAGAGGGTGATGTACTGGAATAGATTGCCTTGGGCTTGGGGAACCTCCGTCACTAATGGTTTTCAGGGAGAATTAGGCAAATGTTTGCCAGGAATTATGTAGATATTGTTGAACCTGCCTTGGGCCAGAGGATGGACTAGAGTTCCCTTCCAGCTCTATTTGTTATGATTTTACCCTGCAGAGAAGCAGCTGTGCTTGAAGTAGAGGATCTCTGCCATTCAAGCTTGCAGGACTTGAAAGGCCAGCAAAGCTTTAGTCTTAAAAATTCTCATGAAAGTCATCAGAAAATTTTTGTTCTACAGAGTATTGTTTGGTTTATTATCATATTTCATTTTAAATCCATGTGTCAATCCAGCATGTGTTAATAAATAAGGCTATAAGACAAAATTATCCAATAAGCCTGCTGTTTAGCTGCAGTGTTTGGAACAAAATGATGCTGTATTCATAAACTCTAGTACTTGCTTCTTGACTTGGTCACTGATTCTCTCTCCTCTTTCCCCAGACCCATGAAATTAATGACTCTGTCTTACAGAACTCTTTTCTGTAAGCAATTCACAGTTATTTAAACTGTTGTTTCCCTGTACTCCTTTCCCTTTAGCTTTTTGACCCTCCTGACTCTGTGTGGTTTTTGTGCCATTCAAGAGGCCATATGTAGCCCCTCTAAGGTCAGCTCAGTGTTTTTCTTGCCTGGAGTTCCGTGTCATGTAGTTTAATAGAAGTGATAACAATCTGCAAAAATCTCAAGACTGTAAACACTGAAGAGAAGCAGGAGTGGGTCCAAGGATGTGTGGGAAGAAGCTGACCAAAGAAGCATGTATGTTGAATACTATGATAAGTATCTTCACAGCTGGATCTATGAGAATGGAATATACTTTCAAAAGATTTTCAGACCAGTTAAATAAATGATGAAAACTGTTTTGCAGTGTCAGCTGTTGATGATGCTGCAGCTCTCTTACCACACTATCAGAGCACATATGCTCATTCTTCCTCCAGAAAACTGGTTAAAGGGCATGAAAAACCTCTACTGCAGCTGCTACATGTAAGAAAAATTCTCTTGGAGTTTTGTTGCTGGTTTGAAAAGTCGAAGGCTACTCATGATCTTCACTCTAGCTGAATGTCTCTGGAAAACATTCAGCCCTCCTGCTCCCCCTGTTTGAGATTTCTGTGGGTCTCAGCAAATTTTATTCTCTTCCTTGCAGGATCTATTCTCATTTCCACTTCCTGGTATTCTAAACCCAAAGGGTTTTAATGAGTTCCATGTACTTTTCTGCTTCTTGCAAACGCTGCTTGCTAATGCAATGTGAAAATGCTAATGGCAGTAATAAATTTGGTACCTTGACTATCTTCTGAAACAAAACCTCACTGGGCTAGGTGATAAGAGTGTAACTATGCATCTATATAGATTTGTCTTGTATGTTGAGCTCTGTAAAGCTGGGCAGATACGGAGCATTGATGAGGCATGCAAGGGCCAGCCTCCACCATAATTATAGTACTGAAGTCTTTGAGGTCACACAGCTCTGTAATTCAGATTCTCTTCCCCCTGCCTTCCTTTCAGGTGAAACTTCCATGGCCACACTTCTCTTGAGATAGACTCCCTTCTGCTGCTTTCAGCTGTGGTCTCGGAGAGCAGAGCAGTGGTCACCCTCCTGTATTATTTTTTATTAAGCTATGAGCAGAAAAACTAGTTTTCATTAAGCGATGCTGTGACAGTGTTTGTCCTCCCACCGTTCTGCATCTCTCTACTGCAGATGGAGTCCTTGGGAAACGGTGTTTCCTTTGTGTGTGTTCCCACTGTCTTTTCTACCAGGTGCTCTGCTCCTGTCCAGAATCTGGGGAAAAGCGTACATCACTGATGTTATGGCAGAGAATCTGATAAAACTTCCAGCTTTTCCCACCTCGCTTTAAAGCACCACTATTGGTTTTCTGTCACTTGACTTCAGGCCTGATTAATACTATGTAAAACTGAAGATTTCACAGCTATTCTTCAAAAGGATTTAAAGTCCCCTGATTTCCCATAGTGAAGTAAGCAATTGCATTATTTCAGTGTGAAGGAGAGAAAATTGAGATCAATATCCCATCGTAAATACAACGCTGCAATTTGTAATAACAACGGTGATTTAATTTTTTGGAAAGCCAGGGGACTAAATATGTGACAGTTACTGTATTCTTTCATAGCCACATATTTATGTTCTAAACTGCTCCAGTTAGTTGACTTGAGGTCACAGGGCTCAAGGAATATGTCTCCTGGGTCTGCTCTGAACAAAGTAATGTATAACTTCTTTTTAAAAAAAAATGAGAAAGACCTTGTCTGTCCTGAGTGTTTTTGCCTTTTCCAGACACTGTGGTGAGTCAGTCTTTGGTTTGCCCCCAGGCTACAAAGAGTGAAAGGGATTATAGATTCCATCAGGCTGGAAATCATTCATCTGAGGCCTGATTAGCCTGTAGGTATACATGTAAATGGCTGCCACCTGATTCAGAAAAGGTAAAGATGAATGATGAGTGGCTTGAGGGATGAAGTTTTCTTGTGGAGAACTGGGAGGTTTCTCACGCTGTGAGGTTCTGCCATGATGCTTCACTTCGGAGGTGGCAGGAGCCTGCAGGTGGCAGGACAGAAAAGGTGGCCATTGGTTATTCTTTTAGAAGTGATAGAGTTAGAGCGCTTTTGATTAAATCACATGAGAAGAACTGAAACACAGTAGATGTGCTCATGCAGCTGAATAACTAGGCTTTGACGTGTGAAGATGTTACTCCAAAGACAGAATCTTGAAGTCTGAACACTAAATCCTAGGAGGTGGGTACAGGTACTAATATGAAAGCAGCAAACTCTCCTAGGGACTTGTGGAAAGTGTAAGGTGCAGAGTAACTGTGCATTCAAAGTAAGAATAGAAACAGAAAAGGGTACGCTAATTGTCCCATCAAATATATAGATTACCATATATTAAAACATGGTAACTATCTGTTTTGTTGTTACTCCTATTGACCTCAGTAGGGATTATATTAACATATGGGAGCAGCTTCTTTGCAGCTAGGCTGTGTAGATGCAGGTCTCTCTCTACATAACAAGTTAATATTCCTGTCATCCACATCCAGAAGGACTTTGCTTTCCAGAGTTCCTTACGAGGCAGAGATATTGCTGAAAACAGCTTTGGGTTTTTGAGGTTTTTTTTGAGATGAATTGGTTTGTTTTCTGTTTCCAGAGCCAGATGGGGAAAGTAATAAACGCTTTTGGGGGTGGAGGGATTGAGCTGGTGAAGTGTTGAGCTGGTGAGTTGGAATTAATTTCAGATCCAGAGATGTTTGCATGTTATAGTTTGTGAATAACTCTAAAGATCTGACTGTTGGACTAGATTTACTTGAAGAGAATCTATGCTAAGATGCTAAGGAAATGAAAAAAGATTACATGCTTCTCACATAGGGAGACTGGGGAACTATAGAATTTATGGATCTGCCCTGTGGCTGAGATTAGATAGCCAGCAACAGTAGCCTGGGGGAAAATGTACTATAATTTGCATGCAGCTAGGTAATTACAAGTTCCTCCATTAAATCTTCGCCTCTGCATATGGATCTATGGCTTAGTTGGGACAAATCCAATTACCTTCCTGCACTCTACATGGAAATCTACTTGATGTTCACTTGATGCAAAATAAGGCTGCCAATATGTTTGATGGTATTAGTTTGATGTGAATATACTATACCAGCTGGAGAGCTGTGATGTGTTTCCATTTGCTTCCATGTATAATTCAGAATGTTCATAAAGAGCATGAACATCCCGGATATCTGAGGATACTTTGCAGCCATCGTGGGAGTTCAATTGATTAGTTATCGGGGGAACAGTTGCAGAAAGTTTCACTCCAGCTAGTGAAATAATTTCATGCCTCCAGTTAGTGTAACATCCAATCTGTTTCTATAGCTGAGTGAGAGGAATAGATGCAGGTAATGGGACATTTGACTTTTTATTGGAATCTTAGTCCTTTAATATAGCTTTGAATACTAGTAGCAAGGGGTCATCAGTTCTGTACATGGGTTGTACTCTTCAGTGAGTGTGCTTGAAAGTTCTGCTTCCTGGCTGTCGTTGCCTCTCTGACCTGTGTATCCTTCCAATAGAGAAAGCTTTGAAACTAAACCATTTCTGCTTATTCTTTCGCAAGATCTTTGTTAAGACAAGGTAAAAACAAGATTAATTTTATGTCTAACAAGTCTTTTAAAGTTCATTTTTGCCAATAGTGGTTTTTTTCAGTGGGTCTGGACTGTGTCCTTGTAACTCGTGCTCCACTGAGAAGGGACTAATTCATTTTTCATGTTCTTCCGACTAAGTGATCCTTGAAGGAAAAAGCAGTCTGATATCACGCTGCTGTCCACTGAGGGCTGTAATGAAATGACTGACCACATTTCAGTCACTCATTTCAGCTTATTTTTGACTCTGATATCTGTAGGATTAAGACTTTGCATTAAACTGCAAGATCTTGCTTTCTCTCCATCTCTTCTTCAGTCTCTCCTTGCTGATAAATAATAGATAGAGGAGAATGAATAAAGCTCTAAACTTGTGCCTGTGGGACTGGAGTTTCCGTCTAATCGGTGGTCCAGTTCAGTGTGAAATCTATTTGGTGGTTTAGACTTGGTCCTTCAGGAACAGTATTCTTCCTGTGAAGATATTAAATGTAAAAAATGCAGCACAGTGAAGCAATCACAGTGTCTGAGAAAGGCCAAAGATTAAGTTAACATAGAAGCAGATTTACCTCCCACTCATACAGAAGAGTGTCTACAGGTCAGCCTGCACTGGAGTGCTGTAAGGGAGTCGGTGTTGTGCCTACTCACACTCCTCCTGGCTTCTGTTCAACACAGAACAACTGGCTTTCAGTGCTTGGGCTTTTAAGTGAAATCATTTATATATATAGCATTTATTTTTATGTATGTATTCATGAGGATAATTATATATGCATGTATATATACACATAAATCTGTTTGCATATGTAGGTATATGTATATATGTGTGTGCACGTATACATTAAAAAAATAAAAAATACTCCTCCCACTATTGGCTCACATAGGGGAAAACACCACCTGGCAATGACTGGGAATGCAAATGTCTAATGTCACTCTAACATCACTGTAAGAACTTTAACCAAAAAAATCCCAACTTGCAGCTGATACCAATGTGCTGTTTGCAAATCTTCATAGTTCCCATGCATAAAACACACTGGTTTTGATTTTGTAGTTTAATATACCCTTTGTATCCTGAAAATGGAATAGTGTTAGACATAAGTAACTCAGAGCTGGACATCTCAGCTCATATTCTATACCTTTTGGATTCCTATGAAAAGCACAGTTCTGCACAATCATTTGTCTTCCTTCAAATGGGTAATGATAATTTTATGTGAATTATCTTCGCATGCCAGAATGACCTCAGAGTCCTAGTTAAGGTTCGCTGGCAGAAAAATGCTAAAAGAGGAAGCATTTAAGCACCTATATACGAACGGAGAGACAGTTCAGTGATTTCTAATATATTCAAAACCAACAATTTCAGAACTTTCTGAATGTAGTAATTGGTGTTGTGGTCTGAAATCATGTGTATTTTGTAGGTTCGGCTCGGTCAATAGGGTACTTAAGTACCAAAATGGCATTGCTGGTCCCCAGAAGCATCCCCTTGTGTTTGAAAATTCTTCTTGTTTTGCTTCTCATCTCTATAATCCCAAGAGCAGTTGGTGGTACATGGTGGTAAGAAAACTATTTTTGCACTGCAAGCATTAGGAATATTATGAGTAGCCTGGTCCCTTCCCCCAGATTTCCACCGCCCAAGGTCTGGGGTAGGTGCTGCAGTTCCTGAGATTCATCCAGTCTGCAAACCCCTTGTTCAGACACCTGAAAGCGTTTGCATGAAGTCCAGTGAAGCTGGTAGCAGGTGAGATGCAAAGATTTGCAATCGTGCTTTTATTTCTACATAGAAGACTGCGTAAGAGATTAAAAGTTGTGCCAAACTTATTAATTAGTGGTAACACCTCATTTTTTTCTGTGTCTTTAAAAAGACTGATAGCATTTTTCTAACATTCCCTGTAAAACTTTGTTATATGGCAGATTAAAAAAAATTGTGTGCTGAGGTCAGTGGAACTTTTTGTTGGCTTTAGTGAATATTGAAGCAGTTGCTAAATGAAATCTCACTGTGAACCCAGAAGGTTTATAGTTCCTTCTTGTGAGGAAAAGGCGCTAGATGGGAAAGGCAAGATGTGTGCAAAAGCTATGCCTTGGTGTTCACTGTGAAGTAAGCCTAGCGAAGAGCTTTAAAGAGAAAGAAAACAGCAATAGTGTTTGATGGAAGAACTTCAAAACAAGCTATTTGCTATAGGGTTTCCATCTTCCAGTAATATCAGTGTGTCTCGACAGCAAAGTCTTGCAGCAGGCAATGCTGGCAGATAGCGCGGGGTCAGGTCCATCTCTCTAATGCAGAGCTGATAAAGAAGCTGATGTCAAACCAGTGGCTCTGTCTAAGCACAACTTCTGAGGGGTTTCAAAGGCAATCTGCTTAAAAAGCAGGTGGTATGACTTAGAAACCCTGTTTATCTTCATCCACGAGAAATCCATTCAATAACAAACTGGAGTATTAGCAAATAGCAACTAAAATTTCTGAATGAAAATATTGGATTTGCTAAATAAAAAACTGCCTTATTGGAAAACTTGTGTGATACGTCCAGGACACAAATTTCAGCAAGTTCCTGCTCATCACCATCTCCTCTCTTGAAGAAAATAAAAAATATTGACTTTGCAAATATGTGGCTCAGTCATTTATCTTGGCTTTAGGTCTTGCCAAACCTCATGACTATGTGTGAGGGGATTGTTGCAGATCTATCCATGTCAATAAGATCTTATGTGAGCTAAAATAACCAATTTAAGAGTGCAGGACTCAGTCATCTTGTTGACACTTCACACTAAGTGTATTTTCTATTATTGATGGCATTTTCAGCAGATCCCAGTACAATGGTAGGTGAGTTCTAAAATTAATATCCTTTTTTCATGGTTCATTAGTTTTATTAGGTCTGGATAATAAATGGAGTTAAGAAAACAAAACAAACCAAACAAACAAAAACACTAAACAAAAAAAATGAGCAAACAAAATCTCTCATTTCATCTCAAATCCAATGCCAAAATTGAAGGTGGATTGTTTGTTTTTTTAGAATATTTGAACTGTAATTGAGGAATCTTTCTGGAAATTCTAAAAGTGACATGCTTGTTTTCCTTTTCAGTTTCCTATGCCTACCAAGTCCAAATCAGAGTGACAATTAAAATGCTAAAATGCAATGAAATAATCTGTCTGTGAAGTGTTTCTAACCAGAAACTGAGATCTCTTGCAAGATTTGCAGCTCAATTTTGCAGACCCAGGAGGATCTTGCTATTTCTGATTAGCCCAGATAAGCCCCTGGACTACTGAATGCTTATCAGACCTGAACTCAGACTGAGCTTGGTGAAGTTCACTTGTCTCTAGCTTTAATATTGTTTTATCAGCTGTCATTGTGTCACTTTCCTTCCTCCCATCCCCTTCAAACCACCCCAAAATCATACCTGGCATTTTAAACCTAAGTCCCACTTAAATATTATTGACTTAAATTCAAGAGTTATTAGGTCTATATTTTTTTAGTTGCAATCTACAGACCATGGTAGAGATCGGCAACTGTATTAAGCAGCAAAGGTGTTTAAAAACCTCGCAGATTTAAAAATCGTTAGCATTTTGGGCCATGTAACTTCAATGAATAAATATTTACTTGCTAAATTAGTTAAATGAGAAAGAATGTAGGTTTACACATATACTTGCCTAGAAATACTGATTTCTATTACTGTATTAAACACGATCCCATGTCCTTTTCCTTTCCCCAAGACTTCAAAATATTACAAACTTTATTGAGTATTTGATAACCGCAATTTCATAGCAAGCTAAATCTGCCTGAATAGTTATAATTGTTTCCCATAATATCTATAAATTCTTATTGTAATTAGAGACAATTCATTATAATTGTTGAATTTTATTTTTTTTTAAGAGAGAAATTTATGCTTGCTAGTCTATATTCAACAATGCTCATCACTTTAAATTTAGAATTGTTTAAAGGTAATTATACATATCTTGAGCTATAGTGAAAAAACATGCAAGTTTACTTAAGGGCTGTACATTTGTGTTTTAATGCTTGGAAAAACACATTCAGAGTTCAGTAACTGGAGCCTCATCCAGGCTCCTGGAGTTCAAGGGAGTGCTCCTTATCTTAGCAAGTTTTAGAACATCTGATTCTATACTAGAATTGCCATTTCATTATTAATATTTGATTCCATAATTACTTGGTATTTAACCTTCTTATCCCACTTGGGGAGGGGTTGAAAAATTCTAATGAATTTAAGTTGCTGCATTTTCAGTTAAGAAATGGTTTGGTTTAATTATTCTGTCATTTAAAGTGCCCTTTCATTTCAGTCCACTGTCATTTCCATTCTCTATTGAATTCCTGACTACTTTTAACATTCTACTCAACACTGGGAAGAAAACTCATATCAGGAAATGAGAACCTATGTATTTCTAACAAGCAAGGTGCATGTGTAATCTTTTGCATTCTTAAATAAGAACACGAAGTTTATGTAAGCAAGCATAAAAAGCTGACCTTTTAAGATACTACATCAGATGCTGAAGGAAATATAAAAGGAATGGGGTTATACAACATTGCAAATTCAAGATTTAGTGTGAAGAAAAAAAGCTGTGTCTAATCACTATTAGAAGGATAATGTCTATTGCCAAGTGCCTCTGTGCCCTACAATGGCGACAGTAACGTAACGCAATTATATGTCCATGATATTCTAAAAGAATATCATAGATATCTCTCTAAAAGAATATAAGGGAATAACTGCGTTCTTTTGTTTGTGGAGAAATTTTATAGAAATTGATAACTAAAGATAGTTCTGATAAATACTGAAAAACTTATGCTCTTAAAAGTGACAAAGGGAAATTTCTGGTCTAATTTTCATCTTTTATTTGAATATCGAAGTGAATCTAGTATGTACACAGACAGCTTGGAGAGATTTATTTTCCCCCCTCAAGCTGTGCATTTAAAGGTCCTTAGGAGATTATATAAAAGATGTTGACAGTTTGTGAAACACGGGAAGGCTGCAGATTCATCTGCCATATAGATGAATCTTTATTTCTAACAATTATAAAGTAATTATAGTCAGGCAAGCTTAAAAAGCTGTAGAGTTCTCAGTTATTGTGCTTGTTCGACTGAAATTAGTAATTGAAAACTTAAGTTTCTAGAACTCCCATCCCAGAAGACTTGAAGTAGCCATTCAGACTCCTTGGTGAATGGTGTTGCTTTAAATACAGACTTAAAATATGTTATAACTATAATGTTGTTGATTCTTAATTGCAGATATTAATCTTTTCTTTTAGCAGTAAATAACAAACATGGGGCAGGGGGTTAGAATGTGTCCCAATGGAATATTAAGTAATTACATTTTGAACTGTAACTGTTGGATGTGGATATTTCATACAAGGACTCTGCTTTTATCACGACTTTGTCTGCGGAATTATATCTGCATTTTAGGTAGGAAAGGGTGAACTCCATTTGTGTAGTTACAAATTTGTAGTCAACTTACATGGCTTAGGGAGACTGACTCATATTCGGTTTCCACTACGAAGAGATTGGCGAAAAGCAGGGTGGAGACCAGAAAGAGAAGACTCTTTTTCCTGTGTGTGGCTGTGAAAATAGAAGAGAAGTAAAAAACAAAGCCAGGGCAGCAGGATTTTCAGAGCGCTGCAGCCTCGGGTTAGATTCTTATTCATGTTTAGGCTGAAAAAAAATGTTTATCCTCATTTACAAAATTGTTCAGCACTTTCTAAATTTGCTATGAGTGATTTGTGCTCTGTACTTCACAAAATCTAGGCACTTGTTTTACCTTAAATGTGGACGAGAGACCAATTATAGCCCTTTTATTTTAAGCTGGGCCTAAGTGAACAATATACCATCATAGCATATTCAGTGAATCTCTAGCTTGTGGAAGATATTTTTCTATCCCTTAAGACATTTATAAAACCAATATAAAAACCTCAGCCTGGTAAAATGGTTTGAATTACCCAGAGGCAGAGCTTGCTAAGGCAGTAGAGTTTTGTGAGCCTAAAATAGCCTTTGAAAGGTATGTGCATTATCGAGTCGCAAGGCGCTGAGCGGCTCCCGGAGTAAGCAGTCGTTTGGATGACAAATGACCTGGTTAGGTGAGGGGTTGAGCATTTTGGACTCTTGAATTTTTAGTGGGATTGAGGGCATCTGTCATTTTCTGGACTGGATACAAACTGCAAAGGTCTGCTGTAATTGAGTACAGGGCTCTCTACTTTTAATAGAGTCTGTATGTTCGGTAGATATCTAATGTGATCTAAAATATGTTAGGTGTAAGACAGGGACAGGCAAGTTTTTGAGAACTGCAGCTGGAGAGATTTTCTTTATTGTAATTGCCAGATTAAGGATGTCTTTACCTTTTTGATAGTGCGGTAACTAACGCTTTTACTTGGTGACATGATCACTGATAGTAATGACAGACAATTGGATCTGTCTGCCCATTGTAATGAGGTCTCGTCGCAAAGGATTTCTCCAAAGCAATCATTGTGCCACTAATCCTCCTAGTGCCTATGAAATTAAAGTGGGATCTTTCTAGAAATGTGCAAGTGACTTTTTTTTTTTTAAAAAAAAAAAGTTCTGTTTTCTAGTCAGAAAATTGGGTTTTCTGGATTAATTTCTGCTGAAAACTTGGATTTGGGTCTTCCAGAACCAGTTTTATTTTATGCTTTATGTTGTCTCATTCAATGGCCTGAGTTTTTCCTCTGTAGCAGCTGAGCAAGATCTAAGCCCGTGACATATCTGGCTAAAGAAATCTGATCATCTTGATCACTTGAGGAGAATGAACAATTAGGTATATTAAGAAGCTCTCAATAGCTACTCTAGAAGTACTCTGGTATCAAATTTTTTCTTCATCATCCCTCATCTCAAGAAATCTGTTTCCCAGTGGAAAAAAAAGTGGTTATATTTAAATACATATCTGTGGTTCCACTGTGAATAATTGTATTTATTTGATGAATACAGTACGACATGGAAGTTTACTTTTGACAAATTTATTCTGAGAACAGAATAGACACATGCAAGACAAAGGGATGCAATCTGCAAATCATCTGTTTAATGATTAAGACAAAACGCAGGTTCCCAGATGACGGCCATAGGGAAAGTAAAAATGCGGGTTTATGACAAAGCCCTGGACAATACCAAGGCATCTGCATCTTAAAAAACAACTTTTATGAAGTTGGGTTAATTTATGCTTTCAGAAACATGCCAATGTTTTACACCTTTTCCATGGCTTCTTCTCTGAAGGAAATAAAACCATGTTAATTTATTTAGGAGAAACAAAATGCTTTGCAGAAGAAATTTCCACATTCGTGTCCAGCTGACTTCCAATTCCTAAGTCAAGAACTGTTTAACATAATGCCATGCCTGCATGTAATACAAATTAGGAAAGACTGTGTTTTAAGTTTTTTGTGCAGCCAAGGCATAATAATACTGACTGCGGCAGTCGAACACATCATTTATTTTGCATGTTACACAGCATGTTAATATTCGCTGTAGCTGGTATTGGCTAATGCAGTTTGAATAAATGTACAGTTTTCTGGATCAGATTCAGTGATTCTGCAACCCAAACCCTAGAGAAATAGAACATGATAATTGTGCTGGTAAAATACAAGGGCTCCTCATGGCCTGTGTTTGCCTTTTGCCCCACCCTGCCCCAAACACATTGCCATGAATGATGAGTCCTGGCTCCCCTGTGATGTTTTCAATAATCATGTATGTTTGCAGGCAGTATTTTGAAGCTTGGCATATGGTAATGTATAGTACCAGTTAAATTAGCGACAGAAACTTTGCCAGTTTACATATTGCTTTTATTCTAGCATGGCTGGGTTTTTTTGTTGGTTGGTTGGTTTCGTTTTGTGGCTTTTTTGTAGTTGTTGTTGAGGGTTTTCTTGTGTTGTGTTGGTTTTTTTTTGTCTACACACTTTCCCTTGTGAGGCTGAAATCCTGTAACATACATCAGTATGTAGGAGTTCCTCTAAAAACTCCTCCTAATGGAATGCTTGATTATTAATGTGGAGACTGGGAGCTGAATGCAGGGAATGTCTGCCAAGAATGAGAGCAGAATATGACTGTACCACACTGCAGCTCTCCAGTGTGGCAATTTACACCTGTTTTTTCATCCCATGTCAGGTACGTGTTCTCAAACCTGACTTGACACATGATGAATGGGCAGAATGGGGATTCAACCTTTAGCCATACTTGTGGTGCTATAAATCTAACTGTAAGTCTAAAAAAGGCCCAAGACTTTTAGATATACTATATCGTTTCCAAAATATAATTTGATTATATGTGAAAAAATATGTAGAAGTAGTGAGTGGCTTTCATAGTTACCCAAGGTACATATAAGATATTTAAAAAATGTATTAGCCATGGGTGAAACCAGCTAATAACTACATCAGTGTATTTTATCATTTAAGCAAATGGGCTTAAAGTCAAATTAGTCACTTGTTTTGCTGTCATGTCTGCTCATTAATGGAAAAAAAATAGAAATAAAGAAACAAAATTGTTCTAAAAAGTAATATTTATTTAAGTAAATGTGTGCTAGTGTATGCTTCAGGCTATGCAAATAAGAGCTTTGCTGTGTTTGTCCAGAAACGTAATCAAAATATTTCCTTCAAATTAATGGATCTTCTTTTAACAGAATATAATATGTGAGGTGTTAGAGGCCCCGTGTTTTCTCCTTCTGGTGGCAGTGGACTTGGTTTACCTCTTGCCAGCCTTTCACGGATTTGTTTGACCTGGACTTTTTTTACCCTTGTAGGAAACATTGGTTTCTATGTTGCTAAGATGGGATAAGCCTGGTGTAATTGTACTAAACTTTATCCTCAAGTTCAAAATGAGTTGTTATTGTTGTGGTGTAGAGGGAAAAACAAAACAAAAGACTAGGAACAGGAAATGACTCTGTTTTTAAAACAGACTTTTTATGAGTGCCTTCCAGGAGCGCATTAAGCAACATGACTTACATCTGTCTCGTGTGTTTTGTTCTCTGATTCTTTCCCTAAGGCAGAATGGTGTGTGCAGTGGAGCGTTTTGTTTTGGTAGGGTTTGTCATTTGATTTGTTTTATATACAAACTGTCCCTGTTTATATTGGACAGGAGCGTGCTCTGCATTTGGGGCACAGGTGGTGAAATTCGTGATGCCTCTTCAGGCTCGCAGGAGTCATTGAAGGAGCCACCGTGGTGCTGAGCCAGTGACAGCACTTTAAGAAGTGCCTTAGCAAGACAATTCTTGTTAAAAGTTTTGAAACTGATTTATTCAAAGCATTTTGAGGGGGCTTCTCTTGGTTTGCATTTGGAGATTTGCTTTTTCTTAGTCGCATTACCGATTCCTACATCTAAGTGCAAAACTTCTGCATCCAGGGGGGATGCTGAATTATATCATCACCTGAGTTCCACAAAATTACGACATTTCAATTTAGGAAATGTCAACTTAGAGCTCCACTCCTAAAGAATTTCAATATAAACCAAAGCTTTCATTTACTAACAAAAGTGGGATTTGATCTTCTCGGTGAAGGGTACAAGAAATAAATAATAAGAATAAAAGCTGACGGGAACAAGCATGGTTTGCTATTAGTACCATTCGTTCTTGGTTTCAGGTAGTGTCCAAAAAGACTCATTAGGATTAGACTCCTCTTGTGTTAGACCCTATGTAAACTGGAATAAATTTGACAGCTTTTCCTCAGCTGTATATAAGTACATTGCATGGTATAGGCAGACAGGTTGGATACCATGCAACACAGACAGTGGAGGAGAATGCATGGCCTCCTTTACAATATACAGCACTGTGTAATGCAGTATTTGTTTCTGCCATTGTGTTCACCTCTGTGCAGCAGAGAAATATATATGCATCTGGGCTGGGATTCTTCTATGGTGTACATTATCTGCTAGAGAGCAACAGTAATTAGACTAAATTTAGAATGTACAGAGCGGTGAATTTGAGTTTTCAAAACAAACTTATGCTGGAGTTATGCACACAAGAATGCCTTAAAATGAGAACTAGAATAAAAAAAATGGACTAAATCACATTTAATTTTCTGGGGAAAAAAAGAAAAGACTCTAAAATATGCTAAAGGATGCAAATAGGCAGAAAAATATCATTGTAAGCTGGGATTCAGATCTGATCTCGTTTCTTGTCCAGCTGTAAGACAAGAAAGAAGAGAATTTTCATCAGATTAATACAGTCTGGACTGTGTCACTGTGATGCCACTGCTGTAACAATGAGATAATTTCCTTTAGTCATCCAGCAGATGCAGAAAGGATGCGCATCCTTCTTAAAAGAGTCTAACATAATTATCGGAATCTGTGGTGGGAATACAGCGCTGCCCATGCAAGTGGTAAGTGCAGTCTGATCTGAAGATGTGTCCTAGAAGGGATGTTACTTTGGTGTGTGTGTGTGAGGTTTTTTTCCCTGCTTGTTTCCTTGTTTGTTTTCTCCATTTACTGTAAGGGCTCACAATAGATAAAAATGCACATCAGGAAATTTCATGTTGGTACAGTTTTTGTTCTGTTTACAATTTTGCCACTTTATTATATGGAAAATTCAGGCAGATATTTGAACGGAACGGAAGATCTGTTTTGCTTCAATGCTGTTTAATATTGGAAAAGTTAAGAAGAATAAGGAACACTCACACTTTAAGATGCTTCAGCTTATAACTGAATCTGTAGAAAAGGCCCATCTTCTTATAGAATGTGTAACTAAAAAGCTACTAATGGCCAGCATATCTATACAAAGAAGACTGTATATATTTTTGTAACCTTTGAAAACAACCTCTAGAAATCATGTCATTAAGAAACTGTCTAGAACAAATAAAAATACCTTACATTCTTAAATCACTGTTAGTTTTGAAATCAGAAGAAGTAACGGTCTAATGTTTCCTGCAGTAGATAAAGTGAAAAGTAAACACTGAACAAATGAGTCGTGTGGCTTTGGTGGGCGAAGCGATGCTGAAACGAAGGGTTACAGCCGCGTTCCAGGGAGTGGCAGATTCATCTTTGCCGATAGGCAGTTCCTTGCTATTTTCTATGTTGGCGGATATGAAATATTCTTTATTTTGCTAACCATACTTATTTAGAAGTCATAAACTCTTTTATCCTAAGTAATTAGGGTAATGTCAAGTAATAGGAATCTAAATTATTTGTCCTTTTATTCTGCTTTTTATGTTGGAGACAGAGGGGAAGTGTATTTCTGTTTTACCTTTTTAGAGAAATAAAACTTTGCTTGAGCATCTGGGACTGTAAGAAAAATATGCAGTATGTCAAAATTTGCAGTAAAGTAATGAGCTCTCATTAACACTGCATTCCACCCAAAAGTTTCTTACTCTTCGTAATAGTTTTTCATACCAACACAGTTTTCCCCAGTACAATTAGAGAATATGGATAGTACCTAACTTTAAAATGACAGGTACATTCAAAGACATGTTGCTGAGAATTTTACTTATTAGCTAAAATAAATACACCTTTCCTTCTCATTTCCATGGCCAGCAAAATAAAGACACACAATTGCGTCTTGCTAAAAGGTTACGTTTTTCAGCTTTTATTTGGAACTTTTTCTAATATACAGATTCCTCAGAATGTATATTGTATTTAAAGATACAATGCTAGCTGAATTCTTGCACTAGCTTTCTGCAGTATTTCTATGGAAAAGGCAAAAATTTAAAGACCATTTCAGTAAGGGTGGGGGTTCTGTCCATTCTTTTGGCAGAGTCATTCTAGTTATTTTGTTCCAATCCATCACCAAAACCCCACTCAAACAGAAGATATAAAGTGATATTAACATAGAACAAGACATGGATACGTATGTAGATGGCAGCGATCTGTTTATTCAGTTCTTAGAAATGAAACAAAATTGCGCTTGTAATGGGGTAAGCAGTACGTGTGGGTGGAGGGTGGATGTGGAGTGAAAGTGGGTGATAGCTCATCGCGTTATAAATGTTTCAGCAGGAGGTATTTGGAGTGGCTCCCTCCCTTCCATGCTGTGAAATCATAAGGGAGTTATGCTGCATCCCAAATGAGTGCTAATGAAACCTTTATACCAAGCACTATCACGTATTCTGTGTATGCTACATATGATGTGGGAAAACTCAAATTAAAATTGAGGGAGAGAGAGAATATGCGATGGAGTGGCATAAAGGTTTTATCAGCATGAGGTTGGGAGAGGGTGCCTTACAAAATGAAAGCTGACTTTATCAGTTCACATTTTTTCTCTTTCTCTGAACCCTCGGTGTTGGCACTTGCTGTAGAACTTGGGCTGTGGGCACAGGCTACAAAAATAGTGTCAGTAATCTATCTTAAAGCTCCTTTTTATCTTTCAATAAATAGTTATTTGACAGAATATATGAGCTAGTTCAGGGTACAAAAGTCTCACCAGCATTTGTTTGGAATATTCTGTCTTTCTCACTGCTAATTTTGCAGTCTGGAAACATGTGTCTGTGTGCATTTTGAGTGTTTTTAACCTCCCTTATCTGAGCTCAGTCACTAATCTAGCCAACTGAAACAAAAACTTCCTTATAAGAAGCAACATTTCTTCCTTCACCTTCCCTCTGCCTCTTCTCTACCAGGAAATGTGCTCATCTTTTCCAAACTCTCAGTATCTGGACACTGCAATTCTGGATTAATGAGTTTGAGGTTGTGTCCCAAGAGTGATCAGAAGTTGGAAATGTGGGAGTATGCCGCACCAGCTCTCCCAAGGTGTTCAGTGTCAGTGGTGGAATGCTCATTATACTTGTTGGGGGTCATTTCGTAAAAATGTTAACACTGCTTCCTTACCAGCCTTTCCAAGGACAGTATGGTTTCAAGTCATGCTGCTTTCACAAATCAGTAAACATTTAATATATCTTAAAAACAAACAACAACTGAAATCTATAGTTATGCATCGTTTGGCTTGTAGTAATGATAGTGTCATATGTGCAAAATCAAGCTTTTCTAGGGAAGTAACCACTGTGACGTGCTTGTGCCATTACAAAATAGCTTCCTGTCTTCACCTTTGGTTTCTGCAGTATTATTTCTGCTCTCATTCCCTTTCCATGCCACTTTGTTTGACCTCTCCATGACTGTAGTTGGAAAACAACCAGTAGTAGCAGGAATTTTTAGTATGTTAGTAGAAATAGGCAGAAACAGTCTTTAATAAAGATGACCTTTAGTTACACTGCAAGATAAGCAATGAAAGAGGGAGGAAAGGTATGCTAAAGCATGAAGAGTTTGTGGTACTTGTTAGTGACAGGAAAAAGCAGTGCAAGTCTTTTATTACTCATTAAGGTCAATTGGTCATTATGATCTTGTGTCTATTGACTTTGAATCATAGGAGAATGAGATTTTACAAGGAAGTCAGGGAGGATGGAGGAGGATTTTTCCTCCCATGACTTGTCTTCTTTCTGACCTGATGCTTTCTCTCAGCAGGAGAAATTCCTCACCTCAGTTTTTCCTGCTTGCCCAAAATGAGTGTTCTAATAACCCTCCTCCCCAAAACTCATATATTATCTACAAAGGAAAAAAAAAAGGCAGGTAGGAGGTCGAGAAGGTTTGTTCCTACATCTGATAGTTTTAACTTTTTGTGGCTACTCTACTTGAATATATTCTCTCTGATATGTGTATAGCAGGGAGGAAAAAAAATCAAATCACGGAGAAAGAATTGGAAACTATTCTTGCCATAAATCTTCTCTTTTTCTCTATTTACTGAAATAGAAAATTGGCTAGGACTTGAAATGCAGTGTGTATATGCATGTGTGCATGCTTCTGAGCCTTTCTTACCAATGGAAGAAGTGACATTTTCCTAATTTCAGTTTATATAAAAAAGGCTTTGCATGACTTTGATTTTCATAACATGAAGGTCAAACAATTCAGAATAGAAACAATAATATTCTTCAGATACTGACCCATGAAAAAGTATTTGTTTCTGGAAAACTGCCCTTCAAAGCTCCTTCCCAAGTAAACTTGCAATGACATTTCAAAAACAGAACATGGGTGCCAGTAACTATGGGGAATTTTTGGATTGTTTCTGCTAATTTGGTAACCACGCACAAAATACCTGTTACACAAATCAAACTCCCATAATTTACTATCCAGGTGCCTGATCTTGTAACAGCCAACATGCTGAGAAAACATTTTAGGATATTCAGCTCAGTTTATATATGTTCTGTATTGCTTTTTCTATTACTTTGATTGCCGATCTAACTTCCCAAGGCCTTTAACATTGAGAGAGATAAAGCTGCTACCCTGTTAAGGCACAAGGAATTGAAATATCAGAGTAATTTGATGTCAAATGGGTCATTCAGTTAAGAATTAAGGTTTCATTGTGGTTTTATATCATTTTTTGTTCTTTTTCATAAAGAAACAAAAAGTGGTGTTGCCTAGCTGGACGCGAGTTGTTTGGCTAAGATGAATGTACTGATTGTGTAGATGTAACAGCTCCGTGCCTTTAGCAAAAACACGGACAGGAAGGATTGTAGAAGTGGAAAATCACAGGTCTGGAGTGTCCAGGGATCTGCATTGTCTTCCCATCTCTGTCAGACTTTGTAAATGAAGCTTTGCAACAGCTTTCAGAGGTGAGTACAGATCATCCTCCTTTTACGGAAAGGAAAACTGAACAACAGAGTGGTTCTCAGGAACTGAAAGGCAGTGTGTGCATTTTACCTGAAGACACAGAAGTAGCCTAGCAGAGTTGGGAAGCTGGCTTGGAAGCCCTGCTGAGGTTTGCTACAGAGGATTTGTCTGGCAAGTTCATGTTCAATTTTCTTCAAATGTAGAGAGTCAAATTAGGAGGCATTGCTTTTATTGGAGACATTGCACAGGCGTGAGAAAGGGAAGGGGTTTTGATAGACAACGTGCAAATAAGTTGTCTTTATTTAACCTTCTGTGGATATTCTTTGACTTCTGTCTTGAACCCTCCTTTGTTACAGAATATTACCTGATACTTGAGAAGTATATAAATATAAAGAATACTTTATGAATACATTAAATAACGTCTTGGAAAACACACAAGTCACCATAGTGGTGAAGATGAGGTGAAGGATAAAAACCTCTGTCTCTGATGAACTGTTCCCAGGCATGAAGGAGTTCATTTGCTGAGAAAGCTCTGGCTGGATCTCCAGCCTGGTGCTGAGAGCACAGTGGCGTCAAACCAAAGGGCCTGATTCCTGGGGAAGTCTTGCTTAATGTCAATGTAGTTTTCCCTTCCTAGGTAGCACAGTACTGGCCTAGTGATTCTTTTTATGTAATGCCTGCATCCTGGAAAGGAGTTACTCAACACCAGTCTTGCTACTATACCCAAGCTAAAAGTTGAAGCAGCTCTATAGAATATCGGTTGGATTATTATTTAAAATAAATATATCTTCTTTAAGTGTAGCTGTGGATGAATATATGGGTCCATTTGCCCTACAGAAGCATACCTGTGAGAACAAGTACTGTAAGTTGTCTGTGTTTTGTTTTTCTTTTGGGGAGTGATTACATCACAAATCTTTTCTCCTTGTTACCCTGTGGTTTTAGTTCTTTAGACTTAGACCTGGCCAAATTTTATTTTTCTCTCTGCATTTTAAAGCAGGAAAAATATTTTTAGACTGAAAACCTTATGACGTGATTTCTAAAGGAAATACCATGTATTGATCTGTAGTCATGTGGTCTCTTGTGGTTGGCATTGTTTTATTGCCTAGGTTTAATGGTTTTTATTGGTTAAAGCTTTTAGTCTCAAGTCACAGCAGCTACAAGGGAGCACTGTGAATGTCTTGTGGATGTAAGCAGGGTATTAACCTGTCTTGTTTAACTGCTGGCTCATTCCTCTAGAGGCATTATGTTTGTCAGATCATTTTTCAACTGTGCCACACAGGCCTATGTGTAATATTTATTTTCTCTGTAACAAGTTCTTTAATTAATTTATAGATGGGGCACTGATGAGCTCCATTTTGTTACCTACAATTATTATCATCACTTTTAAAGTAAGTTTTGGATAAGTCTTCATTTTATCAGTTTGGCTTTTTTGTTTGTTTGGCTGGTTTGATTTTTTTTTTTTAATTAAAGAGTGCATTCTGAACTGAGAAACCTTGTTACAGTCGTGCAGTAACTGAGAGTTACAGGGTTCTGCTCTGGTTTAAGTATGAGCACAACATGACCAGATGGATGGTAGTAGCCAGTGTAATTTCTTTCGTTGCTGCTGAATTTCAGCTTTGCTTCCTGCATATCTCTGGGTACTTTCAAAGGCTTCTTGGAGGGGTCTGGAATCCCAGGGTGGTGTGAAGCTAAACCTCAAGGAGGTTGCTGTTCACCCCAAACCTTCCAAGTTCAGTTAATTTGACATCTACTCGAGAGCTGAAGGTCCTCCTTCCTGGCTCTGACCCTTGAAACTGCACCCGTTGCACAGAACCAAACAAGTGCAAACACAGCTACGTTAGAAAATCCAGTGAGTGAGTCCTGGAAGAAGCAAAGGGCAGTTTCTGTGCCTGAAAAGTGTACTCCTGAGGTGAAGACCAAGGAAATATTTCTTCATCTTGAAGTAGTTCGCTTGTTCCTTTTAGCTCCCATTAGTCACCGTTATCTGTCTCAGGTATTTATAAGGCAGCTATTGCTTCAGGATCTAAATGGCACAGCCTCCCATGGAAGGCAGTTTAGACAAAGTAACCAAATGGAATAACTAACTGACAGACTGCAGAGTCTCTTGAGATGTGAATTCTCTTGAGAGAATGAATACATCCCACAACATTTAACTGCTAAAGCATAAACTCAATTGTAAATATTTATACTCTACAGTATAGCACAGAGTTTTGGCACATTGTCCATAAAATCTTGATATTTTGAGACTAGAAGAATTTAATTTTCATATATTCCATGCAACTATATTTTTAATCATTTTTTCCACAGAACTGTATGCTGAACTGCAACAGGCATAAAGTTAATATTAATGAAAATACATTTGATGTAATCTTTTAATAATATATGCTGGGTAATACAATACAAAAATGTACTTGGCTATTCCAAAGCAAGATGAGCTTCCAGATCCTCAATTAGCAGATGACAAATGGAAGAATGCTAGATTTGGGGCAGTATATGTTTTCCTGTAGGTACTAAGAATGATGGGTAGGGGCGTTTTGCAGAATGTTGCTTGGATGTCACTGAAATGCTACTTTCTGCAGCAGTAACATTCAGCATCAGAAATCTATTGGTCTTTTGCACTTAGCTTGAATTATAGAAGATATTCAGAAGATAGAGGTTACTTTAAGAAGAATATGGTATGGACAGAGGTAAATTCAAGAACTCTTAACACATTCTAGTGAAAATGCTTGAAAACTTTACATATGTGTGTTTTAACTAGAGGCTCTAGCTCACAGTCCTTAATTGTACTCAAAACCATTGTACTCAGTAGTGTCGAAGTCTGGATTGATGTAGCTGTAGTGAATATATAATGAAGAAATAGGTGCAATTTATGTAGTTAAAACTTAGAAATCAAGGGAAGGGAAAACAAGTTAGGAATTATGTGCTGATTTGCTGTTATTAGAAAAGCAGAAATTGCAAGATTTGGGGGAGGTTTTTTTGTTGTTTACGCTGAGTCCATTCCATATATTCAGGTGCTCTGCAGGTAAAAATACTACCAGGCACTGAGTGAGCTTCAATTTATCCCATCTCATGAGCTCTAAATCTCAAAAGGTGACAAAAATGGCTGTTGCAGTGAGTTCTTTCACAGTGTCATGCCAGACCTAAACCCCAGAGCATCCATAACACATGCACCATGCTTCAAGCAAGTAGAATACGTTTTCTGTTCCTAAATAAAGTTTAATATTTTTCATCTGGAGTTGGTTCTCTACTGTCAGCAAAAAACAGACCATGGATGCAGTTGTGTATTTATGAGCAAGTTTTATCTCTAAACAGATTTGTAACTAAAAACAGAAATATCTTTTTATGGGAGACAGCTGGTTGGGAGATTAAAGAAACCCAGCAAGGGAGGGGAGTTCAAATTAACAAACATTCCTAGACAAGGAATGCTTGTAAGCATTAGCAAGCTTTTAGCTTGCGACCTAAAAACATATCTAACCTCATCCATGGGTCTGTAATGACGGGTTTCACTTTGTTATTTGCTGATAAAGAAATCTTTGAAAAGCCCAGTGTGGAGCCATAACTCTTGTACATCTTCGAGTATCAGACAGACCCTATAAATATGTGTCAGCCTAAAAATTTCCAATTATGCCATGAGTTGGGGCTCAAGTGGTGGCAGGCAGTTAAATCGAACAGACCTTGTGCTGGTGAAATTTTCATGGGGACAAACTGTTCTGAGTCTTTAGCAGCTTCCCAGGAAGCCTCAAGGTCCTCGAGCAGTCTTGCAGAGACTTCTCACCAAAGCAGATGTTTTGTTCTAGGGAAAGCAAAATTTGCTCCCTGAAGAGCAGAAGGTGGGAAGACAGGAATCGGCTTGTCCACTGTGTGTGAGTCAGGTCATAACAGTACATTGTACTGGTCATTTAAATCCTTTCTGACACAAGAAACTGCAAGAAAATGTGCCTGTTGTTTCTGCTGATATCAAGACTGTAGCCCTCAGATGGGAGCTTCTAAGCGCGTTTTTAATAACTATACAGAAAGTTAGCTATTGAAAAAAGAGGCAATTGTTCTGTGCAATGAGCATTTGAATAGCTAGACCTTGAGTTATTTGACAAATCTGGTTGAACTTTTCTCATAAAGTATACAGTAATATGTCATTTAAAAATAGTTGGAGTATGCCTGCACATATTGTATTCTTTCTTTGTTTAAATATTATTATTGGGAATGCTGCCAATTTCTAACAGAACTATTGTTTGTTTTTAAGTCAGTATAGTTACATTTGGAATTGTGTTCATCCCTCATACTGTGTTCTTTTTTATATGATGTTTCAAGTTTGGCTTATAAGGGCACATCTTCTGCTGGAGTAAGCCAGCTCAGATTTACTGACTTCCAATTGCACCACGACAGAATCTTATCTGTGTTCACAAATTTCTAGAAATATTTGGGCCATGGAGAGAAACAAAGTATCAGCATTCTTAATATCAACTGCTTTAAAGCCAGGGTTTTTTTCCTTCTTAAGCTTTACCTGGTGTATGATTGTGTTTTTGTGCTAAATCTTACACATGTCCCCTAAAAAATTAAAGGGTTGAAAATCCTGTCATCGGTGTAGTTAGTTAAATGCAAGTTTACTAATATGTTCATCACATCCACTTTACTTCTTTGGAAACCCCAAGTTTGCTCTGAAAGTATGAAGAGGAGAGAGTAAAATTATTAATCCTGATAGCTAAGAAATGCATGAAAGAGGAAGAATGGCCAGTGTGTGACTTTATGTTGCAGATACAAACTGGAAGAAAAATGTGGAGGAATTTGTATACTGGAAGGGCCGTCCATGCACAACTTTGTGCTCTAAGCCCAGCTGCCCAAAGAAGCTTCTGAACGCTGATATTTGGCCACAAAATAAGTCTTAATAGAGGGGCATGTAGGTGAATATGAACAGAAAAGAGTTGAGATACTTGAGCTCTGTTCCCTGGTTTCTTGTCCTTTCTCACTTACACGGTTATTTCTCCTGCTTCACTTAAGTGTATGGGACTTTGAGGAGGTTAATTGATCTCCACTATTTCTGACATTTGTATTTCTCAATAAAGGTTCATTTGAAAACCTACAAGATCAAACCTTCCTAGAAAATATCAGAGATTATTTGGATGTCGTAGCCAACAGAAATGCTAAGTCTATATGCTCTGGGAGATTTCTCATTATTAACTTTTAGGCAGAACAAATTATGGGCTTGGTGACAAACATGCAAATTAAGTTTTAAAATGGAAGGGGTGTAAGAACCTTAAACTGTGCTTCTGTCAGATCAGAGACCCAATTGAGTTTTTTGGGTGTGTATGTTCCTTTTTGGTTGGTTGGTTGAGGTTTTGTTTTGGCTTTTTTATTAATGAAGATATTAAAAATATATCTAGCCACTTAGATATATTTTAAGAGTGTGGTGTTTTTTGATTTTGTTGTTTGTTGTTGTTATATTTTTTCCTGTAGGATCATGACTTAAATATTTTGAGCTTTAAATATCAAACTTTTGAACTGTTGTATTTACTTTTTAAAGCAGATTGAATGCAGATGTTTCTAGCAATTTATGCTTTCACCTTCATAGTTGCAATTATGTATATATTATACATTACAAAATCAGAATCCTATCTCTGAAAATCTGTTTCTTTCATTGCTTTGCGAGTATCATCAGTTTAGATCTTTCTCACACATGTTCATGATTATATCTTAATGAGGAAACATTTTTCAAATTCATAAGTTTAAAAAAAGGGGGAAACAATGTATCTGATTCTTCAACCCAAGAAAGTAATATGAGATTTGCTTTATTTTGACTGGAATTCTTTCTTCATTATGTGGAATTCTAATCCAGAACACATTTTTATTTCACTCAAATTGATGTTCTTTCAACATGCGCTTGGACCGAGATCCGCAAAAAGAATGAAATACATTGGGAAAGCACATTGTTGGGGGTTTTTTTGTTTAGGTTTGGTGGTGGGGTTTTTGTGGTTTTGATATTTTTGTGTGTGTTCTTTTGTTCTTCTTTGGTCAGTTTGGGTTTTTCTACAGAAAAATAGCGTTGGTGAATATTCTATTTACTTATGCAAGAAATATTGCCCTTTTCATGTTACTTTCTGAAGGCTTTGAAGTCATAAACAGGCGGAAGAGGGCTGTAAATTGATGTATTTGCTATACAAAGATATTAAGTAGATATTTAAAGATTAGATGTGTTGGTTTGATGGTGGCTTGGTTTGGGGGCTTTTGCTGGTTGGGGGATGGTGGTGTTTGTTGGTTTTGTTGTTTTGTTTACCTTTTTTTTTTTTTTAATTTATGCCTTGTTAACTAACCTTGGTGAGTAATATCTTAAGACATTTCTGCAGATGCCACTTCAATGCTAGTTTTTTTTCATTAGAAGAAGGTATCTTGAAAGCATCCTAGTACGTTATGTTGTTCCGAAAAAAAAAAAACCTTTATATTAAAGAAGTCAAAATGGGATGTTTTCCATAAAAGTAAAAAAATATAATCTTTTCACAGAATCACACGATGTCAGGGATTGGAAGGGACCTGGAAAGCTCATCCAGTGCAATCCCCCCATGGAGCAGGAACACCCAGATGAGGTTACACAGGAAGGTGTCCAGGCAGGCTGGAATGTCTGCAGAGAAGGAGACTCCACAACCCCCTGGGCAGCCTGGGCCAGGCTCTGACACCCTCACTGAGAAGAAGTTTCTTCTCAAATTTAAGTGGAACCTTTTGTATTCCACTTATGAACCGATTACCCCTTGTCCTATCATTGGTTGTCACCAAGAAGAGCCTGGCTCCATCCTCCTGACACTCACCCTTTATATATCTGTAAACATTAATGAGGTCACCCCTCAGTCTTTTCCAAGCTCCAGATACCCAGCTCCCTCAGCCTTTCCTCACATGGGAGATGCTCCACTCCCTTCAGCATCTTTGTTGCCCTGTGCTGGACTCTCTCCAGCAGTTCCCTGTCCTGCTGGAACTGAGAGGCCACAACTGGACACAATATTCCAGGTGTGATCTCACCAGGGCAGAGCAGAGGGGCAGGAGAACCTCTCTGACCTACTGACCACCCCCCTTCTAATCCACCCCAGGATGCCATTGACCTTCCTGGCCACAAGGGCCCAGTGCTGGCTCATGGTCATCCTGCTGTCCCCAGGACCCCCAGGTCCCTTTCCCCTATGCTGCTCTCTAATAGGTTATTCCCCAACTTATACTGGAACCTGGGGTTGTTCCTACCCAGATTCAAGACTCTACACTTGCCCTTGTTCTATTGCATTAAATTTTTCCCCGCCCAACTCTCCAGCCTGTCCAGGTCTCTGATGGCAGCACAGCCTCTGGCGTGTCAGCCACTCCTCCCAGCTTGGTGTCATCAGCAAACTTGCTGACAGTCACTCTATTCCCTCGTCCAAATAATTGATGAATATATTGAATAATAGCAGCCCCAGCACTGCCCCCTGAGGCACTGCACTAGATCCAGGCCTCAACTGGGCTCTGCCCCATTGACCACGACTCTCTGGCTTCTTCCCTTCAGCCGGTTCGCAGTCCACCTCACTACCCAGTCATTCAGACAACACTCCCTCAGTTTAGCTGTGAGGATGCTGTGGTAGACTGTGTCAAATGCCTTACTCAAGTCAAGGTAGACCATGTCCACCGCTCTGCCATCATCCATCCATCTTGTTATGTCCTCATAAAAGTCAATGAGGTTGGTCAAGCACAACTTCCCCTTGGTGAAGCCATGGTGACTGCCCCTAATGACCCTCTTATCCCTGATGTGCCTTGAGATGGCACCAAGGATAAGTCATTCCATCAGTTTCCCAGGGCTGGAGGTGAGGCTGACCGGTCTGTAGTTACCCGGGTCCTCCTTCTTGCCCTTTTTGAAGACTGGAGTGACATTTGCTTTCCTCCAGCCCTCAGGCACCTCTCCTGTTTCCCAAGACTTGGCAAAGGTGATAGAGAGCAGTCCAGCAATGACCTCAGCCAGCTCCCTCAGCACCCACGGGTGTATCCCATCCGGATCCATGGATTTATGGATGTCCAGATTGCCTAGCTGCTCCCTAACCCAGTCCTCATCAACCGAGGCAAACTCCTCCATTTGAACAATATTCTTTTTTTGGTGTGAATGGCCTTTGGCTGCCTGGTGTGTACTGCAGAACATTCACAGCCTTTATTGGTGAGGAATATTAATGTTGAAAATATCATCCATAAAACCGTAAGGGGACTAGTTCTATAACCTATATTTAAAACAAAACAAAACAAAGAGTTAACAGACCTCTTAATAGACCTCTTTTGCTACCCTGTTTCTTCTCCATTAAAAAAAAAAAATCAATATGGAGAGCAATATCAACTGCAAATGAAGGAGCAATATGAAGGAAATTCCTTCTGTGGTCCAGGTATTTATTAAGACATGCATGTGTATAGAGCTTAGAGAGCAAGGAATCAAAAAGTGTTTTTAATTTCAGGATTGGATGGAACCATTACATTAGTTAGTTTGACCTTTTATGTGCAATAAATCTTGCCCTTTTACTGTACTGGGCCCCATGATGTGAATGAGGCAACTGGGTTTTAACAAGAAAAGCATCTAGATGGGAAAATATGAAGGCACCATCCTTCCTTAATTAGTGTCGTGTTCAATTATCCATTACAAATATATGACCAGTTTAGATCTGTCTGATTTCAGCACATTTTATGTCATGCATATTTAGGATTTCTAAGTTTGCTGTCTGTTAAGTTCACTGTATTCATCAAAGAATTTAGTACTATTCTTGTGTAAGAAATAATGTTTGGTCTCACATGTCCTTCATTTATCAAAGTTCCCCTTGTCAGTGTGACATTACTGAGAGAAAGTAGCAGTTTGGTGCAGCTCTAAATACAAATCAAACCCTTAAATTCTAGTCTTGCTTGCATGTTTCAGTGTCTTTGTGCAAGGGGTTTCGTTAGAATGATGTTTGCTAAGTCATCCCTTTGTGCTGTCTCATCTTCTGGAGTTCACACCATTTTTGGCACGCATAGTCAGTTTAAATGAATTTCCGAATAACATTTCTGTGAGTTAAACTCAAGTCTATCCTTAAAATGAAGAACCAGGAGAAATACTGTTATTTAATTTCACAGTTTAATTTATATACACTGTTTATTTTAAATTTTAATGTTAATATTTTTAATGCTTTACAACATTTTTGCTAGTACTTTCTTAGTAGCCATAATGTGTATAGTTATTAATTTTGTTAAGATGATGTTTATACTCTGCAGAACTGAAATGATAAAAGTCCCTGGTAATAAGTAATATACTAGGATATCCAGAATTACAACAAAACTCAAACATAGGTTTGTGTTTTGGTTTTTGGGGTTTTTGTTGTTGGTGGTGAGTTTGCTTGTTTGTTTTTAAGCTTGCACTTCTTCCCTTATTAGCAGGGCTACATCAGTGCTAGTATTGTTGTACCTTCTTGTCACCTTATCAGTGAGAATTTCAAGGACTTCTAAGTAAATCTTATTTACCTGTTGAAGGATAAAATGGACTGAACAGTTCCTGTCATACAGACAGGTCTAGGGTTATTCACGGATCCAAAATAAGTCACTGTCAGGAAGATGAAATTAAGCAGAGGATCTTAGTTCCTGTCACTGAAGCATTTTTTCAAATTTTGGAAAATATAATAAGTACAGTTGCAGTAACAATTGAAAACACTGCAAATAATAGAAAATACATTCTTACCGTACTGGAAACATTAAGAAAGTGATGTCAAAAAGAACCTCTTGACATTAATGCAAAAAACAACAAGATTATATACCACACTATTGATTTAATACAATTATTACTGCTGTTCAGTGGTTACTTAAATGGTTAGCTGAAGGTTAAATAAGAATAGTAGTAAAGTAGAAAGAAAGAAGAAAAAGAAATGGAGAAAGATAGAGTGGAATTATCTTATCAATACCCTGGATCAATTATTTTTTTCCCCAGGAGACTTTAGGAGATGTCCTCTCATCGTCCATAATTAGCTCCTGCTACTGCAATAGCTTTTTCTCTCTTCTAGCAACCAGGGAGTTCTGCATCTACAGTATAGAATCCAATTTATTTTTATGTTGTATTCTTCATTCAGGGCATAGCAAAATGCTTTTCAAATAGAGGTAGCGATACATTTTTTCATAAAATTTCCATGACTGTTTTCCCCAGTGAATTTTCCCAGGTGGAAGCACTGTTCACTGTAGCAGTGGTACATGACGTGTAATGCATAGGTGGGTTTGGATTGGATTAGTTGATACTGCTATATTGTAGAGAGCAAGTCAATATCAACAGGTCACAGATGGAGTTAGACCAACAGGAGATTTTTAATAAGAATGTCTAAACCAAACATTTCTTCACTGCATGTTTTATTATGTTCTGTTGGCTATTTTATTCCATGTAAAGCCTTTAGCATTGTCAAAATGTGAGGATTTTTTTGGCTCCCTCTAGGGAATCTGTAAATGCTAAGACGTTTATTACTACAAACCCTCAAGATGATATAGAAAGTTTTAATCATGACTTGTGGGGCATGTGCTGTTTATTCTCATACTAATAACTAAGTCATTTTATACAAGAAAATTTAGAGGAGGAAATTGGCCACGGTGCAGCTTTTCTAGTTCCATGGCCGGTGTACAAATCAGGTCTCCCAGCATGGCCTGTACCAAAAGGACTGAGATAAAACTGGAATTTTGTAACCCTGGATAAGTGCCTAAAGCTGGAATAAATATTTCAGCTGAAACAGGATGGACATTTCAAGGTGAAGAAAAGTTCTTTCAGAACCCCCAAAACAAGATTTTGTGCAGATCAGGTCATGAAAGGCAAGACAGACCCAGGTGTAATAATAGAAACAAGAAGACTAATAATTGTGTAAGAACCAAGAGCAATAACACCAAGAGCAGTGTTTCAACACTGACTGAGAAAAAACAATTGAAGGATATCATGTTTATTTAGGATTTACTAATGTAGATAATTATTTCTACTGTTCTTGATCTTTTGGAATGTTTTTCTTTTAAAATTATCTTAATTGAGATCTTCTGACATTCAAAGCATCAATGGATTTAAACAGAGCTAATTCTCCTGTCAGAAGACCTTGAAGTGTATGGACACTTTAAAGAGCATGGTTGGGTATGGGCACTCCTGCTCCATAGTGATGGGACAACAGGGTAGAGCCTGACTAGTTCCCAAAAGGTTCCCCAAGGAACTACTAAGAATGAACTCTAGCGTTTTCTGAGACCACTAAGTGATTTCACCCTTAATTAAGGCTCTAAGTGTGTAGAAAAAGCTCCAAGGCTTCCATATGCTCCATATTTCATTGACTGGAACCTGTACAGCTAAGAGTATAATTTCCTGCAAACTTCTGTTGACTAAGTGAACATGATACCCCAAAATCAAGAGGAAAGTGCATTCTGATGTGTTCATTTTAACAGTATATATGAGTTCATGAAAAAGCAAACGTTTTCTTTTCTAAACTGATAGGTTAAGCAAAACTATGACAAGCATTATAAAGGAATAAGCCCAGGGACTTGTAAAATAATATTTTATATATCTCCAGATGGTTGTGTTATATGATACAAATAATCATGTTAACCTACTCACTAAGTCATTGCTGACAATGTATGGTGTACTAGGTTCTTATGTTTTGCTTCTACAAAGCAAATGAGTTTTAGTGTAATTTACTTATAATAAGGGCGGGGGGGGGGGGGGCACTTTGGGGGTTTTTTGCCTTTTTATTTTAAGTGTTCTACCTGAAATGTTATTCTTCCGTGCTAACAGGGGGAAGATGACTAGTTACAGTGCTTTGTTAATTGCATACTTTTCAAATGAACAGCAATTAGGGCCTTTTTATTTTAGGATTTTGGAAATATCTCTTTTCTTTCACCTTTGTGCATTGCCTTGTAGCTATTATCCTCACTGTTTTACACTGCATTTGGTGTCTTACCTAGGTTTTTTTCTGTCTTGTGATTCAAACATCAAGCGTTTATAGTTTTTGTAGGTCACTTCAATGTTATATTCATACTGAATTCTTTTAGGCAGTCTGTGCATTGAACAGAAGCAGCCATATGTAGTTTCTTTCCGTACCTTTCTCTTCATCTTATATTGTTTTATTTGGCTTCCTGGACAGTGTTTCATATCTCTCTAAGTTTTACTGGAGGACCAACGCTTTATTTTTTATCACCATGTTGTGAACTGGAGGAGGGACAAGGATCAACATACAAATAAACAGGATATTTCGCTTTGCCAGTGGCATAAATGTAAATGAGTTTAGTGGTGACTTGAAGAACAGCAGCATAAGAAGGGAAATATATTTCTGAATCAGAGGAATGATCCAAGTAAGTAGTTGTGGAGACCAAATGGTAGTTTAAGCAACTTTAACTTCTCTGTGTCCTTTCTGTAAAGACCTGGTAATCTGTAAGCCAAGAACCAGTGCAGTACTGGTTCTTATGCCCTGCTAAGAAGATGGGATCTACAAGCAGTTGTGGTATTAGCACCTCAGTCAGAGCTGCTTGAGATTTTGGTGGTTTGGTCACCTCTGACTTGTGAGCCATAGAATATGTCCTGTGTGTTCTGCATTAGTCTTATAGATGGGGACTAGGGTTTGTATGGCTGCAGAGAATGGAGATTTATTCATTCCCTTATTTATCCTGGTATGAGGAAGTGGAAGAATAGATTGGTTCCACAAGGTTTTACATTTTTTTTATTGTCTTTGGGAATCATATCTTAGAAAGCATTGGTGAGGTACAATTCTGTAACAAGACATGTTAGTAAGCAAACAGGTCAAGGCCAGATTGTGGTAGACAGATGTATGTCTGTGGCGTGGAGAAGAGATACCGCACTGTCCCAGGAACAAAATCCTGAACTTCCTCAATCTGCAGGATTAGCACTATGATCATCATTTAGCAGACAGGATTAGCACTATGCTAATCATTCCTCTGAACGATGAGCATGGATGTCCAATTTGTTCTGATGGCTGGTTAGGGTCAAAACGAATAGCGATGTCATCTGCTCTTCACCCTTTGAATGTGGCATATGTGTCCTTTAATTACGCCAAACCACTCCATGCTAATAGCTGAGAATGCTGGTAATTAGTTTCCGAGCTATCAGAAAAAGCAAAAGTAAAAGGAACTGCTCCCAAAATAACCTACTATTCTATTAAAAGTAACAAGCATGTTAGTTTCCAGTGTACTCTAGTGGAAACCTGTGTATCTGATACGCTGTTTCCACAAAGAATTACTGTTACCTTCAACCAAGGCAAAATGAACCCATCATTCCTTAGAGGAATTTACATTAAAATGAAGCTATTTCACCCCCATATTGTAAGTAATACAGTAATCTACTCTACATTCCCTTGGCTTTTTAAGCCTTTTCTAAAGTGTTGTACAATACAATACACTTCATTTAAATAAACTGGGTTTTGATAAAAACAAGGAGTCTGGTAGAGCTTTCCTGTAATTGTATGATGTCAGCAATAATAGGCAGAATATTCTGTACATGAAAACTGGCACAACTCCATTTACTTCAAAACAGTTTTGTGAATTAATTCCAGAATTTAACAACTGTAGGTGTTAAATTGCCACAAGCCCAGTATGTGAAAACTGGGCAGCACAGTTGAAGGTTAGGCTTAGGTTTAACTGGAGAAAAAGAATGAGTTTAATCGTCCCCAAGCAGGAACAAATGTTTTCAGATTCAATCAATAAAAGTTACTATTATCCAGGAGAGGTCCAAAATCTTAAATGCATGTTTTCTCTCTACCCCAAAACAGTAAAAAACAAATGCAAAACAATTCAAGGGAGAAACAAAATAGAAAAGGAGTAGTTAATTATGATTTATAAATGTATTAACTTGCTGAATATTCTAATGAACCAAAACAGGAATTTGATTTCAGTGCTATTCATCTGAGGAATGTTGCCAAAAACAGCACCTATGGAAAGCGAGTGATACCTGTCAGGTCATGGAGGAATTAAATGTATTTGTGAAGTTAAACTGCTTTCAGATTTGGGGAAGATGTCAAAGTACGGAGGAAAAGGGTCATTTTTTCCAAAATGTTTTTTTCCCTTTTTAATTTTATGTATGTGTATATATTTTTACTTTGGTGCTCTCTGTGCAATATTCTTTGAAATAGCATTTACATGAACTGAAAAGAGACAATATGCATGGTGTCCTGGAGGAGAGATGCTCCTGAGCTGCAGCTGCCGCTCACCTAGGTAGATGCTGAATTGACAGATATAAACTAAATGTGCCTGCACTGTGCTAAGCTGTAATTCAGATGCAATTCTCTATATAGCAATGACATCTTGGGGCTGGGAATTCAGCAATATAGTCCTGATAGTTTCATTCCCTGGAACCAGGTTTGGGTCTAACAGTAACAGAATCTTCACATTGGAATAAGTGAGCTGTTAAAAATCACAAATTAATTCATGCATAAAAGTGCCCTTTCCGAAGGCATTTTGTTTGATGACAATGGTAATACTACTTTGTATTGTGATGATAATACTTTACATTTCTTTGGCATCTTTCATCTCAGGATTTCAAAGCACTTTCCAATCATAATGAATCATGCCTCACGACACCCTTGTAAAGGAGATGAATGACAATTCTCATTATAATTGCTTTGTTATGGAGACAGATTTTTAGCATTTATGTTTAATGGAGTTATGGTATTTTGTTTGTTGAGAAGGCAGTACATAAGTTTTTAATATATTGGCAAGTCCGTACATTTGTTAGATAACACTTCATTTTAACTTCTTATTCTTCCCTTTTCTTTATGTGGATCATCTTTCTATAGATCAAATCTGGTTTTGTTTTGTTTGGGGTTTTTTGAGTATGCATTATAAAGATTACGAAGCAATACAATGCTTTTGTTTTCTCTGGAACAACTATAGTATATAATTATAGGCAACATTTAATAACCATGTTTTCCTCTGATTTTTACACATTTCCATGATTTTCTAGTTATATAACAGTTTATAACAATGGATTATCTAATCTTCTCACTCTGCTCTTTAGATAGGTTTTCAAGTATGTGCTTTGGAGGACTTCGATTACAATCCAATATTTTGATGGTCAATGAGGCTTACCTGTTAATTCCATGCAGAAAATACATAATGGTGTAGTAACCTCATTATCTTGAAAATTGCGCTGCTTTTAATAGAACTTCACTTAACCATCTTCATCAGTCATCAGAATTCCCAATTCCTCTCAGTCAAACCTGCGCACTGGATTTAATATCAATTTACTAATAGTTTGTTGTTAAAAACTTCAGTTTAATATTTTGACTAATAAAAAGTAAAACTGCAAGTAAATCTGTTATGGAAATGAACATTCTAAACTGTAGCTGATAAAAAGACATGCAAATTAAGGCTCATATTAAACAAGGCACTGACTATTTTGTGGTGAGAAGAAATATTCTCTTTGTTAATTGGGTTTTTGATTGGGATTTTAATTGGAGATTTACAGAAGCTGAAGTGCCACATGCTCTGGAAGGTGAGAGATTGAGTGCTATGAGGGGCTATTTGATTTAGGACAGAGAGGTGAAACGGATGGAGGCCATGGATATAACTCCAAGGTGCACAGACAAGGAATATTGTACTGCAGAAATAGTTTTTATTTCATGGACTACTCAGGAATGTCATGTAGGACATACTTCAATACGTGTATTATGTTTCCTAGTGACAACGTCATTTCTAGGAATGGAGTTATATTGCAATTTGAATACTTTCTCTGGTCTTTTATATCAGGCTCTGCAACCTTTAGGTCTGATTCCAGGCCATAATTGCTCTGGGCAATAAAAATAAACTGGTTTACTCTGTATGCGCATCTTGGTTCCATTTGATTTCAGAAAGACTGCTCCATAACTGTATGAAATGTAAACTCTAGAGCATTGTTGCGTCGTATCATCCAAATAATAAAAAATCACTTCTGCATTCGAGAAGATGCTTTCTTTAAGGTTTTTTCTCAGCCAGCTCTAAGGGTGGTAGAATTTTGCTGACTTTTTTGAATTAACCCATTATATAATGTTTCATGTTTAATGTGTAATGTCTATATGTAGTTTAGAGTATTTAAAGTTATTCTTTGGTTGTCTTTAAAATCTGCATGCTTCAGTTTCTGCAGCACATCCCTTAGGATGATGATTTACAGTGCCTGATTTTTTGGTGTTAAAGGTGAAAAATAAATGCATATGTACTTTGTGTGGGTTTTACTCAGTACTTAGGTGTACAGAACCATTATTGTTGTGCTCAGAAAAAATATGTATATTTGCTCAACTTCATGACTAGTCATTTTGTATGTGTGTGCATAAGCAAATTTAAAGGATGCACAATACTCAAAATTGCACAGATGGATTTGGGATGTAGCATTAATCTCATTTCAAAATCTCTTACCTATAGATCAGCACCAGAACATAATTTACTGTTTGTTAATCAGTTCTTTGGGAGTCTCATTTATTCAGAAAAAATCGTCAACTGAGCCTATGTCTTTCAGAGTATCAGGAGATGGATATTGTGTCTTCTTATACCAGATGATAAATTAATTTGAATGAAAAGAATAATCATCCTCTGCCTCGAGAATTGCAGATTGGATTGTTGCGTTCATCTCACTGATGCTCTTAGATTATCCTACAAATAACAGCTGCAAAGATCTAAGAGCACAGACCTCCAGACAAACGTATTTTTTTTCCCTTTAAATTCTGTAGGAATACTGTTTAATGAATGAAGGAAAGCAAGACGAGGTATCATCACTGAAATCAATATTCAGACATAGAAATGCTGAATATTAATCTTGTGCCCAGGAAAAAGCAAAATAACTCAGATCAAGATACTGAAATGTCTTCTGAGTTTATTTCAATATGAGTCTATTAGGAACAAGAATTAGGTAGCTGAATGTGGACCTTGATATCTAAATACACATATCTGTGCTTTAAACCTATATTCAAAGTTTTACTGGATGAGTGGCTAGAAAAATAGAGTAAACCTATCCAATAACTGAAGTCAAATGAATACGATAATGTACGTATGCTCTCATAAATGCCCTCAGAGTTCCCTTCCACTTGCTTGCAGCTTGCTTATTCTGTTATACTCTTCCATGATCAGTTTCTCTGCCAACTTCCAGGTTCTTAAAACAGGTTCTTTTGGCAGCTGCAAATGCTCTTATCAGTAACTGCATTTGAAATTTATCCAACTCTCAGACAGTTGTAAAATCTCGCAAATTGAAAATCCTTGGATCTCCTGGGATATCACTGTTTAAGATCATGTTTAATCTCCTTTTAATATCTTCTCAGCAGTTTGATCCTGATCTTACAGTGATGTAAATTCAAAGTAACTCTCATGAAGTCAATGTGAAGTCTAAGCAAGCCAATGGTGTTATTCTGGATTTATGGCATGAGAACAGAATCTGGCATAGCATCCTTATGTTTTAGCTCATTGAAATAGCAAGTGTAAAGGTTTCAGAATGATGTGCTCTTCCTTCTTCATATTTACTAGCCAGAAGGTTTGTTAGCTTTATTTGAGCTTGATCTGAAGATTAGTGACATTAATATTTAATCAGTTGTTTTCCAGCTTCTCTACCTCATTTTGGATGTTTTCTTTTTTAATCTTGGTTTTGTTGGAAGTTTGTAGCCATCACTACTATCAATTTTAGTATTGCAGTTGAGAGGCTAAAAGGTCCATGGATCTAGGGTTTTCTTAAATGTGTGAGGGTGTGTAACTCCTGGGGACATAAGGGTGTTATTTATTAATACTGTTCTTAAATTTTATGTTTCTGGTATTCTCAATTGAAAACTTTCAAATACTATGATCTACCACAAGCAGTACAATCCAATTAAGACTTCAAAACAATGCCAGACTCTATTATCAAACTGAAAAAGAAAATGCCTAGGCCCATAATAATGCCTACACTATAATAATGAGCCTGTTTATAGGGTCATTGCAAGGGAGTTGAACTGGATGACTATTGAAGGTCTCTTCCAACCCAAATCATTCTATGATTCTGTAGTATAGTATGATGTACTTTATGTATGGCACCATAAATATCAAGTTGTAAGAGGAAGGTCCATGACTTTCTTTGCAGAAGTCTAGACGAGACTCCATTGAAATAACTGAATTTTAAAATCTGAGGAATCTAGTACCTGGCTCATTTTACCATCTTGTAGGTGTGCTCTTGAAATTTTAGACCAATATCTTGTTCCGTTCAGGACAGGTCTCAGGGGCTGGTGAGGAATACAGAGTAGGCAGCAATGGAAGAGAATATCTGTCTCTTTCTGAAATACATCAGAAGGCAACCCCTTTCCAAAAAGATGCTTAGGAAACCTAAGAAGAGTCAGAGTAATAAATACATTCCTAAAAGCAGAAAGCAGCTACAGGGAACTTCTTAGAGGTTACTACACAGGAGAGGGTCGCAGGTACTGTTTTCCATGGAAATGAGTTCATCTAGATGCTAAACAGTTTAGTGAGGGCTGCTTGCACATTCCTAGGCTGCAACAGTGGAAAATGGAGAAAGATGAGGCTTTCTCTGAGTAGGTCTTATGGAAATGAAAGCATTTTCCATGGATTAAGGGCTCTGCAGATCTAGAACATATGTAATTTTCTCCAATTCTCTTTGGAAAGAGCCATTCAGATGTGTTAAATTCTATGAAATGCTTAGGTGAAGCATTTCTTTGTGTTGTATAACCTAAACATAGGCTGTTGAGGCCTAGTCCATGTGGAAATACGCATTAGTTTCTTTTTTAAATGTGGGTTTTTTTCTTCCTTTGTTGATTAAATTAATGGGGATGGCGTATTGGATTTTCAGATGGAGTATGTTTTTCTTCTAGTTGATTTGACAGCGTGGCAGCATAGTTTGAGCATGTTTTCCACAATTTGTTAGCACTCACAATATTTCACTCGGGAAAAAACCCTGACATTGTTTGATGCTTTAAGCATCTGTGTTAATCTACCTTCTGATTTTGAAAAATGGGAGGCAAACAGTAACACATCTCAGCTATTGAATCAACAGAAGATTTGTGGGTTTTTTCTCAAAAACTAAAAAACATCACCAAATATACAGAACAAATAACCAAAAGCATCAAATGACCAAGCAGCAGAAATGTGTTGTGAAAAGCTGTATTTCTCACTGGTGCCATAAAATACAGCAGGGATGGAAATACTATTTTTTAAATAGGGAAACATCAAAAACTAAACTGGCATCCAAAATGTAAGTAGCATAAAAATTGTTTACATTAGTTTACATGATTGTTGCTGTGACATCATTCCTATAACAGTGGTAATATTATATATTTGTAGTGACTGTTTGACAGTATGGGTACGCAGTGGATCTGCGTGATGAGTTGAGCAGTTGAGGACTGATTGGCCAACACGTGTCTTCTTGTGAGCTGGTCAAAGGAAGGAGCTCAATCAGCCCCTGCCTAGGCGTAGGTGCTGCAACACCACAGGGCCTGATCTAAAGCTCACAGGAGTCAATGCAAAGCCTTCCCCAACTGAGAGGCTGAGGGAGCTGGGCTTGTTTAGTCTGGAGAAGAGGAGGCTTAGAGGTGAGCTCAGCACTCTCTAGAACTACCTGAAGGGCAGTTCTAGCCAGGGGGGGATTGGGCTCTTCTCCCAGGCATCAGCAATAGGACAAGGGGCCATGGGCTTCAACTCTGCCAGGGGAAATTGAGGCTGGAGATTAGAAAGCAATTCTGTGCAGAGAGAGTGGTCAGGCATTGGAATGGCTGCCCAGGGAGGTGCTGGACTCACCGGCCCTGGAGGTTTTTAAACTGAGATTAGACATGGCACTTAGTGCCATGATCTAGTCAATGGACTGGAGTTGGACCAAGGGTTGGACTGGATGATCTCTGAGGTCTTTTTCAACCCAGTCGATTCTGTGACTCTCTAGTCATGGGACATACCCTGTTGAAATCTCTCATCTCATGATCCTTCAGACATAGAACCTTAGTGTTTTCACTGATTTCTAATAGATGTTTAAGGGACACCATTTTTTTTTTTTTTCATAGAAGCTTGTTAGATTAACTATCTAGACATTAATTAAATATATATCTGAGCTTCCTGAAGTAAAGCCTATCTTTTTCAGGCATACCTCTCTTCTCCTCTCTGAGTGTGATTTATAGCCCTTGACTTACTTATACATGGAACTAAAAATGCAATGCAATATTCTTTTTTTTTGTTGTTATTGATAAATATGGAAAAAATATCACTAAACTCTGTAATTATCTGGACTCAAACAAAACGATACTTTATTATACACAGGATTTTAAAAATCTTTTGGTTAGTGATCAATGAAATTTTAAACCACATGGCAGATCTATAGTAAAGTAGCACCATTTCATTTTTCAGCAAGTTTAATAACTGGGATTGTTTTTGTGTTTTGTGATTGATTATTGTGTGATTCACCTAATGTTTTTAGTTATGACTCATCTGACAAACTCTAGAGTCTGTTATATTTTTATCTTCTGATAAAAGCAACATTAAAGAATTATACTCTTGTGGAATTTAAATAGTCAAGCAAACCTATATTTCTTTTTACAACTTTTTTACTCCAGCTCATTAGAGAAAAGTCACTTAGTGATTTTTCAGTAGCAGATAGATGTTAATGCAGTGACGGCGTAGCACTTTGTTCAGTATTATGTACAGCTTAAAGCAGAGTTTATGGCTAAAGGTTTATAATTTTGTTATTTTTTTGCTAGTTAATATACAATAGCTCAATTGATAATTGTTTACTGAACTCTTGCAATCATGATAGTGATTGATCTCCTGGATCCGTGCAACATGTTTATTCATATACTGATGTAAAAATGCCTTTGATTGTAGCCTTGTATGGATAGATAAGTGGCTACCAACTCATAGTACCTGGAATAGCATGGGGACATACACAAAAATCACAAATAGCAATCTGAAATACTTGAGGTGCATGCTGGGCAAGATTGACTGTCTCAAGCTGTGGACATTAAATGAAGAAAGATCTTTGTGCTAGATAAGCATGACTGCCTGGTGTTCATCAGTACAGAAGGGTTAGCAGCTGAGATTACAGGGACATCATTCTCCTTTAAATCTTCTTGGGCACAATTTGGGTTAGTTGCAAACTGATGTCAGATATATCCAATATACATGTAAAGAGTATTCGTGGTGGAACAGAAATACATTCTAACAAATGTGTATTCTTTAACCAAAGCACAGGAAAATGGAGGGAAAAAAAGCAAAATAGTGAAGACTTAACGTTTTTTTTTTGTTAGGTTTTGGAAGAAGCATAATGATTTATTATACAACACATCCTGCACAAAATAAGTGACATGCAGAAATGGAATTAAAAGACATAATTATTATAATATTTAGCTATGCTATATCTTACTATTAAATGATGTATGTACAAGCTGTGCATGCTCTCTACTAAGGTGCAGTGATTTTTTTTTTAATCTTGTTTTCTAATAAAATAAATTATGTAAGCTATATGTTAGATATATTAGAGAAATACATTTGGAGGCCTCATCCTGCTTGACCATCTACGCAAACAGCACCATACACAAAGATGTGTGTGCATGTGCATATATATATGTAAAACTGCGTTTCTTTCTTTTAATGCACAGTGTCAGAAATAAATGAGTCTCAAGTTCCTAACTAAATAATACCTTGTCTAAATGAGAAATTTAATTTTCTGATCTGTATTTCTAAAAACCCATTAGCAAAGGACACTGATACATTAAAAAGTTTATAAGGTCTGTCTGACTCACCATTTAGGCCTTTTTTCCCCCTGAATTCTTTTATGCTGTAATTTTTGGATATTAGGCTGGAACTATAAATAGAGTCTATAGTTGTGAATCTACATTGGTCAGCAGACCCTTTGCATCCAGCATTTTTCAATTAATATCCTTATGAATACTATTATGTAATAATCTACTTCAGTATTGTAAAAACCACCCAGCCAGGGCTCGATCCTTGATTGGGTCAAATTTGTAACCCAAGGCAACCAGACGGCTGTCTCAGTGCTTGGGTGTGACTGAAGATGAGGATCTTTATCTTCATCATGAAAACGAGTTAAAATATGAAATGCCATCAAGGCCAGACTCCATGGGCAGGTTAATGAGAAGAGCTTTCCTTCACTCTGGTATAGGAATGAGACCTTTTTTTTGAAGCAGACAGGGAAAGGAGATAACCAAGCCCCAAGCATAGGTTCCTCCTTGATACACCAGGTACATCAGTGCTGTGTTTGAAAATACCAGCCCAGACACCACTTGGAATACACGATTCAGACTGATGATTTATTACTGTATCTAGTGCACTTACAAGAAGCTCCATGTGCACATCTGGAATTTTAACACACACCAGCCCCCCCCCAAACCCTGCGTAGTACTGTGTATAAGATTGTAGTGTTTGAGTTTTACTGTAACCCCCTTTCCACTTCAAAATTTCCTTTTCTCTCCATGTTTCAATGCCTCAAGTATAACCCCACTGGTATAGCCAAAGAAAGATTTTTTCATTGCTAACTTCATGGAGGTATTTCTTGTATCATTTGATTTGTGCAGAATTTTTTTTAACCTTAGTGTTTTTGCCCTCGTTTTAATCTTTCTCAAGTAAACATATGTTGTTATATTCTTGTATTTCTACAAGGAAGTCATTTGTTATTGGAAAAAACAGCTTTAGATACAAGCTGGTTTGAGTTATCCGTTCTTCATTGAGTAAAAGTCTAATTTTTTTGCCACAAGATGCGTACTTTTTAACACATTTACCTTAAAAATACAAAAATATATACAAAAGAAATACAAAAAATCTAAGTTAGCAGTTATAGTATTCTTACACAACTGTCTTCTCACTGTGCTGGTACTGTTGCTTTAATTAATTTTCCTTCTTCTTGGAGTCATTAAGAACAATTTTTTAATCTCATTCAATCCTGCTCAGCCTTCACATTTTCACATAGGAATGAAATTTTGCTTGGTTCCTTAGCAAAATGACACTAAAACTGAAGGGCATTTTGGACAAAAGCTGCATTCAGACCGCATGGAATATCCTTTATTATAAATGTCCTCTTTCGGAGTCTCCCTTGCTTCTTTCCCACCTTGCAGCTCCTGTGGATAGCAATATACTGTTTGTGTGCCTTTCAAATCTCTAATATTTTCCAGGTGAGAAGAAAAGTGAAGGAAATTGCAGGTCTGTTAAAGGTAGCTGAGAAGGAAGAGAGACTGTTGGAAGCCATGTGGGAAAAGGGCCTGTATAAGGCCTGGAGAAAACAGGGTCAAAAGACGGAAAGAAGTTTCTTCTTTCGTATTTATTGTTATAGATGTGACCAAGCTATTGAGTAAGTGGGGCATTGATAAATTCTTTTGAATTGCAAAAGGCTTTTTGGAGTTCAGTGTCTGAAGTTCGCTTTTCAAACTTTATCATGCACCCTAATGCAGATGTTCAGCATAAACTTATAATATACCTACTTGTGCTTTTTTCATGAATTCAGCTGCAATGTTTCCAAGAACAAGGATTCAATTAGCAGTAGTGCATGTACTCCTTCAGATGCTTAGAAAACCAATCAGCTAGCTTATTTTCAAATGATAAATGGGTTAACTTACCAAGCACTGAGCAGAATTTTAACAAACTTCAGATTCTGTAAGCCCATAGTAGATAAAGCAACCTTTTTTTAGATTTCACAGATTTGTTATCACAGATGTTCTTAACCTAAATATATGGATATGCAAAACCAAATACTGGTTAAAATATGTATAAACTTCCTTTATTTATGTCTGACAGTGATTTTGTTGAGACACCATGTTTGAGACAGCTGTAAATGTTAACTCCAGACCTTACTGTACGCTCCTGCTGCTCTGCCGTGACTTCCATGGCAGCAGGATAACTAAGACCTGCATTTTGGGTTTGTGTATAACATTTTGTGAAGAGAGGTGGCAACGGTATTTGGAAAGATTTCCCACTAGTTAACCTGGTGCTGTCCACATTGAATTTACATTGGCTTCAACATGCTGTTCACAAAGTAAAGTTACTATCTAGCCTGAACCTTCATAGATGAAGAGTAGCCGACTGATAGAAATAGTCAGTAAAGGCAGAAATTTGCAGTATTGTATCCTCTTTTCCTTGGCTTTGTGTATGGTAGGAATGGCAAGGTCTGACTTGGGCAGCCCATGAGAACCTCCCATCTTATGTGCTGTGAATGCACACGTGAGAGCTGCTTGGAATTCAGTGGAGTAGTTCTGCAGATGTTCCCCATGCACACTTCTCCTTCAGGAGACTCACTGTCATTTCTTGTGCAGCTAATCTGTGTAGTAGTTCTCTGGGAATGATGGCAGGGTAGTTTGGAACTGCCCGGATGCAAACTGTAATGGCTAAGGGGAATATACCGAATGTCATAATTTATCAGCATCACATACTGATTTTGGTTTGACCACTTCTTGTTTTCCGTATCTAACATTAAAAGTTGGATTTGCCTGACTTGTATATGGTTGTAGGTAGGTTCCTGGTCTGAGAAGCTTTTAGAACTCTTTGGTATACAGAGAGGCACCTCCAGCTAGCGGCCTGTCCCAGTTAAAGGGACTTCTTTTTGTTGACACTAAATGAACCCTTGCTATAGATAGCCTGTTAGATACTCAATTTTAAAATGGCTTAAGCTAGGTGAAATTAATTCCACGGTGGTTATTATTGTAATCAGACTTGGGACTTAGCCAGAGGTGCAAACATATAGATTTCAGCAGGAGTTCTGCTTTAATTTTGTTTGCAGATAAGGACTGTCTATAGATCCTATAGGAAGATGAACAAATGAGAAAAAAAAAAAAAGCAGAATCTAATTAGTTTATACAGGGATTTCAATGCAAAAAGAAGGGAGGAAACAAGCCACTAACCAGATCAGATGTTACTACACTCATTTGTTAACATGCCTCTTTGAATGGAATTAATGAAACCTTTCATTATAGATCAATAAGCTCTTTGACTAGAGAATATTATGGGTACCTATTGTATGTGCTTAATTAGATTGAAATTGCTTTCACATTTCCTTTATATTTAAAAAAATAAAAATCTGATCTCAGCAGTTTAAAAACAGGGAATTACTAAAGTCATCCCTCCACCGGGCTGCTAAAGCGAGCGAGAGAAGGGAAAAATCCTCAGGCAACTGCCCAGCTCTGGACTTCAGCTTAGTGGCAATTTTGGCAGGGTTGCACTAAGTAGTACTCACTATAGCGTATCCATAAAGAAAACAAATGGTAATTCTCATCCTATCATCAGAGGAGACTGATGGTATCCATTAAAGGCAATAGGTTTGGACCGTGACTAGATGGAACTATTTTGAGATGTATTTCCCTTCCTCTCATATTTTCTGTCCAAAACCAATTTCTTGACAAAACTATTCCAAATTAATGTGCATTACCCTCCTTACTCAGCTACGTCTCCTGAAAAGCATTCCTGGGTGAACCCTTACATGTTTTATTTCTTGATGTCAATTTATTACTCCTTGCATTTTCTATCAAAAAACTACTCCTAAAACTAGTTTTCTTAGCACCACAGCCTTTCTCGTATCAAAATTAAGCCTTTAGTATCTCAATACTAATTAATCAGCTGTCTTTTTCCCTCATGCTTTCAGCTCAGCCTGGGCTGTTTCTGCGTTTGTTCACTTTTCCACTATTTATCCCAAGCTCTAAGTTTGCACGCCAGGGCTGCTCCCCTTGTTAGTCGCCTGCTCAACCAGTGGGTCCCAATGTGGTCCTGGGTGCTGCACCAGCGCTCTAGGCTGCCTCACCCTGTGTTCACCTCAGAGCACCCCCGCCTCTACCCTTCCACCTCGTGGTACACACGTGCCTTGCCCTGGTGCATTGGTGAAGAGAATTGTGAACTCTGAAACAAATTTCAGTCTTAATTCTCCAAGGCCTCCAGCTCTGCAACCAGGAGGCTCCCGCTCTTTTCCTGGGGCTGACATCAGGCAGGACTTGCTACTCTGCTGTGCTAAGTTCAGTGTTCCTCAGCCTCCTTAGGATGCATTGTTTATCAGCTTTCCTCTTTCCGAATTCTTTCTTTGTACAGTGGTAGCTTTTGTGCCAGGGTTTTTTTTTTTCTTTCTTTGCCTGGAGTTATTGGCAGAGCTAATTAACCACGGAATATAAAAGCCTTGTTCTTCAGGGCCAAGTAGTGTGGTCACAGAGCAGTGTGAGTGCTGCCTTGTGGCGTGGGGCATGAATGGTTGGATGGGTTGCCTGAGGATGGGCAGATTATCTTCACAAAGAGGTACCTAGTTATTTCCAACAGCGAATGCAATCTTTATTCTTGAGGGGCTGCGCATTGCATCCTTTCTTGCTCTGCTCTGCAGCTACACAGATGGCACCATCTATGCTGACAGCCACCTCAGAGCTCACAGGTCTTAGCCACCATGAGGAAAGCTGATGGGTGAGAGGGGACTTCAGGCTCACGTGAGCCTGTGTGGGCATGACAGCAGGGAACTGCATGCTACCTCTGGATTTGGATGAGTACATTGACTTATGGCACTTCTCCCTGGGCTCATAGAGCTCGGTCCCACCTGGGAATCATGCGTGAGCTTTTCACTTTAGGTAATGAAAACAGACAGCAAGAGTGGCAGCCCCTGGTTCAGGTGTGTTTGAGAAGGAAAGGGTCACCCCCTCTACCTCCAGTGGGGGGGCAGCCTGCCTGGGCAAGGAGTCCTGGGCTCAGCCTCTGGCTGTGAGCAGACCAAGATTTTCCACATTGAGAAATGCTGGGGAACTTCTTTTCTTTTCTTTCTCTCTCCTTTTTTTTTTTTTTTTTTTCCTTTCCCCCGGACAAATGTCTGATCATGTCAGGAAACACGACTGGATTCAGTATAAAATGTTCCTGCTGTTTGTCCAGCTCAGACGATTTCTCTGTCTGTGCTCCAAGGTAGGAATAGCCTTCCAAGCAGCGGCAGTGGCCACGGCTTGCCGTGCCCGGGGCTCTGGCGTGGGTTTCAGCCCACCCGCGGCGCCGCTGCTGCTGTGGGGTGGTCCTGGGCTGCCTGCAGAGGGGTGGCGACAGGGAAGGGACAGGGCATCCCTCCCCACAGCAGGAGGGGTGTCCCTGCTCCCCTCGCAGTCGTGCGTGTGGATGCCTGTGTGGCTGAGGGGGTGCAGAGCCGACCCGTGGGGTTGGGGATAGCGTGCCCTACCCATCCGCGGGACTGGCTGTGCAGAGGGAGAGAGTGCCCTGGGCTCCTCACCCCCCTCAGTTTGCCTTTGCAACCCCAACTTCTCCCCCGCAGGCATCAGAGGGCACTCAGGACGCGGGTTCTGCAGGAGGGCAGGCTCTGGGGTCTCCTTTCCTCTTCGGGTGGGGGGAAGGGAGAAGAAAACAGAGAAGAAAACAGAGAAGAAGCAACAGCCTCCAGCTTTTCCCTTCGTCTAATCTTGCTTCACTCCCCCTTGCTCCCTCTCCCTCCCTCTCCCCTTTCCCCTCCCTCCCTCTTTCTAATTCCTGCCACTAGCTCGGAGCCTCATTCAGCAGCCGCTGCCAGTGGAGTGTAATAGGCTGAAGATGCTGCCGTGTCTGCTCACTGTCTAGTTGTGAATGGGACTTGCCTCCTCTCCCTCCTCCGGAGGTGGCCAAGGGAAGCAGCCAGCCCCGCTGGATCCGCAGGTAAGCGACGGCCGCAGCCGGGTGCCCCGGGGAGCCCCGCAAAGCCGCGAGGAGCAGCGGGCACGCCGGCGCCGGAGTTGTGTCGCGTAGAGCGGGCGGCGGGCGCGCTGCTGCCGGGCGAGGAGGCGACTTGGCCAAGGGGAAAGGGAAGGAGCGGGTGGCGGGGAACGGTCGTCTCCCGCAGCGCAGAGCAAGAGGACGGAGCGGGAGGATGCGTGCCTGTGCTCCAGAAACTTGACAGCAGCAGCGGGGCTGGGGCAGGGACAGGGACAGGCAGGTGTGCCGCGGGGCGGGCGCCGGGAGCCGCTGCTGGCGAGCGGGGCCGGGCGCGGTGCGCGGATCTGCCGCAGCTGCCCGCGGAGGCGGCCGGCGGGCTCCGCGGAGGAGCGAGATGGTCTCTCCAAAGGGAGAAAGGAAACACTGTGGCAAACGGTATATATATTTCTTTTTTTTTCTTCGGTTCTTGCCTGGGGGTGGGAGGAGGACGAGCATTTGTCCGTTTTAAAATGTTCCTTCGGATAAGCAGATATTGAAAAACCCCGAACCGAAAAATCTTTTACTTGCACTGTAGCTCCTAGGCATGAAATGGATATGCAGAAATTATGAGTGCAGAAAATTAAGGATAATCTATCTAGAATTTGAAAAAAAAAACCAAACCCACAACTCTGATTTATATATATTTTGTAATTTATTTTGCTTGCTGGCTTTCAAGTGCATTACTATTCACAAGGGACCAAAATGGTATCTGTCTCTAATATGGGCTAGTCCAAAAAGCATTAGACTCTTGGGTGATAAAAGCATAAGCATATCCCCAAGAAAGGTAAAATAGATCAGGCTGTGAGTCCCCATAAATACCATTAACTTTTAGAATAAAAGTGCTTCCTGTGCAGTCCTCTGGGATCACATATAGCAGTCTGACATCACGATACAAATGCCTTTACCTTCTACAGAAGCCCCCCTTTATTGTCTATTCTTTTAAATATTCATTTGGTGAGGAGAGAACCAGTATATGCTCGGAGATCTTCTTTGTACCATTGCTACAAAGGACAGTGTGGCTGTGTAACACAGTATTTACCTACCAAGATATCTGTGACAAAGGAACCTCTTTAGCAAATGAGGTCACTAATTCAGAAATTGGCCCTTTATAAGGAGAATGCTCATTTCTTTTTCACATCTCAATGACTAGTAACTCCCTGTGAAAGACTTTCTTCCTGTTGATTTGTGATGGTGATACAATAAGAATTTCCCAGACTCTGCATCTCTTTACTAAGAAATTAAGTATTTTTAGTTATTTAATAGTGAAACTGTTGAATGAGAAAAGCACTAACAAATGCAGAAGCAGGGAAGCATGCACACGGACGTTGCTGAATGTCCATCTCTCTTCCCCCTCCCTTGCTCTTATGCGTGCTTCAGTTTCCAAAGTCTGTGTGATTCTGCAGGTAAATACTTTGTTCTGTTTTTCTGCCCTGGCTAATGGATACCAATAAATGAATTTGCTTTCAGTGTAGAAGTTCTGCAATAATTAATCTGACATCTGACTGAGTCAGGTCTGTCCACTGAGATTTGGAATACAGATCAATGACTGTACTCAGTCCTTTAGATGATTTTATATGGGGAGATACATAGAAGTATATGGAAGTGGAATTGCAGATGTTTGCTTATGAACAGCATTTTTGTAGCAGAGCGGTGCAGTTCATGTTGCTGGGAGTTGCACACTGAGAGCAAAAGGTCTGGTTTGAGCTTTGTACCTTAACACACAAAACATTCTTCTAGCATATTTCTTAGTCTACTAAACTCTAGAAAACAGAAGTTTTTGATGGTACTTTTGAAACAGTTTTCCTTCCTCTTGCAAGAGAAGAACAAAAATAAAGTTACAGAACTAAGAACAAGATCTTCAATAAAAGAGTTGGAAATTCTTTAGGAAAATTGCCTAAAAGACATCTTTCTTCAGCAGGCTCTTGTTCTTAGGCCCTAGAGTAGGATTTTTATTTCCTCCCGTCCCCGCCCCCCCTCACCACCTCAGCCTTGCACTAGAACACAGAGAATGAGCATGGACAGATGATGCTACATCAGCTTTAATTTTGCTAAAATTTTAAGTGTTGTCTGTCCAAAAAAATCACCAAGACCTAGATTGCTTCATTACCAGAAATACCGCTACAACAGGATATGTCAAGAGATAAGTCATTGCGATTTATCATCAGCAATCTCAGAAAGAAATATGTATGGAAATGGTTGATTGAGAGACAGAACAGCTAAATTATTTTCTCTTTTGCATAACAATATGGGGAACCTACAAAGATTAGAATGATTTCTGTGATTTATCTGATAAAGTGCTTTAAAATATACCATGTGATTTCAGCTTCAATTAATATGCTATTCTGACAACATTTGACATATTTAATTTAATTTAGTGTAAGAAACATATGTGAAGTTCAGAGCTCCAGTAGACTGAGAGTAACATTTTTGTTTTCTGCAAAGGCTGTAACTAAACAAAGTGCAACTTGAGAAACAAATGCTTTATTGCTGAGATTTCCACAATAGAAGTTATTTCTAGCTCAGATGCCATAAAAATTTAAAGCAATTTCAAACTTAAAACTAGTCTCTCCTCTTTTTGGTGAACCTCCTAGAATTTTGAATCCATTTTGTGAACCGGATGTTTAGCGAAATATCTTCAGTGTAAGAGAAACAGAGGTCTCATCTGGAATCAATTAATTTGAAGCAGTTTAGCAACATACTTTCTAGACTTTTTGTGTCTGAGTTTTTGTACTAGCAGTTTAAGCTAAAAATTCTGTGTATAATTTACTATGCTATATGTTGGTGGGGTTTTGTTTTGTTTTTTTGAGTGGCACTTCAGTTTTCATTGTCCCTTTGTTGGGGCCAACCCTAGGCTTAGGAAATAAATGCAACGATGGCCATTGATTTAAGTATTTAAATGTCGTTTGGATCCACACTTTGTCCATACAAATGAAAAGGGTTTGTTTTACACTTAAGTATTGTCATTTTACGTCATATAGATATATTTTAGTTTATCACTTATCAGTTAAGGAACACTGTAGTCATATATTCTAAAACTCTTTTATTGCATTTTAAGAGAAAATGTAGTCCTGTTTGGTTTTTGATACTGAAGACTCTTAGGCTGTGAAATTATTGATTCATTTAAGTGCCAGCCCGCATATGCCGAATTATTAAACCCATTCATTTTCTTTTCTTGTGTAAGTAAGGACTTTAAAATGTTAAATATTACCAAAGGGTAGCGAATTTGCACACGGTGCTCCCAGAGGAGAGGCGTTACTGCAGGAGCCGGGCTCTGTGGAAGCCGCTCTCCCGGCGCCGGGCCCCTCTGTCGCTCCGCCTCGCTCAACAGGTCCGCGCCCGGCGGAGCGGCCGCGGGGGCGCAGCGGTAGCGCGGGGGCGCAGCGCCGGGCTGCGGGGGAGGCGGCCGGCGCTAGAGGGCGCTGCTGCTCTTCGCGGCCCCGCCGGCGCCGGCCGGGCTGTGAAAATAAAAGGGGTTTGTTCCCGCCGGCGCTCCCGTGCTTCGGGTTCCATCTCATCTCGCCGTGGTTCGCGTTCCATCTCGCCGTGGTTCGGGTTCCACCTCGCCGTGGTTCGGGCTGATGCTCAGGCGGCTTGTCAGGATTCGCATCTTTCTTCTAGTCAGTGGATCGCGTTACCTTCGGCGTCCTGTTACTTGCTACGAAGTTCTGGAACGGTGTGAGTTCGGCGTGTCTGAGGAGTGGCCACAGCTGGGCTCCAGGTGTGAATCCAACAGCTTGGTCCTCTCAGCAGCAGTGGTTTTGAAGGGCTTTGCCATCTCTTTCTTCCTTTTTCAAAGACAGTGTCGTTTCCTGCTATGCAGAGGGAAATGTTTGAAGACAGAAAATATGATAGAGCAAAACAACAACAAAATAATTTCAAAAATATTGTAACGCTTGAGAGATCTTATAAAGGCATCCCTGATAAGGAAAAGGAAGAAAAAAAAGACACATTAGTTCAGATTGGTCCAATTTTAGCCATACACATCTAGGTCAGTGGAGCTTACAACAGAAGAACCGAGCAAAGTAGGGTAGTCCAAATCGTTTCTGTATATCCTGTAGCACTTTGGAATATAAAAGAAACTGTTATAACCTACCATTTCAAATGCTGACCAAAAAGGATGTACATAACAGTAGGGATTTTAAATAGTTGCAGGCTCGGAAGGAGTCTCATTTCCGCCTTCCCTCTTCTGATGTTCTTCCCTAGACATGCACTGTGGGCTGTTGGTACAGGCAGCATACTGGGCTGCACAAGTCTTTGATTTGACTCATAGACCAGCCAAATTTCTGTGTATAAGAAATATACACTATAAAGAACAGAGTGCAGAAATGTATAATATTTTATTATGGTCATTTGGACAGATACACAACTAGAGAAGCTAATGCATCTAATAGAAATTGTTATCTACAACTTTGATGCTAAAAATGAGCAATAGTAGTTGTACAGTTTTCTGTCAGTCTCCTGATTTAGGATATGAATTAAGAACTATCTTAGAGTAGCAACTCTTGGTGAGAGAGTTAGTAACTACTGTGCTGGAAAGCGAGCACCGCTTTGCTGAGGAGCGCTGTGTTGCAAAGAGCAGTCTGAGCCCCGTTAACTGCCCATCCTCTGTGCTCCAAGGCACAAACATCCCTTAAGCTGTTAGACGTGCTCAAGGTGGGTGGAAAAGTTAGAGCTGCCAGTCATGTTCAAGGCCCTCCAGAGAACATTACGCATGGCTGGGGCATCAGCAGTGCCTTGCAAGGCAGCAGGAATTCAGAGACAAATATCTGGAGCAGCCAGCCCTGCTGCTGAGCAGTGCCTGTGGGGAAGGTGACATTATGGTTAATTTTGCCTGACAAAGGTATAAGGCCGCCTTCTCTAACTGCTTGGGTGGTGCGGTGGCTTTCAGGCATCCCAGTCCCACTGAGCTCTGCTGGCTCCATGAGCCATAATTTAGCTCTTCAATTTTAAAGTGCTGGCTTAAGCAAATTCTAAGGGGTTTTTGTGGGTTTTTTTTCTCCAAAGTTTGGCAATGAGTAACAGCCCTTACCCTTCTGAATCAGCAAGAGTTCATCAGAATTCTTAATTGTAATGCAATGGCAGGCAGAGTTGGAGTAGCAGAAATCAATGTAAATGGATTAAAAGAAAAGGACCAAGTAACTGAATGTAAAAGAGGAGCCAGGATTTTCCAGAGTGATTGGTGAACAATGCAGCAATAGTTTTCCAAATCTAATTCATTATTATAATGATGATTTAATAGTTCATCAACAGATAGACTGTAGCCACATTATAGATAAACTAACATAAAATGCAATTGTGGATCATGAAGTGTTATAAAGTACACAAAATTGAACAGAACTCTGATACGTGAAGGTAAGCTGTACGAAGTACCCATCTCCACAGTAATTATGCATAAGCTTTCATTTAATTGCGTTGCTATGATCTGACACTGTTCCAATGAACTCCCAGTGATGCTGTGGAGACACAGGCCCATACTGGCAAAGACTGAAGCAATGAGCAGAAGGAATTATATACAATAACACTTCAAATCACAATTCACAGAATTCCCACGTGTGTGAGCTTCACAGCATGAAGCATTTAGCTCCCTTATCTTTGTACAATGGAACTAGTCCAGGTTTTCTTGCTCTACCAGCATGTGTCCATACTGCCCCATAGCTCGAAAAAAGCCTGGCCTAGATGGCTGTGCACAGGTTGGTTTCTTGCTCCTATCCTCACACTAGCAAGTGGGATAGAGATTAAATTTATGGTGGACCCTCTTCCCACCACCACTTCTTCTCATGTGAGCTCCTAGTCGATGCTAGCTTGGTAAGATAAAAAGTTCCTTAACTTGATGTCAATCCCATTGAAGAGCTGCTTCTTCTGAACTGCATTTCAGTACTCTTCGTTTCATACATTGTGATCATCAGATATTCCATGTGAAAGTATTACACTGAAGGTTAAACTGGTGTCATAGAAACTCTGGTTCAACATAATTTTTTATCCCAGCGAGGCTGCTGATATATATTTTTAAATAAAATAAAACGTCAGAAACATATTAATTGGTCTCAGTGGTTAAGTTAAATAGTTAAATACATGCATACATATCATTCTGCCAAGGCTAAGTCATTAGTTCAGTATAAACCAGAAATGATAGCTCTATTTTAATCAGGAGACTAAACCCTATTTCCATTAATGCTAACTGTTTTATTAATACATGCGTGTGTCGGCATTAAGTCATAAATTTAAATGGCCTGTCCCTTCTTGGTTTAAAATAATTATCTCAAAGATCTTGACTGCTGAATGAATAACTATGTTACTCCCTTTATCTTTTATCAACTAATTTATTTTTTCAATGTATGTAGACACGTAAGTCAAACAAAAGAAATAGAGTTTGTGCGAAGTTGGCTGGCATTTGAACCAAAACTAATGTATTTTCATTACCACAGCAGAATACCTGTAACTGTATCAGCCCCCAGACAAGGACTGTAAGACCTTTTAAGAGTCATTTAACATTATGTACCTGTCTATATCTTATGTATGCTTTATGCACATCTATGCGTATTTTCATTTATACAGGAAAAAATATTTTTGGTGTATGACTGGAAAATTTCAAGTGAAGCAACAGGTAAAAAAATGCAAGTTTCAATTGTTTGAGAAAATTGTAATTAAAAAATTATACCTTTTTTTTTTTTTTTTTTTTTTAAATAACTTAACGTTACCTGAGAGAAATCCTGAAGTAAATAAAGGACTTTGAATAGTGTTTACAAAATTAAAAACTGGTCTCATGGACACTAGCAAACACACTTAAAATGTTAGGATGAAACCCTTTCCTTTTCGGAGCAGTGCTTCCGATGGGCCGGCCTCCCTTGCAGCAGACTTGACCGAGTATTGATGTAGTTAGGTATTTTGAAGTATTACTCGGTTCATCTTAGATCACTGTTCAAGGAACGGTTTTAGTGCATTGCTTCATTACAGGGAACTTTCTAGTCAGGGCAGAAATGATTGTGAGTTTGTTCTGAGGAATGACCAATGTTAAACTAGTTGAATGACACCAGGTTAATTCAAAATATACAGCACAGTGATCAAAACCTCTCGTTTCATACTTCTTGTTACCATCATTATTTGACCACAGAGATTATCAAACTGGTGTAAACGAAGAATCAAACATTCATCCAATGCACACAATGAACAGATATTTTTAAAGATAACATCTTCCCCTTCTCTTTCAGCATTTTTTTCTTGCAATTGAAATTCCACTGAAGATCTTCAATATTTCACATTAGCGAAAGTTACTCTTCATTCACAGTTTCCAACCCAATTTCTCCAGACATAAGAGGTTCCAGGATTTTGAAAAGCTGTTGAATAATAATGTAACTTGAGGCTCTGATTCAAATAGAAAACTTTGTCCACCACTGATGGTTGCCTTTTTATTTGTTACTATTCCAGTTAGAGCTGGTATAGCTCAGAGAATATGGCTGATTAGTATGCATTTCAATTCTTTTTAGCACAGTGGCAATTTACATAGCTATTTCTAAAGCAAGAAGAAAACATAATAGGCATTGGCATTTACATACAAACAATGTATCATTTACATACAAAAGGGCTGATCAGGTAGAAATACAAGTGACTGTAGGTCAGACTTAGGATGGCCATGATAGTTCTTTTTGTGAATTTTGCAAGATTTATATGAAAAAGTTATATTCATAAACTATGAATATGAAGTCGTGTTTCAAATACTAAATGTAACAATCCTCTTAGAGATTTCTAGTGTGTGGTTTGCTGTGGGGTGGTCTTTGGCTATACCCTTGTAGCGAAGCCAGTTTAAGATGATTCCCAGTCCTGCACTGCCATTTGCAGTCCAATGATCTTCATGAAGTTGATTTGGAGGTTTCAGAGCTCATTGGGATGTCTGCATGATCTAGGCTGAAATAAAACACGTACTAATATTTAAGGTTACTGTCTGTATGACCTTGGTAAGATTGAACCTGTCCTCCTAGGCATAGTTTTTGGTTTCTCAGGTTCCCGCATCATTATCTCGAGTTCGTTGAACCAGCTTATGTTTAGAAGATATTTCTTACGCTTTAGTTTATTAGCTTCTGCTCCCCCTCTACAGCACAAAATCTAATAGTCATTGTACTTTTCACCTTCAAAGTTTCTCACTTTCCCATGCAAACTTTGCTCTGCCCTCCCATAACCTCCATTTCATCAGCTATAGTAGACCTTTCTACCCCTTACTACAATCTTGTGGTTACCGCTGTCCAGCTGCCTTCTGCACACATTTCTTAGGTTTTTTGATCCATAAGGAGAAGTCCTACTTTCTTTGTATTTGGCTAGGTGTATGGCAAAATACCGGGGCAGTTAGATGATAAAAACTAGTTGTCAGTATGTTCAATGACTTCCTATATATTTACTTCATAACAAAGAAAAGTCCAAATAAGGTGACATTAGTGTGATCTGAGAATAGTCAAGCAATCTTACAAAAAAGGAAACCAGCCTTAGTGCCTCACTATATACTGTTTATATACAATATACAGATGTCATCTATAACTAGGACACGATGAGCACCATCAGAAAAAGTAACACCAAGGTTTACTCCATGCTGCAGTGATGTGCTGTGATTCTGTAGCATCACAAATTACTAAGTGGCTGATGGGCCTGTGTTTTAAAGGAGCAGCCAAAACACATGAAGAAAATCAGAAGTCAAATTACAAACATCTAATGTTTTTATGAATGGCATTGATTTGACGTTGAATGCTATCTTATTGTGACCTTCAGTATGTTTTTGTACATTTAGAAGACCAGGGAACTGTCTACTTTAGTTAATATAGGCTGTTAGCAGACTTTTTTAAATGACTTCTGGAGCAGACAAACTATTTATCTGATATTTACACTTTACTGATTAAAATTCTGTCTGTTCAGCCTGATATAAAACAAGAGGAACTATTGGAGTCCATGGGGTTATTCAATTGACAGTAGTATTATTGAACAATATGCTTGATAAGGAAAATTGAAGTCATTTTGGTAATTACATTAACTCATATTTAAACAGAATTTCTATGGAGGCGTGCATTTCAGGGCTAAGCAGGTATTTAGTCCTACTAGCATTAGGAATGCTGTCAATACACCACCATATGTAAGAAATTGCACTAATATTTGTTTAATTATCCAATCAAATTGAACAAGAAATGAGTTTGGCTGAAATAATCAAGTCTACAGAGAAAGTGCCAGCTCTGATACTTATTGAGATTTGACAGTTGCTTGTTATCATGACCTTGGCTTTTTTATTATGAGCTAGAGGTCAGAAAGTGTGCTCGATGTAATTACTGCCTTCCCGAGATCCCGTAGGCCGTCTTCTGCGGCAGACTCGAACCAGATTGTCTACACGTATCCGATGACTGATTAACTGGGTGCAAATCTGTATTCTGTTCTCATAGCCGTTAAATCCTGTTTCTGACTGTCACCATATACAGTCTGTGGAACAACTGAACCTTTATAATATTTTTCTTCAAAAAGCAATGACTAGCAAGCTATTTCTTGAAAGTTGTACGTAATGTGAGAGCTACCAAAAATGGGAATTTTATTTATTTTTTGCAAAAAATTTACAGATGGCTATTGATATTTTATTAAGAAAATAATGTAAATGAAATTAATAATGTGTACAGAAGGCTGTTCCATTGGTATTAAATCATTTTGCCAACTGGAGGAGAGAAGAATGTTTTTGCCTAGATGTATACGCCATCTGGAAATTAAATCCATTTTTACTAGAAATGAAATCATTCAAAATAAACTGCAGAAAAGCTTGTGTTTTAACTGTTTCCATGTGCTTAAAAGTAGATATACTTAACTCATAAATGCCTTGGGCAGTTTCTTACTTTGAGTTAATGAATACTAATTGCATCTTAAATTTGAGATCAACATTTCTTCCTTTCATACTTTTCAATAATGCTGCAAGGAGTATTTTGAGTCATTCAGAGATGATGGTTTCCTGTTTCACGTGTTAGTTATATATGCAATTCCTGTGACTTAACAGAAAAACAGAATTGTATATGCTTTAACTTCCTTTCTCGTTCTTAACAATTGTTTTTACGCATTTCCCCTTTGAGCTTTATAAAGGCTCCAAGTTTTATTTTTCAACAAATTAGAAACATACCAACTTTTTAATAACATGGCAAGTGTTTTAAACATGAATACGTGGATCTCCGTCTACATCCTCATGCCCCCAGATTATTTGTCTGTTATCTACGGTAAGCCAGACTTATTCATTATGCTTTCTTAAGCCTGTATCGTTATGAATTGAGATGTCAGCCTGAATGACATGAATCTTTTCCACAGCTGTGCCTTAAAGGACACATGCCTTTCTACCATCACTGATGCCAGAAAAAGTCCTGTTGCAAAACTATTTTTCCCACTTCTCAGTAGTCTGGTGAGGTAATTTCCATAATCCATGGAACTGTTGCTAAAATTAGGGGTATATATATATATATATGTATGGTTATGCTGTTGAAGCTGTAGAGGGAACTGAGTAAGAGATCCCTATACATTAATTATGCCTTCTAATTATGCTATTTTAGTAACCTCCTCATGTCCCAAAAGAATCCTAGAATGAATGAAGAGAAGCGTAATTCTGTATTTATGGAGAAGGATTCTTACAATAATCATATTAAAATTACAAAGCAGCTGAGAGGATGGCATCAGTATTGACTGCTAGTTTCTGTTCCATTTTGCAGGTGGCATGGCTAGGACTTTGATTCATTAATGGCAAAGATGACCTAATCCAGGTGCTTATATTTGAGGCAATAGAAGAATGAGAGTCTTAAATCTATCTATTTGTTTTTACTGTTTTAAAAGCATTCTTTCACTTGACTAAGCGAGAGTGTGCCCACTCACATTTCTTTCAAGGGAAATAGTTGGAAGACATGGAACATGATGAAAACTCTTGTTTTGGAAAGGCAAAACCCTTAGTTTTCAAAAGTATTTTTGTGTCTCACTGACATACCATCTAAAGAGCAGCTTCCAAAGCATAATACTAAGGCAAGTTAATTTGACTGAAAAATAATTTGAGCTTGTTTAGTAGGGGGAGTTTCAACCTTTCGATAAACATCCCATCGAGTCTGTGGTATAAAGATCCTGTTGCACCTACTATACACCTATTGGAGCAGCATCCCCAAATGATATTGTGGTGCTTGCTTTGAAATGCCAGAACATTGCATGAAGTCTGCTATTAGTGGCGAAAGAGTTAAAAAACATATGGGCTAGTTATCTATCCGGAGCTTCAAACAGCCACATTCTACATCAAAAAGGGACTGCAGCAATTCCTTGATCAAAGCTCAGGTAATTTAATTATTTGCCTTGATGAATCAAGGGGTCCTTGAACAAGCTCAGGATGTCTGGATATTAGAAAATGGGAAATTTATTGTTTCACTCCTCCTAATATTCCAACATCAAAGAGAGCTTTTTCCTATAAACAAAGCAGACTGAAGTCAAAGAATTCAAGCAAAAGCAAGTGCGAGAGATTCAGTTTTCTAGGATCTTTGTGAGCTGGAAATTAAGCTGATTCCTGCATGGTGAGATATTTACCAGTGTGATTCTTTGTATTTATTTTATATAACTAAGCTGAAATGCTCAGCTTCTACTTCTCGCTTAGTTGACACTGGTTTTCCTGTGTCTCAATTTTATGTGATTTTTCATGTTCTGTTTTGTGAATCTCTGTCTGCCAAGCTCTAAGTGGCTCTTTCACCACGTCATGCTTTGAGATGCTAATTAGCACAGTGTAATGTAGACTTTGTGCTGTAATGCGGAGGAGAGAGAGTTCATAGCTGATTTGTCCAGCAGCCTCAGCCAAAAGTCAGAAGAAATTTTGGGTGGTGACAGAAGCTCATGGTCTGAAGGAACAGTGCTCAGTCCCAAGTGCTCTCTGTGCTTCTCGCCATTGGTGGCAATCACATTAGTTCAGGATTAATGAAGCAAAAATAAGTTGGCATTTTAAAAACTCTAGACATAGTAGAGATGAACATGCTGATACAAGAATGCAGAAATAAATGCCACTTTATTTCTAGGAAAGATTAATTCCTTTGTATTTGGTCCCCCTCGTTTTTTCTTTTTGGTCTGCCAGATTTCCTTTCACAGCCGGAGCCCGACCCATCTCTTTTCCAAACATAATATACTGAAATTTCTTATGGTAAGTTCCAGCCTTAGTGTGTGTGCTCTATGTTTATCTGCTATGTCATTTCTACACAAAAGCACCCTCATTGCCTGTGTTGTCCTAATTTCCTATGTGTTATATTAATGACCTGCAACAATCCAGTGTGTCAAACTGCTGTTGAAGCCAGGGAGATGTCTCTGTGCAGAGTGCTCCTTATATCTTAGCAGCAACAGAAATAAATATGTGGGAGACAAGTTAGTAGAAACAGGAAACAAATGCAGTCACCACATGTGGTGACAAATGTTTCCAAGAATAATATAAAAGTTATATAAATAGTAAGACAATGAAGTGGGGTGGCTCACCCATCTACTCATGTTTACCTGTGAAATAATAAATGCTACAAATTTCTAATACTGCAGATCCTTTTGCAAATGAAATAGTTTCTTTAAAAATGCCACGGAAATTTTTATAGAACAAAAGGACTATTAAATTCAAAATTATTATAAATAATCTAAATAATTATCTAATATAGTAAATAATAAAGGTAGCAATGCAGCATTCTGCAATTCACCATTGTGCTGGTGAGGAACTCTATGAAGTCTTGTGTTTAAAATGGTGACATGATGCTTGGAGAGATGTTTTCCTCTGCTTTGTGTAAAGAAGGTCTAGTCTACTTCACGTATCAGCTAACAGTAAAATAGCTCTGTCAGCTGTGTGTGCTGCAGTTCCTTACAACGAGGTTACAGAATGGAATCAGCTATACTTGGTTGTGAAGACATTCCCAATTTCTACCATAATTCCTGGGTTATTGGAAGAATACACTGGTTGTGTGAAACTTGAAACCATAGAGTCTGAGTTTTCAGTTGCTTCAATCTGGACAGAAAACTTTCTTTTAAGTTTGAAAGACCTTGCTGTTCATTTCTATTAAATAAACATGTTCAAATTATTACCATGTGATAATCTCATTTCATATTTTCCACAAGATCAGCCAGTAGAAATGTGATTATTTCACTCAAAGTGAAGTTACTTGATTGTTATCACACCAAATCTACAGCAGTATTCTAGTCAGCCAGGCAGTGTTGCCAAAAAGTTTTACCTGTGTGCATGTGTGTATATACATATACACACACGTATGTTGTGTATGCTTCTGTATATATGTACATATGAGAACACGCACCCTTCCTGAATGTCTGTCATAGTTCTACTCCAAAACTTCCGATGTTAAACAGGACCTTATAGATGGGTTTATTGAAGCCTTAATTTCTGCCACACAGGCTATGTGGTGGTGTGCGTGGTCCTGTTTGCCAGTGGGTGATGCAGTGGCGGTGCACATGCCTGTGCCATTACCAGAGGAGGAGGAATTGATTAGCAATAACACACTTCATTAACACTGCACTTTCTCAATCATTGTAATTGTGGCTCTTCCCCTAAAACATCAAGTGGAACAGGTTTCATTTCAACCAAATCAATCTAATGTGTTAAAATTTACATAATTTCCTCTCATTGCGTTTATAGAGCAGCAGGAATTTTAATTTGCATTGTCTGTATAGTCTATAATCAAAGTGTTAAGAGCACAAGGTTTATTCATTATGTATTGCATGTGGTGACAGATTTACATAATAGGCTACATCTTGCTGAAATATTCCTTCTTTCCCCACCCCCACCTTTGTAATTTTGGCTATAACTTATTTTCTATAAACCTGTTAATTCAATTACACAAGACTTTGGAGTTCCTTAGAACATTTTTTTTTTAGGGAGAAGTATCTCTATAAAAATAAATAAATGAATAAAAAGTCATCGTGAAAGACAAGAAGTGCTAAGGCACAGCACTGAAAACTGGACTGTGTTTCCTGTTTGCAGGAGAAAGCTGGTATAACAAAACCACTGCGGTGTGTGCTGGTGCTGTATGCTGAAGGTAGACATTAACAGATTGAATAGAAAGGTGTCTTTTGTTTGTTTAGTGGCAGTTATGGTATAGAGTCCGTTCTACAAACATTTTCGGAGCTAAGTTAGGGGGCTAAAAAGCAGTTAAGCAATTAAGATGCTATGAATTTAAACCTCCATCACTGATTGTTGCCTGCTAAGGACGACCTTTTCTTCATGACAATATAAGTGCTTAATAAGATAATTTTGATATAATATTATTATATTTTAGTAAACAGAGGAAAAGTACAGCATTTTTATAACATATGTAGCATCTAAAAATCTTATCTAAATGAAGAATGGAATGTATCCACTGGTTTAGATACATAGGTCCTCTATGCAGTGTCACAGAGCTGCCATAGTGTAAGATTTATCATTTAGATCTTTGAAGTACTGAGTTTTATATGTGGCATGCGGCAGACAGTTCCCTTCTCCCTTTAATTACCCAAGTAAGGATATTCTGACTAAAATGTCCGAATATACATTTATTTTTATTATAGCATACTATCTTACTATGCAACAGTGTAAACATATATATGCCATGCTCTAGCCTGTGCAGAAATTCAGGTAGTACAAGATCCATCTACCTTGGATCAAAGAAAATCTCTGCAGAATATATTTACATATTGACAGTCATGCTCTTTGCAAGAATTTATATGGACAGGTGTTTCTGTTCTTTACCAAAACATTCATACAAATAATTTTATTAATGCATAATTAAATCCCTAATGTGATGTCAAGAGTTTAAAATCATCATAGTGTATTGCATTTGAATTACGTTGTAGTTCGTGCTAAGAGAAGGGTGTGTGGGTATATTACATGCATGATGACTTGTATTTTCAAATTCAGTATAGGAGCGAACACAAATCTGTTATTTGTGAATATTTCAATCTCTATATAAAATGGGAATGAAAATGTGGTTTATATAGTAACTGTAAACATGCATGATGTTTTAAAATGCTTCTAAACAGTTTTATGTTAATGTAGATGCAACAACTGCATACATAAAAATGAGAGTGAACACTATAAGTTCACTTTACTAAAGTTATAAGATGAATACATAGAGAATCAGGTAATGCTCAGTAGTTTTAGAGAGGTGCAAAAGACAAATATGAAGTCGGATAACCTTTGAGAGAGTGAGAAGATCCAAGGAAAGGAGAGACTCATTTTGCAACCGAACTCACCAATAAAAGGGCCTATTAACATGAGGATGAAGTTGTAACACTGGCCACCCTTTTTTTCAGCTTTTCATAGAAGTTACTGTATGTACTACACAGTCCTTGAAAACACCATCTCATTCTGCTCTCAGGCTCCTCTGACAAGGACTGTATTGCCCGCTTTCCGCCTTTTTTCTTCCTTACCTATTTTCCTACCGTTTTCCACATCCTCTGAATATTGTTTAAAAATCTGCAAGGGACTGTCAAGAGGGGAAGGTTTGCAGACAGAGGCACGTAACAAGGGCAAGTAATGTAATCAGGGCTGTCTGTTTGCCCAGTCATTCTCAGAGAGAAACAACGGATGTGCTCAGTATTCATATTCTTATAGTGCAGCCGTTCCGATTGGATGAGCTGTAGAGGAGGGGGCCGGGGAAAGTCCCCCAGTTTTTAAATGCCTTCCTTTCTGTACTCAGCGTGTGAGAGCTGTATGAGCCCCAAACTGATTTTGTGAGCTTTGCAGAATGTTTTTGTCAAATTGAAATCTCGCTTGAACTGCACCTGATTTTTGGACTCGGATGCTTCCAAGCATCAGCACATCTTGCTGTTGATTAAGCATTGGCTGAAAAAATGCCAGTTGGAAATGTCACCAAACCTCTTCTTCGTTTGAGCTCCTCCTGGCCATCTGGGGGGAGCCAGCCTGCTGCCTGCGTAGGTGAGAATGGATGTTCCTGAAAGCTCAAGAAGTGAAATGAAGAATTAGCTGCAATGCCCGTTCATACCACCTGAGGATGTGCTCTCTCTGGGGAAATGCACCTGGAGGTTAATGGAACCAAGTGGAGCTCTGTGCTTAGGTCTAACCCAGATGAATTAAACTACTGAGTTTAGTTTGGAAGCTTTGAGTTTATGCAGTAGCACCTCAGAGCTGGCTTATTCCTACTGCTGTGAGCTTTCTAGGAGAATAAGACCTGCTGAAGCCTAACAGAAGTACACTCAGTCTGCTGTTGCCATGAGAATAAAATACAATAGTCAAAGCAATATATCTTAACCAGCTCTGCTGATGTGATGTTCAGCAATGCACCTACTGCTGAAGGTGCTATTATTTCTATCCCGCTTCATTTGCTTTGATATGTTGTTTCCCTTGTCCAGAGCTTCAGAATCTGTCATGTAGATCAGACTTCAGCTGAAATCTGTGTTTGTGGCACTCTTTCTAAAGAAGAAAAATGTGGGTTTTAGCTGAAGTTGAGGGATGAAAGAGAAATCAGATAAACTTAGAATGTTTTAGAAGTTTAGCAAATTATGTCTTAAAACAGCTACAGAACTTGGCCAGCCAGTAAAATGAAGTGTATATTAATCAGCTGAAATAGCAGATTAAGAATTTATTTGTAAATACTGTGATGCTGCAAATAAACAGAAACAGGTTTTTTCTGCAAACCAAAATACAGTTTCACTATCAGCTTAATAACTTAGCTTTGTTTGAAAAGGCTATAGCTATTCCAGTTAGAGAAATGCTTAATATTGCAGTAATCAAAAGACCAAGAGCACCAACAGCACTTCCATTCTAACCCCCTGATGGACAGTTTGACATCCAGAACAAGGGAACGGTTCACCTTTCTCTTAGGTGTTGCAGTTTGGACAGGACTTAGGCAGGTTCAGATGAGACTCACTAGGATTGTTTTTCAATTTGTATTTTTCTTCTTCTGTAAAATGGAATACGGGTGGGTTTTTTATAGTATCATCTAGGGCTTTTACATAACAAATGTTTTCCTCTTCCAGGATCTACACCAGTGTTGAAACCTTTTGATTTCTCAAGCTCTCTTCTAATGGCACATCATACTTAGAGATTTTTGGTCTTGTATCGCATGTCTTAAGTTTACTATAGCGTGCATTGAAACCTATATGCTGTGCATACATGATTGCACTTTTGAGTGGATGCAACTCTCTACAGTACAGGTTGTTTCAAAAATATGGACCCAATTTCAAAGCAGAGAGATTTCAAATTGGGTTCATCTTCTTGAAACACCTCGTGCACTTCATCTTTGCCTTCCTGAGGGGGCCGGAGTCAGACACTAAAAATACCCGGTGCTCCTCTTCTCTTTTGTTTAGTAGTACAAAACCATATGCATAGAGGCAGTTTCTTTGCTAATTTACGTAATAACACAGAAGCAAGAGCAGAAGCCCCTTAAGTGCTAATATTTACAGGGCGCCTTAAAATTTTTTTTAATGTATTAATGTTGACGGTTTTCAAAGGAAATAGATCAGCTGCAAATAGACAAAATATTCCACTCATTTAGTGGTTCTTTCCATCCTTGATTCTGTTTCAGTTCAGGGACTACATAAAAATTCACTATATAATAGGTTTTTGGGAACTTAGTTTTTAATCAGGGAAAGATCAGCCATATGACATTGCCAGCTCTAGAGGAAAAATGAAATGTCGTGTAACTGAAATAAGTGATACAACTCTTTGTGAGGCAATTTCTGTGTTTTTTTTCTTGGCATGATTAGATTTTATAAATATCCTGCTGTGTACAGGTATGTTCTCATCTCCCATCTCCAGGCTGATGGGCTGTCCTCCCTTCTCAGATGACAAGCAGCCAGCAGCAGTTAATGACAGTGTTGGAATTTTTGGCACCTTTTTTACACTGCGCTGGCTCTGTGCTCACAGAATAATTATCTCTCAGCTTTGCTTTATGTCACTGAATACAGGACATGCATCGGTGCTCCTTCGAGAAACTTCCATCTGTGAAGCTATGATTTCTGAGTGTTCATGGGGAAAGAGACCCTTGACTCCAAACATGACTAACGCAGCGCTGTTACTGCCATCAGTTGCTTGGCTTCTCTTTCCTGAAGTGCTTTCAGTGAATTTGGGGCAGGTTATGGCATTGTGACAGGGGATGATACGCAACTTCATATATTCTTGGATGTCAAAGGTATCTTAGCACACATTTATGTGGAAGGTGTCAGTGCTTTTGAGGATAGATTAATATGCTTACATATAGGCAAAGGGAAAGATCATGGAGGTGTTGTACTTAAAATTTCTGTTTCATGTTAAGTTTTATTCTGCAGTAACCTGTGTTTATGGGCTTCATCGTGAGAGCTGAAATAAAACATAGTTTAAGCAGCGCCAGAGCTGGGAAGAACATGGATCTTCTTTGCTCCGTATGCACTCTGTCAAATAAAATTTCTTTTATTCCTCTTGCTTTAAAGAAGACAGAGATAAAATGAATTCTTATTCTTGACTTTTCACCCCCATATTGCTGAGTCTTTCATCTTCTCATTGCCTGGATCCTTCTTTTAACGTATGTCTCTATTGCCTATTTTTAAATATACTAATACAACAAATTCCCTTTCCACATTCTTGAACTCAATGAGATTTGTACTGCTGAACTTTAATGAGTCAGGTCTAAGTGTTCACAGAGCCACACGCACTGGATTGCCAAGCTCAGTTCAGATTCTGCAGCACACTTACTACAGGGATCCCCCATTTTATTTTTTTTTAACTGTGACTAATTATTTCAAGTATAATTATGTACTTCAAAATCATATGCATCTTATCATCCTCAGAAGCAAATAGTGTTAGAAGCCTTTTGAAGAGGCCATAGATTGCTGCAAGGAAGCTGACTGAAGAGGATTGAATTACTTATGCCAGAATATTTACATGGCACTGAGCCTAAATGGTTGTCAGAAGAGTTTCTCCTGTTGAATGATCAAGATAAAGCTGCTCCAGTCCTTCCAACTCGTTCAGCTGTACAAGCTTTAATTACCTAAACCTGGACTGCGCCCACTAAATCACTCTGGTTCTTCTCAACTGCAGTCATTAAATAACTTACCCCCAATAACATCCTGGTGTGAGTTGTTGCTTCTACAGTCAGTTGGAAGAAGCACTATTGGAATAGGGATCTTTGAGCAAGGGAATACCAACACTTTTCTTAAAAGTATTCTGATAAAAAATAGTGAAATGTGAGTTGTTTATTACAATTATCCTTTTCAGATTTATTTGACATCTTTCAAGTCAGAGAAGATGACCTCTGTTTTCAGTGTTCTTCTGTATGGAATAACTCTTGTGCTCTTTGAAATTAAGTATTACATATTTGTTATATTATCAGAGCCCGAGAAAACCAAGGGGGGTGTATTTGATTAATTGACCTCAGCTGAAATCCATAGCCTTGTCCTTATTATTGAAAAATAAATTTTGTGAAAATTCTTTACAGTATATCAGATCAGGTGTTCCCTGTATTTAATGTACTCTTTTCCAATTCCTTTTTTCAAGAAGTTCAATACTACTAATTCAGTTACACTTATTTTTATTCCCTCAGATTTAAAAAGGAGGAAATCTAGATATTTCATTTCTGGAGTAAACTGTTCCTCAAGGAGGTGATGAGGGTACCACAGAATGAGATAAAATGCAGATAAATCTATCTGTAATAGTTTCCCAATGAACTGTTAAGGTTTTGAAAAGAAAGAGCATCGAATCAATACAGGCTAATAATTTATTCCAAGTATTTGCTTTAGATATTATTGTATAGAGTTTCAAGTTTATTTTTCCTTGTACTTGAACTGTTATATTATCCATCTTCTTTTAGAACAATGTTACCAAGCATCTGTTTTCACTCATAGATCAGATAGTTGTAATTCTTCATGCAGAAAAGAAAGGACATCTACTACCTTGACGTAATAGTTTCTCAGGTGCTAAAATAGGCAAAAATCATAAAGCAACAGACTTGCTGTGATTTTAAACACTCCTTTCCTGGAAGAAAAATTAAAAAAAAAAAATCTAGAATTTTTAATTCAGAGGAAAACTAATTCCATCCCTTAGTATTCTTAGCAAATGACTCATGTAAGAGTTCTCAAAGTCATTAGCAAATCTGTCTTTTGATAAGATGGAGAATTGAACTTAAGACGAATTGCTAGTTCCACATCATGTCAGTTGGACTCAAGTGAAACTACATTCCAAATTTATTTCTTTGCTTCTTGTTTCCGCATAGGACAGAATATGTGGATATACTGGAAGCCATATGTATTCATGAAGTGTATGTATAGTTAGTGGCAGAGTCTTCTGTTTTGTAGCTGTTTCCATTCAGCATGATGAGAACAGGAAAAATCCATTAGATTAGACTTACAGAGCTACAGAATATAGAGGTGGCCTTTACAGGTAAGATGTCTGAAATGACTTCTTTTTTTCATATTAGTAATTAGTTTTAAGTCAGGACAGTAACAGAAAACAAAATTTGCTGCAAAAGTAGATGATGTTATATTTTAAGGAAACTAACTCAAAACCTGCTCCAAGTTTAAAGATTTTTGTGGTTCAAAATATAAAGAAGAAAAAAATTTCTAGTGAAGAAGATACGTTTTTGGTCTTGTTCTGCAGTAGAAAGTGTTTGCTAACATAGTTATGCCAGGATATCTTATATCAGTAACGATCCTTGTTTTAAGCACAGCATGTGTTGGCAAAGGAATGCTTTTATCCGTTCATGAATAAAACTCATAGAGCAGAAATTACTTGTCTTTGCCAGCTGCAATACTTATGTTCTCAGGTTATCTTACACTGTTGCCAGTGAGGAGGGGCTGAAACCACACATCCCTGCCTGATGTAGGCTGGACCCGTGTTTGCATGGTGCCAGAGAAAGGGGGACATTGCTGATGTAGATATCTCTGAAGTTTTAAAAGATATTGCTGAAGTCACAATATTAAAGAAACACTGATATCACCAACAGAAAATTGTGTCAGTGAAAAGAGATTTTAGGGCCTGTAAAAAATGACAGAAAAGATTGATTGAGTATATGAGTTAATGTCACACTTTCTAATCTAGAGGGATCTTAGTTAAAAATGTGGGTTCTTCTCCTACTATTGTGGATTCCTTTAATTACTTGTTTTATGGGGTATATCCAGGTCATTTGTCTCTTTACACCTTCCCAGGTGGCTGTGCCCATCTCTTATAATGTGTTTGCACTTGGTTTTAGAAATGCAGAGCCTTTAGGCAAATAGGTCCTGCTGTCAAATCAGGAATAATTTCCAGTCTAAGCAATCTAAAATGTCTGAAGTTTTCCTACAGAAAAGCCTTGTGCAGGAGACTAAAAACCCGTGGATGTAACATAGCCTAAATATAATTGAACATGGCCAACAGTGGCCTCCAGTTCAGAACCTGCAGAAGGAGTTAACTATGCACATGAACATTAAATTAGCAAAATCAATCACTTCTTAGCTTGGAAATGTAACCAATAGATTGTTGGTGGAATATATGCGTCATTCACACACAGTACAATACAGCCCTTATGGTTAAGCACCATTTGCCATTTTTCTGTGTATGAGCTTTTAAGCGCAAAATGTGTTTACTCCAGACCTGGGGTGTTTTTCTGTGTCTGTGCCCGAAGGTGTGATTGCTTGAAGAGAAACAAACGAAACTCGCAAACCCCTTTGTTACAGATCAGTCTTTGCATCTGTCAATAGCAGTTACGCAAGGACAAAACTGCTAAATCTGTTCAGCTCTTCTGCGTCTTGCCCACCAAGAAAGCTAATATTACTGCAGCACACAGGGCTCTCTAGCATTTTTCTGCTGTGCAAAAAGCACTTTATTACTGCTGATAACTGAAAAACTATCAATGCCAAGTTCTCATTGTTTCCGAATCGGCAGGCTGGTATTTCTTGAGGTCAGAGCTGTCCTGGGCTACAGGTGTCTCAGGTTGACATGCGCTAGAGCTGCTCAGCAGAAATGAGGCACTAAGGAAGATAGTCAAGTACAGAAAAGATGTGACGTGAGATACAAATATTAGGAGCATTCCTTTCTATAGAAGCCTTTGTGGGTTTATTTCCTCCTCACCATTATTGGTTTATATGTAATGCATCTATGAGTTTATACTATGGGGGTTTAGTACAAATCAAAATGGAATTGAGAGAGTGAGAATCAGCTGATACCAGATCCTTTATTTGCTGGTAGGCTGAGAAAAGTGCTTAACAAACATACTCTTCTTGCTAGTGCTGTCCTTTAGCATGAATTCCTGTTCATTCTTTTTGTTCCTCTTTCTCCAAAAATTAGATTTAATGAAAATGAGGTTCAGAGTTGGTTTCTTCTTTGTGTATATGTGGGAGTTCTGACTGTATTTTATATGTTCTTTAGTTTTGTTACTGCTCTGTATTTCATAAAGTGCTTTGAGGTTTTTGGTTTGGTTGTTATTTGTTTGTTAGGGGGTGAGTTGGGTTGGTTTGGAGTTTTTTTTGGTCACCTTTTCTGCATACAAAAATCCCATGAATTAAGAAAAACATGTACTTTGCTTTTAGGATTTAGGAATAGGAAGCTGAGCTAGACCAAAACAGGAAAAGAATGATCAATGCACATGCTGGAAAGATACTTAAGGCTGTGAAAATGGCAAATTAAAAGAATACATACATTTTAAAGCACATAAAACTAGCTCATCTTGGAATTATGGAGGGTGACTTGTTGGCACAGTGGCCATGCTGAAGAGATCCTAGCAATGGCATTTTGGTCATCCAGAAAACGTTGTGCTCTTCTTAAAGACACAGTCAAGTTCATCTTGCCTTCCTTCCAGGTGAAGCTGATTAATCCTTAGCTCTTGTTAACCAGATAATCCTTACAAGATGTTTTATCTCCAGCCAAAAACTACCTGAGAAAGTCTGAACTGGAACTGTTACTGAAAACACGCTAGTATTTAGTGCAAGACAGTAAAAAGGTTAATATCAATTTATTGGAGTTATTTCCCAAAAGCAAGAAGAATTTATTCTTGAACAGTATGCAGTTTACTTGGGATTGTACTCAATGATAATGGAGGATGGAGTGCTTGCTAAATACTGCAGAGTACAGGCATCCAACTGAGTAGTATCTTGTCAGGATTACAGAGCAATACTGCTAATACATCGGCATGGCTTAATGTCTTAAAAACTCTAGTAGTGACTTGAACTTGTGCTTGACTTATCTACTCTTTCTTAACTTAGTGGGACTAAAGTGTGTGTATAAATCAGATGCCAGCTCTCATCATGGTTGTTGTTTCAGTGCAGCAAAGCCATTTATGTTGTTGGATAATAAAAATAATAGTTGCTTGACCTGATATTTTATTAGGCTTCATATAAATGGAAATTATCTCCACCAAATCCGTATTTCAGCTGAATCGGTGGAAATTACAAAACCTCACTTGTGATGGTTTTGATTGAGGCAGCCATCAAGTTTGCTAATTGTAGCTAATTATTGCTGAAAATTGGCATGCACTTTGTTTAGTTTTGACAACAGAAGTGTTGGGCATTCAGCTGGACATAGATAATGAGAATTTCTAACTGTGATTATTATGGTTTCTCCTAACAGATGCTCCTAACTTGCCATGAAATTGTCGTCATGTAATTTCTCCTTTCTTCAGAATTTGTAGGTTAAAACTAAACAAATATTAGTGGGGCCTTTTTATGTTTCATAACCCTTCATATAAATGGAAGATACAACTAGATACAGTACAACTCTGAGATTTTGTGTTCGTCATGGTTGTGTTAACGATGATGGAGTATGGAAATGTGTTCAGCTGACTGGGTTATATTAAGAAAACAAAGCAATAAGAGCAAACGCTGCCTCTGAGGTAGCTTGGCTAGATAAGTCTCTACAAGTAGCTGAAGCACCGTCTCGTGCCAAGCAAAGGAATACAAATACTGACCAAAGAATAATATAGAAGAGTAGGAGTAGAAAATGCGTTGATATGTTGTAATTATGAACTTGATAGTCAAGTTTTTTATGTCTGCATGTTCATGCAGAAGACAGTATACATTTGGTGACTTTCAGAAACAGTTGCAGTGATTTAAAAGTGAAAAAAAATCATTGATGAAATATTGATTTCATCAAAAGAATCACTAATTTATTAAGGCGCAAACAAGTAGCTGCAAAGTGCATTTATTCAAACGGCTTGCATTGATTTCAGCTGGAGGTACCTGATGTCTACAGAGAACAATATTAGAGCACATCAAATTAATTTTTAGTTGTTTATTCTGTTTATCCATTAATATAGAAACATTTTGTGTAGCTATAGTTGAGATTTTTAAGGTGTTTTTTATAGGAGGCTAGTTAATTTATAATGAAGAATTCATTAACTGAGGGTCATCTTGCTTTTCTATTTGTAGTATGTTCATGCAATAGTTTCATACTAATACGTTTTTGGAGAATTAGTTAATTTCAGGAAAATATTCAGCAAAAATTTGTGTATGTCATCAGCTTTGCTCATCTCAGTGACTGCTTGCACAAGGTCACTAAGATGCATTGTTAGCATAATTATATTTTATTCTGGTAATTTTTGTGAGCCATTTGATGTATTTTGAGCTGTGTTGATAGGACGTACAAGTAATGTGATAACCTGCAGTTTCCTAAATGAATAAGTGTAGCTCTTTGAGTTGGGCTTCTGACATGAATATTAGCAATTACAAGTTGAAAGTCTGCTGTGAATAGTTACTTAAAATATGCTGTTTCAGCAAACATGCTTGATAATCAGAATTCAGAGAAATATTTGCAGAAATAGAATCTGAGAGCGTGCAAATCTGATCAAAAAAAGACCTAATATGAAATGAATATTTATGGATACATTGGCAATATTTGCATAGTTTTTACAATTGCTCATGGGTGTACCAGAGTTATCTTCAATTTCTTATCATGTAAAAGAGGAATTAATTAGATAGGGGTAAGGAGCTAAATACAGGAACAAACTCGTCTCTGCTCACACTTAATTGGAACTAAGTTCTCATTACAACTGCTAGCTAAAGTTGTATCTAAGAGTCCAAAGCACAACTGTTCATCTTTGTAAGAGAGAGACTCGTCACGGTGAAACTCGTGATGGCTGAAAACCCCTGGCCTCCCACCGACATCCTGTAAGAACCCATTGCTTCTGTAGGATCTCCCTGCTCAATGCAGCCTTGCTGTTCCATCCTGCATACTGGTATGTTTACATTTGTTTATGTTCTGTCCAGATCCAGAACTGAATACATCTCTGCCTTGAAAAATGTCATTGATTTCTAGACTCAATCTCACATGCCTTTTTTCCCCCTCACACTGGGGTACTTAAAATATATCCATTGTTTGCCATACTCAACAATAAAAATGGACTTACCTTCTATCATAATGCTGGGAAGAATGTGAATTTAATGGCAAGTGCTCTGATAAAAATTTCATAGAAATTTCTTTACAATTCCCAGCTTTAATTGTTTTGCAGCACTGCCATTGAAGGCAACAAAAAGTGTGCAGTTGTCTTCCTGCCACTCTTTGAATAGACAAAACTTATTTTTAACTTCTTAAGTATTGCTACAAGCTGATGGCTTCATCTCTCCGATGCCATTTTCTTATTGACATGTGAGTCATCCAGTCCCTTTTATTCGTTGTTTTGTTATTTTTCCTGTGCTGCTGATGTATCTTTTGATCTGTGTGTCTCCCATATTCTTAAGCTTTGAATTCAGCTGCAAGGTTGGGCGCTACTGCGTTAGACCATTGTTTTCAACTAATTTTTATTTACTGCATCAAATGTGCATTTGACTAAAATGTTTGCGGCTGGTTTCCATAGAGTAGACCAGTTCCTTCATACTGTGCAAGATGACTTCCATACAGTCAGGACCTTCTACTGTGGCCACATTCAGTTTTTGGGCACAAATCTTCCCATCCCTAAGTCATAGGATTTGTTTTGTGGTGACTAACAATATTTGTTTGATTTACTGTTTCCTCTGAAGTTACTGGTTCGTGCTCATAGTAATCTTTACTTGCCTGGTTGCAATTATTGCCGATAACGGGATCCTGAAACTCAGTTTTTACTTTCCCTTAGTATCAGAATGCCTCATGCATTTTATTACTGAACAGTTTAGAATAAAATGTAGGTGGGTAACTTTAAGGAAATGTCAAATTAATTTTAGCAAAATTATAAAAACCTTTTTTTTTTTTCAAAGCTATATGAGCTATAACATGTTCCGCTTCTTCAGGACTGCTAAGTCTGCAACTTTTTGGATAGTTATCCCATTAAGCAAATTTGGATGATAGTTTTGTTGTGAGTATGAAAGTTAGATAAAAGTAACTTGACCTTGAAATTTTATTCATATTGTTTATATGTCCACAATTTGTAATGACAACATTTTGTCCTCTGACTCATTTTAAATTTCAGAATGTTTGATGCTTTTCCAGTCTATAATTGGGTTAAAATGACACGCACATAAGCAACTCTCATTCTTCTGGCTACCACCACAAATGATACACCCAGCCTGCCTGCTGCCAGCCAAAGCACTCCCAAGGAAGTGCAAACAAAACGTCTACTACCCACATCTTTTGAACATCTTCATCCAGATGTTTTTATTATTTGTGCAATATACTTGTTAAAATTAGATAACCTTGTTTTTCTCTTATAATTTCTATCAAATTTCTTTATCCATCTCAGTCATTCAGAAGTTACTTTCTTACAATTGTTTTCTCCAAAATAGTCTCAAGTTCCTCTTTAGGCTTCAAACCTTGTGTGCTGTATAGTTTGGAAAAAGTATTTTTTAAAAGAGAGTGTCTCTTGCATTCAAGTTTTCCACCTTTGAACTGCTCACTTTATTTTTTTTAAATACTGTGCTATACAACTAATAGGCAAGATCGTTGGCCCTTTAGTATCATGCATGTGAAAAGGGTGGCAGGAGCTCCTTCGTTAGTGTGCTCTAATATTGAAGGAAATAAGCACTGAAGAAAAAATAGTCTTCATGGGGCTTTTACCTTTCCTTGTGAGGTAGGTTGCTATGGTCTGCACCTGATGCTGCAGCTTGGTCAGTATAGCTACATCAGATGTGTTCTTTTGAGTAAGTTTAACATTTTGGTGCCCTTTATTCATGGCTTGAGACAAACCCCAGTGCAGATCTCTGCGTGCAACGTATTTTTTTTTAACAGCAAGATATAAAGAATGTCAGCAAGTGAGTTATTGTGCGTTTACTAGCAACTCATGTAGAACGATGTCACCTGAATAACAAGATAAAGCCTTGGAAATCCCATTTTTCTGCTTTGCAATTGTGTACATACTGCTACTGAAACATGTTGAGAACCGTTCAAGTTATCCTGTGGTTCAAAATGGCAACGGTTCTGTGTCCTTTAGACAAGGTTGGGAAATAACCTTTCTTTCAGTAGTCAATTGGCCACATCTTTTTTTCCCCTTTTCAAACCTAGGCACACATCAAATCTGTTTGATCTGGAACCCCACGTCAACATATTATTTGTGTAGAGGACAATAGAAAATACTGTGAAGTGTTTCATAATACCAGCTCAACTGATAATCTGCTCGTTGTGGTTTAACCCCAGGCAGCAACTAAGTAGCACGCAGCTGCTCACTCATCCCACCCCTTCCGCTGGGATGGGGAGAGGATCAGAAGAGTAGAAGTGAGAAAATTTGTGGGTTGAAATAAAGGCAGTTTAATAGGTAAAGCAAAAGCTGTACACACAAGCAAAGCAAAACACATTCAGCCCTTCCCATGGGGAGGCAAGTGCTCAGCCATCTCCAGGAAAGCCGGGCTCCATCACACGTAACAGTTACTAGGGAAGGCAAATGTCATCACTCTGAACGTCCTCTCTTCCTTCTTCACCCAGCATTATATGCTGAGCACAACTTCAAAGAATCATAGAATCATTTTGGTTGAAAAAACCTTGAAGATCATATGGTATAGAATATCCCTTTGGTCAGTTGGGCTCATCTGTCCCCACTGTGTCCTCTCCCCAGTTCCTGTGCACCCCCAGCCCACTCGCTGGTGGGTGGTGTGAGGAGCAGAAAAAGCCTCGACTCCGTGTGAGCACTGCTCAGCAATAGCTACATCATCCCTGTATTATCAATGCTCTTTCCAGCACAAATCCAAACCACAGCACCATACCAGCTACCAGGAAGAAAATTAACTCTATCCCAGCCAAAAGCAGCACACTACTGTTGCTCTAAAAATATAATGTGAAAAATGTAATGGGAGAAGTTTGGACTTTGGCCAGAAAAATTAAAACCTTTATGGTGGATTAAGCTGTTTTGCAACTAAGTAGTGCTTTTCTCTGAAACAAGCCATTCCTTCTTGCAACTAAATACTGCCATATGTTTAAATTCTTGCAGGCCTCCTAAGGCTGACCTAGAAGAAATGTCAACAAATGTTTGTGAGTCCTTGTGGCCCTGTAACGTTTTCTTTAAAAAGTGAAGAATGGAACAGCAGGAGCTGTAACACTCCCACAGAACAGACATATGAAGGCATATGGCTAACATGGGAGCCTGCTGGCTCTTCAAAGCTTGCTGGCTTCATTCTTAAGGCTTTTTTTTTTCTTAAGACATTTAAACGTGTTGTTCTATTTCACAAGTTGCTCTCTTCTACTCAGAGCTGAGTTTAGCAAGCCTGGGGTCCTGTGCAACCCCCAACCTGTGATGAGAGAGCGGCCACATCTGTCCTAGAGCTGGTGGATTGGTAAATGCAGGTACGCTGTCATGTGCTGACCCTAGAGACTGTGGTGAGTCCGACATATCCCTACATTATCTTTAGGCAGTCATTTGCCCCCTACATACAAGAGCTCAGATAGAAATCTCCTTCTTACCTGGGTAGTTTCTGGGAAAGTTTACTCTTTAGAGCATAAACCTCATGCTGGCTTTGATACTGGAAAATAAAATAAATGGCATTTGTTGAAAGCTACTAAACAGTTGCACATGTGGGTTTTATTACATTTAACTATAGGTTTGAGTTTGCTATTACGGGGGAAGATCTTCAAATGCACAAGATCACAAGTTTTTTTGAAGTCAGTGTGATTTAGTCATACAAGAACTTAAGATTTTCAACAGAATTTATGCTCGTAAGTCTCTTTGATGCTTGGGATTATCTTTTTCTTCCCAGTAAATATATTTTCCTGCCATCATTAATTAACTGAAGTATTTCTGTCCTGGAATGAGGTAATTTTAATACTGGAAATTCAGGCCACAAAAAAACCCTATAGGGAATTAGTACAGCTCAACAGCTCTACTTCCCTCCCAACAGTCTGTGTTTCACATTTCTGATAATGTGTAATTTTACTCCCTGTTCCTAAGGCACGTGTTAACATCTGTGTGGCACAAAGTACAGCTTGGCAGGTTTCGGTGTTTCCAGGGGCTGTGAAGGCCGTGCCCACACAACACACGCTTGGGTACATGGGCAGACTGTGGCGTTCCAAGGGCAGGAGGAGCAGGGTGGGACTGCCCAGGGCTCCGGTACCAGCCTGTGCGGGGGACACGTACGGTGCCTTTTGAAAGGGTGCTCTGCCCTGGTGCTGTGCAGATGTCCAGGCTTCCCTTCTGTCATCTAAACTCATCTGTTTGATGCAGCACAGGATTTTGCTGTGAAACTTGCAACTTTTAGTCAGTTTTGTTTCAGTCTATTGTACAGCATTCGTGGGTGCACACTGTTTTAAACCACGAAATCTTGACCTTTTGGGTTACAGCATTATGTATTTCTCAATACCACAAGATATTTCTTCACAAAGTATTTTGGAAGATGATTTATGTAGCCACTCATAAAATTATACTGTCTTGATGTGGGGGATTGTTAAGGTTTATTTTCTCCAGTGTGGTTGGGGAAGTTCCTGTGCCCTGAAAAATAAAAGCATAAAACCAGCAGATGAATAAAATACAAAATATAAAAGGAAAAATTCAGCATTTGGTGGAGTTTCTGTGGTTTATTCCCCATTCTCTCTCTCTTCTCTATGCACTACAGTTACAGTAATAAGTAAAGAATAATGAAAAAACACAGAACATTTTGCGTGAGATTGGCAGAATGAATAATTAGGTTTCTTTTTAAAGGAGTGGGGAAGTTCAGTATTGTCATTTGAAGTTTCTCAAATGACTCTTCTGACATCTTCAGCCATAATTTAGCATGCAGGATGCTGTCTGTTAAGAATGGCTACATTATAATTGCAATTGCTGTGAATACTGCCTGGAGAATCAGCAAGGTGTTGAAACAAAGTTGTCCCTGTTCTTAGGTAAACTTATTAGGTGACTTGTTTCTGTATGACAAACTTAGGTTGGCACTTTCTGAAAACAAAATAACAGGTTTGTTTAGATATGCTGAGTTGTCAAATACTTGTCAGTCTCCTGAACCTGAAGATAATACCAAAGATATAAATATCTATTTATATTATCCAAATAGAGAGTTCACCAAATTGAACATTAAGTGTTTATATACATATTTTATATATATTAAGTATTGCGTATATATATTTATATTTTGGCTCCTTTCCAAAGCATACAGGTGGAAAAATAATAATAATTACATGGCTATAGGATTCTATTTTTAGAGCATCTTAACATTCATTGTGAGAGTAAGTTAACTAACCTTCACAATAGCATTTTCAGATACAGGCGTTAATTATTATCTCCAGTTTAGTGATGGAGCTGAGGAGCAGAGGGCATGTCGACAAAGGCTATTGTTGGCAGATGGAATCTCAGCCCACCGGAGCTACACAAACGTGTTTATCACGGTGCCAAATCTGAATTAGCAGGTCTGATCTCAGACTCATACGCCTCGGCTCGCAGTAGGGCTTGGTGGGCTGGACACAGCGCTGTGCTAACCACATTTATTCAGCTTCAACTCAGCTTGGAACTTGGGCAGAAAAAGCTCACATCTGCCAGCAATATGCTGTGTAGATACTTCCAGCAAATCTGCCCAAGGCCACCCAGGAGACTTAAGTTATGGCCTGGAATATTCTTCCATCTCTGTTGTATTCAGTTGAAAAGGAAAAAAGCTTCTGCTGTATGAAAATTATTCCACTTATAAGTTTTCCGATAAGCTTTTTGCAAATAGAGCTTTCCGTGCTTTTGCTGGAGAGCCACATTTCTGCACAGCTGGCAAAGCAACTTCTTTCACTATTGTAAGTTATCTTTGATTTTTATTAGGCATTAAGTTACTTTTAGACACAGTCTTCCTTTCTGTCTAGATATGTTAATATTGGGCAGTCCCGGCCAAGTCCCAAAAGAAAGCAACTAATACTCAGAGGGTAGCTGCATTTCTGAAATAATTTAATACAGTGGAGGTAGGTTCTCAGTTTTCAATTTACTAGGACCTTTTTCTTTGATTTTGTGTGCATGTGTGTTTTTGTCAATTGGTGTTTGTGTTTTGTTTTTTTAATCATCCTTATTTTTTCATAAATATATCTTCTCGGTTGTCTGAATTTACTAGATGATTGCTAGTGGTATAGTACTCTGGAGCTCATTTATTGTTATTTACAGCAAATGCCTTTATAGCACTGAGGCCTACCTCCATTAGGCAAACCTCCCATTGATATTAGCAGGAATTCTTTCCTAATTATGCAGTTTCTTCTGAATATGCAGAGCACTTGTTCTGTTATTATTTGGTTATGCATATTTCTATTTCACAATCATCGTTTTAAAGAAACCTCATAATGTACTTGCTCATAGCTTATAATAATTACACTACAGAAAATTAAAGTCTCAGTGGCATTTTGGAGGCATAATGAATAGCAGACAAATGTTAAATATTAATATTGTCAAATATTCTGGTTAATTTTGGCTGTGAACTTCAGTGTTACGAGCATTTCATTACATGATGCAGCTGAAATAGAGAACTGTGTTCATATTTCGACTCTCAAGGATAGGTAGGCATGTAACTAAATAACAAAACTCCATAAAAAATAGAAGTATATTGTCATTTTCAGAGTAGAATATCCTGAAATGATAGGTGGTAGAAAATCATATCTCCTTGCTACAAACATTGCTAAAATTCTGGAAAGCTGTATTAGTTGTGAGTAGAAACTGCACACTAGGCATCACGAAATGCTCCTAATGCTTGCACATCTTCCAGGTTCTACACTTAATCATTCATATTTTGCTGTGTCTTTAATTACCATTTTTTAAAAATTAGGTGCTCTTGAGGATAATATCGAAGTATCAGTTGTCCAGTATTGTCCAGTCCTGAAAACTGAATTAAAGAGGCTTGGTAATGTTTAGTTAGTAATGTTTAGCTTGCTCTTCTTCATTTTTTAAGCTTTTTTTCATTAATACTTTAAGACTGTTTAATGGACAAATTAACGTGTTTGACGTTGCCTTGTCCTTGATTGAGAAGCCAACTGTATATTATACAGTTTGAGAAAACACAGAAGGAAATGAGGAAAAGATGACGAGGAAAGACAAAGACTGAATGCCTTTTGGTTGACCTAAAATGAGTTTACTATCCGTTTTCCCTTCCTCCCACTCTCCCCAGATCTAGAGAAGCTAAGACCTGTGGGAGTGTGGGAGGAGGACTGGGGGGAGTAAGGAAAGAGGTGGATTCAGTCCAGAAATAAGGCTGAATTCAACTTAAAAAAGCTTTCCAACTGTTTGAAGAGCCATTGCTGGGTTTGCAATAGGCTTCCCAGAATGAATCATGTAACTTTCTGGGATGATATTCAGTGAGTTGAATAAGGCACGGAGAAATTCAGAAACATCAGATCTCTATGGCAACTTTGAACAACCCCTCTTTTCTTTATTAATAAAAGGAAGAAGGTAGGAAAAAATGTCCCTAAGACCAAAGACCTCCATTTCTCTTGAGTCTCTTGGATGAATTCTGAGGTATTCTCCTTTATGGTATCTCTGATGTCCCAGAATTTTTCTTTCTTGGGTGTCTCCAGTAGACCTGGAACCAGCAGGATGATTTTGTGGAACATTTATATAAAGATTTTTTGAAAGGTTAGTTAAATTTTCTTTCAGTGCTGCGTGTCCCCTACAGCTTGACTAATAGGGGCATTCAGCATATACTTCAGTGACTCTCAATTTTTAGGATTTCTTTTCAGGTCACTAGAAGGGATTGAGAAAAGGGATTGAAGAAAGCCAGAGGAAAGAAAGAGAGAACAGCCTACTGAAACTGGCAGCAGAGAAAGAATAAGATAAATAGAGCACCAAATGCTAGTGAAGGCAGCCTTTGCTGTAGCTTTGTTCTAGATGAAGGATCTGACCATTTCTGTTTATTGGAAGAAAAGCACCGAGAATATGCACAGGAAAATGGAAAGGGGAGGAAACAAACAAGAAAAAAAATTTGCAGGGAAAATTTGCCATAATAGTATTTTTAATGATGACAAGATCCCACTTTCATAGTCTATGACATCAGCTGCTGGTGGGAGCTGAGTTCCAGCATGACTTAGAAGGCTTTAGAGCAATTCTGTGCCTCTTGTAATGGTTGTAACTGATTTTGTAGGCTTTGTATGTATAATATGTTTATCCAAGAGAGAATATATATGAGCATTTTACTGGTGGTGGTTCAAGAACAAACACTGAAGTTAATTTGTTAGATAGCAAATATAAAAAGTTAAGCTTTTTGAGGACAAACAAAGACTTTTTCTAAATGCAGAGAATTCAAATGAAAAACTGAAAAAGTTGTATAAAATATATATATATATCTATATAGGCAAGTATGTATAAAAAGTATGTATCTACTTGCTGTGGATCCTCTTCTTCCAAATTTAGTTTTTAGAACAAACTCAGAGAAGTTGGAAACATTGAAATGGAGGGCTTGATTTATGATATTTAAAATGACAGAACATGCCTGCCTTCGGGCCTCCCGATCCACTTGTATTCTTAGTACCTGGATAGGATGGGACTGGAGCAGCATGAAGCTAATTAATACAGACTTTATCCTCAAGGGCCTATCGTCTGCCTTCGGGCACTTGTGACCCAAAAGCAAGAAAGAACTTAAAAAGTCATATTGTATTGGGTAAGCACAGGGTCTGGGTGCTCATGTGATCTGTAAAGAGCTTTTTATGAGGGCGGCTAATTTGTTCCTTGTTAGCCCACATGAACTTCAACTGCTATTTAATTTGGCCTTGGACAGATTTGGGCTTTAGTCTGCAGTCTGATAATACTCTGAAAAGTGTTAAGATGTAGATGTTTCTCTCACAAGAGCATACAGCTATTCTGCTTTTTAGTTTGGTAATTTCTGCCGTGGCTTGTGGCCTTCATGTCTAACAGCTTAGTATTCAGGAGGGTCACTTACTTTTCAGTGCCCGGTATTGTGAAGTGGTCAGGCTCACTGATTCCCCACTGAATGATAGTCAGCACTCAACAGCACGGTGAAGGGGTGGGAACACCAAGGAAAAGCATTTTGGCAGAGGGTGGAATATAAAAGCAGAATAGCTCACAAGAAAGGGACTGTTTACCTGCTTTGAACAGAACCCTGTATGTGTGAAACCTTCTCTGCAGCTGTTGGTTTTGTCCTTTTGTCCTTTTCTTGCATATCCTGTCTTTCTTGTGTGTCCTGTCTTCTGCAAGGTATGCCACTGGGTGACAAGGTCCTTCTTTCCTTCTGGAGAAATAGTACAACTGTTTGGTTCAACATCTTTTTTCAAACCTCATTTTATGACAGGTTTCTTATTCAAATCATGGGTTAAAAACTTAGCTTCTCCAGGATACAGATATTGACACTTTCCTACCTCAGAAGTAGGAGATAATAAAAGCAATCTGAAGCATTGAGGTTATGGAAGCCAATGCGAGAGGAAGCGCATGATCCTCCATCACTGCTGCTCAGCACCAGGTGCACCTTAGGTCTGCTGCAGGGGTCCGGACGCTCCGGAGCACACACAGAGCCGTGCAAACACCTCCCAGTCCCTCCTGAAATGTGGTCAGTCATTAAATCATTGGTTCTGACCTGCCAGTAGACCCTGTAATTGCATGTGAATTTATAAGGCAAATTATACAAATTATTTTTATTATTTCTGATGCAATGCCCTTTGCTTTGTTTATTATTTTTCATGTAAATGTCTTTCAGCATATGTTGGTGAGTGCTTAAAACATTCACGTCCACACAGAGAGACCTTGGTCATGCTGCTAATTTCAGCTATTAACATTGATGAAGCGACAGCCTTAATTACCTAAAGCAACTTTGAAATTGGTGCTGCTGGACCAGATGACCTCCAGAAGTCCCTTCCCACCTAAATTATTATAGGATGCCGTATTGGTTGCTGCATGTGGGGATTCATGTAACTTAACTTAGCTGCCAACAGTAAGTGGAAAAAGATAAAGTATCCTGGAAGGTGATTCAGAGCATAAGCTTATTTAGATGCTAAGATAATAGATTGCAGGAGCAATATATACATAGCCAAGGACACAATTCTCCTAGTCAAGGCACCCAGATATATATTCTCTAGCAGGGTTAAATGCTGGTTTTGCACTAAAAGACTTAAATTCCATTTTTATACCTAAGCAGAGGCTGCTGACTATGTAAAAATGTGGTGTCATTGCATGTCATATAGTAGGAACTAGAATAAAACTGTAAAAGGTAGCAGGAAACAGTTTTTGTTGAAGACATATTCCTGAATTACGAATTGCCTAAATAATCAGAATAACTTTATGCAAATTATATTTATACAGATGATCCAGCTTCAGGAGGAGGGGAGTTTTGGCGATGTATAGCACAAAATAGCAAACATCCAAAAATGGCATACGGGAAGTCAAGTTTAAACTTTATGTTAAATCAGAACTTATACCTGTATCTTTAGAACAGTTAATTATTCACTGAGGAGAGAAGATGAGAGGGAAAAGGTGAAGCTCTGCACCCAAGCAGCAGAAATACTCAGCTGGCATGTGGGAGGTCTGAACTCAGGCCTCTTTCCTCTGATTTTTGTACTGATTAATACATTTTTCATAGGTGCAATGTTTTGTAGCGTGCCTTTGTACACCTTTAGAAATGGCACTAAGGTTAAGTGGTGTGTGGCAGGGGCAGACTGCAAATTCACAGTGGAACTATGGAAAGCTCACATGTTCCTAGATCTTGGATTCTGTCTTATGATAGTGAACTCAAACCTGTGTTATTTTTATTTGACATGCTGTTAGACTCTTTTTCATTTTTAGCAGTGGTGTTGCGCACATTCTGAATATTTAAATTTCCACTTCAATATCTGTTTAATATGCAAGATTGAAATAACCTGTGTGTTTTGTAGCCTTGTAGTAATTAGACATGGTGAAAAAAAGCTACTCAGCCCATTTGCCTGGGCTATATAAAAAACATTTATTCCATAATGGAATTATTTAAGTAGTTTATGATCAGTAATTCAGTCAAGAAGTTTCCACTTCTTCAGGATTTAATTCTGCTGTACGGATAACTCTGGCACTTTGAATTTGGGCAATAGTTCTTCCTTGGGTGATACTTTACATTGGTAGGGTTTTCCTTAATAATTGTGTATGGTGTATATTGTCTTTCTACAAGCACATTTCTAGTAAAATGTAACTGTTTAAGTGAAAACCTGATGCAATGAATTCTATGTTAGAAATGCCTATTGAAGTTACATATGTGTATATATATATATTTGGGATGTTTTAGTCTCATTTCTGTGACAGCTGCCAAAATTTTCTTTGCAATAATCTGGCGACCATTTCATTTCAGAAACTGGTCCCTAATGCCTTTGTCTCTCAGTAAGCTCTTAGTAACAAGGACCTAAACATACGTAGTTATAAATCCACAGTTTTAATCCTTTTACAATTTTAAGTATTTTGTCTCTGTTTCATTAAACTCTCAGATATGTTCCCAAGTTTATTTCTGTAATTGCTGTTCTGGAACTATTTAACTTTAAAAGCACGTTGGATACAATTTTGCTCCAAGCTGAGATCTTTGCAGATTTCTAATATTTTTAATCTCTTTTAATGAGTGCAATATACCTACATCTTTCTCATAGAGACAAACGTATATTCAGTGTAATTCCCTGCAATCAGGAAAAAGGAAGATGAAGACAGGAAAATAAATGGAGGCTTGGGGTTGTTTTGGGTTTCCTTGATTTAAATCTCGTATTTCGCATGTCCTTGATTGTATTAGTTGATTCATTTTGCCAAACAGACTACAAAGCTGTGAATATTTATTTAGTTCTGTTCCTAATAGTTTTTCTAATAGGGAATTATTTTGGTACAATGAAAGACATTTGTAAATGAAGCAGATAAGCCCTTTGGCAGACAAGGAGTGTTTTGTTCAACACAAGAATTCTATTGTCCACTGCTTTAGTTGTCAAGTGCCTGGGGAGCCCAGGATTTATGATGATGTTACAATGGCCCTTTCAGAGAGAAGTCTAAGAAGCTGTGAGATTCCGTTCCTCTGCTTTTCAGACTTTCAAATCTTTTTATCATGCAAGAACAATGCAGGATTCAGCTGCTTCTTAGGCCACAGGACTGCCCATTTAACATCAGGCATTGTGAAATAATTACCATAGTGACAATGGGTTTGGGCTTTTTTTCCCCCTCTAACTAGCAACATTTCAAAATCGTTCAAGTTGTCACTTTGTATAAACCAACTCCGAAGCCACGGCTTATTTTATAAGAAAAAATAAGTTCTTAGGAGATTTGATATAAAGTGCCACTGTGTCAAACCTCTTTGGAGCTCTGGAACTGTTTAATGGATGGGTTTTTTTGAGTTTTCATGTAATTATAATTGAACTTGGAAATAGCCTTCTGTAAATACAGCAATTGTTTTTCTTTCGGCTTTTGTCTCTTCTGCAAAGGTTATACAGTCAGCAGAACCTTGCTACTGATGAAGCCACATTCAACTGCAGCAGAAAAGGAGAAAATAAAAACATGCAGTAAAAGTAGTATGTGATACCTTTGTATCAATCAGCTAAACTATTTATTGTGTTACCATAACGATGGAAATCATTCAGCAGTCTTAAATCATGTTTTTCAGGAAAATAGGTATCTGGAGGAGATTCCTTGCTTTATGTTAATGTAAAGGTTTATTTGCTTCAAATAATGATTAGTGCTACAAACAAATATTGTTTTGTAGACTCTGAGGTCTGTTTAAATGCAGCATAGCTGGAAAATGGAGCCTTTACTTGAAAGCTAAATTATTATGTACGTGGGCACTTCACTGTCTGGTGGTCAGGTGTGTGTAGAGGAAGAAGCTTAACAGTGTAGCAGGTCAGGCTGAGGACTGTATTGTATGGATTACCAACTATTCGCTGCTTTTAAAAGCAAAAGCAGATCTTGAAAAAATTAGACCACAGGCATATGTAAGAGGATATTTTGAGAAATACTTACCTAAGCAACTTAAAATGTCTTGGGCGAAAAGGAATCTTGAGCTGCAAAGTCATCTGTAGAGATGTTGTCATCTATGAAGATATTGAACAAATTATCAAAATGAGAAAGGTTTTTTTCAGTTTTAGTCTTTTCATTCATTCATATGAATTGTGCATTAGTTCAAAAGGGTCCTCTATGAAAAGAAAAGGCTTGCAAAATGAGCATAGTTTCAAATGCCATATATACTTCAATGCACAAATATGTTGCATGTGTAGAGTATTTTTATAAAGCAAGTGCTTTGTGTATTAGTGACTTACTCCATAGAGCTTGTCTTAGCAAAACTCACTTTCTAGGAATGTGTATTTTATTGAACGTGTATCACAATTTTTTTAAACAGTAGGTCAATGTATCTGCAGTCACAACTGGCAATAGAAGCCATGTGATTTTATTTCTTCTGTTGATGAATTAAATGTGAAATAAGTTTGTGCAATATCGCAATATTGAATATTTAATATTCAGTCAATACCTATTCAGTTCTCCTCAACACTTTTGCCTAGCAACTTCAAAATTTGGCCTGCGCTGCTTAACTATATTTTGCAAGCAAAACTGGATTGCTTTAATGGGGGTGAAAAGTGGGTATAAAATGGAGGATGCATATGGATAAAACAGCTTGAAGAGTTAAATACTGCAGAAAAATACTGATTTGGATGTATCAACCCAAATTACAGAGACTATTTTGCAATAACTGCTCCTAGAAATTCTCAATTAATAAATTTGAAAGTACCAGGTAATCTAGCCTGATATCCCTGGTGAGCATGAATCCTAGTTTTAGGATTCATTTAGTATCCATTTAAGACTCTATCAAGGTATGTAATGAGCATCAGAAATATGCTGTCTACATCAGTACATAAGACAAGATCACACACAGCATTTCTTTTGCCTTCAGTCACATCAACTATAATTTTACTTGTGTCGGATCTTGTTGTCAGAAACACAAGATGATGAGGGACCGCTCTGTGAAACTGAGCATTCTTAACTTACTCATATCAATTCAATAGAAGACTCACCTCATAAGAAATTATTCAGCTGGTTTCTTTTTGTTTCTGCAACCTTTATTCAGACTGTCTCAACTTGCTATCCCATTATGAAAGAATTTTAGCCATCAAAACAACTTCTTATAGGAAGAGGAACCTCTTGCTTATTTTCTCACTTTAAATGTCTTACCCTAGAGAGCTTCTCCATACTGTAGTAGAAGTTCTACTTACTAAAATAACCTACTTCATTCTCCATCATAACGGTAAAAATACTAATTTTCTAATATGCCTTCAGAGCACTTAGAAATGTTCAAAGCACATCTTGTTGGCTAATGATATCTGCAGCTGTTCCTTTTTTCCCTGCAGTATGTCTTGTATTGGATAGTGTTCCCAGGACAGATTTTTCCATAGAACTCTGTTTTTTTAGGAGATAATGAAAAAGATGTGAAGGCATTTTGATATGGCCTCTGGCATTTTAGTTATGGGAACATTCTTGCAGTAGTAATTCTGTTAAGGTAAAAGCTAATTATTAATTTTCTCCTTGTATTATTTAAACGCTAGTCTTCAAACTCTCCTTAGGCTGCTGTGATAGTTTATAGGCTAGACTTCAGTTGTTTTTTATTATGGTACCTACACTGCATTGGATTTCAAATAGACTTTTTTCATTCTTTGCAGCCGGAGCTGAAGTGCTGGATAAGTGGCAGCAGAAAGCTGACATCTGCATTGGCGTCATAGTCTCATTAAGTGGCATTTCAAATGTGTGGAATATGCTACATAAATTGGCAACAAGTTTCCAGTGGGTGAAGGTAAGCAGCACATCCAAACGTTATGATCTGAGTGAAGTCGGATATGCACAGCTGGCCTCTTGTTTCTATAAGTGTCCACAGTATTTGTACAATACAGAGAATGTTTCTGCAGTGACTAACCCCTGAATTGATGTGTGCTGTCAGCCAGTTTTGCTCATTCATCTTAAGAGTTTATCTATTGGTCCTGACTGTCCCTCAGGAGAGATGATGCTGGAGGACACTGACCATCCTTCTGCGTTTGTAAAGCACAGTTTGATACCATGTGTTTTTGGGGTCACACTGGTTTCATTTCTTGTTTAAAACATCCAGAGAACCTCTTGAAAACTCAAAGCAATGTAGCACTGAAGAACAGAAATGTAAGAAATTTTCTAATATTTAGGCTTTCAATTTAATTTTAGCAGTCAAAAAGTTTCATATTTTTCTTATTCTACGCCTGCATGAGTGGGTAATTAATTTTGGTTTTGGTTTATTTCTCCAATATTTTGTGCAATACTGGTGAGTAACTGTGAGTAACTGTTCAGGCTTGGGTTAGAAAAAGAATTTAGTGGTGACTTAGGCTTCAGAGAATGTGGAAATTGTGGAAAAAGAGCAATATGGAAAAGCCTAGAACTAAAACCAGTTGTATCTGCTGCTCTGATGCCTTTTTCATATCCTTTGTGACTTTCAGTTGTGCTATTACTGCAACCAGTGATTCCACAGAGGTGAGAATTGTCCACTTACAGGAGCATTCACGTTGTTTGTGTAGTTGGTCGGTTGGTTGGCTTTTTTTTAATTAACACAGAAAGAGATGAAATGTAATGGATAATAAATATGTAAATACTTTAATTTTTACAGAATCAAAGGGATGATCACATCTGAAATGTCTCGGATAAAGAGTACAAAGCCAGGATATTAAAGCTCTTTGTCTAGCTGACTCATTCACATTTTTTACATTCAGTGCACTCAAGTCCTGCTTGACAGATGCCTCAGTTCTGTCCTTGAATGATGATAATCTTATTTCTGGAAGCCAAATTTGTCATATACTTATACATCCTTGTGAGCAGCTATATAAGATATGTGTTTATGGTATCCACCGACTTAAGGTAGACTGCAGCAATTAGTATCAGGCTGAAACAGAGTCTATTTGACAGTGATACCAGCAGCATTCAGTTTAATTTATGTGCAAAAGATGTGAACTCCTTTGCTTCTTAGAAGAGCTGTAGCTCAGCCTATGAGATTCTTATCCTGTCATTCACTAAGCATAATGTCCAAATTCTGGAAAACAATGCTCAGTTCTTGTTCACATAGAGCTTTTCAATAGATTTAAGTTAGAGTGTCTGGTTCAACTGAAAACTTCCTGACAAGTTGCATATACAGGTATCATGAAGAAATAGCAAAAATACCTTTAGTTATGTGTTCAGTTTCTCTCTGTCTCCCCTCCATGTGGAGTTACGTGTGTTTGCTCACCGCTGTCTCAGTTTGTCTCTTCTGGCGTTTTCTTCTATCTCATTTCAAGGTTTAGTTCAGGCCTCTTTATACTCTTCTGGACTTCAGAGCTCCACTTCCAAGTAGATTAATTTTTTACAAATTAAAGGACTGTGAGGAATAACCCTAAAGGAAAACTTGAAGGCCCATCGTTCTCAGTAGTATATGAGATAACTGGGTCCCTACTCAAGTTTTTTTCGTGTCTTATCTGAGAAACTGTTGTGTCTATTTTTGTCGGCTTCTTTACATGTAGTGTTTGAGCAAATCACTTCTCAAAGAAAGCTTCCTGCAGAGTGACGGTGGGATGTTCCCTCTGGTTGGAGTATGAAGTGCCTCCCTGCAAAAGAGGAGGAATAAGCACCGCTTTTGTTGATTATCATGTAAACCTGGGCATCCATATGCTTCTTAAAGTCTCTTCTTTTGAAGGATCTTCCTTTCTTAAATTGTTTCCAGCTGTGCCTGTTCAGGAATGCAAATTTCCTGTTATAGTATCTAGATAATCAAACAGTTGAGAAGGTAAATATTCATGTTTAACTATTGTTAATGGAACAAAGAACAAGAGGGCGGACAGAAAGGCACTACAGAGCTCACTGGGAGCTGGAACACAGGCTTGGCTGCTGGGTCACACCGGAAGATGCCAGTAGCTTCATTAAGTGGGAAGTCCGGACTAGGGATTTCCTTCCTATACTGCTTGGATTTTCTATTACAAAGTTCTGGAGGGAGTGAGTAAGCACAACAGATAAATTTATTCTCAATTATATTACTCTGAAAAGCATTATATATATGAGTAATATATATAAATCAGTGTTGTCTAATGTATACCTTGCCTCTTTCATTTATAATAACCTTTTTATTATTTGTTTTTAATTCTCACATAGTCTATACTATAATGGGAAAAACAAGGTATGCATGACATACAAAGTAGATCTTGGAAGGAAACTGCTGTATAGCTTTGTTTCTGCACAAATGCCATGCGGAAAGATTAATCTTCAGTTACTTAGAATCACCCTGTCTTAAGACATTTAATGAGGCCTCTGTATTGGAACAGAACGTGTTACGTACCCCATTGCCTGCTTTAACCTGTATTACACATCTCACCTCTCTTCTATACAGGTAGACGTTTACATTGGTTTTAAGACCTGAATTATTCACATTCTCAACTTCAACCCACAGAACTACAACACACAACAAACACCTAGTATATCTGCAGGATTAGCTTATTGCATATATTTTTGGATGAATATTAGTAGTCTGAAATAAGCTCATATATGAGGGGAAAACCTTTGATTTTAGTAGGATGACACTCCAAAGTACAACAAATCCTGAGGTTCTTTGTAAAGTCTGAGAGTGAAATGTTAAGAAGAGCAATCTGCTGGTGTCAGTCTCATTTCACATAGTCTGTGTAACAAGATGGAGTCTGAATTTGTCACCTCTGCTTTGCTGGGGCTCTTCAAGACTCACTTGAGCTTTGGAAATATTTGGAAATATTGTTAGGGTCATTATAAAATACCTTGTGGTCAAATGGATACAACAAAGAATTATTATTTTGCTATAAATTCAAAAGACTTCTAAAAGACATCAAGATGGGAAATACATTCACACTGTCCTATCTGTTATAGTCACAATACCTCATAATACGGACATTTTAGATTTTCCTATATGCTTTCTAAGAGTAAACTATTTGTATGAAGGCACTGTTGCCTTGAAAGCATCTTGGCTTTGTTGAAGTGTGTAGTTTGTTGTTGGAAACAACTTTTACCTGAACTGAAATTCAGGGCTCAGTGACAACAAGTTTGTTTCAGCTCAGATGTTGAAGCAACTGAATCATCAAACACTCATCTCTGCATTTTCCCAGGTTTTGGGAAATCCTGGCCCTGTTTGGGCTGCAGTGTGATCTGCCCGCTGGGCCAGAGCAGCAAACGCCTGCTGCACAGCACCAAACACAGAGATGGGATGTAAGAGGAGATAAAGGTGTTAAGAGGTTGATCAATTGACTAAAAAAAATATTAAAAATTACCAAATAGCCAATCACTGTGAGTCAAAACAACTTCAAATATTTTGGGTTTAGTTGTGAAAAATTAATTTCTGACAAAATTTCCATAGTTATTTTAAAGGTGAGAAATGTGAACCAAAAGCTAAAGCAAAGTCTGTCAGAAAGAATTTTGATGGAGATTTGTTGAGCAAAATGATGTCAGCTTTAACCATAAGTGCTCTCTACAGGTGCTGTCTTTGGGTTTTAATAACAGAAACAAGGATAATAGCATTTATTAAAACATACACCATCCTGCTTCCAAGAACAAACACACAGATCAAGGGCTGGAAAAAGTAAGAGTAAGAGAAAACTAAATTATGTGTCTTGTACATATGCATTATATAGAAAAAGATTGCTATCTACTGAGGCATTCAGAGTTTCATATGCTACAAAAACTGTCTTGAATTCCACTCAGAAGCTACTATGCTGTCTCAAACATGGGCATATTCTGTATGCTATAAAATAGAACAAAATGTAGTGTATTTAATTAATTTGAGGTATTTAACCAAGCCAATTACTGCATTGTTAGTCACAGTTGAAGAAAAACTTAAAAATGGCTTCAGTATCTTTCAGAAATACTTACTAATGTAACCATGCAAACATATGCAATTTATGTGGCTTTACTAATCTGTATAAACACTAATAAAAACACAGAAGTTGTGATTGGTAAAATCTAATGTAACGCAAAGGATTTTCCCACTTATTCCTGACAACCTGCATTTGCAACCATTCAGTTACTTTCTTTCAAAATGGCTTTTCAATTACATTCTAGTGCTGTAGGGGAAAGCCTTTTGACAAAGGCATGACATAAACCATTTATACTGCAGCTCCATCATAGTTCCCATAGCTAAACTAGACTGGACAGTTCATTAAAAAGAAAAATTAATAGTACAAGGTTGCAGGGAAACAATAACAGATTATGACTGGCCTGTGGCAGCCCACTGAATTCATGTAGTGGAATAAAAATGATTCCCCTGTCTCATAAATGAAGGTTTGTTCCAAGGTTTTAGGCAAAGTCTATACTTCCACTCCTTTACAGGAAAAAGCTATACAGTTTCTTGTCTATAAAAGCAATTCCTGCAGAAGATTAATATGAACTCTTTTGGGATGGAAGGCACATATTTCATTATACTTTGAATGCATAATAACAAACACACATAAAAGAGAACAGAATAGGGCATACTATACAACTACATGGAACTAACCTTCTTGGAGATGGGCAGAGGCACGGAGGGGCAAAACAAGGGTGGAATCAGGACTCTGTTATTCTAAAAGGTATAGCCAAGTCCTAATGGCCTCTTTCTAGATATTAGTGTGTATTTTCCTAATTTCCTTAGAGTTTCGTGGTTCACACTCTCTATATAATTCTGGTATGTGTGGCAAGAACACAGACTTATACTTCAATGTTGAAATCTGAGTTTTATTATAGCAATGCTATAAATTCCTGTCTCAGAAGGTATTTCAAACAATATGGGCTCTGGGATGCATTAACCATTTCTTTTGGCCAGTAGCCACAACCTTTTAATGAATTCAATGGGATAACAGGAGAGGCCAGAAAAGGGGAACTCTGAGCCAACATCATCTTTGGAATCAAATACAGGAGTGACCCTCCAGGCTATTCTCTGATGCTATTTATGAACATGATTTTATTTTAGAAACAATGGCCTAAAATGCTGAAAAGTCATGGTTCTGGGATCTGATCCCCTTGTACTTTCACAGGTTTATACCCACTTTTACAGGCGAACTTGGGGACTTGGCCTCCCATTCTCCCTTCTCTCTCCTCAAAATAGAAAAACAGATTATGTAACCTCAAAAGCCTGGTCACCCGGAGAGGCCTCCTGGCTATGTTGGCTTAGTTTCACGCTATAAGCTGTATTTTGTGAACTGAGGCTCCACTGAAGCAAAAATAACCAACCAAGCAAAGGACCCTCCCTCAACCTCCTGTTTTCATACTTTCCCTGTGAGCAACATAGATAAGTTGCAGAATGTTAGAACAAAAAATATTTCTCTTAATTTTTAAAGGGAATGTGTTTGGACAAACATTTAGTGCTCGCTAATGAGCAGTGCATTTCAAGACTGGTTACTGACTGCAAACTTCGCTGCTATCTTCTTCATTTCACGTGTCCAAAGGTACCACTTCTGTCTGCTCTGCCCCCCTGCCCTGTGTAACGCACAGGAGAGAAGAGCCCCATCCCAGGGAACAGCCTGTCACTGAATCACAATGACTCACTCCAAGGAAAGCTCAACAAAGACTGTGTTGTGCTGTTTCACAGTAAAACTAGTGACCCAGTGGCTGCTGCTACTTTGCTGCTAGCAGGATAAACAGAATAATACAATGGTTGTGTATTCAGGAAAGGTCGCATCAAATGGAATGACCCTTTTTCCTTCTTGTAGATCTCTAATGATTTGATGTGCTTAAAAAGTGCTTTCATTTAACAAATCTAAAGATCAATTAAATGTTTAAGTGGGAAAACTTCCCAGCAAAGAATAGAATGGTAGTGGTTTACTAACTGTCAACCAACTCCCCTAAGCAGAGATTGTGCTCTGTTGGCCTGGTCATTATCCACGTTATTTCTGCTGTTGCCTCCTTGCAGCACAGACTCTGTTTCCTTTAACGTGAGCTCACACATGGTTGACAACACCGTCTTTTTTTTGACTGAGCTACTTTGCCTGTGAGCAGTTACAGTCTGTTGCATCCAGGTTTCAGACTAGGATGCTTGAGGTCTCCACCAGTCTATTATGCTATAGCTTGTGGAGCTCATTTATGCTGAAGGGACAAAACCTATGTATAAACCCAAGAATATACTGTTAACTTAATGTCTTAATGGTCTAACCAAAGAATTATCAGTTCACCCACGCTGAGCTCTTACACAAGTTATGTACACTTAAAATGATACACACAGACTTTGTAGTATCAACCCTTTCTCCGGCATCACACTCAGTATCTGCTGCCTCTCAGGCAGATGTCTCCAGGAGAGGAAGGGGATGGAGGGCCCCTGTGACCCAGAGCAATACAATGATGGTTCCTTCTTCCTCCTCAGTCCAGAATCCACCCGGGGTCATTTTTATGTTTGCTAATATCCTCTACATCTCCACACCTTGCACTTTCTTCATTTTCCTGTAATTCCACATTACATGCAGTTTTACTGTGAATGGTGTGTTTTACGTGTATTGAATGTTGTCCTTTGTTCTCTGTTATGTCTCTAAAATTGGGTTTGTGGAGCTTCCAAGGTTGCATTCGTTCAGTGGCCAGTAGCTGACCTCTAGTGAGCAGTTTACAGCCCTGGGGCCTCCACTATCGTCTTGTACCTGGACTTTCAAATCTCCTCATATCATCCCATGTCTGTCTCTATGCTGCATTTTATTTGAGGGTCATAGATAGTTCATTCTATATGGAATAGTGAATTTGCATTCTTATCTGTTCATTACAACTATATACATAATCCAACTGTATTACAACACATCCAAAGCTAAGCAAAAAAGTCAAATTAAATGAAGCAAGAGTCACCTGGTCCTTAGATAACCTGTTACAGCCAAATGCCAAACCCCAGCCCCAGGCAGGCCAAAACAAGTCTCAGTGAAGCCTAACAAGTCCTAATGGGTCAGCTTCACACAGAGCCTGTGGCATAGTGCAAGCAATGGTGACACCTTTTCACTGGCTTGCAAAGCTCTGAAATTCTAACAACTTCATGTAACACATGGAAAATTATTTTTTACACTATTTAATGAAAACCCATTATTAAACAGGTATTTAGTAAACATTCATATTAGCAATCTTATTCTTACAAAATCATTCATGTCATATTATAGTTGGGTTTAGTTATAGCTGTGTTTACGAATAGCGTAGAATAATAAAAGTGCCTGCGTAAGACCTTCATAATGAGTTCTTCTTGCTTATAATATATTTATCATTCTTTGGGTCCAATTCTAAGCTCACTTACTGAAGCTCAAGTCAGAAGGGGCTTTTTTAACGCTTGCACAAAGAGGTAAAAAAGAAAAAAAAAGTAAAAAATTTTAAAGCTATGTTTACCCTGACAGCCATTACATTGGAACAAGAAATCTGTCTGTTCAGAAAGATGTTCGCAGTTCTTGGATGAATCCCCAGATCCAGTTTTTCCAGCTGGTGCCTGTCTGATGCTTTATTCTTTCTGACCACTGGATTTCCAGAAAGCTCTTTTTGATTGTAGGTGAAGTACAAATGGTACCCAATAATTTCTTTTGCTTTTGCTTACTCTTGTGAGTTTTTGAGTTGAAAACACTGTCTTTTGGTCTTTTAAGTAGGAGGAAAAGATAGGGTTGGCATTGTCAAAGAGCACTATATCACTACCCTTGTACGTGATATTGTAAAGACACCATAAAGAAATTCAAGTACTAATCTATATGGGTTAGTCTTATGCAACCATATACTATTTACTGAAGAGATTTAAAGGAAAAAGGAAGATGGGAGTGTTCAGCATTATACACAAACAAAAACATACCCACTGAAATTCTGCATTGACTCTAAATGAATAACTCGAGATTCTTTATAATGTGAACAAAACCAGCAAGCATCCTGTGCTGGTTTGACTGAAAATGAGTTAATTTTCTTCATGCAGTTAAAAACATTGCCTTTTTGTAGCTAGCACCATCATTATTTGGACTTTGAGAACAAGAGATAACACCCTGGGACACAGTTAATGATTTTAAGTTAATTTTTTTCCATCTCTTCTCCCAAGTAGCAAGTGATGGCACAAGAGGAAATGGCCTCAAGTTGCACCAGGGGAGGTTTAGATTGGGTGTTAGGAAAAATTTATTCCCAGAAAGGGTTGTCAGACATTGGAACAGGCTGCTGTCCCTGGCGGTGTTTAAAAGGTGTTTACACAATGCTCTTAGGGATATAGTTTAGTGCTAGAGTTAGGTTACGGTTGGACTCAATGATCCTGAGGGTCTCTTTCAAGCGAAATGATTCTATGAATCTGTATTTACTAGTGGTATATTAGTATTTTATTATTTTATTAAACTGTGTTTATCTCAATCCAAGTTTCTCCCTTCCCTTTTGATTCTCTCCCCTATTTGGAGGGTGGGAGTGGGAGAGCGCCTATCATAGCTACATTGCTAGCACGGGTTAAACCATGACACATCTATATTGCATTTGAATTCTGTGAGGCCTGAGATACCAGATTAGGCCAGAGAACAAGGTACAGGGTTATGTCAGCCTGTTCTGATGGTTAAATCAGTGGATGCTACAGGTTGCTTAGCATGATGCATTTGTGCTCACATGGAGAATGCCATTTGATACAATACACTTGCTCTTTAGTCTTGGGCTTTCAGTCACCTTCATCTTGTCCACCAGCTCCTTGCTTCTAACATGGTAATTTGGGCTTCTAGTTCACAGTAGCTCTCTTGGGCTTAACATGTATGGTCTTTAAAAGCTTTCTATTGACACAACTTCCATTTTCTTTCTCTATGCCCTCCCAGGACTGTCAGCAGTCATTTTAGTTTGCTTCTTATTTCAACTGTCAAGTTGACTTTTCCTTCACAAAAACTAAAAAGGTCCAAAGTTTCTAAGTATTTCATCCTTTTTCAAATAAAAGTAACAAGTACCAGTGTATTTAAAAAGATTATGTTTGGTAACAGACTCTCTCATCTCTCTTTACCCTAATAGATCCTTTTCCAGGAAAAACATAATTACTCCAAGAGCAATTTATTTAATTACCATTATGGGAGACTTCAAAGGAAATTGCTTGGATTGAAATAGTGATATCACCCCAGCAACTTTTGGAACAGAATATTTTGGTAGAAAATATGCTGAATGTAAGGGTATATTTAATGTGAAAGAAAAAAAAGCCTAATCTTATCGACTGAAGCTTTCAATCTTTTTAACATATATATGCGTGTATATATATATATATATATATACAGACACGCATGTTGATTCTTGTTATTATTGTTATTGGCCTCTATTTTTCTTCTATGAATATAAATTCTTTCTCCTGTAATTGTGTCATATTAAGGTAATTCCAAAAATTATACTGTTCTCAATTCCGCAGTTCTACCAAGTGTCAAGTTGTTTTCCTCTTTCTTTTTCAGAAGTTCATTTTTCAGTAGCAGTTCAGCGGTCTTCATTAGGGATAAAACTATCTGTTATTAAATGGGAAGTGAAAGCTTTACCTGACTGAACACACATTCATTCGTGCTTAAATACTTTTATGTTGTCCCAGTGGTTAAACAAGACCTTGGCTATCGGAGAGGCAAAAATCTAAGACTGGTCATCTAAGGTGCAGATAAATGCCACAAGTCCTCATTATTGCACTCTTAAGGTCAAGACTTGCCCTTGGTATCAGAAAAATGGTGATTAAAAGGTATTTATATCTCCAAAACATATAATGCGCTTCCAAAATACACATAATTATAGCTGATTCATAGCCTCAGCTATGAATAACACTAATCTAATTAAACAAATGCCCATTTTTACCAGTTTCCCATTATGAGCTTTCTGTGGGACATAGTTTTCTAAAACAAGGGCTTTTATGCAAGCCATAGCATCAAGATACTAAAATTTTGTCTCTTCTGCTTGATATCAGGGCACCAAACATTGTTGCACCGAAGCAAGGCACTGTCTTAAAACTATTGCTGTTAATAGCTTCTATCAGAAGAATAGAAACGAAGTGTTTGTCACAATCGTCTGTAATTACAAGCCAGAAATAGTGCCAGTTCATAATCTCTGGCATGTATTAGTGTTTCATATGACCAGTTAGAAATATCTAATGAACAGGTTTAACTCAAAATGAATTATGTTCATGCAAAATATACTGAATCATTTGCCCTTTTTTGCAAATGTATCATTTGCATGAAAAACAAATTTTAATTACAAGCTGACAAGCCTGTCCTTTTGTGTGTGTGTGTCTGTGCTATTTATATGCTTAGAATCCAATTTATTACCTTAGCACCTCTTGTTGCATTTTAGGTTTTGTATTGTAATACTGGAAAATAGTCCTTATAGCTTTGGAACACTGAAAATACAGATAGCTCCTCTGATTTGTGCTCAGAGCAGGTCAGGCTGCACTGGAAGCCAAAGGGAATTTCTTATCTGATGAAGGTGGTATTTTCTTTGTGTTTGTGTGGTTATTTTTTAAGTTGAATGGAAATTTTCTGTGGTGGCTACTTACAACGACAACTCAGAAAATACTCAATCGAATATTGTTTGAATTATGATCTTGTGATTTAATGGATTGTACATAATAAATTTGCAGTTTTGGTCCTTTCAGCTGTAGCTTCCCATTAGGTACTTAAACAGTTATGGTCTCCTTTATTAGAGCTATTGGCTCTGTATTAGGAATGTGTTTGCATATTCTGATGTTATTATCTCATGCTATTGAGCCAAAATAGGTCTCTTCACAGGCAATCTCTGCCTATGAAAAAATTAATTATTGATTCAATTGTTCATTCAAAAAATCTCCAAGTGGCTTTTATACTCTTTATGGAAGAAATTTGCACTAAACTGGAACAGTTAAGCAAACTATCAAAAAGGACCTTACATGTGCGTGGCTGAAGGATCTGAACTCTTCCCTCTGCAGCTCCAAGAAAACTGAGAAAAGGAGACGATTCTGATTAGAAATTTAGTTCTCACCTTTCTTTCTCTAGCAAATGTATTTGAAAGACACTCTTAGTAATTCACGAACTTGTCAAGTTTTATAAAGATACGTGTCACAGAGAATCTAATTATGTGAACCTCTCTAAATGAGAGCCACAGCGGTTGCTAGACTCAAACAAACTGTTGTCAGGCTGGTTTGCATGTGCTTCTGAAGTGGCAATCTTTTGGCAGAGACTTGCCTACTTGAGGGAGACCAAATTGAAGGGGACCAGGGGATCAAGCAGTCTAGCAGAATTAGATTCCAAGCGGAAAAACGTTTTGTAGAGGAACACATCGGTCGTATAAAGACCACACAGGATGCTATAATAGTTTGGCATTTGAGCAGCACTGCTGAAGCTGCCTCTAGAAATGAAGCTGTAAGTATGATACCACAGATTCAGTTAAGATTTCTGATTGCATGGCGGCTGTCAGCCCTTCAGCAAGAGATTACAGGTCAGAACAGAAATGGATTGCTTGTTGGAATTCCTTCTGGTTTGGTTTGGTTTGGTAGCTGAATAGGCCTGCCTGTAGTCATTAGTTTTTCATAGGTTCTCAGTTATCACTCCTTCATCTTGACTTTCTAAACCAAAACAGACCATCAGTCAGAGCAAAAGTGTCATTTAGCCATTCATAAATTCTTAGAGAAAAAAAACAATTCAGGGTCGACTTAGCATGTAAGTACAGTGTTAGTAGTTGGAAGTAAGTTGACTTTAGTTGTCATTTATTTCCTCCTCGGGGTGTCATTTATAGGCATTTACACAATAGCAAGCTGTATTGAAACTAGCAGGCACACAGGCTGCAGCTATATTGGCCTTCGAGTATACAGGAAATTATGAGAATTCCAGTTAGTCTGAGATGCACAGGAACACAATTACTTTTTAAAATAAACTCTACCAAGAGCTTAGTCATTACTTCAAATGACTCTATCAATCACCATGTTCTTTAATAAGACTACCTTTCTTATGCTAGTTGTTTTCCCGTAGAGTTTATGCTTAAAAACAGACAGCCTCTGTCACATTTATCTTAAGTGGATCTCCCCAGGGCAGCAAGTAAATGTAAAACTCTGTTTACAGCCATTTTTCATTTCCCAAACCTTTTAATATCACCCTCTCAGGCTTATTTCTGTGTCATTCACTTCATAATGTACCATCTTCCCACTTTCTACTGCTTTGTATGAGGTACACCAACTAGCGATTCCGCTCTTCTTGAATGAGTACAAATTAAATCAAAGCCCAGTGCAAATACTTTCCTTCCATGATGATTTCAGAGGTGGATACTGAAGGATACATCACGTCATATTAGTCAGGAGGTCATTTTTCTTCCTCTTTCCTGCAAAATGACTTCTGTTTTCAAAGAGCCATCATGTTCTGGCCCTGTTCATGGTTTTCTAAAACGGAGTCTCAAAGCTGCTACAGGGAAATATGGCTACATTTCAAAAACTATTCTTTGGAGCAGCTGGGGATTATTGGCTTTAAACATCTCAGTAATCCAATACAGTACTATGAAACATAATTTAAAAATGCAAAGGATTAAGATTTCCTTTCATAAGATTCTACAGAACTCAGAATAGGATTCTACAAAACTTACTTAGCATTTTTAAGGTAACTTCTGTTGCTGAAGATGAAAATCACCAATTCTGTAAAGATTTTATTTACGTATTTAGTACATACGAATCTTCCCATGACCTAGATTCCCTCTGTAGTAGGATACCCTATAATCTTGGCTGTTTGCACACCATATATGAAATTATATATAGACATGGCTCTGCAGAACTGCAACTTATTGTAATCCTTTACAATGACATCATAATCCCATGCAGAACAGCAGAGTGCGAATTTGGGGAGTGTAAGGTTTTCAGTATTTAGTGGAATAACTACAAGATTTTTTTTTCCAAAGTATCGTTAAATATGAGAAATTTCCTTTTCAAGACTAAATACTTTTGTCTCATATGACTAATTATGTTTTGTGAATGACACAGGAGATTTATATCAGTTTGCATTCAGATGAGGGTTATTTGCTTTTCGCTCCAGTAAGACCTGAAATATGCTTCAACAAGAAGACAGATTCAGTGTTTCAGAAGGGCTCGAAGGGAGTTAGTTGCTGCTGGTCTGGTTTAGAATTACACGTTGGGAAAAATGAGATTTACCAGATACTTATACAGAATGAAAATCTTTTCCTGTATCAGATATCAGAGCTCTTGTCGTTTAAACAAACGTTTTACATTAGACTACTGCATATTGGCCTTTAATGCTCATTTCTTAGTAGATACATGACTGGTCTCATGGAGTTACTCATATTCATAAAGTCAATTTGCTCGGTATGGAGTCCTTTAGTTTTTAATTTTTCTATTTTGAATGTGATGAGTAAAGGCCATGGACCTGGCACTAAAGGAACTCTTCTGGTGTATGAATAGAGCTCTATGTCCCACTGCTTCCCTGGGAGAAGGGGGTCATTTGAGGAAGCAAAGCTCCATCTCCTAAAGGGATGATTTCCTGACTGGAAAGACAGGCATAATGCTCTTAGCTGCTAGGGTGCAGCTGAGAGTTAAAAGAACGTGCTGCTGTCTTATTCTGCAGTTCAGCTTGTTCCATGTAAAGTAGACCTTGCAAATGATGATACACCAGTGTTGCACCTTCTCAGTTCCGCCTGTCACGTAAGCAGTTGTATCAAGGAAAAATCAGGCATGCTCTAGTTCCAGTGCAAAAATGCAGTAATCCTGATTCTAGTCTTGTCCAGATTCAGGGTACCTAGGATCTCACAGCAGGTTTGGCATTTTTCAGTACTAAAGGATTTAAGAACTGGCGTGGCTGTGTGTGTCATGCAAACTAGATATGCTCTATAGCAAATGTCAAAATGTTCCACAACATTATTTCTTGTAATTAAAATGAGATGCCTTCCTTTCAACAAGTGTGTTGTATGGTGAATACAAGATAAATACTACTAAAAAAACTGGTCTGATAATGCAGAACAATTTAAAATGGAAAAGTAATTGAGAGAATTAAGTTAAATGTGGTAGGTACTGATTCTCAGTATTTTAACTTGTTTCATAAACAAAAGAGACCATGCAATTTGTTTACCCTTTTTGTATCATTTTCTTGAAAGGAGTCAAGGAAGAGAACAAAGTTTTGTTAAACATGAAAAAAAAGTAAAACCAAATATTAGGTTATCAAGATGTGCAAAACTTACTGGTTAGGGCTGAATATCTTTCTGCAGCAAGAACTAGGATCCTTCAAAACTGTTTTCATATTAATTTATATCAAGGTATTGAAAATACTTGGGCATCGAGTATTTGAATACAGCAATCTACAAGAGGATAAAATACATGCCAGACTGAACTGCATTCACACTGCTCTGCATACATTCAGGAATGCACACCAGAAATGAAACAGCTGTGCACAGAACTAATCCACATCCCTCACTTTGTGTATTTTATTAAAAACTTTCAAAGTAGTTAAACCAGTATGGGCTCTGGTGGGACTCAACTGATTATCTGGAGATCTTTTTCCTACCTTCTTTCCACACGAACTGCTGATTTTCATTACCCTGATTACAGTGTTCTAGGAGGAAAGTCTCTGAGCTAACCATTTAAGTTAAACCATGGAGTATGAGCACTGAGGCTGCTCAAACAGCCCTGTCCCAATGGCAGGAAAAGCCCGGCCGTTGTTGGCTTTGCTGTGCCTGCTCTCGGGCAGGATTGCCCCCGCCAGGCTGGTGCAGCCCCTGCCTCAGCACGTCCCCCCTGCCGTTCCCTCCTTACCCCCAAAACTCCGGCACTCTGAACTCCAGAACTAGTATGATCCAATATTTATTCTGTCATTAAAAAAACTATTCATTTCCTTGTCTGATGATAAAATTATTGTAAAATAAATCATTCATCTTTTCAGCTAATTCTAATTACAGCTAAAATCCCATTTGGTCTGGGAGTTTGCTATATTTACTTGGATACTTTTGCAAAACATTTCAGAACATAATCATCCATTATTATATTGCTACACTTTGCTCTTGACTGCCTTCTGCCAAATGTATCATCCAGAAGTTTCGTCTGAGACAAATCAGAAAAATTGTTTAGTCTATTATAATTTGGCATATGGTCATTTAATAGCACACAGGAAGTCAGCATGAATGTTTTGGATTATTTTTACTATAAATATAACGAAAGAAATTTAAAATTGGCTAGACTTCACTTCCGCGACTGGCCTTGTCATTAAAATAATCTTTGCTGGCTCTTTATTTTTGTCTATTAGTCATCTGTAAGCAGACATTCAACTTTGTGTGTGGAGTTGTGTAGAGCAGGCTGACTTTGTAGCTCAGGCTGTTAGAGCGGGGATGACCCTGTAACACCGTCCCTGCGCTGGGCTGCGTCTGAGGATGCGCCCTTCACGGTCCCTTGTGCAAGGGTGCACACAGAGAGCAGAGCCGCGTCCTCGGGGAGCAGTGCAGACCCCGGCTCTGCTCCGTGCCGTAGTCTGGGGACATGGTTAGGTCACTTTTCAGGTTCATGATAGATGTGATCTTAGTTGAATAGCGTATTTCCATTAGGAATATTGATGGATTTTACTAACAGTAGAAGAACAGACTTTTCTTATGTTAAAATTAAAACTTTGCATTTCCAGAACTAAGTAGCAACTACCAGCACAAAACATAGACACAATATCTATGTAGCTAGAAGCACCCTGAAGGCATGTTCTCACAATTATTTAGGGAGATCGTCTATCTCCATGCAAACGTTTTCCGTATGTACCTCACTGTGTATGTTGTTTTTCAGAGTGTGGACCAGATATTTTTTTTACCATTTCTCAGTCCTGTATACCTCAGCTTATCAACTGACATGAGCATTTGGGAATGTCATTGCATCCATGTGCTTCTCTGATGTGATTTGATCATGTGTGGTGGCTGGTCAACTCGTTTCCCCTTTATCAGTAGTGGAGCTATTACTCAGTACCAAAATCACCAGCATTTGTGTGCACTGCATTTAAGGAAATGGGAAGCAAATTTTTTTTACAGATTCCTTAGGAAAACTTCAGATTTCAAAATTATATGTTGCGCAATTCGAAACAACAATGGGAAAAAACAGGGTGTTGCAGTTTGGTAAACTGCCCACTGAGATGTGCTTTGCTGTAGTTGAGGAATATAAACTAGGTGCAGAAATAACAATCATGTTGAAGATATCACTAAGATTGTGTTGGTTTTTTTTTAAAAGACTGGAAATATTCACAGCAAATGATTCTGAGTCCACTACCTGTGTTGTGTTGTGCAGAGTCTGAATAAAAGTGCTGCACACAGAGGATTTGCAGCACTCAGCAGAGCAGCAGCCCAGGCAGCTGCAGTGATTGCTGTCCTCAGATCTGTATTCCGTGCTTACAGGATTATGAGCTATTTTTCCCCAAGATAAAATAAATTGCTTTAGAAATTGTTTAGCAGCTTCTCCGTATTTTCTGCTTGAAGAAGTAGGAAATGGTAGGCTTTCAGCAGCTAACACTAAAACATAAAGTAGATTGGTTTTGTGTTCTAAAAAAAGATTTCTTTCTTGTCAATAATACTGCTTTGTTTTTTTAATGGCATTTATTTTAGTTTGAAGTTAAGAGCATCTCGTGCACCTTGCCTTTTAGGAAGAAAGTAGTTTCTAAAAAGCCCAACTGTACCTGTTTTGTCTATGAAGTATTTTCATAGACTTCAGTGGAACTCTGTTGATTTATTCTATTAGCTTTTCTTGTGCTGATAGGAGTCAGAGGGCTCACTGCTGTGGCAGCCACGCTGGAACTGAACAGAGTAAGAACTTCAGGAAGGGAGAAGGTGAGAGGGGCACAAGGTGGCGAGGGAAACCTTGTTGCCTGCAGCTTCAGCTTTAATTGCAGCCTATGTAGCAGTAGGTCACTTACTAAAGAGCCAAATTGGTGTTACTAGCATGGAGTCCTTTCACATCATAACTCAAAACAGAAGCAATTACCATAAACAGCCTTAGAGAATATTTTTTTAGCCCAAGTAGTGGATGAGAGATAATAGTTTTCTTTATCTTGAAGACATGTAGCGTTATTGCTTCCTCTCTATACACGTACACGCAGAGGATAAAACAAAAGGTAGCAAATAATTTTTCCTCTAAATCCTAACAAGTAAATGAAGCCTGGGTGCGTGATTAATATTTTGTTTCCAACACTTCACGCTTGAATGGCTGATAATAAGCAGCATATGTATCAGCTTGGCTCTTCCATTATAGTTAAGCATCTTTATAAAGTGTTTACGGATTTACATAACAATATTGAGAAGTTTGGGAATACTGGTCATATTTGTTTACTTGTTTTCATTGTTGACATCATTATGTGATGTTAATGAAGAATAACGATCGGTGATTTTAATTTCAAATGCATCCAAAATCTATTTGTGTAAGCAGTTTGCTTACATTTTTTTTCAGAGCAGGTTTAAAAATGCACAGCTGCCTGGGCGTATCTTCCTATTTCATTTCTGTTTAGAGCACCTACACACCACTTACCAGCCCAAAAGCCCAAGCACATCTAACTGCTGCAAACGAGCAATACACCATAGATCCCTATAGCAGGTGTACTTGTCTGTCATGATTAGCTATACTGGCCACGGCACTGAAGAATATTTGGCTCAAAGGAAACTCCACAGCAAACTACATCTGAGATAGCAGTACCATTGATTAACTGAATGCAATTATGAAGCGGACTGAACTGACCTTAATATATAGAATTTGGTAACATCAATGCGTTTCTACAGACAAGGTGGCCAAAAGAGGAAGCCTCAGAGCCTGCTTGCTGTGGCATTAGATTTATACCTGCCATGAGGATGTAAACCCAGAGGTGTTTACTAAACAGGACAGAATAACTCATTTTACATCTGTGGGATGAGTAAAGAATTTGATGGTTTGTATTTAAAAAGTTCAATAAAGTTAAATGATAGGGGAGCTTGGCAAATAAATACTGCATACTAGGTGCTTCAATTTTATTTTTTCTATGCAAAACTGTCCTTTCTTTTTAGAATTAACTATTATCATAGAAAGCCACTATAATAACTAGTTTTGAAAGGCTTTTCATATTTAAGCCACTTCTAAAATAGGTTTAATCTCAGTTTTCAGGTCCGTTAAGTCCTACCTTATTATTACCCCTCAACAAAATGGAGGTACAAAATAAGCTCTAAACCCACAGACCTAATATTCCACATTTCACACACACATATTGTGTCAGAATAAAAGCATTTTTCTGACCAAAATAATATAAATAGTTTTCTTTTTAATGTTTTTCATGCTGATATGAGTCACCGGTAATGTGACACCATATAACAATAGTAAAAATGTACATTGATACACCAAATGTTGTACTTAATAAATATGCTTGGGAAAGCCAGATCATGTTTGTAACTGTATGTGTGATTTTCATTTAATTCATTATGCTGGAGCCATTGTGATGTTGTAATTGAGGCGATTTCAGTTTTCTTTAAAATAAACAACTTACTTATATATTTTTGAAGAAACAGAACAAATACTTCATTCCTTACTTATTAATTACTTATTTAGACCCCCCTGTCTGTCAATGTTGGGTGTGTATTTTTATATAACTGTGCAAAGGGATGGGGCTGAGAGGCCATGACTGCTCAGGATTGTAGGAAGACATCCCAAGATGAGTACATTTGGTACCCGTGAGATGTTTATCTGTTGCTGCAGTTATAGAATGGGATGTAGGCTCAAGCTTTTCCCTATATTTACATTTTTTTTCTGCTACAAATACTTTAAAAAAATATTTCCTTATTTCTCATAGAAAATCATTCTGCTTTAAAGAAGATGGTAGCATATATTTATACATATGCCTGTATGAATATAACAAGTGTTTAATTAGTATCTTGCAGAAGAGTAAAGTGAATTACACTGAAAGCTGAAACAAACGTCATAGGCACCTTATAAAAATTGGCTATTCTGCTAAGATTGAGGGAGAATATATTAGAAACCCCAGGGATAAGTCGAAGTGCCCTTTATGATGGATTGCCACCCGCTGGAGGTAGAGACCTCAGTTCAGGTTTCACTGCATTACACAATTTCTGCTTCAAATATTAATTTTGACCTAGTGTTTTAAAGAATTATTAGAAAGTAAGAAATCAATACAATTCTGGTAATTGAAATCACAGGGAAAATAGGAATAAAGAGCCAAATCAGTTACTGTAGTATCAAGAGCATCTGGTTAAGTTTTTATTGATTTATGGCATTTATTGTCACCAGCACAAAGACAGCAGAATAGGCAATCAATGCTGCTTCTCTGCTTTGATGACTTGATCCTCAGAAGGAAGCAGAAAGGCTACTTCAAGGGTCTAAATCCAAACTGTAGGTGCTTGGAGTTCTGTCAGATGCTGCTCAGGCCTAGGAGAACATTGGTAGTTATTTTCAGCATAAGAATCTGTTGGTCGTGAAAAGGCATTTTTCCGGGCATGTGTAGAAATGTTCAGTTCTTGATAAGCAAGTATCTTGGTATCTATCGTATATCTAAACCTATGGCTTAATGGCTTATATCTAAGGCTTATAACTAAGCTCCAAAGAGGGCTTAGGTATAAATTAGGTATTTCTACAGTTACCTTGCATCTTGAACTAAATCCATTCGGAAGGATCATGAGAGAATATGATTCTCTATTTTTCAAATTCCAAAGGAGTGCCCTAATCAGCAAGTCAGAAGATTTTTACAAGGCAGCAGTAACACATAACAAAACTCTAAATATGCTCATTAGTCAGTATTTCATAATTATTAATACAATTTAATCTTATTATCTTGAAATTTCCCAAGGTAGTCTTATTTTGCCTAATAAAAAAAACTATTGCACCTCAGAGACATCAAAAGAACTGACAACCTTCTCCATTTTCCTTTCTTTCAGGAATTAAGCTGGGAAGCTGCAGAGCATTAAAGTGATGTGTTTAATGTGTGGTGGCATCCTATGTGCAGAACATTTTATCTGAAACTTTTCAGTATCCCCAAACTTGTTGGCTTCCAAGGTGGAAGGGGTAGATTCTTGGATACTCCTGTGCCTACAAAATAACCAAAAATGAAGGAGGACAATTGTTTACATGCCGCTCTCATCTGCCTGGGTATGCTGTACTACAGCCATGCCATCACTACAGAAAAACTGAACCACACAAGGCCATCGCTTCATGGGCACCATGAAAAAGGAAAAGAAGGACAAGTTCTGCACCGTTCAAAAAGAGGCTGGGTGTGGAACCAGTTCTTCGTTATAGAAGAGTACACGGGACCAGATCCTGTACTAGTAGGAAGGGTAAGAAATAATTTCTTTTTCCTTCACTGATTAATAATTATTAATTTGTATTATTATTTTGTGAGTTATTATTTTCTTGCCATTGCCTTTCTGTTGTATTAGCTGATTCTTCAGCAGCTACTTGTTCACCTAGAATTAATCGTTTGTTTGTAGCTCAATTAAGATTCTAAGCAAAATACTTCCTAAGTGACTACAATTTTTTCTATTGATCTCAGCAGTCTTTGAATGAAGGTGTACGAACTATTATTTAATACAACAGCAAGAACCAGAGCAACCACCTGAGCAACAAGATGCCTCAAGCATATCTGGTTATCATTCCTGGGTCTTTAAAAATAGTAATAGCAAATGTAATGTCTCACCCAGGAACTTAGTAAAAGTGTACTGCTCAATAGGTATCATCTCTTCATCTTTTCATTTTCAGGTTACCAGTGAAATTAAATATATGAGGGGTATGTATATAGAGAGACATATATCTGTGTGCAAAAGGGTACTTACATCCTGGAGTGATTTTTTTAATTCTGGTGTTGTTTAATAGTAGCAGAATATAAATACATAACTAAAACAGAATATATGCGAAATCATAAATCATCAGCAGAACTGTGTTGAGTTGACCCCAGCACAAAAGACTGGAGAACAGGATCAATGACAGCAAATACCATTCTGGGTATTCTGGTTTAAAAGATGGTTTGTATTGTGCAATTTGTAGAAGTAAATATAAAAGCAATAAATCTGTAATTTGGCTCAATGTTTCCTTCATTCATCAAACTGCAGTGTGCATTGGTTGTGAAAGTGAGAATCTTCAGTAAGCATTTGTTACTTCTTTTATATTAAAGAGGTTGTAATTAAAACCTACTTGGCAATCACTGATTGGCTCATTCGTTACATCTCATCTGTCACTTACCAACTTTTTACATGCAACCTAGTAGAAGATGATTCGTATGAAGTATACACAATCTTTGCAAAAATGACTCTTCCAATTTATTTGAACAAAGAACCTACTGTAGATATCTTCTCATATATTCTCTTCCTTAAATCTTAGAGCCTGGGTCTCAGTAGCGTTCTGGCTGTACTGGCGCGCAGGTCTGTGCAGGCAGCTGTCCAGAATGCAGGGCAGCTGTGTTCACAGCGTGTGCCCGAGTACCGATTATGGCCTGATGTAAGACAAGATAACTGAAATGATACCGATTTTGCGAACTTTTTAATTTCATAAACACGTAGATTAAATGTATACCATCTTGTTAAGGTATGTCTGTTTCTCATTTTGTAGCTTCATTCAGATATTGATTCTGGAGATGGAAACATTAAATACATTCTCTCAGGTGAAGGAGCAGGAATCATTTTTGTTATTGATGACAAATCAGGGAACATCCATGCAACAAAGACACTGGACCGGGAGGAAAGAGCTCAGTACACTCTCACGGCACAAGCGGTAGACAGAAACACTAACAGACCTTTGGAACCACCTTCTGAATTCATTGTTAAAGTTCAAGATATAAATGACAACCCGCCTGAGTTTCTTCATGAAAACTACCATGCTAATGTGCCCGAGAGATCAAATGTAGGTAAGTACTCATAAATGCACTTCAGTTCCTGGCCTTACGGAATATGTTGCGTTGTCAGTATGTCTTGGGTTTATTTCATTCCTATTGTCTAGAGTTTTGGGAGGTAAAATTTACTTCATGCTCAGCCAGGGACTCAGTCAATTTATCTAATTTGCTGACCAAACCAAATCCTGCACAGCTACTAACTGTCATGGCTGCAGTGTCTCTAGCTGGTTCGTTGAACAGGACTGTTTCCTCCTCAGAGGAATGTGAGGGTCCCCTGCAATTTATGGAGTGTGAATTCTCTGGGGTAAACATCAAGAGCATTCCTTTGGCAGAGCTGGATAATAAAGCTAAGGAGTTACTGCCACGCTATCTATTCAGTTTTCATCTCCTGTTTGAGCTTGTGTCTATCTCAGAGATTTCTACAGGAATGATTTCTCTGAAACTTGCTGAGGAAAATGTAAAAAGGAAAGTCTGTTGTTTGGATGTCTAATGACAAAAGCAATATAACGCTTAAACTACTGAGGGAAAGAAATAATGGTACAGAGTGACTGCTGACTTTTATATCTTTACTGTTTAAAACATTGACATCGCAGCTGGTAACAAATCTTTTTAGATAATATGAGTCTGTCGTATATAAATTGCCAAGTAAATTTTTTTTTTTTCATTTATGAAAACTGGAAATAAAAAATAAACAGTTCTGCCATATGACTGAAAGCATCTCTGCATGGCTCTTACAGGCATGTTTGCTTCTGACTGTATTTCTTCTCCGTTTGCTTTCCGTTTTTAGGTACATCAGTTATTCAGGTAACAGCTTCAGATGCTGATGATCCTACCTATGGGAACAGTGCCAAATTGGTTTACAGTATTCTTGAAGGTCAGCCGTACTTCTCGGTCGAAGCTCAAACAGGTATTATTGAGCAGTTTATTTGAGTAGGACTTCATAACTGGCACACATTAAAAGGAAGAACTAAAGATATTGACTGAGGCAGTCCAGTTGGGTATATCTACTGATGTCTTTGAGCAAAGCTGCCTTCATTCTTTTAGATTCTAGTTAAGCTCTTTTGCAGGTTGGTCCCCTGGCATTTGGTAGAGCTTCTGGGTACACTACACTAGAAAGATGATACTATTTATTTTGTGGTATAATATAGAAATGGCAGTGTCTGTGCTGAACAGGAATTCTCCAGGATTATCCTTTGTTCAGCTGTGTTGGATATTTGGGCTATTTTCCTTGCATAGCATGATGCACAGCGTAGGGAAAATGGAATCTGCACCACCATTGCAAACATTGCTGTATTTTAATGCAAGCTAAAAATGTTGTATGCAATTTTTTGTCATGTGAACCCGTGAAAACTTGTATGTGTTATATTTTCTTTATATCTATAGGAATTATCCGAACTGCCCTACCGAATATGGACAGAGAAGCTAAGGAAGAGTATCACGTTGTAATACAGGCAAAAGATATGGGAGGACACATGGGAGGCCTCTCAGGGACAACCAAAGTGACAATTACACTTACAGATGTCAATGACAACCCACCAAAGTTCCCACAGAGTAAGTAACAACCAAATCCTTGCATCCACTACCAGTACCCGTATTTGTGAAGTATGACATAGTTAAAACTTCAAAAAGCAGTAACTGATGGATTATCATAGCACACGTGTGAAAAGATAAATGTTATTTACACATTTTTGTTAGTAACATATAGAGTTTTAGTGTCTGGATTATTTGCTTTGTGTTGCAAAATGAGAGGTCAAGATCAGATTACGAAGATTCCTAACCCTACACTAACCCTAACCCTAACCAGACCACGTTATATTAGAAACAGATCTATGATATGATCAGGGAGACATAGTCTAGACTTCTTTGTTAATGGAGAGAGAGAGATGCCATTCCTTGAGGGCTGTTTTGTGTGTTAAACCAAACTGGTCAAAAACACCTACACTAGAGCAGTGCAAGAATAAGCTTTTCCATTTTCATAGTTATAGTGTGAATGTAAAAGACACTGCAAAAAAGCAAGCAGCATTTACTGCTCTGCTCAGACCCCAAGAACTTTAAGAAAACTTTGCAAGGAAATAGGAGGTTAAAACAAACATCCCTGTGTGTACTATGTAGGAACAGATTCTCCTGAGTTGGGAGAGCTGCAGGGTGCAGTAGTCACATAGCGCTCGCAGCAGAATGCTCTCCAGTTACATTTACAGTGTTTGAAAGAAGTCTCCAAGTGGCCTCATGTCATACCTTTCAGTACTTCGGTTTCATAGCTATTTCCAAGCATAGTTATGATAGTCATTTTCTCCATGAACAAATCCACTTTGCTTTTTGATGAAGACGGACACAGGAAAGGAGATCTATTTTATGTTCTTACACCAGTATCTCTCAGGCTTGAAGTCTCTTGCTTCACTTGACCCTTGACGAAAGTGTTGCACAATCTATTAAGAGCTCCTGACGATGCCCTTTCAGGTCTCTGACAGACCTTCAAGTGACCAAGAACCATTTTTTATTTCACATAGCCTTTCATTTTAAGTGTTGATGCTTCATCTTTTACTTCTATAAACACTCTCAGTGAATGGTGAATCTCCATAAGGATAAAAGTTAAGACTGGATACTCCTCAAGACATGTATTTTCCATGGCAATGCAAACTAAATAGGGTACAAAAACATTTTTTTAAATTGATGGTTGAAATGAATTGTTGGTGGTCAAATAATTATGTTTTATACCTGTGCTACTTATTTTTTCACATATAAAATTAAACAGGGCTGACATTAACAGATTCAGTCTTCACAGTTGGGTGGAGGTACATTAATGGACCCACACATCTGTTCTGCATCTCTTCTCTGCGTGTGTTTTTGTTTCTTTGGAGGGGTTTTTGTTGTTTGTTTTTAGATTGGAGTGCAGAGTATGCACCAGCTCACCCTGTTTCTCCTCTGAGCAACCTTTACAACACTGATATGTCCTGGACATGACCATCTCTCTAACAGCTTTTCTTCCAGTGTTGCAGCTTCCTGGACTCTCACGCAAGAGCTTAAATGATCTAGTCAGGCCCTAAATGAGAAAATCTATGTCAGCATTTTCTACCATTCTAACAGGAAAGTATTACATCCTTAAAATGACAGGTTTTACATACCTCACAAACACACCTTTTCACTCCAAATAATAGTCTGTGAGCGCAGTACACAGTATTTTGTTGTGTAGCGCCATCAAATGATGATTTTTTTCTTTACAAATTCAAGCCACTTTACAGAGTGTTTTGGGAGAATATTTAGAATTATCAGAAATGCCAAGTAGCAGTTTCTCTACTTAATCATTCACCCCCAGCGTAAAACCAGGATTTGACCTGTTTATATTATATAAACATCCAAGTTATTGAGTTTTTTTATTCTACTTTTTTTCCCCCCTCATTGTTCAAGCCCTTAACAAGTTATATGTGCTTAAATTTTGGGTTCTTTGTGACTGGAGTTAATGATCTATTTTGATTACATGTGCCAATTGTTTTTATGGGTAATGAGCCATGGTCCTGCTGGGTGTAAGTGTGGCAACAAAGAGAGGGGAATAAATAAGATTATTTTATTTTTCATGCCCCCTTTTTTTTCCCAATTAATTAATGCTGATGAAGTGGCAGAAAATGCCCACGTACATTTGTACATTTAGGATCAGGTTATGTTACCTGAACTCTGGAGTTGGTTGGGAAGGTCACGGAATCAATGGTGCCTAAAGGACGACTGTTGGAGTGATATTTTTCCAGAACAGTACTGCTCACCAGTATGGCAACACATCTGTGAGATGCTTGGGGATGGTTTTCCTATCGGTGTTTGATGAGGGAAAGCCATTTTTGGCTTGGTATGGAATCCCATACAAATTGGTATGTATTCTCTGTTGTGTTAAATTTTAGCAATCATTGGTACTATACATTCATACTCCAAATTAAAGCCATAGAAAACAGCAGATTAATTCTTTAGTCAGCACAGCAGAGAGGTCTTTCTTACGCAATTCATAGTAGATAATTTGTGGCTCCTGAATGAAAGGGGAGAAATGCTTCTGGATTCTGCAGAGCTGAAGGTCATTCCATGAGTCACATGAAAGAGAATTTTCCTTCCATTTTCAGAGCAGGATTTCTGATATGAATTATAACCTTGATGTCACAACAGTTTCTGCATTCTGAATGACTGGTTATCTTTTCAACCCCATCCTGAACAGAGATACACAGATGTGTAAAATATCAGTGATGAGGTAATGTTATATAGATTAGCACTGTGTTTTAAGCTTTCATAGGTGACTTTCGTCTCAGAGCTCTTTATAATATAGCATCCCTTTAAGGGATTTGAAAATATAACAATATTACTGTGTTTATTTGGAACTTACAAGTTAAATGAGTAAATACGCAACTGGAGAGCAAACTGCGTACTTAAGGCAAATGCCTTTTTTTGTTCCACCAGGTGTGTACCAGATGTCAGTGTCAGAAGCAGCTGTCCCAGGAGAGGAAGTCGGAAGAGTGAAGGCCAAAGATCCAGACATTGGGGAAAATGGCTTAGTAGCTTACAGCATCATTGATGGAGATGGCATGGATATGTTTGAAATTACAACAGATTATGAGACTCAGGAAGGCGTTGTAAAGCTTAAGAAGGTGAGTAAAACCTAGTGATGTCTAGTATTCTTTGTTGCTGACAGAATATTTGCTAATAAGGGATTATTACCTAAGATGTAATATCAGTTAATGCAATTTCACTTAGTTTGTTTCTAAGGCTGTGATTAACTCTTAATATTCCATTTCCCCATTAGCTGAATTGGAATGGAAGAAAATAACCAAGAAGAGTTACATAAATACTGTACAGTGGATTAATTGCACAAACTAAATGAATTCATAATAAAAAGTCACGGTAAAATACAATGCCATCAGCTTCATTGTTAATGAAGTTTTGCCTAGTGCTGATAAGTAGCAGACATTCACTGTTGCTTTATGTTCAGTCTGAATAGCCTCATGCCCTATAGTTTGAATTCTTGAGCTGTGCATTGTCCACAATATTGTTCTGAAGGAGTCACAGGCTATGCAAAAAGCAGCAAAAATACTGAGGTGATTTCATATACAGTCCATCAGTATTATCTCTAAAAGTGTTACTAAATGATTTTTAAACTACAAATTATAAAGCTTAAATCTTATTCATTATTGAAACATTATTATTTTGCCCTTTGCATCTTTATAGCTTTTCATATGTCTTGGAGATTATCAAAACTCAAAGGAGAAGGCCTGGGCAACTTAAGTTCAAAGTTAGCCCTGCCCTGCGCATCAGGGCAGTCTCTCAGGAAGAGACCCAGAACTCTCCTCTGGTCAAAACTATGGTGTGGTTCAATTACTGTCTCTGTTCTAGAGGTGGGAGTGTCTTTTTTGTGTACTTAAAAATGTGAACGAACTGTTACACCACTCAGTCTATGGTGGTACTATACTCTCTGAATTGTGGTTGGCACCTGCGTAATAATTTTGAGGTTACCAATACCGCAACACCGCAGTGATTCCATGGCAATGGCAATGCAGATGCTGTGACTGTGATCAGGCTCCCATGGGGTATTATTTCACCCCCTCTTTGTAAAGTGCTGTGAGATCTATGGATGGAAAGAACTACAGAAACAAAAGCACTACTAACTATCTTCGTATTTCTCCTACTATTTAAATAATTTATTTTCTCTCTGTCCTGTCTCATGGTGCATCTAGTAGCAATGAAAGCTACATTTGTATGTCGAAAGAAATGCCTGCCAGCTTGGGATAGACCAGGCTGGGCATTTTGTCGGAACCCCTTTATCCATCTCTCTTTAGTGCTACTTGGCAGGCTGTGTGAAGAAAAGGTTAATTTTTCCCAATAAAGGTGATTTTCTGAGTGATACAGCAAGCAAAGAGCAAGACAAGGCCTCTGACCTGGTACTTTGAGTGCCTTCCTATGCTGCTCCGTACATAGAATGTAGCTCCTTCCATTTAAGTCTTTATGTTTTTAAATACACACATTTCAGTCCAAGCTTGTTGACAGATGCTCACATTTGTTTTATGTCATTGAATACTAGGGGACTGCTTACTGCTTTTACACTCAAGTTTTCCTAAATTTGGAATGCATTGTTGTCTTGTTTCTCGCAGCTCTTAGATTTTGAAACCAAAAAGTCCTACAGTCTGAAGGTAGAGGCAGCCAACGTGCATATTGATCCTAAGTTCATCAGCAATGGGCCATTCAAGGACACAGTAACAGTGAAGGTATCAGTGGAAGATGCTGATGAGCCACCTGTATTTTTAAAGCCGAGTTATATTTTTGAAGTACAAGAAAATGCAGCATCTGGTACTGTGGTTGGAAAAGTACATGCCAAAGACCCCGATGCTGCAAACAGTGCTATAAGGTACGCTTCATTAGAGGGCTGTTTCTTTCTAAGCATTAGCATGTAGAATTGTTATGCAAGTTATTAAGATAGTGTGATAGCTCTACCACAGTAATATTCTAAATTCACACAGAATATTAATAACTTTAACCATACAGCATTGTTTTTGTGTCTTCTTCTATAAGCTACTAGTTTCTCAAAGCCTTATCACAGTAAGAAAGCATACCATAGCTATATCTGCCTAAAATATACTTAAGGACATCTGTTTTAGGCTCGATTCTAAATTCTGTTTTCTATAAAATATCCTATGCTGTTATCACAGCATGTTTTTTTCTCAAAATATAGAAGTCTACTATGCAGTAGAGATTATGCTGGTTAATTGTTAACCGTTAATTGCTACTGACAAGTACATATACAGACCTACTTTCTGCAGTTACATTGGGTAGTCTTCTATTGGTTTATTTGTCATGTTCTCAGTGTAAATTAAATTATGAAACTCTGTTGTGAGGGTATAGTTAACATTTCAAAGAACTGCAAGGCAAAGATATGAAAACCAGAGCTGGATAAAGATGTACAAATATGTAAATAATGGATAATATCTAATAATCTGGTATGATCAGTTAACATTCTGAGTAATCCAAAAATCAGAAGACTTAGAAGATCTTCATGATTAATATGAAACAGAAGAAAACAAATATATCAGTAGATATTTTTATCATGTTTTATAAGAAAAGAAAATAACTAATATTTTTGGGCTTTAACACAGAGATATCAAAGAACAATGATTTTCATTTACTCTGAAAATTCTGATCTAATGTTTTTCTTAATGTAGAAACTGACCAGGTGCACCTGCTTTTAAAGGAACATGTATCCCCCCTTTGACCATGATATTAAGGGCAACAATAACCGTACTACTTACAATTATTCAAAAATAATGAGAGTATAGAACAAATTTGGATTCATGCAACTACAAAGTCCGTCTCTTATCTAATTACTGATTTTCAATCTTCATTTAGATATTCAATTGATCGTCACACTGACCTTGAAAGATTTTTTATTATTAATGCAGAAGATGGCAACATCAAGACAATAAAAGCTTTGGATAGGGAAGAGATTGCTTGGCATAATATCTCTGTCTTTGCAGTTGAAGTCCGTAAGTATTTCACTGAAGTATTTCATAATCAATGATATAAATACTGTAGTCTTATAATTATCTCAGTTTGATAAGCTGCAATAAATCCCAATAGAAATTCTTCAGCCTACTTCATTTTTACCTGGAAACAGCAGGGATTTTGTTTGTTTTGAGGGGTTTTCTTGCTTCTGTTTCATTTTGGTTTTGCCTACTCTCATAGACAAACAACACCAGGAAGCCAAAGTTCCAGTTGCAATTAAGGTCGTTGATGTCAATGACAATGCTCCAAAATTTGCAGCAGCCTATGAAGCGTTTGTCTGTGAGAATGCTCGAAGCAATCAGGTATGCCTGGTCCTACCATCTCTCTGTGCATGAATTCCTTTCTTCGGGGTGTTAGCTCAGTTCCATGTTGCTCAAATGAATGGCAGTAAACAAACATTTACTTTGAAATTCGGACCGGAATGCCTAGAGCACACAGAAAGGCGCTTTCCTCTGTTTTTATTTTGAACTGCTATCAGCAGTTACAGTGTGTTGAATGTGACTGGTAGGGACTGTGCGTATCCACCATCCCCTGGGCAAGGAAGCCGGCTGGGAGCAGCTTTCCCAGCCAGGAGCCTGGTTTAGATATTGTAGAAACACGCAGCATCTTATAGGAAGAATCACAGCACAGTGCTTGGAGGGTTCGGCCTACAGATTTACCCCTGAACATAAGAGGGGTTCGTACCATACAGAAATACGGCTCTACACATTATCTGCACTTCTGCTTTTAGTATAGCAGTTTGAGAAGGACAGTGTTGCTATGAGTCCCTCTGAGGTGCTGAATTTTCTACAGCACTTTATTTAGTCTATTAAATTATCATAAGCACATATTTGTATATAAGAATGTGTATATAGGTGTATACTTTAACACCTATAATTCTATGTTGGTTAAACGTAATAGCGAGTAAAGACTGCCTGTTCTGGTTTTGAGTCTGCTCTGTGTTTATAACTGCATACATTTGTTGAGGTATTTTGGAGGTTTCTGCAATTTCAGAATTCTTTGTATTCAAGAAATTTCCCAGAATGCTGACTATATCTAATGTATCCAGAAGAGGACCTGTTTGTTTACAGAGTACTTTTCTTTTACAGCAATTTATTACAATTAGTGCTGATGACAAAGATGACTCGGCCAATGGACCAAGATTTATCTTCAGTTTACCACCTGAAATTATTCATAATCCAAATTTTACACTCAGAGACAACAGAGGTTTGTGTGAAGATTCCTTCTATACTAGAGTCCAAATAAATGACAAAGTAAAACCAATAGCCAGCATAATGCCATGCAACAGCATTTTCATTATCTTTGAGAGAGTGTCTCTTTTCCAGAGATTTAGGGGAGGAAGGCAGAAAAAATATAACTGAAATACAAGGATGTTTGTGGAATAATGTAATGCTTGTTAACTCACTTTCATTTTCTTGAATACATTTTTTTAAATTACATAATAATACCCTACATGAAAAATCCACTGCCATTTTATCTCCCAGGAAGAGGATAAAAATCATTAACAAAAACATTCACTAAGTGTAATTGGCAGATGTCCTTGATTTAGAGAAAACTTCCTGGCTAAGCTAGAATTAGCTGAGGCAGAATAAATTGTTAGGTTGCTTGTATTTATTCACCTTAGTCTTCTTGCCAGCTTTTGTAAATGATGAATCACAGGAAACATAGACTAAATTCCTAATGGAATAAAATCGCTGCCACACTAACCTTCTGAAGGAACTACAAATGCGGATGTCTGCTGTGAAATATATCCAGATTGGGTATCTCTCAGGATAACGGGTATCCTGATCTTTTAACCAATTCTCTGTTCAGGAAATATAGTGTAACCTTGCATTCAGATTAATGGTGAGTTTTGTGGGAAAAACACCCAGGCACAGGTGAGCATCAAAACTTATTTGATCATCTGACAAAACAGCATCAGTGAACCTAACTGGCCAGAGGGTGAGGATGCCAGGGTGGGGTAAACAGGAAAAAAATGGAGGCTCAGCCCTAATATATAATTATTCTGGGATTTTTAATGATAATCAATAGGATGGTCCCATTCAATGTTCATTTATTTTCCTGTACAGGGAAATGAAATTGCTTCAGCTTCTTAGAAATTGGTTTTAATTGGCAAGTTTTAATGTTTGAAGAAAACTTTACTGTTTCCTGAAAAGTAGAACTCAGTTAAACTGGTTTAAATAATGAATCCAGATGATTTCTTCTAGACTTGCAGAAGTACAAAAGGCAACACAATTCAGATACATGATTTCAGTAAAAACTTTTTTCTCTCAAGTGTTATGTCGTGGCATACTTTATATCAATATCAGAAGTGAGGGTAATTATCATCAGAGTTCCCAAACAAAATCTCTGTTATTCTTGAAAGATCAAAGTAATACTGTTACCTACTGCTTGACACTTGTACATTCATAAGCAATTCATAAAAGATCCAAGAGGGGATATATTTATTCTCTTTAAAGTAGTAAAAGACATTTTAAAAAAAAATAGAGAATGAATTTTTAGAAGGAAGTAAATCAAAATGTATTCTTTGCTTGAGACCCTGAGGCCAAGTTTCGCTTTAAAAGATGTTGTGTGGTCACCATATCAAACTGAAAATGGATTACATTTTATAATCTAACAGAGGAAGCATAGGTCAGAATTGAGATGCTCTGATACAGCTGCAGGCAAATGGTATTATGGTTCCTGGCTCCAGCCAATTCCACTAATCCTTCATTTCCATATGCAGCAAAATCCTTCTTTTTTTAAATGACAAAGTTAACCCAGACAAAAATGTTTTGTAATTGAAGTGATAATGTCAGTCAAATGCAGGGACTATACCTGACAATACTGCAAAAGGTTATTTCAGTAAGACAGTATTTAAGGATTGAATCTTTCTGTATTATTCCATGTTTGGGAAATGAGTAGCTTAATGAAATCCATCCATTTCCACCTTGTCTTTCCCTCATTTTTGTATAAACCTCAGTGCAGTCATGTTGTTAATTTTTCTGTGGGGTTTTATGTTATGGTAGAGAGCAAAGTAAAAGTGTTAAAATTCTCTGTACTTCCATATAAAGAAGCATTACCATTTACAAGTCAAATAATTTACATGATCATTTAAAGGTTGGGATTTTCTTCAGCTGTAAATCTGAATAGCCTATATACCATGCCACCACTTTCAGAATGAATTGCTAGTTTCAAAGAAAAATGGCTTTATTAACTCTGGAGAACAGTTACTGAAAACTCTAATGTTTGGGTCTATTACAGAACTTTAAAGTGAATATAGTTCTATAATTATCATTTAATAGAGTTTCTTTCTACCAACTCCTAACAGTAATCACATATTGCAGTAATCCAAAAACCGTAATCACGTTCTACATCCTATTAATAGCCTACTGTGTTACCAAGTTTTTCAGCCGAGACTATCTTCCATAGAAAACATGAGATAATGGCTTATCACATGCTGTGATAAAACACTGAATTACTTTTGCGCTGTTTACTTACATTATACCACGTAAATAAACAGCAGTGTGTTTGCCCAGGCTCTGTTCAATTTTACTCCTATTGAAGTCAGAGCTTCAAAGCAGTGATGGAGGCTCATGACACTTCACAGCAGAGAGACGGTTTTTAGCAAATGGATTTCCTGCTTTTAATCCTGCTCTGTCCTCAATGGAAACGCCCTTTGCTGGGGCTCACTCACCTTGTGTGGGGCTTGGACGCTGCGCGTGTTGCTGGAGCGACTGCAGCCACCCTGCTTCACAAGGACGAGTTACACTGCAACGGCAAAAGCGAGGTGTAGTAATGTTCTCAAACACGCAAGATAGTGCTTTACAAAGACTAAAATTAAATTTGTGATTCTACTAAAATCAGTGACTAAAATCCACTCTTTTTTAATAGAAATGTGCTCTGGCTCTTGATTTCAGACCTTTTAATCAAGATAGTTTGAAACACATGAACAATAAAGCCAGGGGATTTCATCTTGGATTATCCACAGCGTTTGCCACTAGTAATGAGTTCAGACAGCTGGACCCCTGAAATTCTTCAAGTTTCTTGCTGAATCAGCACTCACGTTCTGATATAGGTGATAATGTCCACACTGCAGTCAGCTTCTTTAATCTAGAAGCCTTATTACGCAATATACAAGCTAACAACCCCCCAAAAGCTAAGCTGCATTTGCCTGTATGTTGAGGAAAAAATTGAAAAACCATCAATAAGATCACCAGAGGAAAAAGACAAAAATCAAAGGTCAAGAAGATCACTATAAAGATCACCATAAAGTAATGCAATTTTAACTTGTAATTCTGCAGATTTCATGGAGACTATAGCTAATCTTCACTTACAGCACTTTTGGGTATTAGATATCCCAGACAATAACAGCTGGAAAAATGAGAGCGTGTGTATTTTTCTGGATGGTGTCGAGATGGTTATTTTATTCCCTCTGTCTTGTGTTAACTCCCATTGTGTTTGTTAAGACTGTCAGTCAAGTACCTCTCATATGTGCTAAGTAATAGTTTTAAGATGGTATTGACATTTAACTTCTGTTGCTTGGCTTTAAAAATGCCATTATACCTGGATTATAGTTATACTCCTGGGATGTGAAAATAATGAAAAAGCAAGGATGAGAATATTAGCTAGGATTATATGTTATCTTTTATCCAGGTAAAAGACTTTTTTTCCTCTTATGGATATTACGTGTCTTCTAAATGTAAGAAGTGAAAATAAACAGAAAAAAGCACAAAAAAATGACCTTTTAGGGTTGGTATATGGTATATGGTAGTCCTTTTTAAACTTTAGCCAGGCATGTTCATTGGATTTTTATTTTTTTTAAAAAATACATTAAACTAGAAATCACTTCAAGTTAAACCAGAAAAATCGACCACTGGATCAAATTTAGCCTTAGTGTAACGTAACTGACTGCAGGGGAATTGGCCAGTCTCTATAATAACGGAATGATTTGTCATCCTTTTCTTATTTCTAGTTGCCAAAATTCAAGAAAAAATTAATATCATATCACATATCTTAGCCAACAGACTAAATACACTAATATATGATATTGCCTGTGCTTCCTTCCATATTGCCTTTGCAGCCTCTAGGCAGCTGTAGCTCAGCCCAGTAGTAATGTTCATATTTTTTGCCACAAGAACAATCTGTCCTATTGTGATCTTTCATTTAATAGAGCAGATCTTTGTTCTCATATTGAGAAAATGAATTATTAAATGTTTTTTAGAGAACCCTGTGGAATAGTTTTATTTGTTATCAATATAGATTAGTTCAAGTATTAGTTGATAGGTTAATAGATATTAGATGTTACATTTCTATTTATACCAAACTGTTACGAGCCCATTAATTCAAAGTCCTGTGACACAGACACCACTATCACTAACGTCTTATAAAACATTGCGCTACAAAGCCTATCTGGGCAAATGCTGCATGTAGGTATTTAAGAAAACAGAGTAAGGGCACCTCCAAAAACCACAAGTAATAAATAATCAGATCTTAATCAGCTCCTCTGTCCTTAGCAAATATGCCCATCATGCAGAGGAGACGTTAACAAGCTGTCTTCTCTCCAGGCATTATTCTTGTGAGACTTCAGTATCAGAAACACTACAGTTCTGTCACGCCAAGGTAACCACAGTGGCCATCAGGTGTCGTGGGCCTGGCAGGAGAGGTGTAGATATGGGGAAATGAATTAATTTGGCATCCTATCCTAACAAACATCCTATCTAGGACAGTCCTAAAAAAATAATCATCCTTTTTGATGTGATCTGCACAATTTACTAGCAGGAGAGTCGATAAGCAGGGCTCTAGTGCTAACATCCCCTACATTGACTTGTGGCCACCAAATTTTCAGACAATCTTAGACTTTGTCCTACATTGGGTTACTGCCTGCAAGGGTCGTTAATATAAGGCAAGAATACTTGTCTTTTTTTATATAATTTATTCACAGACTTTCATGGAAATAGCAGTGATTAGATCATTAAGAGAGGTTTTATGATTTGCATTATTAAATTCTGGAATTTATGCTGACTCTTCAGTAGGAAAATTATTAATCTCCTGCAGTACCCCGAGGCAATAGTAAAATGGGTACCATCAGAGGTGAAGAGCCCCTCCTTAGTAGATAAAAGAACTATTCTTTTTTTATTTCCACTATATAGTGAAAAATAAGGAACATGGCAAAACAGAAAAGTTTGTGTCAAGTAAATTCTTAGCTTAAACTAGTATTTGAAGGTCCGAAAACCACAGACGTGATTGTCCCATTTACTTCAGGATGTTTACAATTTTATAAACTTTGGTTCAGTCTGAGAACTGAGAAACAAGGAGCACAAAAAAGAAACGCTGTTCGTGTTTCCCAGCCTTTGTCTGTCACAGTGGGAGCAGGAAACACTGACCAGTACATCCCCGTGTTTCATGTCACACACTTCCCTTCAAATGCTTTTGTCCCAGGAAGCACAGGGACTATCCATGATCACCTTCTGTGATGAGACGGCACCTTGGTTTCCATCCTCACGCTCAGCTAGAAATAACAACTAGAAATAACATCTAGAAATAGTGTTAGAGCAATACTCGAACCGTTCCTCATACTCACACAATTCAAAATGTGCCCAGGCATATTGTACATGTACAACCAAGCTTTATGAATTCTGGCTTTGGGAGCTTGTGTGAAAAACAGTTTCTGAACAAATACTACTTACTTTAGTGTTTCTTAATGAAATGGATCAACGGTGAGGCTTAAATCTGCTAATACACAGCAGAAGTTGGCTTTCATTTTGGTGGGAGTGCCGTTGACACAGACCATTTTGGTACAGATTTCTGCCTTCCATTCCTGTGGGTCTGACACCAAGAACGACAAATCAGGGGAATTTGGTTTTTTGCCCCTCCACTGAAGGTTTTAATTCTGGAAAGAGACTAGAACCAGCCCAAAGAGCAATGTCAAGGCCCAGGCATTCTGCTAGCCGATGAAGTATTGTGAGATTCCCAGGAAGTTAGAGGGGTGCTAAAAGGAGGTACTGCCAGAGATTTCTTTGTGTTCCTTGTGTTGCCCTCATCACCTTAAGATACTTAAAATTGAGTCTGGTGCTGTGTAAATGAAACACAATACTGTAATTGCTCTAGGGTCACTAGGAAGGCAATACTTTGTGCTGGTTTATTGTACTAATAAAGCTAAGGCATCTGAAAATTCAGAGCCCTTGGAGCAAGATATATTTTTTCAACATTTACTAAGAGCACAACTTTGTGGAAAAAAATAATGGTGGCTATCTCTCTTCTTTAAACAGATAACACAGCAAGTGTTCTGGTTAGACGTGAAGGGTTTAGTCGCCAGAAGCAAGATTTATACCTTCTTCCTATTGTAATAAGTGATGGTGGACTCCCCCCTATGAGCAGCACCAACACCCTCACCATCCGGGTCTGCGGCTGTGACAGCAATGGCTCCATGCTCTCCTGTAATGCCGAGCCCTACATCCTCAATGCTGGATTAAGCACTGGAGCTTTAATCGCCATTCTTGCTTGCATTGTGATTTTGTTAGGTAAAAAACGTTCTTATTACTCTTTTATATTTGTTTGTGTTAAAAAAATTAGCCTTGCCTTCAGCTTCAAGATAGATATATGTGAATCTTAATTTCTTAGCTTTTATTTTTATAGGAGGTAGTAATCTGCCTGGCTCAAATACAGTATATGATAACTGCAATAGCAAACACTAATGAATTTATCTGTGCTCAGACAATGTCCCTTCATGGCCTAATATCAGTTAAGCAAGGACACTGTTTAAAGGAGGTTATGACATACAGTTTTAAGTTTTGTGATCCTCCTTGACGACGAGTTCCTTATTGATGTGAGCCAGGATTAACGTGGCTCCTGCTGCCTCTTTCCCTCTAACTCCCTCTTGTGTTGGAGACAAATGGCTCCGAAGACCTGATTTTAAGAAAGTCCTGTAAAGCATTTCCTTATGATTTGAAAATATTTACATTACTATGGGTAAATTAAAACACATTTTTAGTCTTTCTTAATGTATTTTAAAATTATTTTATAGAAATTTGAAGTGAGAGGGAATACAACAACAAAGGCATATGTTCTGAGGTGTTGCTTAAGAAAAATTCCATTTTCACGGAAATGAAACGTGGAATTAGAGTTAAATTTTGGGCATACAGCAGAGATTAAAGGCTCATCTTCGCTTTGTTGTAGGTGTCCATGTGATTGGGCTGCTTAAAGGCAGTGTCACAGTGCTCATGCAGCACTGCGGGCCCACAAGTGCTTTTCTTTAATTAGTCTTGCAGTAATGAGTAATTAGGAAAAGCAATGGCATTCAACCCAAACAGAAAGCCTCGAATCGGTGTGTTCAATTCTGTGTACAAATGTCAACGCTTTTACCTAGCTAAAAATGCATATGTTTGCAAAAATACATGATGAACTTCAGCACAAAAGCTGAGGTTTCAGTGAATGCAATAATCTATTTATAAAGGGGCTACTGTTGGAGAGTGCAGTCTAACTTGTCTTTTTTCTTTTCCTATAGTCATTGTAGTGTTGTTTGTAACACTGAAAAGGCAGAAAAAAGAACCTCTGATTGTTTTTGAAGAAGAAGATGTCCGAGAGAACATTATTACTTATGATGACGAAGGTGGAGGAGAGGAAGATACTGAAGCGTTTGACATCGCTACTTTGCAGAACCCTGATGGCATCAATGGATTTATTCCTCGCAAAGACATAAAACCTGAGTATCAGTATATGCCAAGACCAGGGCTTCGGCCGGCTCCTAATAGTGTTGATGTTGATGATTTCATCAACACAAGAATACAAGAGGCTGATAACGATCCAACTGCTCCTCCCTATGACTCTATTCAGATCTATGGCTATGAAGGAAGAGGCTCAGTGGCTGGTTCACTTAGCTCATTAGAGTCAGCGACAACAGATTCTGATTTGGACTACGACTATCTACAAAACTGGGGACCTCGATTTAAGAAACTTGCAGACTTGTATGGCTCCAAAGACACTTTCGATGATGATTCTTAACAATAAAGATTAAGATTTGGCCTTAAGAACTGTGTCCAATGTTCAGAAGAATCCAGAAGAAATGTAAGCAGGTATTTTTTTAAAAATCAAGAAAAATCTCATTTAAACATTTAAGTTTGACAGAGAGGATTCCTTTGATAAAAAGGACATAGAAGTGGTAAATACTGTGAAGTACCTTTTCCTACAAAAGGCAAATATAGAAGTTGGCTGCCAGCTTCACTAGAGGAAAAAACCCACTTAAGAAATACAAAATATTTAAATGAAGGAAGATGCTAAAAGCAAACCTACAAATAAGGGAAATCTTATGTATTATGAACATCTAAATCTTTTATGTCAAAGAAGCTTCCACAAATTAGAAAAGATAACAGTTCTGAGCTGTAATTTCGCCTTAAACTATGGACACTCTATATGGTAGTGCATTTTTAAACTTGAAATATATAATATTCAGCCAGCTTAAACCCATATGATGTATGTACAGTACAATGTACAATTATTATGTCTCTTGAGCATCAAACTTGTTACTGCTGATTCTTGTAAATCTTTTTGCTTCTACTTTCATCTTGAACTAATACGTGCCAGATATAAAAACTCTGTCTTGTTGCAGTGGGAGGCGCCCTATTTCTATGTCATTTTTAATGTATCTATTTGTACAATTTTAAAATTCTTATTTTAGTATACATACAAATATCAGTATTCTGACATGTAAGAAATGTTACAGCATCACACTTATATTTTATGAACATTGTACTGTTGCTTTAATATGTGCTTCAATATAAGAAGCAGACTTTGAAATAAACTGATTCTTTTTTAATTCTTGTTCTGGTTATTAAGCATATAAGGAAAAACATAGTGTTTCTAATGTCCCATTTATAGTTCTGACTAATTTACTACAATTGTGACCTTTTAATAGCCTTATTTATTATGTGTTTGTAGTTGGTTTGTTGCCTTGTTAAGTGATTATTTAAAAATCAAGTACATGTTACAAATGTTTTTTAGATTTAAAAAAAATGTAATGTCTGGTGAACATTTTGTACCCTCTCTATCTACAGCTTGTGGCTGCTCCCAGAACACAGTAATAATCTTCATATAATACTACTGTGTTTTCTGGATTAAATTAAGCGTAATACTTTTCAATATTTCCCATGTAATATGCATTTATCTTGTATCTTAGAAATTCCAGAGGGTTCAGAAATGACTTTATATGTGGACAGGAGTACTCTGTACTTACAATTTACTCCAGGCTTGTGAATTTCCGTATCTGTGCTAGGCTTCTGCGGGTTCTAGAGACTTAAATCTGACTCAATTTAGCTATGAATTCCCTAAAGCCTGTTCTACCTGACAATTACCTTACCTGAGTAGTAATTAAGATTCTGGCACTTTTTTTTTCCATTTTATTTTGATTTTTTTTTTTCCATTTACTGCAGTAGAATAGCATCGTCTACTGATAGGAAGACATTTCTATTTGTGATGACAGACATACAGAGTGCTTTCAGAGTTGTTCTTTGTAATGTATGTTTTTAATTGAAAAATGATCTATAACTTTTTTATATTAGTTCAGAATGAGCAAGGGATTGGAATATGTTTCATGCATCAACATTTTCAGCATCTGTGTACAGCTGTACTTCTGCTAAATTTAATATAGTTTGCTGTTTAGGGTCAGAGATCAGCAGCTGCAATATGGGAAGAGGCAATAAATAGAAATGTTATACATTTTTCTACCGCTCATTTTACAGACCCTGTCCTTCATTTGCAGTCAGGTACCAAACTGCTTGATCTGAGAGGAAATCTGATTTGTTGGTGTATTGCTTTCCTGAAGACCCCCATATATGTAGTTAGATTAAAATTTAACTTGTTGAAATTATGAATGATGTTTCAGCTCTATATTCATAACATATTCACTTGTCCCATTATATCCCTATGTTTTATAAGGCAGAGTTTGCTAAGTCAGCAGATTTGCTCTACAATGTTTATTGTAATATTTCACTTTATTATAGCTGTATGCATTCTATATAATTCTATAGTTTATTATTAACTTGGTTCAAATTTCTTTGGTGGTTGATTTTTCTCTGTTTATAATCCAAAGAATATTTTGCTAGATTTGCACATTTCTCCATTATAAATTTAAATAAACATTAAAAAATGAAATGAGTATCAATTTACAAATTAACAAATGGAAATAAAGTAAAAAAAAAAAAGTCATTTGTAGGACTCCATCCTCATTGATGCTATCTGGGTTTATTTCAGTATTGAGCAAGTTTTAGAATTAATAACTGCATTTTCTACATTTTTATGTTTAATTTTTAAGAAGGACATTGTCAACTACATTTTTTTAATAGTCTTAAATGCTTTGAGTTTTAGTCTCTATTGTTTGTAGCACTCTCGTAGATGCTTGGAAATAAATTTTCTTTCCCTGCTGGTTTTGTCCTTTTTCATTTGATTATTTTTCCCCTTCACAGTGAATATGGAATTATTGTAGTCGTGCTAATCTCAGCCAACACCACCTCTGAAATGCTGGGAATTATTACATATCTGCAGCACCCCCAATGAACAGCGTGTCTTGGCACAACCACAGGACATTTATTTGTGTTAAACTTCACAGTGGTGCTCGCTGGAGTCTCAGCTTTATAATCTGACCGTGTAAAAACCAGCCCAGCAGCCCTGGGTTGGTCCCCGACACAAACCAGAGAAGCCTGTGGGCTGGGGCTCCCAAGGAGCTGAGCAGCCCGGGAAGGGATTTACTCGCACAAGTTACTTTAGCGCAGTCTCTGTCTCTTCCCGACTGAGCTTCACACCCATGGAAGGCAAACAAAAGATTAACTACAACTGCAGTGGGTTTGAAGACAAACCCTAATTAAAAGGAGGATCACCACGACTGAGCCAGGTAAGGTAATGGACAGCAAGTGCAGATGATATTTTAGCCTCTTTTTTCCCCTCTTTTAAGTCCTGTCTGAGACATCATCTGGGGGGAAGTGGGAGGAATAACAACAACCCTCCAAATACCCTCAGTAACAAACAGTGCAACATTCACCAGGAGTGATGTATATTTTGTGAGTGCGTGTATGTGCTCCTGTTGGCAAAAATACTCAGCTCCTTGTCTAGCTGCGTATCACCAGAACTCGCATGTGAGCAAGGTTGATGTGTCCCCAATCTCACGTATATCTACAGTGCTTTTGTATACAATTTCTCTCATCGCCGGCAAGAAGCAATTAGGTATGCAAGTTCAGTGCTGGTTGCTAAGGGAACTCAAAACTTACACTGATATGGAAGAGGAGTGTTTGTTTGGGATTTTTAGATTGCCTCTGTCATGTTCTTGCCATTATGTCAAGCAGTTTTTGATACCATGTCAAGGGGTACAAGCTTGCCACCAACATTTACATGCTCTTCTGCAAGATCATGCTTCAGAAACTGATATCACCACAGATGAGAAAAGCTTTTAAATAATTAACATGTTTTCTTGGCTCCATATTGTTGACTGACTGGCAAAATAAAATGATGAATTTTACCATGTGGTTGCTGATAAGCTCATAGAAGAAGTGAAGAACGGCAATTGAAATCAGGCTCACAATGAGGAAACCTTAGATTTATGAGACTCAAAAGCCTGGAATTCTATGACACCTCCAGCAGAATTCTCAGAATTAGGTGGTTTTATTTAAAAGCTCAGTAAATGAAAAAAATCTAGGTAGACCCTGTGCAGGTTTCCACTAGTTTTCGATTATTATTTTATATTGCTAATCTCACCATTTGATAAGGAAGGCTGTTTCAAAACCTTGACTGACCAAGCTGGGCTGGCTACAAATACCCAAGTCACAAGAACAATTTTAACCAACTCTGACCTCTTCTCAATTGAGATTTATGGATTCATAGTCATTTGAAAAACATGCAGCCTGTAGCTCTGCACAAAGTCCTGGGCCTTGCCCACTCACCAGCTTTAGCTCTGTATTTGTTGCTCCTTCCCTTGGTAACTGCAAACTTGGCTTCCAAAATTAGGCCTTGTGCCTTCTCACAGGCGAGGAAGAACAGAAGCTGCAACCTCATGCACAGTCAAAAGCTGCATCATGTATGACATGGAAACTTCATGTCCAAGACCTCCTGTCTCTTGGGCAGAGGTGGTGGGTTGTACATGCTGGGGACAAGTGCTCACCCTTGTGGGGGATTTTGCAGAGTACATGGAGCATTTTGGGTTTCTTCATGGAAAGAAAGGGAACACAGATGTCCAAAGAGGGGAAGACTTGCTTGGATTGCATGTGACTCTGAGATCTCTTTCCAGGTAAGAGAAATGTCCTCTTCAAGAGTCTTTCAGACTTCTTGTTCATGTCAATTTGTGATCTATAACTAATTAAATGTTAACTGGGGCAGGTGATTGAACCTGAGATTAGCAAACTCCTTATGATTTCTCTAACTGCCAAACTCAAAACCTGATTTTTTTTTTTAAATTTATTTATTTTTTTTTTTCTTGTATTTTTAGTACTTGTTTAGTCCATTTGCAGTAGCTTATCACTGCATCAAGAACAGCACCAGCTGAACCACCATCCAGGCTGGTGGGCAAAGCACATCACAGCTGGGAGAATCTGCTTTGGAGTGTCAGCTTGGGAGTGGCAAAGCCATAGCTGATAGTGATGAGGAATAAAACGTCATCTTCTACCCCATACTGCCAGGAGGTGAGAAGGAATAGACACAGCTCGTGTTTTCTGCATTTGTTTCCTTTTATGTTTGCAAAATCAGGACCAATACTTAATTACTTGCCTAAGTCTAGGAGAAAACTTTATCTGGAGTCCTCCTGGGTAGGGCTGTTTCTTAGACTCCTGATTACAAGGGTGCTCTTTTAAAATAAATGAAAATAAAAGCTTAAGTTTAACATTAAACAGGCTTAAAAACTAGAAAGACAAAAAAAAAAAACCCAAACCAAAACTTACTCTCTAGTTATTTCTAAAGCTATCATCCCCTAAATGTGCAGACATTCCTAGCATTTTTGGTGTTAGTGAAAGAGACTTAGACTTTGAGATCGCTTTGGACTGTGGTTATCCATTGCTTGCCTTTTTTTTCTTTTTTAAAAGAAAAAGGCCACAAGTGTAAACCGTGTTTATTTTAATTGACCAAATCCATATGCTGCTCTCCAGGCCTTTCTGAAACTGAAGGGTTTATTTTGTTGTTGTTATCTCATTTTCTAATCTAAATCATTCCATGAGTCCATGACTCACTACGTTGGCTGCCAAGATAAATTTCCTCCAGCTCCATCACCAGCAGGCTTTGTAGACATTCTACTCCTCTCACATTGCTGCTTCAGAAATATGAAGCGCTTCTGTATTGTTCTTTGTGATATGTGGAGATCTGAATGGGGCCGGGGGGGTGGATTTTTTTGGTTGTTTGGAGCTATGATGCTTTTACTTCCACACCTACAAAACTGGCTTTCCGTGTTCACATGCTGTGCTCAGTGCCCTACCCCTGGGTGGGAAGGAGCAATTTTTCAGGGAGTAATGAACTCCCTCGTACTTGGCAAAAAGCCCCCAGAGATGGCCCTTCCTTCCAGGAGCCTCTTCTCCTGCTGCAGCCTGGGCTCATATTTTCCTTCTCTTATTAACACACTGAAGAAATTCATCATTAATCAAATCCAAGCACATTTAGCAAAGTTCAATGTGTATGAAAAATTTATGTCAACCTTTAGGCTCTATGACAGCCCCAAGGCTTCACTTAATAAGTTCTATAATGACTTACTGTTAATGGCCAATTCACATTATCTCTTTGAGGTCTATTGGGCCTTTCAGTAACATTTTCTATTATTGATTATGGAACTGTTGTACGTCACCCAGACTTACAAGCAAAGCTGTTGTTTATGTTCTCTGCTTTCCAAAATGGAAAGTTGGATGCATTAAACTATAAAAACTCCTACAACATAATTTTCTCCTGTGTTAATTTATGTGGCTCTAGTATAGTGCAATAGTGAATGAAAGAGCAGCTATTTGTGGAGGGCTGGCAGAAGCTCTTGAAAATGACTGGAAATTTGACAGATCTTATCCATTTATCTAGCAAAATCTACACTTCAAAAAACATTATCCAACTGTCTATAAGCCTTGTTAAACGTTTCAGAAGAGGTCAAAGAATGGCTGACTGCCCTGTGTTCTGTAGTTTTGGGCACCAATGAGTCATATTTAACCTCAGACATCTAATTTCTTCCTGAATTTTATCTGAGGAAAGAAAAAATTCAAAAGGGAAGGTTTCTGACAACCAATCACTGCCTATTTCTGTGGCTTTACATAATGCTCCAGCAAATGCTTTTCACTAAACACAATCTCTCAAGATTGTCCAGTACTTATAACTGTGGTGTTATTTTTCTAAAGCCTAGATCCTATATACACTTACTATTTAGCACAATGTTTACTACTGTGAATAAATGGTAGTTCTCATAACAGTAAGTAAAGTACAATGAGGTAACAGTATTGTAATCTAAGTGCTCTCACACTACTGGAAGCTAATATCTCACACTCTGTTGAAACATCATTAAATGAAAGAATATGAACTTTATGTGCCTACACATACTGCCACTGCACTGCAGACTATTCTGAAGTACCCAGTGCCATGTAAAATTCCTTTCATGGAGGAAAATTCCTCAAGTAACACCTACACATCCCACTAAGAGCTGTGAAAATGGCATATTTTTTTTTGTCATGGCCACCCGAAGAGAATTGATTGCATGTTTCATTCATGTAACTAACTACATGCCACTGTAGTAAACGGGGAAAAAATAGAAGAGTAAAATAAATAAAACCGTAGGACTTGCTTTAAAACACTTTGAAATAGCAAGCAAAAAGCAGCAAGAATGCATTGTATTGAGAGATACTGTAAATCACCAGCAAGGCCAGCACCCACTATCAAGCCACTATAACATGCAGATCAAAACAGAGGCAGGCAGTCTGTCTGTCTTTCTTGCTGCCCCTTCCTCTCCCATCACACTTGCAAAACTAAATGTGCTCCAAGTGCAGAGATACAAGGTCAGAAGCCATTGCACTGAACACACAAACACACCAGCACCTAGAACATAGATACAAGGCTTTTGTTTGTTTGGGGTTTTTTAATGCCTAATGCTCCACTGTAAAGCCACTTAATACTAACTCAATCAATCTGTAAATACATGGCATGATTCCTGCATTACCAGCTTCACATTTCTGATGCTGGATCAGCAGCTTGGTGGTGGAAGAAGTGGACAAGCACATTCAGACACCTGCTGGCTGCTTTTTCAAGTGAGATGACAGGATAAACAAGCCATTTATGACCAAACTCTTCAAAGAATTAAAGTCTGTGCATAACTCTCAATATTCCAAGGAGACTATTGCTGGTAAACTGCTCTCAGCCATAGCAGAAAACCAGAAACTTCAGCAAGCAAGCTTTGCTATTAACTCTGCTTCAAAATAAAAAGGGCATGTGTACTTGACTGTAATAAAAAAACTAGCGCAAAATGTCTGCATGATAATAGCAGAGACCACAGTTTAATGAGAGTTGGGAGAAAAGAAAGCCTAGAATTTCTGAATGTTTATTTGCCCTTGGTGGATTACGAGATAATATGAAAGTCCCTGCATTTTTTTTTTTAGCATGGGGGTCAGTATGGAGCTGTGCTAATAAAAGAGTATTAGACTCCCACTGCACCTATAAAATCTGGAACCTAAGCTAAGCCTTCCAGCGCAGTGCATGAGGCCACATGCCAGAGATTCATTACAGAAATGGCCTCTTCCCATCACACTTAGGAGAGGTGAGCCAAATTTCAGTACACACTAGCTATTCTGTTTGTTCAGCACTATGGAGGTTGCTGTAATAATCTGTCTCCGTGAGCCTGAACTATGTCCTTTCTTGTGACCTCCCCTGTAAGCTCCAGGCACTATCATTCTTTGCTACCCATTTGTGTTGGCTGCAGCATCTAAGGGCAAAATTTATTACATATTCCTGGGAGTCATGAGCTGGAATAGTCACCAACAGACGAGCGATTCAGGGCTCCCTTGCAGCGCAGGGGGCACCCGGGCTGGCTCGGAAGCAGTGCAGGTGTGCGGACTGCAGAGCCGCCTCTGTCAGGAGAACAACGTGCTGTGACCAAACCACCAAAAAAACCCACCACTTCTCCAGCCAGAAAAACACTTCAGTCTGGGGCGTCAGGAAAATAATGGTGAAGTGTTCCTAGGATGGGTGCCTTCGTTTATAAGCCAGGCACCAGAAGAGGTGCTGAAGCAAAGGCAACAAGGGAAGGAGGAAAAGCTCATCTTAAACGACCCCAGTCTCCCTGCACACACCTTACTATTTGTCTTGAAAGCTCTTTCAGAGAAGAGTGGGAAGATAGATAAATTATTCAGGCAAACTATTTTGTGGATGATTGGTACAATGTCATATAAGCAGAGAAACAGATCTCTACAGGACAAGCAAGATAACCTGAGCATGCATGAAAGTATAAAAGGGACCTGGGTGTCAGTGCTCACCTCAGTCCCTGTTCTCTGGCCACCACTTTGGTTGCGTGGCCATGATGGAGACCCAACACCAAAGCACAGAGCAGGGAAGACAACTCAACACAGGTAGAAGGTTTGCCAGAAGAAGGAGTACTGCTGCGAGGCCCAGCAGATAGGAATAGCTTCCTTCAAGAAGATGTGTGTAACATTTTAAACAATCTAGACTATCTCTGACTTCAAATGTAACCTTGAAGCTCTTGAAATCCCTTTGTCTTATAAACCCATTGATTTTTAGGTATAGTGACAGACCCCTAGAAAACTTTCATCCATTCTCTGGCGGGATCCTTTCCAGTTGTGTTGATTTAGTGCATCTCTGCTATCATAGCAGAGTGGGAGTCAGGTCACAGCATCGCTATGAAGCACGATTTATCCTTTAGGTGCTTCATTCACAAAAGCTTCCTGGTTCACAGCTGAACGGCAGTGAATGTCCAGCAGCTAAAAGACTACTGCACTTAATGGGTCACATTAAGAGTTCTTTATCTGCCAAAGAGTTTCCATCTCTCTCCCATTCTCAGAACCTTCAGAATTAGTCTTTGTGCATAATTTTGAATCCCATCCTCATTTAAGCTCAGAAGATTCATTGTTTGCATTGCCTTATTAGACCTAATTTTTGACACAAGAACTCACCTCTTTGAGGTTCTCCAGGCAGAGTTCATCATGATTTTTTCACTCTATTTGTGCTTCTCACAAGAAAGGAAAAATGTTCAATTTGGTCTCTTGTTTTTGTTGTTTTCCCTGAAAGATGCTATTTTCTTTCTTGATCTCTCTTAGATTACATTTAAAATATGTTCTGCTTGCCACCTTCAGTACTCCACCAACTTGCCACAAGCATCCAGAACTTAGTGTATTACTCTCTGTTAAGAAAAGTTGTGGTCCAGGTTTGTTTCAGTTAGAGATCAGTGTTGTCATGGGGGCGCATAATATCACTCTCAGCAGTTTAATGAATAAATAGGATAAATACTGCATCATTGCTTACTTCTGCAGATCCTTCTGGTTCACTTGCAGAAGCTACTAGGAACACCAAGACACCGTAAGGAACAAGAGCAAAGTTTGTAAAGTCTAGGGGTCCTATTAATCAGAAATAAGGCCAGAGGAATCACTAGAGTTACACTACAAAGAAAGGTGGCCATACACAAACTGAATGCAGAATAATCTCACTCTGCTGAAGAAAAGAAAAACAGAGAGGGTTTAGGGGCTGCCGGTGCATATTATTCAGCTTTCATTAACTCTCCTAAGAACAAGCCAAAGAACTGAATTTGAATTCTTGCTGCAATGCTAACTGCAGCCCATCTGTTTTCCATTCCCAACAATAGATAGGCCAACATTTATGCATAAAAATTTGCTCTAGGATTTGAAGGTTTAAATAGCAGTTACCTCTAAATCTAGAGCATCTCCCCTGTTTCGCAGTTGCATTTTATAAGAGCATTTTGTGTTCAGGCTTCTTTCAACTGTGTTTGAACACTGCTTGAAATGATTCAGGAGTTTTGCTCGACAAACGGTTGCTGTGATCCAAGGCCCATATGGCTTGTTTTGGAGTGTGTAAAGGTCATTGCTTCTGTTAATACAACTAGTACAAATACTTCCCTGCCATCTGACGATGTTCCTCCTTATTCAGATTGGCAGCCATTTCCCCCCCACAATCTGGAATTTCCTTTCAACGTGGGTTGTTGAAGTGGAGATGATAACAGTTTTAAAATCAAAGGTTGAATGCTTCTGTTGAGTTATACTTGGAACCAACCATGTTCTGTACAGTGAGAACATCCCATATGGAAAGGACATATGTGTTGGATACAATAATACATAAATAGTGGATACAACTTTATATAACCCTTATATTCTTATTGCTGTTACATATACTTCTGTAATGAGACAGGTGAAATAGATGACTTCAGTACTGATATTTAAGTCCATATGTTGAAAGCTTGCACAATAAACAGGGAGTTTTAAAGACAGATTTAGTTTTGCGTTATTTTTCAAACATTTGCATTGACATAAGATACCCCTGAAAACGCTGCTGAAATATCCTTACACGATAACACCATAGACAGCACTGTAACTTCACATTATAAGAGCCACCATGGACGGACACACATGCTCACGCTTGCACACACCTTCATAAGTTGTCAAATATGAACTATTTGAACTCATTTTTTTCCCCCAGATTAGTTTAAAAAAAGTTAAGCTTTTGAGGAACAGAGGAGGTTAAAAGTTTCTGTGAAAATGTTAGAACTAAGATTGAAAGTATCTGACAACTTTTTTTTATGAAGTTTCACCATTGCTAAGATTTGGAGCAGGGATGTGGAAACTGGCAGCAGGATAATTGTGTTGTCACTGATTTACACTCCACTCTAAGAAACCCCATCCAAATCTAGAAAGCATATAAGCTTCAGATGGGTTAAATAAAACACCCAACAACCTCTCAGTGTGCAGATGCTCAGTGAGGACCTGTTAGTACTTGGCAGCTAAATTCTCTAGAGAGTCTGGGCAGCAAATTCTCCAATCCCCTCCCTGCTGTCCTCAGGCTCAGCACCAGCCCCCACGAATGAGCCTGAGCACTGAGCTGCCTACAAAGAGGGTTAAAACAGGGTGTGGGCAGGGGCAACATAATGGCATTTCTCTTTATTTTAAAGGCATTTAAACAAGTTTTCTTTTATTAAGAAATTACAGTAATTTTACGAACCTGCATTACTCAGTTTGAGAAGTCAGGGAACAGTAATGACATGTTTTATGCTCATAGTAAGTCAGCTGCAATCATTTTTTCCTCATGACCACTGTATTACTTTATGGAAATTGTGGGAATATCTGTTTCCCCCTCTAGTGCCCAAAACAGTAGAAGTACTTTTGCTGGAATAATTTTTAAGCCTTATTCTTCTACTTTTTCTTCTCTTTTTTTCAGTGTTCTGTCAGTAAATACGAAGCATTGACATTGCTTTGTGAGAACCCTTTCTTATACTTACTTTTTTGGGGAGGAGGTCTGGGGAAATACATTATTCTCTTAACATTTGTTTTCTGGAAATTAATCACCTGTCAGATGAAGAACCTAATGGTTTGTGGCCATGCAGTTATTGGAGTCACATTAAGTACTGAAATGTAGCTGCCTTTTTCCAATGGTACTCTGATAGCCAACAAGCCTTATAAAAGAAATCCACATGCTCATTCTATGCTTTTTCATATATCTGATTATAAATCAGCTGAGTGTTTTAACTGAACTGTGTGCCAGTTGTATATAAAAGAAGCATTTAAAAGACTTCAAAGCTCTGCTGGTGCCTAGGTACGGGCTTCAAAAGAACCCGGAATCTTAAGTGTCTTTTTCTTTCCCCAAAGCATTTCCCAAGATCCCCCTTGTAAAAGGATCTCTGCTCCATGAACCTATATGAAAGTTTCCCTCTTCTTGTGAAACTACACGATTTTTTATTTGCTTGTTTGTTTCCTATCTAAATAATTGAAAATGCTGTGAATCAAACTGAGTGGAAAAAAATCCTGCAGTGAATTTCAATCGCCAGAGCCAGCCTATTAAAGAATGGATTAACACTGTAGAATGGGAATATTTTAACCAGCATGACCACTGCAAAGTGAAATCTAGCATGCTGTACTCCAGAGTGCTTCTTTGCACTCAAAGAGTGGTTCCTTAATCAACAACTTTACAGCCCTAAAAAACAAAAAAAGCCTGACTACTTCATAAACACAAGATAAGTTTCCTAGAAAATACTTCATTTATTTTCTTTAACAACTTTGTTATGACCATTACTGACATGGTGAGGCCTTTGCGCTAGGTTAGTGGGGATTTTCACACTCACCAAAAAATAAAGAATAAATGTCCACAGGTTCCCTCTGAGAACTCTCAGAAGAGAAGTTCCAGGGGGAGCTGCAAAGAGCCTTCTTGTACCGTCATGCTGCTTCCCCCACACTCTCAGTGCACCATTGCTGGTGCTCAGCCAACCTTCCTCTGTGCCATTTAACTGGCAGAATTTATTTATTTATCTCTTTTTTTTTTAAATGGAGTTGAATTCTGATTGGTTTAATGAGCTGAAGTGATAAAGCAATAAGAAAACTAACTAAATAACATTTCCTGGAAGACACTCAAATTGAATGCAACATTCTACTCACTGTGACAATGATCCTTCAGTCTTACCAAGTCTTCTGATCACTGCACTGAGGTGCTATCGCCTACTGATGCAAAAAATTCCTGTAGCCCTTTGAACAGGACATGGCTGATTCTGCAAGTTATCCTGTGTATTATCTTTCACGTCTTTCCCTTTAAAAGTATTCAGAGATACTGTGAAGCTTGTTCCACAAGTCACTTCCAAATAAAAACGTGTTTCTACATTTTTTAATGTACATATCATTCATTGACTCACACTGACACATGTGCATATAACTTCAGATTTCCAATAGATTACAGTATATTTTGGCAGCCTTCAGTTATATGCTATTAAATTACTTGTGTTTTTATAGGGCTGACTAATTGTACTGACTTCCCTTAAACATTGCTCCTATAGCAACTGCTGAATTTTAAGGCACTTCAAGTAACCAGAAACGTGAACAGCAGCACTGAGACTTAACCGAGGAGGAGAGGAGGGAAGGAAATCTGACTCCAAAGGCTCAAAAGACCTCAAAAAAAAAATGGACCCTTCATTTATTCCTTCATTTATTATTTTTTAAATCTCAGTGTGTTCAGTTCATCAGTTTAGTAGGCCTAACTCACTGTTTCTGCTCTCTTGGCGTTGGCAGTTTGGCAAGCAGATTTCATTACAATAAAAGAACAGGTGCCATTCACACTTTTTTTTTCCTTTTTAATATCACTGCATAATATACATCTGTCTTTCTGCTACTGCACAAAACAGAAGCTCAGAGCACTATTTACCAATTATTCCACACATTTTTTTCTTAAAAGCAGGACTGTTACCCTGGTCTGGTCAAACTCTAATTAACAGAGCGATAGCATCACTGTAAAATTGTGCAATTCCTATTTTAAATAATGCTTAGTGTGTACTGCTGCCCTTTTCCGTCAAGGCATTACTGTGTGTTTTGGCACAAAGATATCTGCACTTCTATATCTTCTACCAATTTTACAAAGGTTTTATAAGGCTTAATGAATGGAAAATGCTTTGAAAAGCTGTAGATAAGAGGCAATTTTGAAGGCAGTCATTAGTAGTAAATACCCTCATCAAAATTTTTCTTGCTAATCCTTTATCCTCTAGCTGTGCAGGCTGTGCTGACAGCACAAAACTACCGTTCCTCCAAGGTTATTCTAATGCTAACTTACAGACTACAACTATAACAGTCACTTATATTTATAACTTTGCTGGCACCAATGTCACCCTCTTACCAACTTTGATCAGTTTAAAGTGTGCCACCTTAACACTATAGATCAATAGCATAAAGAAATTCATAGACTTTCTAATAGTCTCACCATTAAAACTAATATTGTGTAACTGGAAACCAACTGCTTCAATTAATGGGAATATATGACTTCATTTTGTAGGCACAACCTTTACATTTGAAAGTTCGGTGACATATGGGTTCCCACTGGTGCTATAATTACACCATGCCTAAAAGTCATCATTAGTTTAAAATGTGGAGGTACTATTTTTTTATAATGAACAATCTTGTGCTGCTTAAGAGTGCATGAGTCTTTCTTTTAGCACCAGTTTCAATGGAACCCATTCATTTAGTTCACGGTTCCTCCAGTGGCTGCTACATACCCCTTGGCGTCAGCGTGGGATTTCCAGGCTGACAGCCGTACCTGTGAATTGCAGACTTAAAATGGACTATAACTGTAAGACAGTGGTATATTGTTTTTTTATTTGGTCAAGGATAATGTCCTTTCCACCACAGTAATTAAAACTCTGCACCCCAATAGTCCTCTCCTGCAAGGAGGCAACAGGAGCAGGAATGTTTAACAGAGGTAGGAGGCAAAATGAGGCTGAGACAGGTCCTAAATAACTTCTAAAAAAATGTATGGGGAGAGTAATCATCAGAGAATCAAGAGATAAAAAGGCCCTCTGAGTGCCTAACTGCAGTTGTTGATTACTAAAATTCGCAATATAAAGGTAATTTTAATAGTCTCACTTCTGTTAGATGCCCATATAAAATTGTGGTGCCCATGTTGACTCCAAATTAAGTGGTTGGCTGGTTTTGTTGTTGTTCTGGGTTTTTTTGTTTGTTTTGTTAAATTAAAAATAAAATGTCAGATTTGTCAGAACAATGTTTTTAAAGTTTGTGGGGAACAGGAATGGATTAGAAGCTTATAGAGAATAAAGCATTTACTTTGATCTGCAATGAACACTTCATTTTGGATTTCAGTACTTTAAGGACACATTTGTATGGTTCAGAGAGAAAGTTTACATGAACTTGAAATAAACTTCCAAATGAAAACTAATGCAAATGAAAACAAGGAGGTGTATTTAAAATCTGTCAAAACTAAATGTTTTGATTTTTGTAAAGTTTTTTGTTTGGTTGGTTTTGGGGGATTTTTTTTGGGAGAGTGGGCATGAATATTTCAGTGAAAGCAATACACGATTTGAAGATGCACATCAATGTCAAGTGTCTGCATTTTCACACAGTTCTGGTAATAATCTGTTGTGCATCTTGATAGCTGTGGGTCTTGTAAATCCTCTATCATTTTGTTACCCAAGACAGCCACTTTAACTCTGAATAAAAAAAACCAACAACACATCCAGTCTCATTTCCAAAGAAGCAATAAAGAGGCATCAATATTGCTTGAATCAGAGAAATACATTTGGGTGTATTTATTTGCCATCACCATATCACTGAATATGAAAGACCTGGAGGACTGCTTACATAGCATTTGACCTCCACTCACTGAGGTCAGTGGAGACAGAAGAGGATTTTTTTAAGCAAGCAACACATGACATTAAAAACCAGGCAACACCAATCAGCTTCCACTACCTGCCTGCCAGTCTCTTGCTGGAGGAATTGTCTCCTATTACATATGAAATTATTCGTACCAGCCATTTTCGTATCTTTACTCTCCTCATCAGATAACCACCATTTGGTAAAAAAAGAACCTGAGCTGATGTTTCCCTATAATACAGACAATGACTACCGGCACAATGCTGCTTGTGGAGGCCAAGGCTTGAATGTTGCCTGAAATTCTGAACACCCAGGTGGAAAGGTGCACAAGGGCCATGTCAGGATTGTTGCTCATGCTATCTTTCAAGGTGTGTATGGTGCTCTTCCTAAATGGGCTCGAAGTAACACAGTCTCTGGTTCTTTTCTATCCTTTCTTGCATCTGCTTGGCTATTATTTGGCTTCCTTTTATATTTGTCATAGAGAAGATTAAAGCAACCGGGCTGAAGGAAGACAATGGTCCTACGGTGAGACAAGGGCAGGTTGGACAGTGCTGTGCTGTAGGAGGACATTGTGCAGCCAGACACAACCGTTAGTGCAGACTTAATATGGGATCCCACGGGATCATCTGAGCTTACCCTGCAAGAAGCTATAGGAAGGGAAATGTTCATGACTCATAATTACTGTGTGAAATATTTACATGCACAGTCTGTGTGCCTCTGGTTAACTCAGTCTGTAAGAAGTCCCCCTAGCTATTTGAGCCACATGAATACTCCTCCTCTATTTTCTACAGATCCCTTTTCAATTAAGAAATGCTGCAGTTTGCTTTGATCTACAGATCCCTAACTATTATACTTACAAGCTTTACCCAGGTCCCTCATTGTGGCTCAGGAGTGTTTCCCCAGCCCACACATCCCTCCTGAGAGTGCTCACGTTACGCAGCCTGCTCAGCCTCCCAGCACACTAACCCCCCGTCTCCCTGATGCTCCACAGCCCACCGTGTGCTCCAGCCTCCCACCCACAGCCCTGCTCAAGCTGGGAGCTGTACATGCTCTCACACCATGGAAGCACAATAGATAACCATTTCCACCAGATTTCACCTGGTATATCCAAGTAAAATCCCTGAGGAGAGTCATTAGGCAATGTTAATTACGGCAATCAGCCTACCCAGCCTGACTTAATTATAAATAATTAGCTTATCCCTTTATTTCCAAACTTTTCTCCCTAGTGAGATTGTACTTTTAGGATTTTTAAACTAGCAAAACTCCCCTCACAGATTTGCTTCTCACTTGTAGCAACCTTAACATTAAAGGCCTAAGTCCACAAGAACAGCAGAGTCAATATCTCACGACCTGGGGAAGAAGGGGCCCTTCCAAATGTAAGGAATTATGAGCATATTTCTTAAGTTATTTCACTGGTGTAGGGTATCTAGTGGGATTTTTTAAAAACAGTTATAGGCAACGAAATTCCATCAGATGCCTAAAAAGCAACATTTCTTAAAGGCCTTTTAAAAAATGTTGTGCTGTAGGATTATAGTGATGCCTCTCAAAGCCATTTTAGCAAAGTACATAAGCATGGTACAAACTAGCATTGTTTGCAGTTATGCCATGTAGCAAATACGACCTTTGCTTACAGTACCATCTGGCCAGTCTGTCTGAATACAGTAACACAATAGTGTTTGGTAAATTAATTCTCTTTTAGTGAAAGAATGCAGTGTTTTTATTTTTGCTGCTTCATGCAGCAAAGGTCTGTCTCTGTAAAATGTCATTTTCTAGTCCTCAACTGTTGTTAAACGTTCAACTCTATTTGAAACTATGTTGCTTTTAGTTTATGTTTTGTTCCTCTCCTGTTACACTTTGAAAACAAGCACTGCACATGTGTGTTGTGTGTGATCTTTGATGAGTAACACACTTGATGTAACTGAAAGATGTAACCTTGTAGTCTCAAAACCTCTCTGTGAATGGCTCTTCCAACAAAAGCTCTTTAAGGCTCTCTCTAAATCCTCCTTCTTGTCCCAATGAAACACTTTTTCCCAAGTTCCTCTAGGTGATTTTCATTTATCTACATACCTCCATGCCAAGCAGAATATACCCTACATTCTACATGTCACCTGCAGCTCTCTCCACAAAGCCACCAGTTAATACAGTTTAACAGATGACCCATGGGACTAGCAGCTCCTAACAACCCACTGAAAAGGACACAGTTAACCCAGCCAGTGATGTCAGTCTACTATAATTTTGAAATAATTCCTATTCCAAGGGTTTGTGCTCCTGGCTCATTTGTGCTAATGCAAAGTACTCCCAAATGTGTGCAAATTTCCTACTTTCAATACTGTCAGACCTCATTAAAGCAAATTTTTTCCCTCCAATGATTCTCAGGTTTTCTGAATCAAACCCTGTTTATGGAATTCTCCTAAGGCTGTCTTGTACCTTTCTTGGCAAAAAAAAAAAAAAACATTTGCAAAGTTTAAACCAACTTTATTTCTATGTATGGCATTTACTTTGGTCAGCAATGCAACCTGTGTGATGACATCTTACTTAAGAAAAACATTCCAATGACTTCAGGTGGAACCTGATTACAAGAAGACTATTTGCTTTGTACTATGAATTCTAAGCATAGTGTGGGGAAAATATAAAGTTAGCCTAACCCATAATTTTTCTATTTTCTTGTGAAACATGTGATTCTGGACAGTTCCAAAGGTACAGTGCTGGGATAAATGGATGATCAAGCATTGCAAATTTCTGCATTGTTTTACTTTACATGGAAGAAACAAGAGAAGTGCTCTTGGGTCACGGAAACTGCCCTGCTACAATAGATGTTTTGTGCCAATTATCACAAATACCATGCATCTGCAGGATGAACTACTCTAACCAATCAGTCTGAATTTTCCTTACACCACTAGAATGTGAGCATCATTTTAACTAAATAAGGGCTGTACTGTTAGGTGAATTCTCCACAATGGAGAAGTGCGCTTTGTTTAGCATAGCAAATTATCATGTAAGAGAATGAATAAACAAAATCATAATGAAAAAAGCCCTCTGTTATGGATGGTAAATTAAACTACACTTAAAGAAACCAAAGTCCAACAAAAAATCCCCCCTAAAAACCCAAAACACCGAACTTGAAATACTTTAAAGCTTCATTTCTCCATGGATTCTTATTCTTGCTTTTATTCTAACCCTTTAACATCATCTGTCTTGTCTCTTGTTTTTGCTTGAGTACTACAAAATGATCCTTCACTTTATTACTCCCCTTTGCAGCCCGTTATCCTGTCCCGGAGGAAACTGCATATCTCCTATTTCTGGCAGGAATTCCTCCGTGCTGCTAACCTTTGCCTCTCCTGCACAAAGCACTGCTCTCCAGCAGACTCCAGCTGTCTCTTATCTCTCTGATCCAGGCACAGGTGTCAGAGTGGCCCAGGGAGCCATTAATCAATGCCCCCTCTGCCATCAGCTCCTTAGAAGCTCTCCATGAACCTGGAGTGCTTCTGGAGCTCCAGAGCAAACAGTGCAAGGAGCTTTTACCATCAACATCTTCCATAGATCACCTAACCTGATTGATGATAATACTGAGAATTAAATATTTATGGTTTAGAAGCAAGGCAAAGTTTGAAAACATATATTTTAAATTTATATGAGAGGAGTAACGTCAATGTATCTAAGATGCTTCACACACTGGACTTGAAAAGGAATTCTGTCCTGCTGTGAATGCTGTCTTCACTGTATTGTCATATTACTTCATATAAAGCACATTTTCAAGAAGTTAAAAAAAAAAAAGATAAAAACCACAAAAAGGTAAAATAGAAGAAAGCAGTTGTCTCAGGCTTTTTGTCTATTTAGTCTTTATAAACAAAGAAACAACCTGTCATGTTTCATGTTGCTGAAGTACTACTTAAGGCAGATACTATATATACATCACAATAATGAATAATTTACCACGACCATATCATCTAGGGCTATGATCTCACTCTCTCCTCCTTTTCCCACAAGAAATGTAAGTACCCACATGCCTGACAGATTATGCCTGGAAGATCCATAGATAGAAAGGCAGAAGAAATAGAAAAACTTCTATTAGTAAATCAATCTTGCTCTCTTCCATCAAAAAGCATCCTCTACTCACTATAATGTCCAAGATGCTGGAGGAAGCTTTAGCCTCATACCATTTAAAAAAAATCCCATGAGCTCTTCATAACATTTGAGATGCCAATAGACTTGAAGGACTTTTAACCAAATAAGCTAATTTCAGTTTTGTGAACGGCTTTTTGGTACAGATACTGTCTTCCACCCTAGCCAGGCCAAATACTACTATTATTAGTCATTCTATTTACCTTCATGATAATAAGCCAGTGCTTGTGCGAGGTTAAAGTATTTTTCATTAACTTGGAACAGTGGTGACATTTCTATAACCTAAAATGTGAAGTCCTACATATCCTAGATATGAAACCTGACAGCATAATCTTTTATTCCCATTCTAAGAAACAATTTGCATGAGTGAGCGTTCTCAGGATTAGTTGCATAGTTCAAAAATCTCCAAGGCTTGTTTAGGATTAACAGACTGAAGAAACAAGACATTTCTAAATTAAACTGCTGGGTTTTAAGGAATGTTTCTGTAATGGGTCATCATAACCTTTTTTTCCTGACTGAATGGATTTTTCTAAAGCACATTGTACTGAGAAAGTCTGTTCGTGTCAGCTAAAAATACAAAGTATTTGGCTATATGATCTGCAGAAACCAAACAAGGGAATGCTACTGAATATAAGAATTTTCTTCTGTGCAGGCCAGCATATAGTCTATGCCCTACATAAATGTTCTGGGCAGAACAGCTGATTTCACTTAGAATTATGAATTTAGACATTACATACCAAGTATATGCATTAATTGCTTCCATAGGTACCATTAACTTTCTTGCCTACCCCTTTTTTGACCTGCCATCAAACTTCAAAAAGTGAGTCCAGGAAACAAAACACCAGAGTCTGAACTGAGCCCTAAGAACATCCCATGGCTTTATGTGACCTCTGAAAAAACTAAACCATTATCACAGCAACACCCCAAAAATCAATGCGGCCAGGAAACTCCAAAAAGACGTTATTCTAACCAGAATTTTTTACCACAGAACCAACAAGAAACAGGGTTTATCCAAAATTACTCAGCACTGCAACAAAATTATAAGACACAGAGCTGGATACCAGTTAGGCGCTTAATTACTACACAGCCGGCTCAGACTCAAGAGATCCCCAAACTCTAGAGGGATGACCCAAAACGCACATCTTCCCACTCATAAAAAGTGAGGCCCCCCAAGGGCAGCCACAGGGTCACTTACCAACAAGGTGTCTCAGTCCTCCAGGAACTTTCCTTTGTTAGCCAGGCTGAGAAGAAGAGTCTCCCACTGTGGAAACACTGCCCTGAAGGGGCCAAACCACAGGTGACCTCCAGCAGCAGCCATTTATGGTAGCGGTCCAGAAACTTCCCCCAACCAAAGCATTTCATTGGTCAAGGGCCCTGTCTGTCAACCAATAGGCGTGTACATGACCATAGCAGCCCATTGGCTGGAACAAGCTGCACCTGCCACAGCCCGAGACTGAGGTACCCTCAGTTGAGAGCGTTGCTGGTTTGAGTGTGGTGCGTTCCCTTTGGTTGTGGTTCAAATTACATTTCACTCCACAATATTTGATCCTCTCATAAAAGAAATCTGAATAGGCTTTCTTAGGCTTTCTGCATAACCAAGAAATAATTTTACAGTTCCGAGCGAGTCCTGCAGCTCCAATGGCCCTGCAGCACCTGCTGGGCCTCATTCCCAGCCAGTGTGGAGATCTCCTTTTCCAGCATTCCAGACATCGCTTGGGCAGGAGGTTTCCAGCACCCACTTATCTAGAGAGAAAGATTTGCCCATCTGGCATTGACAGCTCATTGTGAGATCCATATCTTTTAAGGAATGGCAAATGGTAGGATCAGCTTAGATTGTGACAAGTAAAGTGGCACATTATCTGTGTTTTTCCCGACTTTTGTGAGCTCATTTGTTAAGTCGAACATTCCACCAGGGAAGTCTGTTTTCAGTATGGACACAGACAGCATGACAGACTTAACGATGTTATAACAAGGAGAGTAGGCCCAGTTTTATCTTCATGGGAACATGGTTAGGTTCCATATTTAGTCTTTCAGCAAAGCATTTAAAACTGGAATTTGAGTAAGCATCACAGTTAAGATACTACAAACAATCAATTTTTCCTCCCTCCTCACCAATGACGTTTGAGTTGGTGTGAAGACACTTTGTGCCTTGAAGGCATTACCTAAAAGCAACAGATAATGTAAAGCCTTTATTCACTAGTGAACAATTACAGAAAAGCCCCTGTAGAGTATATGTAAGCTCAATATGATTCTCCCTACCACCATCACGGAGAAGAGTTTGTGCAAAACCAAGACTAAAACAAGTGTATGAACACAAATCAGAGGTTTTCTGGTTTGCGGTGATAGGATGAAATCTAATTAGGTCTTACAAATAAAAGAATAAATTGCTAACTAAGCAATTTCTTGAATCAGAGACATTGATTAATATGCTTATCTAATGCAATTAAAAATATGAATAGGACATCTAATGTCATATTGATTTAGAAAAAAAAAAGTCAACCTTTCTCCGCAGGTTAAAACACGCAAATAAAATACTTTGTTCTCATACAATATTATAATTATCGAAATATTTAGATCTTTATTATGTTATCAATAAATTCAATAGGTGCATTGAAGTATATCTATTAGAAAATTCTGGAAACTTCTGCAACTGATTTTCAATCCTGCTTTGTACCAATCATTGTCAGGATTTTAGTCAGAAACAGAGACTCTCATCACTAGCTAGTGACTTAAGTCAAACAAGTTTAGGAGTAAGATATTCTGGATTTAGGCCCACATGCTTACTAAGAACATCAAGCTGTGTATCAGGCTTTTAGATGTGAGTTTTGATCCTCACTGTGCATCATAAATGGGTAATTCAGTCCAGAGAGGCAAGTGGTGAGGTCCCATCATGGAAGCCAGAGCAATGTTGGGCTTATATCACTGAATGATCGAGGTCTTCAGAACTCCAGCCTCTGAAGGAAAACTCTCTTCTAGCAGCTTTGACTTCCAATCTAATTGTAGATAACGTGAGCTTAATAATCGGATCTATTTTTAAATGGATATTCCTCAGTTCATTTTTATATTACAGCTCTGCAACCTTTGGAGTTATAGTTGTATAGAGAATAACACAACCAAGAGTAGAATGAGTTCTCTTCAATCCTAGATCACATTAACTAAAACAAGACCGTACATGCACAAAAATCTTACTTAATTCTACAAAGATTGGAAGAGAATCCTACAATTTTGGCCAACGTAGTCAGAAAATATCGTTGCTTCATAGTTGTTGCTATGATATCAAGCCAAATTATTATTGCTTTCTTTAGGTTCAGGTTTCTTTAGGATATTTTATTGGAAAAGAACAATGTGCTCTTTTTCCCCATTAATACGTAGTCTGTCTCTTCTACTCCTGAAAAATCCAAGAGGAAATGTATAATAACACTGTGGCTGTAATGTTTGTTATGATTTACTGTTAATTTCATTGAGTTGGTAGATCTGCTTTAAAAATCACACAGTTTGTATATACTGTAACATTGTTTGGATTTCTGTTGATTGGAGAGAAGTGCCCAGGCAATCCTCAATAGATGCACAAGGCTGATAAACATTTTCCATAAATTACGTTCCTTCAGCATTCCCTTTTCTTTTAATTGCAGTATTTCTTTTTATTGCACTGATGTTTTCCATTAGTTTTTAAATGGAACAGATGTTTTTCCATCAGTTCGGGATTTTTCCTACCAAAATATTAACTTGTCTTCTCAGTCTTGTATATAAAGCTTATGGCTGGTAAAACTTTATGAAATAGCTGTTCCTTCCTCATGGCGCTGATGTTCTTCCAGCTTGATGCTATGTTTCATTCCCAGAACAATCTGTCACTGTAGAATCCCAAAGTAACTTGATAGTTAAAGAAAGCATAAGCTGTTGTTTTGTTTTGTTTCATTTGTTTGTTTCTCTCCCCAACCCCCCCTCAAAAAAAAAGAGTATGATTTTTATGTTTTAGATCTTGAGTTGTATAAATTAGTATAGCTTGATTGATTTCAAAATAGAGACATTAACGCTTGTTAAAGCTTTATCTTCTTCAGGCTTTTCTTGAAAATGCTTTCATTGTAAGCAGCAGGTGATGAACATTCATTATGCTGACACTTAAAATAGGTTAAGAGCATCTTATACAAAGTATTTTCATGGACAAGTGTCAGAGATTCATCCCACCAACATTTCTCATTACCTCCCCAAAATCCAACCTGAAACCAAATCTCAACTGTTTCTAACACTGTTCTCTTCTCCATTTATTTAGGGGAACAAAATCCTTCATCAGCTATTGACAGCCAAACCCTCCAAATTTCTGATAAACTGCTCCATGATAGATTTTTTCTTGAGTCAGACAGACTCAGGCCTTAAATTTGCAATAGAAAAGTAGAAACTGTAGTGTACTTCAGAACACTCAGACATTTAAAATGGAGCATGCATTCTCTTTTCAAAGGATTTCTTTTAAAAGGACCATTCTGAATCTACTACTAGTTGCTCTGAGGACCTATTTTTCATTTAAAATTCGCAAGTATTTTAAAATGAAATACTAAAACCACACCATTTCAAAATCTATCTACATAAAAGAAGAAAGACTATTAGATTAAAGCAAGACTAGATGCAAATGAAATTATTAGTGTTCTCTATGAAAGATAATAAGATGATTTTGTAAATGTTCTCAGCATTCCCACAAATCAGTGTGTTATTGATAGCTTGTATTCTGGATAGAGACTCAAAACTTCAGAGGCTTGAAATACTTTATTTTCTTTCTTGAGTCTTTAACATTCTTATTACATGTCTCTACGTTATGTTAATCAGAACTGCTCTTACACATTATAATTTTCAATTACACTTCAATTTTCTAAATGCTTAAATTGTTATGGTATAATGTAAAACTCCAAAGGTGTGTGAAAATGCTGGATCAGAAAATTGTATCATAATTAATTGTTTTATAAAATACCTTCTTTTTCATTATAGATATTAAGTATCTAAATACTTGAGGTGAAGAGTAGGTCAGGTCATGAAAAACCGCTGAAAACAGTCTTTTTAAAACTGAAGGCATTCTAATAAGTGATGATGAGAATATGAGAGAGTTCCAAGCTGCTATCCACAGTTTGTTAAACCAGAAAGTTCCTGTGTTTTATCTAATGCTGCCGATGATTCATTAGTCATGCGAAGAAAAAAATCAAAGGCAGATATGGGAAAAGGTACAACAATTAACTTAAGAGTTGTAGTGTTCCAAATATATTATCAACAGGAACAAAGATGAACAGTGTTTCCATCTTTGTAAAAACATGAACTTATTTTCTTCCAAATGCTTAAAGTCTTCTGTAGTGAATCTTTTGTGGACTGCTTTTCCTGTAGTCTTTGTATTATTGACTGTATACCTGGCTTTCTTTGATTTTGATGTACTAAACTTCAGCCTTTGACAATCCTTCAGAGTTAACTATTTTAGACATGCAGAGAAGAGTTAATTGGAGAGTAGTTTTAATAATTTGTATACATTAAACACATACATATGTGTGGTGGTTTTGAGTGAGAAGGTCATTACAAAGGTTCTATTTATTAAGGTAAAAGCTACCAATGTGAACTCTAGAGTTGTTAATTAAAAATATTTTATTATGTATATGCAAAAGATTGTAGTAATTTAACCAGAATTGACGGACATATGGAGTTTGCATCAATAAATCTTGATGGAGATTGAGGCCTGTAAGAGCACCATGTGGTTTAAATTGAGAGGGAAGGAAAGAAAGGAGGAATTTGGCAAGAAAAGCAGAAAAAAAGGTGTTTAACAGCCAGCCTGGATGGATCGTCAGCCAAGTTAATCTTCTTAGTATTCAAATGTTATAAAGCAGCCAGATGTTTGGTCAGAAAAAGAAGTTGAAGACTCTAGATGCAGACACATTTACAGGTTGGTGTTTTCTGGTTTGTTTTTGTTTTTTTCCTCCTAGTACTACAAGAACTTTACAATGCATATAGTTAATATTCTCTTGCATTCTCAATAGTAAAACCTCGGTTTGAACTGTGTTATTTCAGGAGCGGATGGAGTTTAAGCCTTACCAAAGACACCGTGTCTTCAAAAAAGAGCATCCACATAACGGATTTTGTTGACAAAACCATATCTGTATTAACAGTAATTTCTAAGCACATCGGGGATATTCAGTCCCCAAAAAGCTCTGTACAGGAATAACAAGTGATTGATTTGATTTCTTAGATTGATAAGCTGATTCATTCCTTAAATTTTGAAGATAATAATTAGGCAAACATATCTGATCCCTATAATGTGAGGATGTGCACAATGAAATCCTAGCCTTGGCAGAAGAGCCTACGTATTTTTCCTTGATCCCTTCTCCTTAACGTGTCTTCTTTAGACATCCAGAGCCAAAGGATTCGCTGGACTCCAGTGCTTGTGTTCTGCATATAAACTGCCGTAACAAATCTCTTGAGCTGAAAGCTGTCCCCAATACTCTTAAAACTCTCTGCGTGCTAATACTTTCCACACATTTCTTTCAAGATGAGTGTCTCAAAGTGAATAAAGCCTTGGAATTAGGCGAGCAGCTCTATCTCAGAAAAGAAGATACACTAAGAGTCTTGAACAGGAAGTATTTTAATACCTAATTTCACCTAGCCACACTACACTTGATATATATTTCTTATCATACTTACACTATTGATATATTGATCTTTCTTTTCTCTTGCCAATTTTATGGTACATTATTGGTTTAAATGAATACTATATCTTGTTGATTAGTTTGTGCACCTAGGTAAATCAATAAACCTCCCATTTTCAGAGCTTAATAAGATGGGGTGAGAAGAATTAATGTTAGCTGAGGCCTTTTGACTAATTATCATTATGCATTGCCATAAAAATCTCCACCTTTGAGCAAACAATCTTGATTCCATACTGGGCAAGATGTTCTACCAACTATCATCATATGTAGGCCAACCAATTTTATGTATATAGGACAACCAAAAGAAAGGCTGGCTGTAGACACTTAATTTGAAGGTTATTATTTTTAGTCCCACCAAGGACTAGTGGCATGAAAACAATTAGGATCTTTTGTCAAGTTAATTAAATTTTACTAAGTGTAGTAATCTCAGTGGGTTTAGTACACCAGAGGAAATGCTAATTAAAACTTAAATTCTTCCTGGTATAATAAGGAGCTCTAACTCTAGAAGCAAATGAATGTTTTGCATACTGATAGATATTCAAACACTGATTTTTAACTAGATGAGGGTGAACCCTTAAATGATTCAGATCTGCTGAAGGCTCACTTGAGAACACCAATAAGTGTGTTACATCTTGGAGAAATCCACTGAAGGAACATTGAACAATCTGGAAAACTTGTCTCTTTCTTAATAGAAATGGTACCAACTTTGCAGCAGAGCACAAACATAAAAAAAAAATCAAATGCAAAAATAATTTAAATATTTAAAATATGGGGGAAAAGAAAAAAAAATACTTCTACTAACTATCCTTCCCTGATTACTTTTTCTGGTGATTTTCTAAGAAACAGAGTTAATGAGATGTGTTGATCTGTGGCAGGTACAGGAATACTGATTGTATGTATTTTTTGTTTATGTCATTTGATTTTCAATGCTCAGCCAATCATTGTTTGACCTTTTTTTTACACCACCGTCTTCGTCATTATTTTCTTAAAAGAAGACATCTCCAATAGCCTAAGGGGTAAAAAGACACAATATTATGCCACAGTAAAGCTTTTGTTAGTTTTATGCTTCTCTTTTACCTTGTAATGTACTGAGCAAATTCAGACATGCAAAAGACATTTCTTCAAGATGTCACTCACCAACCTGGACCAACCTAGAAAACCCTATGTCTTGAAATTTTATCTCCATTCAAAACCAGCATCATGGTCTTTCTACCTACCATAGGGCAGGATATTTAATAACTGCTTACATCTTTACCAAGGTCAGCCTGTACATCAGCATGTACATCTGTACCCTGAGACAAAAAGCATGGCTGGTATGAAGAGTCCTCTCTTCTAAAAGTGTGTGTGCTCATCTTTGCCAGAATAACATCAGTATCACGTTGCATATCTGTTCCGTTTCACTCTAAGTACAGTGAATATTGATGAAAATCTCTTTGTAGGATGGCTGGCTGCTTAAATTCATCTGATGTTCTTAGCTTGTAGTCATTTAGGCAATTAATGTTGATCTTGCAACTATTCAAAGAAAGGGTCAAACTTCGGACAGAGAGGTCTGTAAATGACAAGAGATCTGCCTGACCGGGATGCAGAGCTGCTCCGTGTGAAAAAGAGTGGCTGTGAGATAGAGCGAGCACATGGCTCTGCCCTCGCCACCATCATCTATGAGCTGATGCTGCCTCTCTCAGATCTTGTGTCTCTTATCCTTGTGCCCCTGGGACAGGGGAATAAAAGTTGGTTATTTCTCAATGAGGAACCACTGCACATCCCAGTCATGGATTACTGGGCACTGCAGAAATGCAAATAGAGTTGTGGGAATTTCCAGCTGTGCAGTCCCTTTGGATCAGACAGCAAAACCACCATTTTATTCTCATGCTCTTTATTCCTTGAAAATAATGCCTAAAAAGATACCTTTTGAAATTTCTCCCCTAATTCCTTTCATGGCTGTCCAGACTGAACAGCTGATTTTGCAGTAGTGTGTGCTCTACCTATGGATTTGACAGATGTATCAATCACCTTTGACATAGAGAAGATAATTTTTCTGTACAGAAGAACTGCAACGCATCCCCCTTGAAATTGCCTTAACAAGGTGCTTTTGTTGGAATTCACTCAAAAAAAGATGCAGAATTCAAAAGCAGCCTGTAGAGAACTTTTTCTGGAAGCATTCTCCAATGTCAGACAGATTAAACAGTACAGGGAGAGCACTCCCCACAACAGATTTGCTTTTGTCTGTTCCAAGGTGCTTCCAGCCAGCAGGAAAACAACAATGAAGTCTATTGTAGCCACTGAAAAACAAGGAACGTTTTAGCCTATTAGTGTGCTATTCAGCATAAGTTAACGCTGAGAAATTCACAATTTCTAAAGATCTTCGGACCTTGAAAGTCTGAGGCAACTTCCCTTCAGAAATGGAAATACCTTTTAAATCTGGCAGGCTGGTGGTGGATTAGCAAATGCAATTCACAAGGAAAATGCACAACAGCATATATGTCCATCTTGTATTCTGACAAGTGAAGTTTAAATTATTGATAAGAGACTTGTAAGCATACTCGTGTGTCTTGCAGATCTGACTTACTTTTTGAGGTTTTCTGATGGCTCTGCTATTCAGTCTTTTCTTCTCAGAAGCTGAAAGAAGGCAATGTGTATTTTTGCAATATCAAAGTGTAACATCAGGTAGATTTTTCTGTGATGATCTATCAATAAAGAAAGAAAAAGTTTCATAAAGCTGGAATTCTTCTGCTCCTGACACACAGTACACACTTTTCTCCTTCACAGCCAATAACTCCTGTCCATAATCTAAAATCATAATTAAACCAATAAAAGAAATAAACTTGCTATTGATCTTAATTTTAAAAAGCAAAACCAACAGCAAACCTGAAGTATTAAATTAATCAAAAGTAAACCACAGTGCAAATAATGTATTTAAAATATCTCACCTTGTGCTTTTTAGAAAGCCATCTACCAGGAGTACCACCCATATCCATCCCAGAGTAGAAACCTGACTCAAACACATTGAGAGAGACCTATCTGATTTTTTCCCTGCCTGACAAGCTATGGCAAGACACCACCTTAATTCCTAACACAAGGTAATTACATCACCTCTTTGACGAGGAATAACCAACACCAAAGCTTAATGTTCATTTGTGGAAAACAATTTAGTTTTGGTTCTACTTCAGGTTGGTTATGTATTTGACGAATAGAGATGGAATTGTTTGTGTGGTTAATGTTAAAAATTCAAGTGTTTTGCCAATTTGGCACCTCAGGCACACTGTATGTGTTGTGATAATTGTGTTGCTTTAGCAACCTTGAATGCAGCCCAGTCAATTACTGTGACACTGTCAAAATGTGCTGTGGAAGAACAGAAAACTTTTTCTTCCCGTGCCCCTAGCCTGTACTTAACCCCTGAGAAAACACAGAAAATAATAACGGTCTGAACAAAGAGTACATTCATTTAAACCACACACATGCTGCATGCCAGAATGCAGCCGTGACTCAGCTCTGAGTTCAGACTGGCTGACAGGAACATGTCATTAGGAGAGCTCATCACAGATCACACAGTGCTTTCCAATGCATTCTAATTCTCGGGCAAGTAATACAAATAATATGGCACTGGCCACTGCAAACAAGATTTCGATAAAAACAGTTGCTTGGTCTGCCACTGTCTATACTTGTTTAACCTCTAATTTATATTTCCGGAGAGATGGAGTCCTGTTTCTTTCTTAGAATTGTCATTCCAGAGCATAAATCTGAAAGGGTTGTCTACATACTCAATGACATTTTCTTCATTTCTCTGTTGCTTCCAAGGTATCTGCAATACTATACCATTCTTAATGTTAGGTATTCTTTTCAGACTCCAAGTTCAACTTTATGACCTTCAGATCTCTCCTCCCCCATTCTTAATTTTCCAATCCATTATAACATTATTTTAAACATTTGCAATGACTGTGCTGTTCCTCAGTTAAAGGAAAGCCATGGAGAAAAGAAAGTAACCCTGTTGACTCAATCTTTTCTTATATTCTGGAGAATATACAATTTTGTTGCAGTGAATGGTATAAACTTCAAAATCTCAGCAACAAACTAGAAGTTCCCATATTCTCTCCCATCTTTTGAAAAGTTCAGTAAGTATAAAAGCTATTTGAGTGGCATCAGATCAGTTCAAACTATAGCTTCTGAAGCTTCTGAAGATGTGTGTTATTATTATAACATTTTGCTGTTTTTCTCTTTCCTGTTTTCTGCGATTTGTATATTTGGAAACCAAAGAACACTGGCAGTGTTTAATGGCCAATATGGGAAGACACAGGAAATAGTACATTTCTTGGAAGTTTTTCTACTGTCTTTTGATACCAGAGGCATATGTGGAATGGAATTACAATGCCTATGGGAACATGCGAGGTGATTTTACTCTTTTAAGATGGGACATGCCTTGGCTGTCCTACCATTTGATTGTGAACGAGATTTTCTTTCTTCCTGGCAGGTACAGAAAAAGATTTTTGTGTGTTCTGCCGGCATTTAGTAATTTTCAAGCTGGAGACTCCATATTTCCCTACTATTTTTTACAGGTATCTATGTCGCACACTTAAATTCACAAAGGTTACATTATTGCAGTGAAGAAATCAATGAATATGTATCTTGGTATAACTGCACCGACTGTTTTTTTTTTTTACTTTCCCTACCTCGACAGAAATCAAGAGCTCATTTTCTTATAAAAGTGATTCACAATAGCAGCAGGACAAAGAGAACCGTACTGATGACTGATCATCTTAATATACTAAATGTTTGCAAGGATACTGAGCTGTCTGATATACTTAGTTATAATCAGATGATAAGTACTGTATTTAAGTACTTTAACATTTCACGTGTCATTCTAGCTCCATGAAACCACTGCTTTTACAAAAAAGAATTTCAATAATAAATCAACATGAGCATATCTATAAATTCAACAGAACAGAGAGATTAGAGATCCTTGGTATCAGTTCAATTTTCCACTCATAGTCAACTAAATGTTTTCTACTAGGAACTGTGGAAGGGATATAGAGAATGGTTTCATTAACAATCTATGTTTATGTATTTTAAAAGTACATTTTTTTTCTGAAGCTACGGTCAAACAGTGGAACGCAGCCAGTAAACATTTGTTAAACCTATTCAATGGCTTGAAAGCAGCAATCATTTATCTGCGTGAAGATTGCAAAATGCATTTTTATACTTCTTCAGGCTCCTAATGGTGTGGAAATTTAAATTTTCATTTTTGCTCCATCAAACATATATAATATCATTAATGATCACTTTCATTGCCTTATTACATCTGCTTCTACCAGTGCTCAACTAATACCTCTTGGCCAAGAACTGGCAATTCCAGTTCAAAGTAGATTTCCTTAGAAGTTTTAACTATCGGACTGACGTGGAAGGCATAATTCAGCTCCATTTATAAAATATTCAAAAACCATAACACAATATCTACATCTGCTAAAGTCTTAGCAAGATAATGCATGGAAAAATTTGCATGATAATATCAAAAAAGGTTCATGACTGAGAGGATGCTTGCAGGGATAGATGCTGCCAGATATAAACTAACTGTATATTAAAGGAATATGATGCCCCAGCTAATAAAACCAGTCATGTTATAAAGTCCTCTTTTATATAGACATGGATAAAATTGTTATCTATATTTATCTGCTAGTTATGCACGTAACTTCTCATAAATTAGGCAGTCAAGCAATCACGCTATTAGGTAACTTGTGCATTTTATAAAGCTAACTAAATACATATTTTTAGTGATTTGAATTAAAAACAATATTGCAAGACATTCCCATAGGACAGGGGAGATCACATTCTGGTCTCTCAATGAAAACAGCATTGATCTATGCTAGCCCTGTTAGCAATGCAGATATGTGGCACCCTGGGCCAAAAAATTGAAAGCTACCATGGTTAGATTTTTATATGCAACTAACACATTTCTGCAGGAGCTAAAATTCAGCTTTATCATACATCATGAACCCTGTTCTTATAATTCCTACATCTGGGATATCTCATCTACTTTGTGAAGGCTTAACTGAGTGCATTTAAAGGTCAAGAAATTTTCACCTCTAAGTGATAGTTGGATTTTTGTGTGGTAAATGAGAAAAACAGTCTAATGAGGAAAAAACCTGGCTAAGTGAGCTGAAATAAAAAGCTCATTCTCTTCTGAATTAGATTAATTGATGAGATTATATTTGCAAAGGTAAGTACTGAGGCTAGGACCTGTTCTTTAATCTTCTAGAAGAATGTGATGAGTGGGTGTTAATTACCTTTCTACATACTCTCTTCTGCTTGTAAGAGCTTGATAAGTAGAATGTTAACATTTGTTTCCCACTTACATTTTATTGTCTGCCCAGCTTCTGTATTATTCATTCTGCTGTTATTTTTTGAACAGTCAGATTTTTAGAAAAGAGAAATATAAATGCGTTTTAGCTCCTGCTGGACAGCAGCTTAGATCAAGGCCAATATTTATTTCAACATCATTTTATGCAAGGAAATGTAACTCTACAGATAGAATTCTTTTTAATGTAAGTATTTCAACTTTCAGAATTGAAATGCTTATTTTACTTCATATAGAGTGTCAATTTTTTGTCACCAATACAATCAGACTGAATGAGAGAGTATAGATAATATAGTTTACAGCTAAAAAAGGGACAAGCCTCAGCTTCCTAATTTGGATCTCTCACTAATCACCAGTGAAGAGGCGGGAAAAAAACTGTTTCCCCAAGACAGTGATACTTTACCAATATAGGAATAAAGTGCACACACACACACACACACATGCAGAATTAGCTACTATTTTAAAATTTTTCCAAAAGTGGATAAGACACTTAATTCCAAAGTTCACTGTCTGTTCCAACAGATTTTTACCATCTTTTAATTAACTTCATTTCCAAACATTCATCCTTACAAAGTGCAGGGACAAAATGATAAAATATAACCAAATGCAAAATAAATGTAATGTCCAGCTGGTTAACTCATGTAAAATATGATTCTACATTATAAACTCTTTGATTTTTATATTGCCAAGAAAGAACAGGATTCATAGTGATAATTTGTTTTACTCAAGAAGAGTGTGATTTCAGCAGACAAAGTTGGAAGCTGAGAGTATTACGGACAATATCGATAAGGGATTTCAATAGTAGACTTTTAAAGGTAAATAGACATCTAATTATATGTGCCTGAAGTTTTTGAACCATCCACTCTTTCTTACTAACTTAAATAAAAATGAAGCATTTAAATGAACATCAGATGTATAAAATTTGAGGCACAGAACATTTTGTGCATCACCAAAGCAGAATAGGATCTGGTCACACGTTATGTGTAGCTGATAGTAAGATTCTGCTCCTCCCTGCCCTCATCTCCATCTTGCAATCCAGAGTCCTCTCCTACATCCACCCTAGGTTAAAATCATTTGATATAAAGGAAAATTAACCCACTCCCCACAAAGCCAAAAATAAAGAAAACGTTGAGGTTTTGTAGCTGTACAGATTGCTAGATACAGTGCACAGGAGAAGGGGAGCCACATAGGGCTCAGATTAAATGAAACAGGGACGGAAGGGAATAAACCTTTTCCTTTCAGCTTGAAATTCTATCTTCCTTTCCACTTCAGGGCACCCACAAGTGAAGCGTGGCACTCTCAGTCCTTTCCCAGGGTGCTCAGTGCTGCAGCAGGATGATGGTACACACAGTGGTGCAGCACAGTCATCTGAGCTGGCTCCGACTGCTCTGGAAGTGCAGCTGCTCTATCACAGGGCCAAACATCTGCAAACCATCCCACAGTGAGCAGCTCGGGCAGAGGGTTAGCTCTAACTCATCTGATGTTACTTCTAGGATACAAACTACCCCATTCACACTCCTTCCAGGGCTTTTATGGTGCAATGTCTTGGGCATGGAAGGTATGAACTGAATTTTTGACTGTACCATTCTCACAGTGCTTCTACTTGATTGTGGGTGCCTTGTGGTGGTTCCCATATTTAGGAAGATCTCGGAGAGGCTTTTCTGAAAAGGGCTGGAGTGGAGTCAAAATGAATAATAACTTGTCTAGTCTCAAAGCACTGCTGGAGCCACTAAGTATTAACAAACAGAATTAACATTTACAGGTTAAAGATCTGTTTGGTTGGCGGTTATTTTTCAGCATTAAATATAATTTACAGCTGGCTGATTTATGGGCATGGAATCATTTAAGATATTAAACAGTACCTAGTAGCTGCTTCATAGCTGCTGAGCAGCTTCAAGTCTTCCGCTCAGCTCCCTGTGCCATCCCTCTTAAACAAAGGGACCATTAATAAACTGTTCTGTGCAGAACAAGAAAGGACTGAGTACCACAGCCTCATTTCAGAGGTAATAGACTTAATAATGAACAAATGACACTGGAATACTTTTAGGCTATCATTTTTAGTAATGCATGTGCTCTGCTATAGCTCTGTATGTGGTAAGCCCAGCTCAAGAAAAACATTCCATGGTTATTCACATCACAGTCTATTTTGTGATACTTTTCTATAAAGAGACCCAGACAAAAGCTTCCAAAGGACTATGTGCCAAGGTCAGAGGCAGTTACTACTTAAGAAAATATTGTTGAAATCGATGAGAACTGGTGTGGGGGGGAGGAGGAACTGGGGCAGCAGTCTCTCAGGGTTTCACTCCACATCTGTCTTTAAAATAAAGATACAACTCACACTCACGTTTCACTCTTGTTGTATTGCTTGACTGGAATGACTAGAGAGAGGTGGATGAGGGGGGAGGGAGATGCTTACATCAGGTTTCCTTATAAAATGAAAATTTTGGCAGGCAGTAGAGAAAACTATGGAATTACCAAATATTTCAAGAGACCTTTGGGTAAACACTGAACGAACATTACAGCACCTCCTGGGATCTGCATAAGGATTTATGGTAGCTATTTGAAAACAAACTATATATAGAGATTTTGCATAGTTCCAAACCCCAAGTCAGACTCTGCTGGCAGTTCAAGCTGGGTTCTCCTTTGAGCTTTCCATTTTGTTTGAATTTTAAACTCTAAGCAAAACTCAGGAGATGCAAACATATGCAGACAGTTTCCCCCTGAAGTGCTAACTGACTTGTGAACCAAAACCCAGTTGAACTCCAGTCTATTTAAAATCCATCAGGCAAACACTTAGCTCAGAACAATTCTTTATTCACTCACATACATAAAAGGAAGATAAACTGGTAGTACAGTATCCAGCCACACAAAAGTATATTTAGAGAACAATGAGAAAGTCTCTGTGCCCCATACCATACACTTTGATAGATAATCTCCTTGAACATCTCCACAAGCTATGATTTCATCTGCGGGCTGCCTCTGAAATCCAGAACATGCCCAGAATCACTACACTGTCCACCTCCACTCCTTGTACCTTTCTAAGATGATTCCATTTTAAAGAACTCTTGGGTAAGGGGCAAAATGACCATATTTCTCTTGCTCCCAGCTGCCCAGACCCATGACTTCTATGGTGATACCTCAGCTATAAGCACACCCCAAAATGCTGTAACACTGCCAAAGCCCTCCTTAGAAAACCAAATAATGTTTATAGTGAAAGTCTTTCATAGGAAACTGGAAAGATGTGCCTTGAAGCTAGGATAGTTTCATTGTGTGTTGTCAGTTACATGTGGCCTGATAAGCCAAGGATGCACTAGCCACATGCACGCAGAAGGTAAAGAGAGTTAAAACTTCGACAGCACAATACTAAAACTCTACAAGACAGTAGTCCCGTTGGGAAGAAGGGGAGAACCATCAGTCAGGAGCCTGTGCCTCACACCAAAGAGGATACCTGGCGAGTGATGGTTCAATTCAGGCAAATAAATAGGTGGATGTGTAAATCACCAGTGTGATTAACCACTCACAGGTTGTGTTTTGCTCTGTCCTTGTGACAAAGGTTGCACATCACCTGAAAGTACTCAGATGCGTGAAACAGCTGACAAAAATGTACATTTTGAGATGTAAACAGCAGCAGCTATAGAAAGAAGCAATCCTCACAAACACCTGGAAAGTGAGGAGAGGCCAGAGGAAAGAGTGAAGGTAATGACACTCTCTGCAGGAGAAATCCCAAAGCCTGAGCTGAGCTGAACTTACTGAAGAGAAAGGAATACTGGTTCTCCAGAGGGAAGCAGCAGTACAACAACCATGTCCAGAGACAGAACAGAGATTTCCAGTGTAGGCCTTCTGGAAAATGAGCTCAGCCTTAAGGTTATGGTATTCCTGTCACTACTTAATGATCAGTGCAACCAAGAGGATCACAATACAGAAACCAGCTTGTCCTCCACTACCAGTTCTCAGATGGAATCTGTTTTCAAGGCTACGGTTTGAGCTACACTTCTGATGAAGGGTCTGCAACCTTAAGAACTGTTAAAAAGCGAAATTCATTACCATCATAATTACCATTCCTATGTTAACAGATGGGCAGCTGAGATTATGAGAATGTTATTTGTTCAAGGTCACGCAGGAAATCTGTGGCAGAACCCTGATTCGAACACAAGTCTCTAGAGCCCAAACCAAATGCTTTCAATTCAAAGCTCTTCTTTTTTCCTTTCCTCGAATAGCCCAGCTGGCACTTTGCTTGCTGAGTGCAGCAGGTAGGGGCTGACATTCCAAGTCCTTTCAATTGATACTATTAACATATAGCAACAAAGACGTGCAGTGGAGTATTGGCAGCCAAAGGGATAAGTGATGATTTTAAGATAAAGTGTTTGTGTTTCTAGCCATCTGTTTGCAAATAATCCAAATTATTATTTTTAGGAGTGCTGATTCTGTTATAGCCATATTTCTGGTGTAGGGTAGCTCTCTTCTAGTAGTGGATGGCTGAGAAAAAGCATTTGCTTCTGGTAGAAAACAGAAACAAAAAACTTTATATACTTCTAGTGCATCCTGCTGATAAAATACAAGAACTTCATGTTCACAATTTTCTTATTAAACATAACCACAAAATCTGGATAACAAAAAATAACAGTTCATTAAGAGAGCAAAGGTGCAGATGACATATACAGGATCTGAATGTGCAGAAAGTTTTGGTAAGTTTTAAATAACTGTTACTGGAATTTCTGCAAAAGAAAAATAGCTTTCATAAGCCGTATCCCTTTCCCTCCACATGCCAGGTACCTCGCACTGCCTTGCTTTCTCTAACACAAAATCCCAGAATTTCAGGGATTGGAAGGGACCTGGAAAGCTCATCCAGTGCAATCCCCCCATGGAGCAGGAACACCCAGATGAGGTTACACAGGAAGGTGACCAGGCGGGTTGGAATGTCTGCAGAGAAGGAGACTCCACAACCCCCTGGGCAGCCTGGGCCAGGCTCTGCCACCCTCACTGAGAAGTTTCTTCTCAAATTTAAGTGGAACCTCCTGTGTTCTAGTTTGAACCCATCACCCCTTGTCCTATCATTGGTTGTCACCGAGAAGAGCCTGGCTCCATCCTCCTGACACTCACCCTTTATATATCTGTAAACATTAATGAGGTCACCCCTCAGTCTCCTCTTCTCCAAGCTCCAGAGCCCCAGCTCCCTCAGCCTTTCCTCATAAGGGAGATGCTCCACTCCCTAACACTCACATAAACAACAATTTAATTCCTACCAAAACCAATATGTTTGAGTGTCCAAACAGTGCAACAGATACTAGTCATGTCTCCTCATGTGCTATGGGAAAATAACAATAGCTGCCAGAGAAATCAGACTAGAGCAAGGAGGGAAGAAAGAACAATGATGAAGTCTCTATTTTCAGGCACACAGAAAATCTTTCTCACTTGCAGAAGGAAAAAAAAAAAAGGCAGAGCAGAAGGCAGTTCCTCTCCACCCAAAGGAGCAAAAGGAGCAGGTCAGGGAATTAAGAGAGCCCGTGGCTGAGGACCAAAACAGGAGAAAGAAGGGATGTCTCCAGCCACTGAGTTTTATTAGGAGCTTTTTGTAAACCAAAACTCAAAGACTAACTTTTTATTTGAATATCACAGGTATCCTCTGCAGAAGTCAGTTTAGCATTCCCTTGCAATGACATGAACTCTGTGCAACTACTTCATTCTACCAGACTAAGGTACCCTCTACATGTTACAAATCTAAAAAGTTAGTGGCAAAACAAGTTATAAGTTCTGATTTATTGTCTGCTTTGGCTCAGACCAACAGGACTATACATTAAGGAGGAAAAAAAACATGCTGCCTCTATATTTATAACCTTGTCATTTAAACATTTGGCAGCCTTTCAGCTGCTCCATATGTTCACTGTATTAAGCTTTACCATAAAAGGAATTAAGAAGGAAAGTTGAGAGAAAGCTGATATTGTATGGTTTAAAAGTCTGGCAGTAAAAATAATAATCAAGGAAAATTTTCAATAACAGCCATTGGTGGTACCTCTGCTACTTCAAAGGCCCTGTAATGAAACACCGCCATCCTTAAACATTGCTGGCAGACTGTCTTCATACGAGATGACTTAGAATATACACATCAAAGCTACTGTTAAGCTTGAGCTTAACATAAATAGTAAAGTTTTTCAGAAGGTGACACTGGAAGGAGACAAAATTAGGATTTAGAAACTGGGGAAGTTCTACACCATTTCATTTTGCTGTGCAAAACAGCAAAGAAATAAACACTTTTGGAAGGAAGTTTGGAAATGGATAGCAACAGGTCTTCCACAATCCTAAGGTGATCATTTAGACTTATTCGAGTATTATAAGATGTCTAAAGGCAAACTAAATTTAACAAATCCACACCATAAATACACTGTTATGCACACCTCCATGCGCATTTGCCTGAATAATGTATCAGCACCTCCCTACAGATGGGATACCTCTTCTCCCAAAGCTTCTTTCTTTGGGCAGAATTCATAGCAAATGCTCTGCTATGACAAATAACAACAAAAAACAACCCAAAACAAACACTTTCCACCCCCCCCACCCTCCCTGACTCCCCCCGCCCCCCAAAAAACCCAAAAACAACAACAAAAAAAGGCAAGCAAACAAAAAGAACAATCATCCAACAAATCCCAACCAACAAACTAGTCAGGCTGAAGTTTAATCTCCCACCCTTCAGTTTTACATTGACCTTGCAGATTTACAAGTTTGTGTTTTACACTTAGGAGCTGAATCTTTGTGTTTGTGCCTTGAGATGCAAAATATTTCTTCACCATCAGCTAATTCTACTTCTCTAGTATCACAAGAATCCCTTTTGAAATATATCCCAACTACAGACAAGAGGCAGCTGAAACAACTCCTGCTTCTGCTCCAGCATCTCCCCAAAGCCCCGCGGCACTTCCTGAGAACTGGGGGCCTTCATCTGTGGAGAACAAATCATAATTGTTTCCTCTATGAACCTTTCTACTTCAAAATTGGAATCAAAAGTGGCCTGTAACATGGTTGCCATTAAACATCATCTGTGACCACATGGAACATAAATAATCATTAGTAAGCAAGGTTGCTAATTTTGTACAATAATCCTTTGCTTGCTTTGGAGAAACTAAGCCTGGAGCATGAACCTAACACTGCACAGATGGAAAAAATAAAAAAGGATAGTTTTGTACAGTAACTTTGACTGGTGGGTGAATGGAGAGGAGCTATAATTAATAAAAGGAAAATCTAGAATTCTTTTGAGCTCGGTATTTTTCCCTCACTTTGAGGTCCCCAAAATATTTCCCATCATTTTCTATTATTACCCACAGTGTGAGGGAATGAAATATTGAGTTGAACTGCCATCCTGGACAAGAGCTATCTAAATTCTTATATTTAATATCCAATCATTCTCCATTTATTTGTCCTCTTCCTCATGCCACTCGATGTGCCTTTCCTCTGCACAAATCATCCCATGTTGCCTTACTGAAAGTGTATAAGGTAACCGAGCAAGTTTCCAATATAAGACTTGCTATAGTCACATTTAGGTTATATCGCCAAGAAGCAGAGGTAATCAACCACCACTCACTATCACAAGAAAATGCACATTTTACACTAATAATAATAATAAATTCCTGAAGTTTAATACCTATAACAGTGGATGGTGAACCAATAAAACTTCTGGCATATTGCAAAGTTCTACAACCTAAGACATCCAGAAATGGCTATCCAGCTCTATTAAGTGACTCAAACAAATTCCATTTGCCTTGCCACCTATTACCTTATTCTATGCTTTTCAATATTAATTTTCTTGTGTGAAATGTCTAATGATCCATCAGTATAATCTGTGCTATTCTTTTGGCTCGTTCAGCAGCTTGTTAAGTGGAGACATCTTTTGTGAGAAACATTTGAATTATTGCCTTAAGTGCTTTATATGCAAAAGAGAAAAAATGCCTTACTTTCAGCTCTTCCAAATGGAATTCATCTGGTTTCTATTAATTGAAGAAATCATAATTTTGTTGACACATATATTTTTTTTCAGTATGATTACGGGATAATATTTAAAGAACAAACTGTATTTGATTAGAAAATAATCACCATCATCTCCTTATCATTAAACACATCAGACAGAAGTATGGCGTGGGAAAAAATTGCTGACTTAGGACCTTCATTAAAACTGCATAGCACATTAGCAGCCTTTTTTGTTAATAACTCTGGAAGTCCACCACACTCTATTGAGGTTTCCCTAGGTAAAATATCACTGCAAGACTTTGTTATGTCCTGTGTTATAGAATCATAGAATAGGTTGAGTTGGAGGAGACCTCCAAAGATCATCTATTCCAAGCCCCCTGTAATGAGCAGGGACATCTTCAACTAGATCAAGTTGCCCAGCGTATCACCTTTGATTACAGAATGTGAATAGGGATTGGTACATGCGGATGTGATTCATTACTTCAAAGGAAACACTTAAAAATTAAAACAAATTCAGTCTATCCCGAATTAAATGACTGGAGCAGCAGATAAAGCAGAACTGACAGATCAGAAATATTATTAATACTTATGTGAAATTCATTTTTCTTTGACATGCCAAAACCTTTTGGATTAAATTGTTTTAATACTTGTCTCTTCTGAAATTTGAAGTAGTCAATGAAATATGAAATTTGTCAGTAGTCTCATTATCTCTATGCTCAAAAAACTCATAAATAAATAAATACACTTTCTTGATGTTAAGTGTTTATCAGTCTTGCTTTCTTTTTGAGAGAATTATTTGATAGCACATTAGTAATGAAAGGTGGAAAAATAATCAGAATCTAAGTAAAAATGAGACAAATACACAAAACAGTTTTAGTTATTAATAGAAATTCAATGTCTTACCGTATTAGCACTGTGAGTCACTGTTTTTCCCAGCTGGATCCAGGAAATATATATAAGTGATAACACACAAAATAATTAATGTGTTTGTACTTTCTATGAAGGCATAATAACATGGCTGCACTTTCAAACTGTCTGCTATTTGTTTTGTGTAATTAATATGAATACTTTCTAAAAGTTGTTAGTTTTCAAACCAATGTCCTATTGTTAATTTTAAAGAATAACACTGAGCTGCATCAGGGACAACTTGTGTATACATCCCTTTGTTTAGCTTGTATGTGGACACATTTGTATTTCATTTATAAACCAAGTAAAACTCCAAAATGTACCCAGCTGCTGCTGAAATTTTATTAGAGGACTTTTTGTATGTGAACAATTACTGGTTTATGTATTTGACAAAACTGAATAGGAATTCAACTGTTTCTGTGAAAGAGTAAAATACATAGCCCTGAGAAGCTTTCACAGTGCTCTTTGCACTAAACTTACTGCTATAAAATCAATTTACAGGGCACAATTTTGGTCATGGAGGAACTCTAAACAACACATAAACTTCATTATTGAAGTAAGATGCAGAACATTATTTCTTTTCCCAGATACTGTTTTAAAATAGAAGTGTCATCTGTATACAAGTATTCATATCTCCAAAACATCAGAAGTAATCTTTAAAATAACATAAGAAATTGTACCAGCCAAGCCAAGTTCTACCCTTAGAAAAGCACAAAACCTTCCCACTTCTGCTTACATGAATTATTGTTTTGGGGTGGGAGAACTCAAGCTAATTAAATAAGCTGATTATGACCACAAAGACGGCATTACTGGCATGTAAGCTCCCTTTTCATGTGCTTAATAGTCAAAAACAGTGCTACCATATAATAACATGCCCATATGAGAAGTGGCATATGCTTATGAATATGATGCGTCTGGGGAGTTTCAGATGACCTGTGTGTGCCCATGGATGCACTGCACACACGGCATGTTCACATATTGCGCTTTCCATTCAGGCAAACTCGTATTTCATCCCCATTAAAGTTTGTTTATTGTCTTAACAACTTCCAAACAGTAATGCTTAACGCATCCAAACTGTAGTTATGCAATAACATGAGGTTATCAAATGAAAAGACTGCGAGAGTTTGCTTTCAAAAATTGTACTGATTCTGACTATGTTTGATTCTTAATGGAAATAATAATTGAAAAACGCATACCTTCATTAAAAGACAATTATAAGCTTAACAGGCTGTATATAACTATTCAGAAACAGTAGATCTTTCTATATTGACAAAACAGCAGATGATTTTAGATTATTCTCTCCAAATAGATGTGTTAAAAGTGCACAAGACTTTCCCACTATGCAATCTGGACAGAAATGGCTTTTCCCTTGAGTTATATACTTACTAGCATGGAACTACAAATGTAGTTTGTTAGAATTGGAAGACAATATTTTGCCACTGTCAGCTGCACAGCTTTGCCTTCTGTAAACAAAGATCCAGGGTCTCCATACTCAATTATGCTATATAATATTTGTATATGATCTTTAAGGTCCCTTCCAACCCAAACCATCCTATAATTCTATGATAAATGAGTGATAAATTACCTAAAAGACTTTGAGAAAACATTTGATTTGGTGGTGTGGATATTCTGTTTTATTCCTACAGTACTTGAAGCAAGAGTATAATTCATTCAGATGTCAAAAGCAGAGGACCACACTCTGATTTGAATTTGGGTGGTAAAATGGAAAAATGCTGGACAGTCACACTGCTGTAATTGATACTGCAGACAGAGTAGAGCAGATGATAGGCAACTATTGCCTTCATGATACCTCCACCAGTGCTTACAATCAGTTTCTACTGAGTGGGTAAATCTCTTCTAACTATCTCCCATTCCTCCAACTAGATTCACAGCAATGGCTCCTGTTAATATCTACTTTCGAATGAACCTTATTTCTTATATGGTTGCTTGAAGATAATGTAAATTGCCTCTTACCCACAGGCTCTTAAATGTAATCAATGTCTACTAACACCACAGACTATTAATCAAAGAAGGGTGACATATTCTTATCTGACCTCTCTGAGCAAACTCTCTTAGTGATGACACTTCATTGCTTAACATCACCGTTTTGTTCCAACATTATTCCTCTTTGGCGAAACCACAAGCCCATGGAAATCAGTGGCATAAAGGAGACAATCTCATCCTTGAAGTATGGATTCAAGATCATGCAATACAAGGCTTAACACTCACAGGTTTATAAGCAGCGAAACTACATTTATGTTTTATCCCAACAAATACATTAACATCCAAGCAGCTATTCCTGACCATTCATTTTTGACAGACCATTATGACTATGACTTCAGTGTATTCCCTAGAGGCTCTCGTGACATTTATATACTTGACACACTACTTTCACCAATCAAAAGTAAAAATGTATAGACCTCAAAGAGCAGAATTTGACCACGTTTTACACAGTCTTTGCATATGAAAAAATTTACTGTGCCTTTTAAAAACATAGAAACAAAATTGTGAGGTGGTTAATTCTACAATTGAAGTAGAAGAATTTCTTTAAGGAGACAACACTTGTCTAACTTCAAAATTATACTATTTCAACATATACGTATCTTGCAGATTTAGGGCCCAATTATTTCTCAAACAGCATGCATTTGAGCAGTTGCTCTTCAAATACACAGAATAAAGAAGAAATGTTTTCTTCCCCGTGTATAAAAGCTATAACAGCTGGTCTTTTACCTTACTTGATGATTTAAGTAGAACTTATACAACACATTAGGCCAATACACACTGGTTGACAGAGCTCCTTTGTTTTATTTGTTATGATATAACGAGTCCAAACAACCTCTTACGGTTAAAGATCTATTACCTTGACTTATATGTAGCAGTTTAGTATAATGTAATATATTATATCTTAGCCTCTATTATGGACAATGTTTATATTCCACTAAAGTCTGTTCTTTAATTTCCATAACGTTGCAAGTATTAGCTTCTGAACTACAATACTTCTGCTCTTTGCTGCTCTTGAAGCAGACAGACATATGCTCATGCAGGATAAACATCTTTTTTACCTGAAAAGCATGAAGGAAATCTGAGCATCAGATTACCACTCGGCTATGTTCTGCTGGAGACCTAGCAACTGAAAAAGAATAAACTAAGTAAATTAATGAAGAAATCATATATACTGTTTACAATGAATATTGTCTAAATCATGCAAATCCATAGCCATATTATACCAAATTTTACAATGATTCATACACAATACAAGCTTGCTAGGATACAAATTTAATATATTTCACTTGCAACGTGTAACTGGAATCACTGTTTTCATACATCAGTTTGACTCAAACGTATTTCATAACTTCTCAGTTCCTTAAGAATTTTTTACCTCATTGAGAGCTTTTCTGCTTACAAACAATTAATTCTCCCCACTTAATGTCTTCATTGGAAGAGCAAAAAAGCCAATAGTGCTGTCTTTGTAGCACAACAGAACAATTAATATTAATATGACAATGACATACCCTGTTGTTTAGACAAAGCCTTTTGCAAAGCATGCAACACCTGATGGTTTTTAGCAGGAAACACTATGACTAGGAATACTCCTCATTGCAACAAATGGGAGAGAAAGGGTTAAGTTGAAGAGATTCGAATCTCCATTGAGTCCTCACAGACATATGCAAGAGTGCTGTGGCAGGAGGGAAGAGCGCTCTGCTGAATCTGTGCTGGGTCCAGTTCACTCTGCTTAGGGATACATTTGCAGCAGTTACTCATTTGTTCCTACCCCATGGCCTGAGCGGCAGACTGCATCAAACACATTGTGCACAGCTCAAATACCATTTGGCCAAGATACAATTTCTTAGAACATATCAATTAAATTACCTGATGGCCAATATGATGTGAATTTCACTGCAGTGTCTCCTATTATACTACGAGTTCTCTTTATTTCCACATTGAAAATATCAAGGTAATACAAAAAGAAAAATAACCAACCCTATAAACAAATATTATCTTTTATAACCATAAATAGATTGCATCCCTAAAGCTGAATTACTGTGCATCTTATTCTGGATTATTTTGTGCAAATACTTTTTTGATTACCAGTGTGATAATGTCGAAATGAGTTTTCAAGCTTTCAAAATTAGACCTTTATACACAAATATGTTTTGCAGAATAGTAAATGATTTAATAGTCCATATATAACAGTAGCAGTAAAAAATTGTAGCAGTCCTATAATTGAGCTAATGGAGAATCTGATGGAAAGACAAGATAACAAAGGAGAAATGATGCAGGAAAAATTGCTTCACTTTGAGTCCAAATGGTAGAAGTAGCTTGGGAAGCCTAGGATTTCATGTGCAGTTAGTTTCAAAAATGAAAGGTTCGAATATAATAAAAAGAAAATATGTAACACATGGCTAAAAAGAAATGAAAAAAATAGATGAATATTCCACCTATAGTGTCATTCTTTAAAATCATTGCTATCAGGAGGCTTTCACAATTTTGGAAAGCTTGCTTGAGAAGTTTTTCTTCTCCATATAAGAAAAATGTCTTAAGGGGCATTATATTCTTCATCTAGTGAGAGTGATTTGAAAGGCTGTTGAGCATCCAAAAAACATAAAATAAAGATGCCTGATTAGAGATGACAAATCGGATGCTGGATACCAGTAATGAAAGTTACTGTAGACAATATTCAGCAGAATAAAATGTCTCCTGCATAGATTTCATATTAAAATGTAAAAACGCCTCCTTCCATAACTTCTCATAAAATTTCCAATTTTCTTCATCACTTTATCTGTTTTATACAGTAGATTACAGTCTTATGGCATGGGGGTCAAATCTTTCTTGTTATAAACAATGCCATTACTTTGAAGAGACATTAAAAAGCAAATATACCACAGGTTAGCTGATAGGCTGGTTTTGAGTATTGCTTCATAGTACTTCTGCTGAACAGTCTGAAGTCTAGCTGTTGCTAGACCTTTCAGAGGTTTGACTGCAATTTGCAAGCCATATAATTGTTACTGGAAAAATAATCATCTGTGTGCTTGCTTGGAGGGGCAGAGGACAATGGAGGGAATGGGAGGCATTTGCCAGAGAGGGTGTCAATATTAATGGTTTCTATTAAAACCATTCATCTACATCCTCAATCACATTAGCTTCCTCGAAATAAAAGCAATACAGTTTTGTGCACATATGAAATCATGCCTGTATTTGAGCTGCAGTTTTCTGTACCACTTGCTGGGCATACAGATGAGATGCTGTTCTAATCCCACTGCTGTAAGAGGACTGCAGCAAGCCCCTCTCCACAGGTATCTACCGACTACTTAGCTGTGCATCTGCTGCCATAGTAAGTCTGGCTGGGACCTCTGTAATTAAATATGTCATTTCTCAAAGCCTTTCAAGATGCACATCCCCTGTTCACTAGACACCTTTACACAGAGATGCTCTGCTCTGGCTCGTTCAGACACGTAGCATAGGCTCAATTCCCCTAGGATGTTTCCCCAGTTCCAGGAACAAATGTGCAGTCATTACTATGTTTAATAACAGCAAAAAGTGCTTTAAGTTAACGCTTTTCTAACCTTATATAACAAGAATTAAAGTACAGTGCAAGTTGTTCCATGGACTTCAGGTCTTATATGGCATAAAAATGTCAGAAACCACTTCCTCTGCAGCAAAAGTTATGCAATAATCTGACTCTGTCACTTGCTTCAGCTTGGAAAATGTGCTGTGTTTTTTCAGAGCTTCTCTCTGTACTCACCTCCCGGCAGCAGAGACATCACCCTTTGTGCAGTTTCACATGTGCTTAGAAATGCAGCGTGGGGTTCCTTTCATTCCAGCATGGCTGCCGTAATCCAGTGGGTGACTTGTCACTGAGAGCGACAAGATAATGGAGTGTGAACACAATACCATCTGATGTGACTTCAGCTTTAAAGAGATGGATCATTTTGGTAACAGCAGGTAGAAGTAAGAAACTACCCATAAAACACTGCTATTTGCTACTACCTGAAGGTTGAAGTACTGTGTGCAATGGGTATGAGTTTGCCAGAAGCATCCCTAGTTAAACACCACAGAAATTATTGGACTACTTTTGAAAACACACTGGGGATCTAAACAACTGAGAACATTCAACAAAACTTCCACCTGCATGTATCAATTCAAGTGTCTGACTTTTCTTCAGATAATTATTTAAACAGATATGGAAAGGAAAAATACACAACTTCATTCTAAACCACTCAAAATAAATGCAAGAATTTTCAAAGGCATGAATTTTAGAAATAAAGATATCATTGTGCCCTTAAGTTAATCCTATCAAGTAGCTACACTCTTTAGCTAATAAACCAGGATGCATCATACTGAAGAGGCATTTTATGGACTTGTGTTATAATTGAGGTGAAATTTTGCCAGCCAAAGAAGCCAAGATTATAATGTTTCCTATTTTTTGTGAATGAATTCAATTGGAGACTTGCACATATAAACTTTGCATGCTGGTGCATGTGTTATAACTGTGTTAGCTCATGTACAAGGTAATTTTATTCTGCTATTCATGGATAAAAAAATATTACTGAAGTGCACCCATTTTTAGTAAAATGGGAACAAAATAATGAAAAGCAAGTAGATAATTATGCAACACGTAAAGAAAAAAAAAAAAAAAAAAGCAGATATTTTATTCTCTTTTCCTTTACTGTAACCCTCCCGTAATAAAATCACTGTTCACAACAAGCAGCACTTCAGTCCATCTTGACCAGAGCTGCAGAGATCTGGCACTAGGAGTTTGTGTCTGCTGGGTAAGCAGTCACATATCTTTTGTAGAGATTATCCTCAGCTGCTTCATAGTGAAGTGTTTTCATGCCCACTGGCACAAATGACCAAAATAAATCCTCTTCCAAAGAGGATCATTGACAGCCGCGGAAGCAACGCTGGCACGTCCATTCCCCCAATGAAGCAATAAGAAAGTTTGGGTTCCCTATAGGAATCAGAGGCAGCTTGTTTGGACTGGAGCTGCACAAGCAAGAGAAACACAATATGTGCTAATGCAGTGAGTGAGTGATTCCCAGAGCTCTTGGTGCAGAGAAGCTTAGGAGAGAAAGGCTTCTTAAAATTATTTATCACAATTGCTCTCTTCACCAACTCACGTCAAAATATACCAAAATATTGCTTTCATTCAGGTATGTGATCTGACAAGAGGTTCATTAGCAATGAAGTACTTCGACAATTTTGAAAATTGCAGTATAAAGCTGCCTAGAGCTGAAGTGATCATAGTAGCCATTTCTGCTTGCATTGTTCATGCCCTTTTAGCAGTACTGGGCATCCTTTAAAGCAGTTAAGTATTTAGGGATGTCCTTTACTGATTTACAGATATTACTTAAGCATCTGAAAAGCACCACGAGTGTTTTGAAGTCCTGCTACCAATGATGGATCAGGAAACAACACTAATTCTGCGAACAGGCTTTCTTTACATCTGCAGGGTGTTTGCTAAACCAAATCAGGTGAATAAACCTGAGTAAAATTCTCTTTAGTCTATAATAGGACTGTATGATTTTCATATAAGATTCCTTGCTTTAATTACATTATTTCAAAATGCACCAACAAAACGGATGGGGTTTTGTATGTTAGCACTGTATAGGTATATAGCATAAAATACCTTTTTGCCTTTTTTGTTTGCTTACGCAGAACTCAAAAGAACATGAATGCCCCACAGTCTTACTTTGATTTAATACCTTGAAACAAGGGAACTGGCCAATAGCATTCAATAAGTTCAAAGGCTGTGAATCACCAAGGGACATCAGTTGGAGATTTTCTGACCTAGCACACATAATTCAATGTAAAAAAAGCCCAGCAAATCAGTTAAATAGTGTGTTGTTTTTTTTTTTTTTTCCTCTCAGCTAAATTAAACATCTCTAAGATTCAGATTTTCCTCAGTTTAGATGTGGACTTTTTTTTCCCTCTTTATACTCAAATAAGAAATAGAATGTCCACGAATCATATTTTGAGTCTATAACTTCTCAAGAAAAAAGTAGCTAATCACTACAAACAGCATTCAGTAGTCAGATAGGTCTGACATCTAAATCCATGAGAGTTTATTGTGATTAACATTTCAGTGTACAGACCATTTACATTGGTTGCCAAAATATGCATCTGACCACAGAAGTCAGTGACATATCTGAAGATTTGAAAGATACTTATGTTTCCTGTGACCTGGAAACCCACACTGAAAATACTGGCATCATACTGTAAAGCTATTTCTAAACAATCTTTCAATAGCTGCAAAATAATGAGCTTAATTTTACTAACACTGTAACCGGTAGACAACATGCAAAGGGCATCCTGAACACTACAAGCAATTAAAATAGCCGTTTTTAAAAATAGACTTTTAAAATATTAAGAAGGCAGAGCTTATAAACATGTTAATTATTCTAACTTGAAAGAAAATGAAAATTTCCTTTAAAAACCCTAAAAATTATGAGTAATTGCTCATAATTGATTTGTAGACAGATAAGCTGAAATCTGAGCAAACTAATAAGTAGTTAAACAAAGTAAGCATGTATTCTATGGGTTACTGCCATAGAGAATAAACTCACAAACTTCAACTTGAGTGCTGGTTCTATTTCAAATCCAGTTAATTCAGGTAAATAACATTGTCTACTTTAGTTTACGTCTTTGACATATCTGTCTTCTCCTTCAGAAATAAATATCACATAATCACAAAATTAAGTTTGCTTTTACTGTTAGTGTTACCTTGTTTTTCAATAAAAATTGTTTGCATGTCCATGGTACCACAACGATGCATCCGCAGTTTCTCATGAAGATGCCAGGAGGACAATTTTCCACTAGAAACCAACGAGTCTGCAGGGACATAAAAGGCAATAGACCTGAATTTTACACTAAACCCTTCTTGCTTTATCTGGTTTTCCCCTTCATATTCAGAGGTGAGCACACCACCTTGCCATTAGATTGATCCCTGTCATATGTTGTATGTTTAAAATCTTTAGAATTCTGACACAAAATTACTGCACAGATGCTGGGCTGTGATGGAGGTTCATAAAAAAAAAAGAAAACACTGCCTGAAAACAGATGTTTGGATTTTGAAGCACAAATATAGCTGACACTTGGCAGATAAGCCCAGATTTCACCGAGTTTAAAGGATAAGAGACAAACATTCCTCCTTTAATCTGATTTGGTTTACTCACTAGTGTCCAGATAAGTTAAAAGCAAAAAAGATCAAGGTCCTACGTTTTGAATAATTAACCAGTGGGTTTTTACTTTCTTCTACAACCCTTGGACCATCTACATATCTAATAGAAGGCAAATCTTATATATAATAGGGATTATATGATTTAATACCAATTCCTAGTTTAAAAAATAAGGTAATTGGCAAGAGTTAAATAGAGTTGAGTTTTAACGACTTCTAATGAAAATCATACCAACTAATGAAAACCCAGTGGTATATATATTCCTCTCCAGAGTTTTGAAGATGGCACGGCTAATAGACAAGAATGGGCTACAACTATCAAGATGAGGTCTCGTTTCAACTAGTCACTATATTTCCAAGATACAAAAGAAAAGGCAACTGAAGAATAATTACCAATTAATATTATAATTAATAAAAATTGTGTCAATGCTCTTATCAGTCCCCTTCACATAGAACATTTTTGCCACCAGTTGAGGCAAAAAGCAATTAATAACAATTATGGGATATGCAAGTGAACATCTTATGATGTCAATACTAACAAGTTTTCGAGATCATTAACACTAACCTTAAAAATAAATAGACATTATGACACCATCCACAATTCACACAACTCTGTCCAAATAAAATGAGATTTGGGCAAAAACCAGCTCACGGATAGGGCACAAGCAATGGTTTGCTCATGGTGTGCAGGATGGTTGAAACAAAAGTGAGTTTCTAAAATACTCCTAATGTGAGTACATTAAACTGGGCTTCAGCTAATGAAGGAGGAGTAGCTGATCTCTCTCTTCTGCTCACTTTCAAGTAGCACCTTCACAGATTTATTTTTAATTTTCAACAATTGTAATATAATTTGCAAAATTATTACACAGAAAACTACATGACATGAAATTCATAATTTGTGACATTGATAAATATAAAGACTATTAGTTAGCTGCCTATGTGTTAAGTGAATGCTTAAGAATTATATTTTCACTCTTTCAGCAAACTGCAAAAATAAGAGGATGCAGAGGCAAGCAGAAGTGGGATCAAGTTCTGTTACCAGTGCTATTAGTTTGCCATTATTACTACAGAACAACAACAACAACAAAACAACAAAAAAGACACAAACAAAAACCAAACAAACCAAAATCAAACCCAAACTAAACCAAATCCCCACAACAACCACAAGGAGATAAGGATGATGAATCGTTCGAGGTAGTACCAATGTAACAATAATAGCACCATTGAATGCATAGTTACATAGTATAGAAAAACTATCATAAGAGTAACATTCTTCAAACTCCACAGATTGGAACAGAGTGATAAAAGAGAATACAGTAGTATTGACAAGACTGTCTTTACTACAATGGTGTTTATGGAAAGCAAACAATAGGATTTTATGGGTGGTCAGTGCAAATATCTCTTATTTATACTTTCCATAAGTTACAAGAATAGTAAGGAAACTCAGAAGTTCAGTTGGGGGAATTTTATCAGTTTATTAAGTAGGGACAAAACCAGCAAAATAGCTGATCTAACAAAAGCAGGAGGATGCCAACAGCTCCCCTAATACTGTCCTACTTCAAACAGCTGCTGCCAGCATGGCCCTCAGGCATCTCCAACTATATACATAGTTCTCTAGCTTGGCCGTTTCTCTGGTTAACCTGCCTGTAATTAGGCACTTTTTGTAGATATATAATTTCTGTGCCACTGCCCTTTTTTTTTTTTACCCTTCAGTTTTTCTTTTATATGTTTCATATGATTTAATGAAGCAACACTTTTTCTTTTAAAAGCAAATTAGGTGTTAGAAACTAAGCATCCACAGCAGGCCTCACAGTTGTCACTACTTTGACAAGAAACTCTCAGTTCTTAGAGATGAAATCCAGCAAGAAATCTGGGGAGGTGCAGCTCTCTCGTATATGCTAGTCTGAGTTTTATTCTCCTTTGTATTCCCCTGAAGAAGTCTCGTGACATGGTTATTGAGAAGCAGCAGGAGTGTGTGGTTGAGCACCCTCCTGCACACTCTCCAGTGACCCCAGAGATGGGGACCCTGCAGAGTGCTTGAGCCAGCCCTGCACAGGGTGCCTGGGGGGCTGCCAGCTGTCGGCCTGGCAAGGAGGGTGAACCCAAGCAACAGCATGGACAGAACGCCAGCTATAGGGCACATGGCCACCAACCCAGCAAACACAAGAAGAGAATGAACAGTGAAAGTCAAAAATAGAGACTTCTCTTGGAGCTACTCATCTTTACCTACACTGCAGGATGTTCTGTTGTAGGAAAATAGGAAATTTGGATTTTAGGCCTGTATCAGTGTTATAAGCTGTGCTGCTAAGGCTGCAAGCCTCAGTTTGTCCCCTGTATAGCCCATGCCCAGAACCACAAGCGTGGTTACCTTATGCTTGCTTTGTACCCTTAGACATTGATAAATGCTATTCTTAGGTTTGCTGATTTCTGTGCTAGACTGATGAACTATGGATAACAAATGAGACAGGTAGAACTTCAAAGCTAGCCCTGCAACCCAAGGACTTTTCGTTCGGTACTTGCCAAGTGGAACATGAAGAAAGAAGTGAAACCTGCAGACCACTGGGACGGAAGGAACCTGAAGACATTGACAGCGATAGACAGTGATAAATTTTGCTTAGTTGCATAATACCTGTTAGAACCCTATATAATGACTAGCTGTATGGCTGTATGATTGTCACTCTCTGAGGAGGTGATCCAACCCTGCTGTTCCTGTGAATCTTCTACAATAAATACTGCTCAGAGTAACCCACGAGAGTTCGAGTCTCTCTCCAGTGCCTTCCTAATAACCCTTTTTCATGTTCAGGGTATAGGCCTGCTGCTGTAAAGGTGTGTTTGCCTGCAGTGATGGTCACAGGCTGGAACTGAAGAACAGCTATCCTGTCCACACAGCCTGTATTGCAGATTCATTCCAAATGGCCAATGTTTCTGATCAGAAATCACAGCACTCCTCCTAAGCAAAATTTAGAGTCATACCTTAAAGCAGGTTTTATTTCTAGAAGTCTCTCCATCCCGTTTGCTGGCTAGCCAGAAAAAGATCTCATAAAGGCATGTCCACTGCAGGAGAACTGATTTGTTTCATCACATTGCACTCATCCAACACGTGTTTTGAAGCCATATCAATAAAAGAGATCTGAAGTCCCTCTTATATATGGTTATATTCGATCTACTACTCATAGAGTACATAATACTTCTAATCATAACGGTACTTTCAGAATGAAAATATATGTAGTAAAACTACACTTTCAAACTAGTAAGCCTAAATATTTACTTTACATAACTTGTTATTTAATGTACTGTGCACAAGGAAAATATTCTGTTTTGAGTTATGCTCATGTATCGTCAGAAGGAACAGCTAATACAGATTCACACAGTAACAATGTATCTAAACCTGTAATTTGTAAACTTAGCAAAACTCAGTATACATTTCACCAATCCCAAGTATGTGTATATATAATCCACAGAGATTTATCCTTTTTTTTTTTAAACTGAATTAATTACATGCTTCAATGGAAATTACAAATGGAATGAAACACAAGCCATATATTCACATGTAGGATACAACATTAAAGTTCTAATTCAAAGAATGGCCTAAAAAAATCTAAATTAAATCTGACAATTCATTCTTTCCTCATATGGATTTTCCACATTATTTTTGAATGTTCATGTCTCCATTTTTAGAAGAAGCTTAATGAGGCGTATTACCTAAATGTAGCTTTTGAGGATGCATTTCCTTCAAAATGTGATTCATCAAAGAGTACACAGATATATTTCTTCTATAGTATTTTAAGAACAAGCCCCTGAGTTGAGTATTTCTCACTAAAATAGTAAGAATAAAATAGAAATATTATTTGTTTTAGAAATAAAAGAGAAAGAAAATCTATGCTTAGATTTGTGGTTTAATGTTGGTGTTTTGAATGCAGTGAGCAGCATAAAGGATGTTTTAAAGCAACTGTGACAGACAGTCAGGTTAGCCAGATTCAGTATGAAGTATTGCATAAACCACATGTATACTATAAATTAACTACAAACATATAATCAAGAGTTTTCTGGCTTTGCTTTTCTTCATGGTTTCATGTCTGGGGGTAAACCTTCATTGTATATTAATACATTGAGTGATAACATAACTTATTTTCATTTCCACCTTGAGCCTTATTTGAGACAAACCATATTGGAAACCAAAGTCAGCCTCAAGTTCACAAAAAAATTAATAAACCTTCACTTAACTGCTAAAGTTAGTCCTAGTTTAAAGTTTCCTATTGTAATCCCTGTCTGACACTAATCTAAATATTTTAATTACTTGCTCTGTTAATAGCAGCTTACAGGCTCAGAGCAGCGGACTATACGCTCCACTATGCAATGCTGTCACTTCCTAAATTAGAAAGCAATCCTCTGATCTGTATGAAATTAAATTTATTTTTAATGAAATTTCAACCAAAATCTTCCATCAGGGATTTCATACTTTGAATACTTTGAATTCCTTTTCTCTCGCTTTTTCCAGCATACTCGTATTTATCTGTGTCTCATAGAAAAAAATATGGTTGCTAAGTTGCATGTTACCTGTGTCACCCCAGATGTTGGATATCCCCTTTCTACCCTATAAAAGTCAAAATTACTGTTTTTTATTCAGCAATCTTCATAAATTTGCACCTTGCTACTTACATTTTCTGCCTCTTCCAGTTTCAGAATCAGATCTGCTCCCAGCTTCAGCTCCTCTCATTCACTTTTTCCTTTTTATAACTTCTTGGTATACTGAGTCAGCTGCATGAAATTGGTTAATTTCTGCTCCTCTAAGTTTCTCTCCAATACAGCCAATATAAAAACATTGAAACATAGGTGACATTTCATTCTGCTCCTCTCCTTTTATTTCTAGACTGCAAACATCAGGATATATTGGATGTTGCCAAACACATTTTAGGTGCTACTGTAAAACAAAATGATTCATTGATTCAGAAAACACTTACAGCAAAATGACTTTCCATAGGGTTTTCAAATGCCTGTCCTTCCATCAGGGTGAACACATTGCACTGAAAAAACCCCATACAAAATATTGTAAATGGCATGTGCACATGCATACACACAGACATTTCATACTTAGAAAAGTACAGACAATCGGATATCCTCATACGACAGGCTACTGAAGAATGCTGCTGAATGACAGTAACAGTCTCTGATTCCCCTTTCTCTGAGATAGGAATCAGTTGGCCATTTAAGCATTTTCAGGGAGAGGCATTCCCAGCTCAACAGAATTACTGGTGGTGAAGCAACATTGTGATGCAGACAGAATTGATTTAACTATTCACAGCTGAGCCAGCTGACACTTTTTGTAGTGATCAGCTTATGTGTGAAAATACATGGACTGTGGAAGCAAAATATGAAACAGAGAGCTTAATGACTTGTGTTTTAAAATCTATCCTCTTGTTTCTTCAGCAGCGTTTGATATAGTTCATGTTCACGTTCACTTCACTTAAATGACTTTCATCGTTGTCATCATCATCCAATGCTACGCAGTGTAAAACACGACACATGCAAGGGGAGATGGCAGAGACGGTGAGGAAGACAGGGGTGCAAGTCAAAAGCCATACTTCCAGAACATAGGAAAAGCTTCTGTGTGCTCAAGTGCAATGATGTACAACCATTTAACCATACGGCTAAAGAGTTACTAATATTTGCTAAACTATTACCCTTTTCTCACAGTGTGCCATCTCTTAGATGATTTTACTAATCCTGTAACAGAGCTGCAAAACAGAACTTGGGCGACCACTTAGCTTGTTGAATTTGTCAATCCACTTTTCCTACAAGAGCCAGCAGCTGAATTTCTATTTTTGCTGAAGCTGGCGAGGGAGCAGAGCCGTGGGAGCAGCCTGCAGGCAGCCCCGCAGCAAAGCAGGGTGGGCACGGGGGCAGCCGAGCAGGGAGCTGGAAGCCACTGCTACTCCATGCCTGTCAACCAGGCAGGCAGATTAGACTTGGTCCTAGCTCCTGAAATTCCCTCACTTTCAATGAAATAGAGTCCAACACCATGGAAACGTCTAAAACACACAGAAAATCTTATTTTGTGCTGCGAAGTCTGTAATAAATGATAGACTGACCATTATCAAGACTTTCAGAGGAGACTGAGTGAACTTAAAGTGAAAACGCCTTGACTCCCAAACCTGGTTTACATGTGTAGAAATATATACTACATTAAAATGCCTTACTCAAAGCTCATTCTTTTATAATTCAACTGCATAGTCATAGAGCTGCAGTTTATTGGCCATAAAAAATGGCTATTAACATTGCAGTAATAGATGTTATTAAAGTAATAAATATTTGACTTTAAATGCTAATGTCTCACCAAGCTAAAGATGTTCTAAAGATCAGATGTTTCATTCTTCAGTCCAGTGTTACAGCACAAAGGGGTTTAGGTGGAAAGTTCTCTTCCTTCTCTGAGCAGATTTGTTGTTGTTGGAGTCTGATACAGTGATGAAGGAAAACAGATCACAGACACTAACTGCAAAACGGTAACTGCATGTAAAGAGCTTTCACTTCTTTGAGAAGTTGTTCTTCTGTTGTTCACTTCTGGGGCTCTCTGAAAATAAAACTAAAAGAGAAGAGTACACAACTTTCAGCTGTACATTGCGCGGATTTTTGCCTTCCCAAATCTACCACAGACTTTATAAACACAAAGCACCATGGGCATAACAGTACTTTTCCAGTTATGAACACAAGCCACTGCTATCCTTCCATATATATGTAAAAAGTAATGGAGCATTAGAGTACTCAGGACGTGTGAGACTTGGATTCAGCTCCTTCTCAAGGGGACTGAAACTCACGTGTGTTGTAACACACACATATAAACATATACAAAGAAGCCTTTGAAACAGAATGCAAATGCATAATTAGAAGGGGAGTCCTAATCCGCTGCCAATTGTGCAAAGTGGATGATGGTGTAAGGGTGCGAGAGGAGAAGGAGCCATAGCCCCTCTCATGCCTTCAAAGACAGTGACAGTTGTCACTACTTTCAGTTAAGAGCTCTGTTCTACAGGTCTATGGCGTCTCATTGCCAAAACCTCTTATTTGAACCTGTCCCTTATTGAAAGTTAATTTGGAATGACAAGGTTTTTTAAATTCAGTTTTGCTTACAGTAGTACATAGTCATAGCCTGCTCAAACATCTCAAGTCTGTAATGCTCTTGGTGTGCAAAAGCACGACTGCGTCTATCCAGGAAACTTTACAAACAAATGAAAAGAGCTAGTATCGCCAGCATGTGGAAATGGAACCAATTTTAAAACCATTCAGGACTGAGATAGCTAGACTGCTATTCAGTCACTTCTGGATAAGGTTTTAATATCTACACAACAGCAGAAACAGTATAATTCATGGAACAAACCATTAAAGATGAGGAAAATGATGTGTGACAAACACCCAAAGCCTGACCATTTAATCTGATGCAAAGTAATTCAGTGACCAAATAGAATCACCCAGTTGTTGCGTGTATTTCAGCCACATTAGAAGACTGTGGAGTTCACAGTTTCTAATTTTTAAAGTAGATTACAGCTGCCACATCGTTAAGACCTTACAATTATATCTGAACAATAAATTGTATTATTAATAGGATGGTTATGGTCTCTGAGTATTAGATACTGTTGTTTGTGAATTGCACTTAAAGAGGGATTTTAATCAAGTTTACCATTCTCAAAAAGTCTGTTTTGCATTTAAATAAGCATCCTTAAAAATTGATCTGTTTTGGTCAATTATACAATGCCTCATTCTGAAGCCTAGGAATAATTTATTATACAGACTGTGAGCAAGGAAGATGTATTGCATTGTACTTAATCTTATCAAATTTCTGCTGATTTTTGATGACAATGTCTGTTTATCATAATTATTATGAGTTGTCTGGGTTAATAAAACTCGAAAAACTGTGTGGGAATTAAACCAGTACGGAATGTTAAATTTACTATTTGCGTAAGGCTATCTGATACCAGCTGTCCTTCACGAGCCTATGAAGCCGTTTCTTTCAGTGTTATCTCTTGTACCATCATTGTTGAGTAGCTCAAATGTAAAAAACTCCAATTTTTAGGAATGTATAATTTGTATTATGAACCCTTGCGGATGAAAACATTTTAAAAGGTGTTAGAATATTGCAAATGAGGTATAATTTATCTAATATATTTAATAGAAAATTTTGTTTTCATTAAAAATGACCTGGTCTTCACTTGTTTTGTGCTGTAACTTTAATAAAATAGCTTCGTTGCCTCAGAGCTCACCTGTATATAACTCATTTATAGTGCAAAGGAATTGCTTTGTTCATTTAGAGTCATAATTAGCTTCTATGCTGTAGGAAGTACTTATAACCATTTTCTGTACTAGCTCCATACTGTACCATAATTTTTAAGAGGTACTTTCCATGTGAAGTACATTCAGGAGGGATTTATTTCTAAAACTAGCAAGCAAACAAAAAAAAAAATTAAAAGTAAATCTTGATTCAATATACACCAAAGGTCTTTTGCGATCTGAAATAAAGGTCCATGTTTGTCACGTTCTTTGATAAAGAACTGTAATGATTTGCCTTAAAAGTAAATCTGTAGGCAGTGGGCAAGTTTTCAATCCCAAGCCAGGCCAATGACACTCCCAAGTAACAAGAATGCTCACAACTATATTGCACAGTAAGGAAACGCGGAAAACATAGATTTCACATATTCCAGCAGAAACAGTACAGACACATGAAATGCACAATTTAAAATGGGGATGAAAAAGGTTCAAAGAAGGCTGAAAAAACTATTTGATCAGCAGTGTATGTTTTCTCTTTGAATATCAATAGCATTCCTGACCAGTCTGAAGTCCTGCTTCTGTCATTTAGGAGGCTAAAAAGTTTGGGATCCTCTCCTTGTGGCTGTGACATGAGTCTTCAATGCTACATTTATCAGTCATAGCACTGGTCATCTTCAGAGATATGAGATGAGCATTAATTTCCAGGAGAAGGCACATGAGATTTCTGGCAACAGGCACAGTAGAGATGCAACACACTATTTCTGCTACAAGAACGACTTCAGAATTAAAGACATGAAGAGATAAAACCAGTGTATCTGTCTGCATTTCTGCTCAGGAATGCCTGGAACATACATAGTCTATTTTCATACCAAGGAGGAGAAAAAAATAGTCTAAAATTCCTGTATCAAAACAACTTTAACTTGTTAGGATAATTGTCTTGCAATGATTGATCTAGTCATGTCAAGATAATAAGGTTTTTATGGTCCTGAGGAGGATTTAATCTAATTTTTTGAGGGATTCTGATCTCGCTGTTGCTGCTTTATCACTTTTAATCTCAATACTTTTATTTGAATTTGCTCTGCAAAATTCAATATACTTTTAGTTGACAGCTGAAGACATAGAATCGTCTTTTTACACTAAGTTTTCCTGTGTTGCAACTGTGTTTTAAATCTTGTTATCATTACTCTGAACAAATCCAATTATGGAGTTATTTTGCTACTTTAAACAGACAATACTCAGTATAATTTCTCCAACACAATAAAAATACCTCCTAAAGAAAAAGTGGTAGCCTGATTTTGAACTGAAGGTGGCTGCTAATGGTGTCCTTAATTATTTGGCAGAGGATCATTTGTGATTTAAAGATATCTAAGACTTCATGTTATTCTTTAGCAGAATCCACTTATAGTTTTATTAGTTCAGTTTTCTAACTATATGAGGGCAAAATAAAGTCTGTATTAAAAAATAATATTGTTTAGCATTGTCTTCCTCAAGTCTCAGTTTTAATAATAAGACAACTTTTTTTTTTTAAACTCTCTAAGGCGAAATGGACAATTACCACAAATCTGGTTAATAGATAAGTCATACATTTTTATTTGTTTACACTGATTACAGGGCTTTAGGCACCAAAATACCGTGTGGAGGAAAAAAATGCAGCACCCAGTTGAGCCGAAATGAGAATAGAAGAACTATGTCAACTGAAAACAATTTGGGGCAGGGACTGTCAGAGTTGTTACACACGCCCTGCGTGGTGAGTCCCAGTTGACCAAGTGGTGTTCTTGCCAGATATATACTAAATAATTAACTACCACCAATCCGCAATTTGGCCATTTCCTTTCCCTTGAGCACAGCCCCACGGGCTGGTGTGCAGCTCCCTATGCCGAGGCTGGCAAAGTCCCCTCTGCACCGCCCAACAGCAACTTGTGTCTTCTCCCCATACAGGGGGAAAAGTACTCAGTCTACTCTTCTTCTGGGATTGTGTTATTTGTTGTATTTTCTTTTCGGCTCTATCCTCTTTTATTATTTTTAGTTCTTAATCTTATTACTTCACACTTCTGTAAAACTGAGCTGAATAAGCTACTTATCCAGCCTCTAAGCTGAATCTATCCAGATCGTTTTGAATTTATTTCCTCTGTATTTACTTTATCCTCCTTGCCCAATTCTCTGTCATTGTCAAATTTAGGTCACTAAATTATAAAGTAAACAAGACATTCCTTTTAACTCCTTCCTGAACTATATTTTTTTTACTTACAATATTTACTCCTTCTACAAAAAGTAATTCCTTGGGAATTCATATATCCTTCTGTAAGAGCATGTTTACCTTATTTGTAGATCAAATACTTTTCCTAAAATCTACTTTAAAATAAGCACCACGTTTCTCTTTTTTTCATCACCTGAATATGTATTGTCATATCCTTCAGAAGAAAGACAAAAGCCCGTAGTCACAGAGCACAACACCCTAAGCTGAACTCTGACATGGGTCTTTGCTGTCTGGGCAAATCACTTAACCTCCCTTGACACTCTCCCAGGAGAGGAATTCACCACTATGAGGATTATTTTTCACTAAGCACTTCCAAGGTTCTGCAGACATGGTTAACATGTCAAGCAGAAGCACTGTCTCTGTAGTTTTCAACCTTCAAGTACATTTGATAGTGGGGTTTTTTTTGGTTCCTGATTGCTCAATACATTTTCATTTTCTTTTTTGTCATCAATATTGCCTTGCTTGCTTCTTCTCAAATAAAACATTCTCCCCTAGGTGACACATAGTGAGCTGGTAGAAAGACACTGTCATTTGACTCACTCTGACGTGTTTCAGAACACTGGATATTTGAAAGTACCAGAGAATTTGTTGGATACAGTTTATCTTAAAGAAAGTAAGGACATGAGGATAGAAGTGATGGACTTGCAATAATTAAAAGGCACAAAAGCATTTGTCACAACAAACCCAGCAAAATGCTTTTGGTGAAAGCGTACTCCCTACCTGGGTTTCCCCTCCAGCCTGTGTCCTCACGATAGCTGTTGTTTGCTGGGAAAGCTCAGGGTCCATCCCTGCAGACCCTTGGTGCCCACAGCCATCCCTGAGCCACCTCACGCTGTCAGTGGGACCTTCCCAGCAGCAATGGAAAGATGCTTCGTGTCTCCTGCGCCTGCTCCCTCCAGGCACTGGTCAGATTGACAGTAGAGGAATGTGTCAGCATCTGTAACTTCACTTCTGGGCACAGCACTGGGCACAGGACATCCATCTGAAACTAATCTATTGGCCAGAGGAAAAGGGGAAAAAAAAATACATTATTGGTGAATCATAGGAGCACTGTGGTGTTTTGAGTTGCTCCATGTTTGGAAAAGTGGGTTTGCCTTGACGGGATATCTACAGTTTAATTACTCTCCTGCTAAAGTTATTGTGATTTTTCTCCATTAAAAAAACATTTACAATGATTGAAGCTCAAAGAAAGCCAGAGAAAATGAACTCTCTCATTGAAAACTGCTTTGGAAACATGTATGTATATATATAAGGCATTTTTAACATCAAAAGATAATTTTTCATGATTTTTTTCTGAAAAAAAATTTCCAGATTTTTTCAAAAATAATTTTAAAATAATTCCTTTACCAAGAGTCTTAAAAATAGTAGTTGAAAGGAAACAAACGGTATTTTGAGTTTAAAATGAAAACAGTTTCTGAATTATGAAATGCTAGCTGAAATGTTTTCATATGGAAGACAGTAGGCTCTATAGGATAACAGAGTCATCAAAAAGGACCTACAGGGATCAGGAAACCTCCTCTCACTGAGAAATAAGCTACTTCTAGCTATTCCTCTTGGTTCCAGTTTTTCTTCATGCAGACTTTTCTTTTTCTGAAACCTTCTGAGGTCAGCACAACTACAGCCAAGAATCTGACATTTAATATCTAAAAGGAGGTTTAATGCGAAGGAAACACAAAGTAGAACACATAAGAAGTGCAGAGATAGAAAACACCAGAAGACAGAGTCCTATTTTTTGAAAGCTCAGTGGGTGCTCAATTCTTTAATATGGTGAAACCAGAAGTTCTTGCATTTGGGAGTTCAGCTTTCGCAATCCAAGCAGTTGCCCCACGTGATGTCCAACATAAAATCAGGTACATGAAGAGCAGAGCAGCAGGAGCTCTGCCCCCGGGGGCAATGCTCAGTTAGAGGGGGTGTTCAAAAGACACAGTAACTGCTGCAATTAGCTGAACCACAAACCTCAAGTTTAGCAGCCCCACACTTAAAACAGAGAACATGACGGAGAGGAACTACAGCCCCAATGAATTCACCGATCACTATAGACAACACCAAAATTTCAAACTTCACAGATTGAAACCAAATAGGATTAGCATGGCTACAATGTGTTTTTGCTCTTGGGCACACAGATCTGGCCAAGTCTCTGTGTGATCTAGCACAACCATACAGCCTTTTCACAGGCAGTCCTGCCTACTGCCGACGCAATGTGTCCTATGACAGTCCAAAAGTAATTTATTATTAATTTTAATTGTTTCTATTTAATATACTATAAATCTCTGTGAAGAACTAATCTGCTGGCCAAACCCAAAATGGATTTCAGAAAGAAAGCTCCAGGACTATCATTAATTGGATGATGACCAGCTTCCAATACTAGAGGACAAATAGTAGCTATGAACTTGCTACACCACTGAAGCAGCACCAGAGATGAGAGGCAGGCACTCTGCACTTCTGAAAGCAGGAATATTTTGTCACACAGTCATCAGATACAATTTCTGATGTACAGTTAAACAACCTTTACTTTCATCCCTCCAGTGCAAAAGATGAAAATCTTTTAAAAGCGAGAGTCCCAAAGAAATGTAAATACAGTGTATTCACTGCTGACATTTCAAAAGATTTTGCCCCACCAGTGGAGACAGCTTTTCTCTATTATCAGGTTTCCTGTCAGTCATGTTGATTAAAGTTGATAAATACTGCAAGCCACTTGAGACAGGCTAAAGGACACAAAAGAAAAATGTAACTTGTTTCAAAAGGACCATATTTCTTGGGAAATGAAAAGCAGACCCTATTGGCCTGCATTTCTCAACTTCAAGAAAAGCAAATTCCCCTATTTTATTTTTTAATTTTCCTAGACATAGTACACAGTTATATGCTGTAATTAATGTAACAGTGCTTTGCATGGACAAAGCAGTGTGATATTGAAAAGTCAGCACAGTTTCTCTGCATTCACACAATGTTATGTTTACCAAACTCTAGGAATAAATGACAATTCACTAGACCACTTGAGGAAAATTTAGGTCCAGTAATAGCTACGTCCTAATTGAACATGGGTCCAAGTGCATCAGGAAGACTTGAATGTGGTTTTGCAAGACTAAAGTGTCAGCCCAGAAAGCAAACGATTTTTGAAAGCATGCCATATATTCTTTATAAAAACTTCATATGCAAAAGACAGAAGAGCAGTTTGATGTAATTCATAGGGTCAAATCAGTTACAAAGATTCTTCTGATTGCTACTACATATGCATTATTTTTAATCTTCTAAAAGTCTTCAGAAGAAGTGGCTGAAAGATTAAGAGTGAATATTAGAAAAGCATTGATTTCTGTTTGCCATCAAGGCAAGGAAAAGGAGCAACACTGCCACAAAATGAACTATGGACAGGAAAAGCTAACTGGTCTTGTTTAATTGGTTGCAGTGGAACATGTGAATGTCCAGGAGCAAGAACTTTAAATCACCAAATATTTTCCATGAAAACCGTTCTTCTTATGTTGTCAAATTTTCCAGAATACTTTTATAACTTGACTGAATATTGTAATTAGATATGGAGAAAATACAAGACGGCAGAATCCAAGCTGGATTTCTTGGTGGGGGGGGAAAAACAATCAAATAAGAAACACACTTAAGAGAAAGCTGAAAGTTACTGTATGAAAGGAGAAATTAAACTCCTGGTAATTGAAATAATTTTTTTAGTTAAGAAAAAAAATCTTATTTTTATAATAATTAATTAAATTCCCTGTATGGTTATAAAAGTATTTGATGACCCACAGATTTTTGGCCAATAACATGAACTCTACTGCCAGTAGAATTTGTTGATTTAAACTCAGGTGTTTTCTACAAGGACTGCAGAGCCTTAGAAAAATGAAAATGATGTGGGTTTGGAAACTCTGAACTAAGCCCAGTGTGCGTTAGTATTTTAAGAACATCATGCATACACTTACCTTTCTAAGCTTATTGTTTAGCTATATATTTCCTACAGCAGCTAGAGTAGTTGAAAATTTAATGCAATAAAACTACATTAAATTTCTGATGAACTATAAAAGAAAGATACTCAGTCCCACTCCTGTATTTCTTTGGCACAAAGCTGAGGGGCTTTCATAATGAGGTCATTTTTAAAGTGCATAGGGTGCCAAAATGAGTGTGCCTATTTAAGAATCTCTCAGTATACCATCGCAGAAATCTAGCTGAGAAAACTAGTACGCATTTTACAACAATTTTAATACAGCTACCTTGGGTCTACTTATTTGATCGGATGCTTATCCATCATAAAATCACACTGCACAGAATCAGATTACAAACCCTGATGAGCATTCTACATACGTGGCTAACTATGCCATTGTAATTAATTTACTCAGAAAACCATTAATTGTTAACAGAGGAAAAGACACATATATTTTGGCTTTTTCCTTAGGCTTTAAATTGTTCTCAATAAAGAAACATACAGCAATATAAAATTGGACAAGATCCTATTTTGCACAGAGTTTTATTTGTTCCCTTTTTAATAGAATTAGATTTTTAACACGCTAATCAATAGTTTTTAGGGTTTTTCATATCATGATCTAGTTCATGAAGTTGCAATGAGAAACACCTGGTGAATGTCACGAACTGAAAATGGTGATTATCCTCTTGCAGGCCTTTGATGAGGGAAAGGGGATGCCCCTGTTACTCCTTAAATCAATAGAAGCTATGGCAATAAAAGAAATTACTGCAAGCTATTTGAGCCTAGATTATCACTTATTTTTAATGCAAACTATTGGGAACTATACTAGCAATGCCAACAAGATTTTATTTGCTCAGGATTTCCTATATGCAAGCTTCTTTCTAGCAGAAAATGGCAGCTTAGACAGCTCTTGACCCTGTATTGTTTATTTGGAAAGTTCATTTTTATATAAAAAGGTGGAGGATTTTTTCCTAAATTAGAAGACAGACAGAAAAATACAGAAAATTTCAGTGCTGCAAGCTGCCTGTCTACCAAAATAGCTTAAGCCATTCATATCATAGAAGCAATATGAAGAGCACCTTGAGTGTTCAGAAGCAATTACGACAGTGATAACTGCAGATGAAATGAAGCAAAATGTGAAAAATTTATCTTCATGTACACTTTTCTACATAACAGAATGGCCTCCATTTATCTTACTTCTTTTTCTGTTAGACTGATTAGTTAACTGGCTTCATAAGCAAAATATGAATGAGCTGACAAATTGTTCCCTTTGACTTTTGCACAGTCCAAGAGTAAATACCAGATTTAACATTTAATCATTTAAAACAGCAGATTGGGCTAGAAGTTAAGATGTGAATAAATTAACCCAAATGTGCTGTCAGTACATGGAACGGAATTTTACCTTTTACATACACTTTAAATGCATTACGAAGATAAACAGGTATCAGAACCTTAATTTTATCCTACATATGACCCTACTGAATTCAAACACAGTAAAACCCCAGGAATCCATTTGTTGTTTAACGTCAGAAAACAGAGACTTTTAAGGAAAAAAAGTTAAAATCTCTCAGTGGGGGACACCGTTGACATAAAAACACAAGCCCAAGCCTGTGTCCTACTCACCTTTACTTCTAATTACCTAAAATCAGCCACCTGAATTTGTAAAATACTTGGCCTATCGTCACCTGTCTTTATTTTTAAGAAGAGTCTCAGGACTCCAAGTACACATCTGTTAGTCATATCTTTGGAGACAGAAGTTCAAACAAATTCTGATTACATCAACAGAAAAACAAACATCATTGTCTCATGTGGATACCTGGCAAGGAGTGGCTGCATCACTTAACATAAGAATCACTAAAATTGTTAGACTCTGCCCAAGATGGGTTTTAGGGATGCGTGTAATTCATGGCTGCTTTAATGGCAGTCTAATTTCTGTGTGTTTAATATTGAGACATCTCAAAAGACCCCATCCGGTGGACTTTTTACCTCCTAGAAATTCAGATATTTTAATGGATAATCTCAAGTACAATCATAAAGATGTTCAAAATCCTTTCTGTCTGATGAAGATTTACCTTCTTTCTTAAGTTACGACCTACAGTTTTATAGGCTGTTACATTTCTTTTGCATATATTTCAGACACAGAATTGTGTGTAATATTATACATCTAAACATTTTTATTAAGCTTTTGACCATGATTTTCACCCTTCTTATTGGTCAGTTGAATATCAAAGATGAACACTTCCTTCCATATGCAGTCTTCAGCAGGTATGAATCCTTAGCTTTGGCATTGCCTCATAATTTCAGCTAAACTACATTTGCCTGAATTTCATGGTAGATTTTATTAGCATATACTCCGTATGCCCAGTTGTTTGGTGATATCATTCTTTATTGATGATCTCTAGCATCCAAACTACCAAGGAGTTAAACCTCCTAAGACTCTTTTCTAGCTTGCTAAGAATCTTTTAAAAAAGGTTTTGGTTGCAACCCTATTCCTTCAATCCCTCATGCATTGTCAAAAGAGCTATTAAAAATCTGTTACTGCTACAGAAATCTACAGGCTATCCTGGAATGCTCTGGAGCTATGCCTTGAATTTAACTACAAAAGATGTGTTCCAGTCTGATTGCTCCAGCTTGTGGTTTTCTGTGTCAGAAACTGAAAATTCTGTTTCTGTTTTAGACATTTTAATCTCAACTTCCCCATGAGCATTGGAAACTGGGCTGACTGTACAGATATTTTCCAGGCCTGTGTTCATTTCCTTCCACTGTCTCTTGCTTGTCCAAGTACTTCTTTTTTTTGATCTCTTGCTATTTTCAGTCACTTCCCCTGAAATTCTTTTTTCCTGACATTTTTAGCTTCTATAATCTGATATTAAAAAAAAACCAAAACCAGTCAAATCTGTCTCATGACCCCTTGTACAGTCTGACTTTTAATATATGTGTACAGATCTCTCACTTTCAGAGCTGTTCAGAGGGCAATTCTTCAAGAGGCAGCGTGGTCTGGAGGCCGTCCAGCCAGCACAGGGAGAAGGAGCCTGGAGCTCCATTCCAGTTGACCTACCCTGCAAGCAACCTCCAAAAAATGATTTTGTACTTTGCATGCCTGTCTTGAGGATCTTTTTTTTTTTTGTATTTTTGCAAATCTTTAGGGACCTGCATTGTTTGCCTTTTTTTTCTTTTCACTAAGAGTTTGTACACTGTTTAGCACAGAGAGCCCATGATCTCAGGTAAGGCCTGTAAGTTCTACTGGGCTGAAGCACAGAGGGAACTATGCTGTAAGTTGGATACCTTTGTTCCAAAAACAAGCAGACCCTATACTGCCTTCACAGAATGCATCTAATTCAGGACATATTTTTTTCACAAATCATATCTAGTTGAAAAAATTTGCACAACATTAGCTCTGGAATGAGTTCAAAACAATGGTATTTCAGCAAATAAAAATGCCTCTTCCCCACCCCACCCTTTTCTTCTCCTGTTTTAATGAGCGCTTGCTTTCATGCAGATAATTTTTTTTCTTTTTTGGAGCCTACAACACAACATGAGAAAGTTGATTTGGGGGGCAGACAGCAAATAGATTCCTGTGGAGCCCCGAATTCAGCTTTCTGCATTGCCAGGCACCGCCACCACCGCTGCACTCCAGGGAAACAAGTTCTATTCATGAGCAAGAGGCTGCTGTATGAGAGATGCACTGTGGCACCAACAGTCTGCCATTAGGAGATGACAAAAATACAGAGATAGATAGTTTGGGTGAAAAAACAACTGCATTCCATTATTTTCCCTTGCTATGTCCAAGTATATGTGCAGAACTCCTGGGTTATGCCAGTAGCACTATTGATTAAGCATGACATACTTAAACTATATTTAAAAAATAATCAGGAAAAGGGCTGTATGCTTTTTTCCTTGTACGTATGTTTATATTTTCTACCAACTAAATCTGATTGTAATGCTTCATTGTAGTACAGGAATTACAAATGCAGTGAAATCATGCAAGAAAGTGACCAAGTACTTTGATTTCCTTTGCATCTAAACAAGTAAGTGCACATTTAAACTTAAGATGTAAATAGCAGTTACCACTTGGACCATAGTATAGTTTTAGTCTATTTTAAACGTGAACACAAATCTTTAAGGGTATTAAATCTATAAAGCTCTCCAGCTGCAGATAGTGGAGTATTTAATGTAAAAGACATGGTATTGTTTGAATTTCATTTGACATGGAATTTGGTATATAAATTAAGATGCCAGGCTGTAATTTGCTGCAAGAGCAACCACATAGGCTTGGTGTTATGCCACCTAAGAAAAAAATATAAAGAACACCTTGAACATTTTCATATGTTGGTCCTGCACTTGGTTGTATTTCTTTACAAATATGAGAAATAGTACAAAAAAGTTTTCCAGTTCACAGCTATTTGTTTGACATTTTCCACAATGAACACATTACTTTTTATATGAGTACAGCTGGTATGTATAATACCTCCATAATGATATCATCTGAGAGCTTTTCTTCACTCATCAAGGTTCATATTTAATAGGCATCAGAGATCATAGCAATTTTATGATATTATGCAATAGATTATCAAACCAACTGAAATTACCAATGTTAGAAATTAACTACACCTTTATAGCAGAGTCTCTTGAGGTAAAAAAATGAAGCAGAATGAAATGTAATGGAGAAGCATAAATTTCATATGCACTAAGAATGCATATGAATAATGTCTTTAATATGCTCTTATATGCATCTAAAATGAGAGCAAACAAAGTAATACATTTTCTAGAGAGGCTTAACATAATAATTTCCTTGAGAATGCTAAATCTATCTTTAACCTGTTTTTTTCCCCCCATTATACTCGTTGATGTGAACTGGAAAAAAATGAGCAATCCTCAGATTAGCTTTTACAGCGTTTTTGTGGTCCCAAGCCAAAAAAAGTAAGGCAGGATACTTTCCTGCTTTATTCCCAAATAAAAAAGAATATAAGGCATATTAATGTATAACGTATGTAATAAACACTCTAAATATGAATATATTTGTTAAGACCTGGAAAGCAAATGTTGAAATGAAGCCACTTGCTGTGACAAATGGTGGTATGAGGAATATGTAGGAATTAACAAAGCAGAAGAAATATTTAACATGCCGAATGCCTTGCTCCTCTCCCGAGTCAGTGAACCTCATCAACTTCATATCTTTAGGCCATGTAGATGCCTTGTGGCAACCCAGATTCCCTGATCTTTCAGGTGTGAGGAAAACCTTTCCTGATAAATCTCCCCTGCAACTTACTGAGACTGTAGTTCCAGCCACAGCTCTTCCACCAGCAGCCCTCCAGTTCCTCTCCAGTGCCGGCTTTCGAATGAAACCTTTTCCTTATTCCTATGAACAACAGAAAAAAAGACGCAAAAACAGGTAAACTTCATTTCTAGGAGAAGAGTGGTCCAAAGGAAGAAGCAAAGCATGGTTAGCTTCACCACCACTTCTTTCTACTACTAAAAAACAAACCAGAATGCAACGTTGCGGAAAAGCTGATTAAGACAATCAGCAAACAACTTTGTCTGAAATATTCCGTAGTCAACCAAATTTACATGGTATGTCACACAGGAGAGATGCAGATTTTGTATAGGTCAGGGTTGTTATATCATCAACACTAATGTCACAACAGACAGTTTTCTAGGTCCTGGATTATGCTGGACTTCAACTATATTAAATCAAAGGTGATCAGTAACAGGAATACATAAAAGGAATAAAATATCAAAACCATTAGGACTGAAAATAAAGTTAGCTCAATTCCAACTTCAACAATATTAAAATATAAGAATTTTATTCTATATATTGCAAAGAAAATTCCAGCTTAAACAAGAAATAGCATTAAAGGAGACTGATCTTACTCTGTTATATGTCCTTTAAAGCATAAGAGAAAAATGAATGCTGATTTGCATGCAATTAGGTAAACTAATGAGCTTCACCTATGAAGAAATATGAAGTCATTTTATAAATTCTTTCTGTTTTGTTAAAGAAAAATTTTGTCAATGCTATGGCAACAATCAATTTTGTGTTCAGAAGGCACACCCGAGCAGTAATGTACATAGACGGTGTGTCTGCTCATAGTGCAGGACGGATGAAAGAGCTGTTCTGGAGACATGACCAACAGCCTGGCCTTCAAAGCACAGAACAGCACTGGACAGCATCTGCTTTACTCCCGTTTATAGGACACTCAAGGTCACGTAGCCATTTTCAAGCAGTTCAAAGAACAAGCCATGTCAATACACGTACTCTCACTGGAGATCCATTTAGTCAGAGCACTGTCTGCAAAACAGGCACGAAAGGAGTCCTCATAAGGCAGAACAATTAATTAATACTTGAAGCAATACTGACTTCACTCTCCTGAGCTGCTTACATTGCCATTACCAACCTGATGCGTGAACAGCAAAGCTTGGATCAGGCAGAAGGCTGTCAGATGTGCAGTCTCCGGCAGTAGGTGGATTGAAGTCCTTTCCAAAATTTCAGTTCTTCTTAGTAGCAGCTGAACATCCTGTTGACATAGCAGCAAGGTTAGGAATGATTGCTTTTTATAAGTTCTTCCACTGCTAACCTTCTACCTCTATTTTTGGCCCCTATTCTGGCAGTAAAATAGAACACAGATGGAACAAAGAGTGATGCAAACTAATTTTACTTTTAAGTGGGCATTTTTCAACACCCTATATTTTTTTTTAATTAATAAAGCCTGTCCTTCTAATGAATCAATTTGAAAACACTTGGAAAGATGATATTATGCCTCACTTTCTTAGATGAAAAGATGGCCAATATTAAAGCGATGTCTCACTAAAAAAGTTATGTTGCTTTCAACTTCTTCTTGCTCAGGTGGTGGAAAAGTAACTCAAAGTCGACAAGATGTCTTCTTGGCCTTAATGAGAGGAGCTTTTAAGACAGCCAGCTTATTATTTTAGACATTTTCTCATCTACATAGCTCTCTGCAAGAGCTCAGTTTTCGAAACAGAAATGAATACAGGATGATCAAGTATTTTTGCATGCATAAAATCACAGTGAACTTCTGCTAATAGCATTTCATTCATATAATACAGTAACTTATTATCTCTCATGCTGAATGTATGCTCTAAATTAGAGACTGTTTTTGCAAAAAAGAAAATTTGGAATCCATATATAGGAATTATTTTGTAGCTATTTTTACTTATATAAAAAAGTCACACCACATAGCCAAATTTGGGGCTCAAGTAATTTAATGCATTCTTTTAAAGCAATATAAATTTTAACTACTTTCTTTTCAAAACATACGCAGTCTACTGACTAAAAAGAAAACTATCCTCTAGGAATGACATAATGCCATAGCATAAATCTTAACACTGGGGAAAACAAATAGCTATAGAAAAAGATCCAAACCTGATCAAGTGTTTCACAGAAGAATATCTGTTAATGATATTAAAGAGTAAGCACATCTGCTGCAAGTTAAAAGAAAATTGTTCATCTGCAATCCTTGTAATTCAAACAAACAAACAGTTTTGATCATTGCTCTAGTTTCCTTAATGCATCATATTAATAAGCATATGCTACACTGTTAACCTGGCACAAACCCAGGGCTCTGAGCTGTTAAGGCCACACAAATCACAGAATCCCAGAATGTCAGGGATTGGAAGGGACCTCGAAATCTCATCCAGTGCAATCCCCCCATGGAGCAGGAACACCCAGATGAGGTTGGAGAAAAAAAAATAAACCAAGTTCATTGCAATCATTCAAAAAAAAAGCCGCCATTTAACTCTTCTGTATGCTGGAGTCCAAGTGCATTTCTCAGTTTCTACTAAAATGCACACTTGGTCATAAGCATCTACTCTATTTATTACTGCTTGGCAGCCTTAGGGCCATTAATTTATTGCTGGTGTGCAGTTTCATTGGTCTGTGTGATACACAACATCATTGTATTTTAAGTATGATAAAGTCTGAATCTAAAGTCTTATTCCTTCAAGAGTATGTAATTATAGAGTATGATTAAATTAGTTTGTAATTTATTAGAGAACTTATAAAGCCAACAAACACTGAAAATATATTAAACCAGCATTCTTAGTGAGCTGTGTATTTTCTATTTTCTCCCAGTGCAAATCTATATGTATATATGAAACACTTTTTTTTCCGAGCTTAAAAAGTATTTTTATTAAGAGATAAATATTTTATTAATGCTAAAACACCATTACAGGTGATTTGTATGAAATATAATCAGCACTGAACCAAAACTCCTAGGACTCTTAATCCTCTGCTTTACTTTTTAAAAATACTGTGTCAACAGATTCAAATGAACAGAACTTTCTTATCACTGTTGGCAGACTTTAATTCACAGGACGTGACAAGAAAAGAGGAGCTATATTAGAAGTGTTTCAAACTGCGTCTATACTAACTTACTCCCCTAATTCTATTTATTCTATTGTCAAGTTAAAAAATGAGTAAAATGTGAATAAACCTGAATTGTGGTGTTCCAATCTGTCAATTCTGTTTTTTAAAAAGATGACACAGTACCAAATGAAGTATTAAGTTCTATTCCCTTACAATGCTCCAATTCATCTACATAAAGTAGAAGTTAGATCTAATTTCTACATGGCCTTACACACCCATGCTGTATAACAGAACTGATTAATACAAGAGTATCAGCCAAGAATTGAAACTTCCACTAAAACCAATACTTTGTTCAGCACAGGTTTTAAGAGGAAATAACAGCAATAAGAGAGAAAAAAAGGAAATGTAAAGTGTATAACTGAGAACTAGAGAGCTCTCTTTTCCTTGGGGTAAAACTTTGAAAAGCTTACGTTTCCTTCCTTAAATAAGTGTTTGTTAGTCCTGTCTAGTGCTAAATGCTTAAGGATTTAAATAGATGCAGAAGACAGGGTCTTATCTTGTTTCAAATGTGTAAAGGTTTACCCATATAAGTATTGACTTCAGGAAGCCTCTAACCAGATGAATAAATTCAAGCATATATTATTGATCTACTTTTGTACTTAAGCAGGAAGTCAAATACTTGACTGATTATTTTGACTTATGTCTGTATGAAGACAAACAAGATACAAAGGCAGATTGATGGTGCAAGCCTGTATTTTCTATATCTGGACAACTCAAATACCACCATCTGTTGCTTTCCCTAAAACAATCCAGAGGTAATGGAGATACCCTGACTATTCTGATTATGTGTGAATCATATTTTGTAGAAATATCAGAGAAACGCAAGCAACAGCAATGTGTCATTTATAATGAGGCTTCCCTATAATTACTTCTTTCAAAGTGAAAATGAAACTCATTTACGAGTTTTTTAAACTCAGGGACACAAATATGCAGAGATCAAGAGGTTAATTGTACTTGCTGTCTTGTCCTACAAACAGAACTGTTTCAAATCAGTCCAAATTACTTGTTTTAGTAAAAAATGTTTCTTTTAATGTACTTTTGCATTTTAGCTCTCACTTTCCAAAATATATCAATATTTAGAGTATTTAAATAATTTTAAAAGACATTTACATATGCAATCATTTTGGTACAATGGATTTCTGGTTTGTTATCCTACCTTGTTTTAACACTGTAGCTAGAGCTTTAACGGCTTTATCACAGATACCAACAACAGATATACTGGTTGAAGGCAGGGAAGCTATCTTGAATTCAGACCAAGACTGTGAATGTGAAGCACACACAGTGTTTCAGGTGTCTCAGAAGACTATGTTCTCATTTCATTTTTTGCAGCATGACTTGTTTATATTAAACAAATATTCCGGGCTTCTGTCTTCTTTTTTTCAGTGTGGCTTCTTTCACCAAATAACACACATCCTAGAGGTCCAGAAGATAAAAAGCAGCAGTTAAGACAGTAAATGATTGCAGAGCAGTTGTCCCTCTGAACTGGAGCTGGATAGGACTGCAGATATCTCACTGCTTCTTCATAAACTCTCGATTTCATAAACCTACCTGACCGAAATGGCTTTACTGCTCTGTCTTCCTGACTGCTGCTGAACAGGAAGTAACTCACCATTACTCGACATACTTTTTCTCATTTCAAGGTAGCAAACATAAAGCCCATCACTTCGAATTTATTAATCCCCACACTGCAGACGGCTTTTTTGCTTTTTCCATTGTCATTTGCCTGCTTCCTCCTCCTTTTTCATCCCTCCTTCTTCTTCTCTGTTTTTCAAAGAGGGCATATACACATGCTCAAATCTCATGGAGTAGCATCTAGATACACTGTCAATCACATAATCCCTTCTCCTATCACATATTCTGCAAATTTTGCCTAGAAGGTTGCATGCAATGTATAGAATATATTTTTAACCACCTAAATATTTGGAGATTATGATGATATAATGTTGTCTCTATAAACTTCTCCTTGTCAGAAGAAAAAGTATAAATGAAAGCTATACTCCAGTTAAACTACTTAATTTGGACATACAAAAAGTATAAATGATTAAATATTAGTATGTGCACTTTCAGGGGCCTCCTAGGGATGTTACAGTTCCCAAGCTTCCTTCTTGTTCTGTCTAAAATAGGATTTAGAGGTTTTTAATAGAATTTAGATGGGTTTAAAATCTCCATGTGAGAGTTGTACTTTTACTGATTTATTGCATGAATTTCCTGTTGAATTTTTATGTGACACTTGATCTCCCCTGAGGGACTTGTTCGCTTCTGATTGGATAATGTAAATTTCCAATGGAGATTAAACACAAATGAGTATGAAATTGATTTATTATAATAAGTGAAATTGAGGTCTCAGGTCCTCCTCTTTTCTTCCCCCCCACCCAACCCAAGACTGTCAGATGAAGGGGTTTTTTTTGTAATATTTTGCCAACAAAGAACAAAGAAAATTAAGAGCACATTTCTCAATTACATATTGGAAATTAGATGAAATATTGTTCCAAACTTGTTTGATTTCATTTGCACAAGAGAGTTGTTGGAATAGTTTAACAGCTATAATTACATCATTTTGGAACCAACATATTGTCTTACATGATTTCTTCAGCATTCAAACTTATTATCACTTTAATGGAGGTAATGGAAACAGTCTTTATCAAAATATTGTGTTCACATCTCCACGTTGGAAAATTAATTCTAACCATGTTATGCAGGGCACCATTGTAAAAGTACATAGATTGACTGCAGTAAATAACTTTTTGGTAACACTTTCATTTCAGATCCAGGCTCATTGACACATAGCGGTATGTTCATCCACAAAATATCGGTCTTAGCTTCACATTCTGAAGCAATTCCAAAGAACATGTGGTCTCCAGTGACAGTGCTCCTTGATGCACACACAAAAGCTGCCTCCACAGACACTAAACTTCGGTACAGACAAAACCACTTCTCCTGCCTGGATTTATGCATCACAAGGAATTAGAAAGCTGTGATTTGCCCAAAGAGCAGTTATGAAAGGAGAATGATTGTCAGCTGTACCATGCAGTCCCAGCTGATGAACGATCACTTCCAAAATGGCAGGGACATTCAGGGCCTGCATCACACTGTTTCTTGATTTCACAAGAAAACCTGAAAAAAATCTTCTTTTCTGAGTATATCTATTCCATCCAAAATGCAGATGCACATGTGCATGAAGTTATGCATACTGAAACAACTACTAGTATTTATGCCTCTAGCAGTCACAGTACATTTTCTAAAATACTTGTAGATATTATACCCCTGTCAGAGAGTTTTAAGCAGAAATTCCGTCAATTCCACAGCATTCAGCATGCACTTTATTCTTGGCTGAAGTGAATGAACAATATGAAACATTCAGTGTCATAAGAATGGCTGATCTTCTAACCTGTTGTGTTGGAAGATGTTATTTAGCCCAGAAACCTCTAACTTCAGTGGACAGATGCAGTCAACGACCCGCGAATCTGAGCTATTAATACATAAACTGAGCTTATTCTGAGTCACTGTTGTAATTTCAGGGAAAAGCTTCCTTATGATATCAAATAAAACTGAAAGAAAAAAATGTACAGCTTGCATGGAGAGCCAGCCTGTGAAATCTGCATTTGATTTAGCCAATTTATTTTTTCCCTTGGTTTAATTCCATTAACTTGATCCTTAATAAGCTACCGGTAGGTAAAATGGTAAAGATCATACATCTACACAAATTGGGAAAGACTGCGTAAGTACCATAAAGTACAATGGCTTTTGCTGAAATAATCTGGCAAATTTACTTGTGCAGTGAACTCCCTTGTCTACTGTTTGAACAAAAAATTGCTGTTTGGAAATATTAAGTTTTAAACAGCAGCTATGGCAGTGGGCACAATATTTATGCTTCTTATAACAATGTCATGGAATCAATAGTGTCATTTCTAAATGCAAAAGACTTGTATTGAAAGAGAGATGAGAATGTAAGTACAAAACCCCCAGAATACAGCCCTTAATCTCCTTGGTGGGTTTTAAAAGGGTTTCAGATTCTCTCTTGAAACATACACCAAAGTTAGGCCAGAAGAAGTCAAAGTAATTTAGATCCAATCTCTTTTCAAAAATGAAATGAACAGAAGTTTTATTAAAAGGAAATGAAGAGGAAATTGAACTTTCATATTTCATGTGCAATAGTGATGACAGAAAACAATATTCGTCGACAGAAAGTTAGCAGATAGTTATTTATACGTCTATGCTGCTGTACGGTGGGAGTCGTGTCACAACAGAGGGCAGGTAATTTTTAACAATATGATGGAGCTGTAGTAGAATTACTTGTTGGCTATTCCACACAAGTTCAGAATATAAAACTTTTTACATTCTTATGATCAGGAATCAGAAACATTAATTGAAATGTGTACTTTATGAAGAATTTTGACTGGAGATGTTTATGGGTACTGCAAATTTCACCTGCATAACAACTGCATAGCGCTGTATCTCTATGACATAAAAAACTAAATCACTTAAATTGAAATCATGGAGTTGAGCAAGACTGGTAATATAATGGAAACATCATAATTCTGCCATGCAGAACTGCCAGAATGAAAAGGCGAAAACATGCAGCCAGACAGAGGTGTGAATCACAGCATGTCACTGCAGAAGAACAGGAGAGATATTTGAATTTAGTCCCAAAATTTAATGGTTCCATAGTGAATCTAATGACAGGGACAACAACGGTTTGAGAAGATGACTTTTGTTCAGGGACTGCTCCTTGTGATTGTGAACTACATGCCCTCCTCTGAGCACACAGTTAAGTCGCCTGTCATTTCTCTACAAGAAACACTGCAGTGGAAGTTTAGGCACAAATTTTCAGAAATGCCTAATAATTTTGACCTCTAACACTTCAGGCTACTTACTGATGTATTTTTAAATGCAGTACATCAAGGTAGGTGATTATGAAAAGTGGTCTGGATGACCCAGTCTGCACCTCTTCAAAGCAAACATCTGAAAGATTGTCATCCTACAGATTAATGTAAGCCACTATTTTGCCTCTTACTGCAATGTAGCACAGCCAAAAAATGTTCATCTATGACAGGTAAAAGGAATGAAATTTCATTCTTACTCTTTTTTTGCAATGCTCATGCAGATAAAGCACACAGCTTAAAAAATTAAAACATAATTTTTAAATTTGCCAGTGTGAAAATAGAAGTTGAAAGCCAAACCTTTTCCATAGCCTTAATACTACAATATTTCCTGAAAAATTTAGTCAAAATATTCCTTAGAAAGAAAGAGACAAATCTATTCTGACTCATACAATTCAACAGAAAATAATGTATTTTCCCTAACACACATATGACAGCATTACAGCTGATAGAGAAAGAGTCTATATGCAATCAAGATTTACTATTGCAACCTGATGTTCTTAATGCTTCAATTTCAAGTGTGTATCTTGCAAGAGTCCTTTATATTTATCAGTCTGTTTTCCAAATACATTAAATATGCCTAATACGTTTGTGTTGAAAAGAAATAGCTATCCACTTCAAGGCTGTTCCAACTCATACCATGGTCTGTGGCACCTGAGAGTCAATGGTGAATAATAGCAAGAAATTGCATTTTGAGGTAGTTTTTTGTTATGAAAATACAGACAAAAAATGTGACATGATGTTATTAGCATTCTTTGAGACAACTGTGGGTTCATTACCTTCTATAAGCATTATGAACAGGTTGGAAACCAGTGCATCATCTCTCACACTGAATTCTCCATTTAGCATTTGATTTTTGATAAGTAAAGGACATTAAGAATCACATCAAAAATTAACATTAAGTAAGAACTTGCAGAGTAGGCCAGGCAGGCAGATAAGAGCATGATGGTAGCTGAAAATCAGACTGACATCAGACTGAATGTTTTTCAAAATTAATTTCATCCACATATGAGCATCCTACATGCTAAACTTGAGCTTATTTAGAAATTATTCACATAATATTTCTTGAAGATCCAATGGGAAAATAATCTTTCTCGGACAGAGGCATAGGATGGAATTTAGGGAGATGAAGGAATTGTGTCCAGAATGAGGATAACTGAATGATAAACATTTGTCTTGTGGTGGTTGGACAAAGAAATTCATAGTAATCATATAGCCCCTGTGAAAAGGCAGGACTCCTTACTTTTCTCCCTTCTTTTGCATGCAAAGCTTCCAGGATAATCAGATACATACACTGAGAAGCAGAAAGTAAAAATAAAAATATACAACACATTTAACAAGGATTTGGTCATTCCTTACATCACTGACAAAGAGGCCACATTCTAAACTCCTTTAATATTAAATTAATTCTAAGCAGAAGGAATGCCATGCTTTTGCCATTTGTAAATTATGAGGTGTTCACCACTCTCTGGGGATTGAGCTTTTAATCGCACAGATGTCCATTATAAAAACTCTGTTTGCTTAGCAGTATAATTGGTGATCTCACAGCATCTCTGTGCTAAGATAAATCTGCAGGCTCAGAGAGAATGCTCATGATTAGCTTCTGAATTCTTTCAAGGTCATTCTACATGATTTCATGCTACATAACATCCTTTCTCAGTCCATTTCACACTGAGAAAAGATCATGATAAACATTGATTTTCCCCTGCTGGTATACCTGAATTCCACCACATCACCCCACCACACATTAACACACACACTCTGACACATCGTCTTTCAGTCATTTGATTCAAAGCTATTGTGCAGAATCTGAAAATTCAAAACCCAAATATGATAAGAGAAAAAGAAACTGTATTTAGTGCAATTATTTGAGGACTAGACTGAAAAAAAGCGGGAGAAATAGGTGTTTCTTCCAGTGGGAAAAGCATTACTGGAAGTAGATAAATAAATCCTCCCTAAAAGTACCCAAGAACAAGCTGGGAACAGAACCAGTGAAACACATGGGGTAAAAAGTCCTTTGAACAAAGCATTACTTAAAATATATTCCAAGTCCATAGTTTGAAATGCACGCAGAAACACACTTCAAATTGTTGAAGATTTTAAATGTTAAAGCAAATAGCCAAATTTAGACTGAATGTTTGCCTGCCATGTTTCAATTAGCAAATGCCCTTTATTAATTACTCACCATCAAAAAAACCCAAAAACATGAATGCCTGCAAGAGCACAGACATGGTTCCTCATGCATTCTGGCATGAAAGGGGTGCAGAAGGTGCTAATAATACTTCTCTCAAGAGAAAGAGATAGGATTCCTGAAAGAAATATTCACAGGCACAGGCAAAAATTAGCTGCTTGATTTCTACTGAATCTTACTGCCTCAGGTGACTCATTATCTCAATGACTTCCTGTCTATGCAGAGATTTAAGATTAATGGATTAAATTCCCCAAATTCTTGGTGAATTCATTAGCTAATATGATACTGCTGCTTGCTATTTGATTTAAAATTGTTCAGAGTTCACTTTATCCTTTTATAAAGACCAGAATTATCTTCTAGTCCAAACAACTGCTTCTCAGTGCCCCAGGAATAACAAGGATAATGTCAGCTACCCAGCAGACAGCCTCTCGTGGTTCCTAGCAGCACTTGTGATTTGTCCTGTTCCTTTCTCCAAGGGCTACCGAAAGTCTGGGTTTTCTTCTCCTTTCCTACCTAGAAATCCTGTTTGGAAAGAATTTAAATCCCCGAAAACAGTCAACATGCAGAGAATGTTTTTCACCAGCAGCAGGTAAGGTTTGTATCACACTTTTCCCAGCTATCATGTATACTGTGCAATGTCACGTTCTCTACCTGAACAACAATTAATACAATTGCTGTTAGTCAAGAAAGATATTGATTCAGTTTGAAAAACCATGTCATAGTGAGTAATATTTATCCCTTGACCTCTACTCATTGGTATGGCTGTCCTCAATTAACAGCCACCTCATGTAGGAAACAACTCCCTTTACAATGTGTTCTCCCAACGTGCTATCGCCATTACTCATAAAAAAGGAAATGTTTGTAAAGCTGCTTTGGTAAAAATGAAATAGTTTCCCTTTTCTTGGGGCTACCTTAGGAATGAGGCTTTACTGCTAGCGTCATACTACTGTCATATGCTGAGTTTCACCCAGTTCTTGCTACACCTAAGCAAAACCCACCACATGATACCTGTTTATGGAATGTCTATCTAAAGGAAGACACATTCCCTTCTTACCACCCCAAGAAACAAATTCTTCAACAGCTCTGATGACAAGTTTAGGTACTCTCTGAGCTGGTGCTTGCTCGTAGATCATCATGTTTAGTAGGAACCAACAGATTTAGCTAAATCCTTTTTGGAACCATTTTCAGTCTCCACAGTCTCTTAGGGTAATAAATTTTGCGACGGAACAACATGCTGTGGAAAACGTAGTTCCTTTTATCTGCTTTAAACCTGAAGCTATACTTTGGATAGTGTACAGCTTTTCATCTGATATCTAAGGACAGATTCTCAATAGCTTTAGACTATGTCAGAAAAAACAATATTTTACCTAAATGAATGACAGAATTTAATTCTTTGTTGACTAGCAAAGAACAATTCCAGTACCCCACATCAAACATTTGACTACCAAAACTTACATTTGTCTCAGTCTCAGCACAAGAGTGTGTTCCGAATGAAAAGCGATGAATTTCTACTGTTTGCCACAGCTAAAAAATTCTTTTTTGAAGAGTTCTAAGGTGAATACAACACACCAGAGCAGACAGATCATGGCCTTTGAGATCACAAGTTTATACAATGCCAGTCACATGCTAAAATTCAACTCAGCATGTTACAGGCTTCAGAGAGCTGAGCTCTGGAAGGGCTCCAGGCGCTGATGACAATAGCACCCAGGGAGCTGATGTAGGGCACCAGTGGCTTCCAGTGCGGCACCACGAGTTTGGCTTCAGTCATCCCGGCTGATCCACGTCTTCCCCTGCCTGGATCACCCAGAAACCTCTACACTGGTCACCCTGCTTTTAATGTTATTATAATAAAGAAAAGCTTACAAAGAAGAAAGTATTTGGCTCTGAGCCATTTTCTCAAGCAAGTTGTTTTTCATATTTTAAAGTAAATAAAAGAAATAACAGCAGAGGCACAATGTAGGCAAAGTTTACATTTGCAGGATGGCGGATAATCTAACAAGCACCGCCCACTTGAGACATCACACACTTAATTTTAAAAAACACAACTGCTTGAGTTAAAACTATGACTGAAAACAAGCGGGACCACGCAAATGGGCCCAGGTAACAGAATCCCTATGTATTTTGAAAATCAAAAGTGATTTTGATCTAGTAACCAATGCGATCCATTATGTTCTTTACTGGGAATTTTTCTTAGAGTCCTGCTAAGGTTAAATCACAATTTACAAGAGCATTTGCAGGACCAGCATCTTGAAAATCTGTATAGTTAAAGGGATGTACTTTATAGTTATTCCTTTGGCATTTTTTATTGTTAAGTCTGGTTTTGGAAGGAAGGAATGCTTTGCAAGAGCAACATGTGGAAGGTTAGCTTTTCTTAATCCTGTCAGCTTCCTTGGTCTGGAATTAAGTGAGAGATTTCTGTTACTATAGAAATGAAAACTAAGAGATTCATAATACACATACAGTGAAATCTATACTGAGTATATTATTAATCCACATTCCAAGTCAACATAAGAAATAGACTTCTAATGTTGCAGATATACATAAAATAACTTAAACCAAAATTCAGTGTCAGAATGGGCATATTTTGAGATAAAGTTCTGAATACACGAACAGACACACACTATTCTGTTTAGAGTCTGAGCTTTCATTCCTTACTCTATCAAATCTCCCACTGAAGTCAATTGTCTTAATTTGATTTACACCTTGGCACTACTACCAGTACACACAAAGCCCAACAAATAGCCCAGATTCTTCCCTGCATAAAGACAGCTTCGTGCAAAATATCTGTAGAGCAACTCTCACTTGCCATGAAGGAATGTCCTGCAAGTACTGTCCATTTATGCTGCAGGTCCTGTGTTGTCACACAGGCATCTCTGCTGCAATTGAGAAGAGAAGCCATTGTGACATGGCAAGGGAGATTAAGCCAAATTCTTCCCCACAATAAAGACTCCACAGCATTATGAAGCAGAAGCGCTACAAGCTGTGGAGGAGACACCTTCATTGGCAATGGGTAAAAAAGAATTTCCTTCCTAACCAGGAATGCATCCACAAGCAGAAAAGGATCCTTCTGAAGCTGCAGGACAAAGAGTGAGGCAATTACTGCTGAGAAGTGGAATACAACCATCATACAGTCATCACTGAGGGTTACAGGTGAATCACCAGGTCCTAGGATACTTTGAAAAGAGTCTGGGAAAACATAATGCTACATGTAAGGAGGGAGAGGTGTTAACTGATACATCTGAATATTCTGACACATCGATTCACAGACTGATGCTATGCAACTTTCCCCCAGATTTGAAAAAGTGAGCTCTTGTCAGGTATATATTTCACACTCTCAAATTTTATGCATTGGAGGGCAAACACAGGTGGCCTCATGAGGCAGTAAAGTTGGGGTCTGCAAAACTAAGCCCTGTCCTAACAACTTTAGTTCAGTTAAACCTTTCATAATAATATGAAGCTCTGAAAGTTTTAAGGGCTAAAAAAATTAAATGGATCCCAGGAGAATTAATTCAACGAATAGCAAGTAATAAGATCACCAGCTCCAGGGAAATTCAGCAAGTTTCTTGTGTTCAGAGACTTAACAGGCCCCTGTACAGAGCACACAAAGAAAAGGATGTAATTTTCTAAACCTACAGTGAAATTCAAAGTGAAAACAACATTAAAAACCATGAAGCAGCTCATGGTAAGATTACTGACTTTATACCTAGCAAAGAAGCAGGCATCGCTCTAAATGACTTTGAGCAAGCAAGTAAAAATGTACTTCTGAAGGCCATCCTTAGCCAGGAACAGATGCAACACCCCCACATCACTTGGTGATTTCTGCCACATGTCTGCAAGACATGCAATTCGAAACATTTTCCTATAACTCTGATGATGTATGAGTACATTCAGAAAATACACTAACGTCTTTAGCAGTTATTTTTCGTTCTTCTCTATATAATCTCTGTTCCAGTTTCCTTCTAAGACTGGTCTCCCAAGTGCTTATCAGAACACACTCTACCATTTGAAACATTTATTTCTCTCAGTTCTCTTGTTTCAAAGTTAAATATCTGTGGCTTTCTCCCTACAGAGCCCAGCTCAAAGCCCAGATCACACTGATGCTATGACAACAGAAAAATGAGTACCATTAGTAACACATAATTGTTTATACGTTAGAGCAGGGGTGTCAACTCATGGTCACCAGGGGCCACATCAGCCTCACGTTTGCCTTTAAAGGATTGAATGTAATTTTAGGACTGTACAAACGTAGGAGTAGTTACATTTATACAGTCCTAAAATTACATTCAGCCCTTTGAAGGCAACTGTGGGGCTGATGTGTCCCCCAGTGACCATGACTTTGACACCCCTGCATTAGAGCATGGTCTCCAGCACCAGCATGAGCACGGAGAGAAAGTACCATGGGTGCAGCAATATGTCTGATGCAAGGACAAATGCTCACTGAAGTAGTTGTGGACAGTTATCAATATCATAATTTGTGAAACAAACAATTTTACAATGATAACAGTGAACAGTATTCTGCAACTGTCAAAGTTTTTCTAATTTCTAAAGGAATGAAGGTGCAAGAAAATAAATTTTATCTGTATTCATGCTTCAACAGCATAAAGTTTGAGGATATTAAAGTCAGGCAACAAGATATAACATAGAAATGTCGAGCTGTAAAATTCAGCTCCAGCTGACCATCTATGTTTATAGCAATGTTCAGTTTTGCGGGGCGGCAGTATAGATGTAGAGCCTGTTTGGATCCTTGCTTATTTTATTTCTCAGAGTTAAGAAGAATTGTGACATTATATAAATGACACCTCTTTGGCTCTTAAATCACTTTGCTGTCTATAATGGATGTAATAAATGTTTCCTATTCCAGTGCTACAAAAAATGGTCTAGGAGGTTTTATCCATTTGGCAGTGGAACTCACTTGACTGTGATGCATGGCACACTTGTTATTTATTTGCAGAGGCTAGAAGGCAAATGCACTATATGAGAATAGTTCTTTAATGTAAAACATTAAATTAAAAGCTCACCCTCAGGACTTTGACTGCCAATAGTAGTAAATTGATGCTCAAGATAACACAGGAGCTGTTACTATTTAAAAATATGCCAGCTGATATTAACCTTTTTTATTTAACAGCAGATTTCCACTCTGTCCCACTTCCTTCAGCATTGCAGACTACATCCTTCCTATGCAGGTTTACATGGGTGTTGTACAGGTACAATGAGATGAGTGTTATTCCCAACATATTTTGTAATTTCAATACTTCTAGCCCAAGTGTTTTAACGGGTCATGTTAATACAATATTTATAATTCTTACAATTTAAAATGACCTTACTCATGAGGGCAGTGCTGCTATCCCCATGTATGGGAGCACCGGTGAGGGGCAGAAAGGCGAAGTTTCCAGTTTTTAGACTGCCTTGCTCATCCTGTACTTCAAGGACTTAACCAAGTCTGGAATATTTTCTTCCAGGAATGACTCAGGACTCAACAGATTGTGGCAGATTGTTCAAGAGCGTCACCTGAACTGCAAGTCTTCCCATCCTAGCTGACATCTAACGATAATCCGCTCCAACCAAATCACATCCATTCCCATCTTATAAAGAGTCCAAATCATTTTTTAGTCAGTGTGGTTTTGTACCATTTATGTAAGAGCTGTTAAGTTTGTCCAGAGGTTCCAGCAAGCAGAAAATCGGCATCTAGTACTGTAGAATGAACTGCTATATTGAAACAACAACAAACCCCCAAACAACCAAGATTCCACAAAAGACCACAACAGCTAACCTTTACAGATCCTTCTGGAACAGTGCAAAACAGGGCTTCACTGCTCTGCCGGTTAGGATGAACTGTTGAAATAAACAGTTATAATGTTATTAAGACTATTAGATATAGCAATTATATTCCCATGAGCACAACCCCCCCCCACACTTTGTGTTCTTTCAAAATGATTTTTCAAGCTATAGAAGTAAAAAACAAACAAACAAAAATACAACCAAACAAAAAAGCCCTAAATATGCAAGTAATCAAAATGTGTTTATAATTTCATTCGTTATCTTACTAATTTGTTAAAAAAACCCAGTAGGCACATTCTACAGCAGCATATTTATAAACTCAGTTATCTGCTCTTGTTATCATCTAACATTTATCACCCGGCTGTGTTCAAGTGCACCAGATGTGATTCTGAAGCAAAACCTAACCAGCAATTATCACCCTGCTACTAAAATGTATGTATATTAACAGGAAACCTGAAACATCAACACAATGCCATTATCTTTCAAAGCTTGTCAGATGAACAAGTTAAATGTATTTTTTTTTTTTTTACCTTGCAAAAAGCTGCAACAGGAATATAAAAGTTTTCAAGTTTCTGTTCAGTAAGAAATGACTGGAGAAATCTTGGCTCTTTCAATTTGTTCTATATTTGAAGTAAATTTAGTGAATGTTGAAATAAGACTATTTTTGAGAGACGTCTGTGCTGATACAGATGTTGTAGAAGTTTTCTACTGACAGCTGGATGTCTGACTATACTTGGAAATATAGCAAAAATTGTACATTTGCTAAGGGAATGTTCCACAGAAAAGAAAATACAAAGAAACAAAAACCCCACAAACCTACAACCCAAAATACCCCCAACTATTACAGATCTCTCCCTCTAAGAGGCTCATTTTTATGACCAATTCTAACAATGCAGCGAGCAATAGCAACCTGAGGAAGATTTGAAGGAAGGAGATGATATTCTGCAAGGCCAAGTTTCAAAATTCCCTGGAAGATAAGCAGCCGACACCATGGATTCCAACAGTGGGGGAATTATTTCTTGTCCTAATAGAAGATTAGACAATAGAGATAAATGAAAGCAAACACAACATTTGTTCCAATTGGAGACTGAAGACTCAATATTTAAATTTCACAGCATCGTCCCCCCCTCCCAGGGCTCGTGACACACATGGGGCTGATCTGCAGGGCCAGAGTCCTGGTGCGCGGGTGCTGGGCATCTGTGTGCCTTGGGCAGAGATCTGGGGGGAAAAGGAGGTGGAGGGACTCAGGGATAATCCCAGAACCACATGCAAATGTGGAAACCGAAGAAATATTAGGTCTCCTGGAGATGACAGCAATCTCACCAAAGACATAACGCAAACCCATGCTGACAGTAAAAGAGAGAGGATGGCAGCTGCAGGCATTGTAGGAGCAATTGAGGTAATAAACCAGGCAAAACCAAGGCACTAAAAACAGAAGAGAAAACAACCAGCGATCATAGTGATCAGTGGTCTGGAAACTTTACTGCCTGTCAGTGAAAGATCTTAAAGTGCATCAGAGTTTGCCTTGCTGGGGGTTCATTGTTCTTACAGATTAACTCACTCTGAGCTTGTGGGTGAATTTCTCAGTTGAACTCTAAACAAAATGTTGTTTAGCAACTATTAGAGGGCATAGTTAAATGGAACAAATCACCAGCATAGCAACCAAAATGAACACAAACGTTTACCATAGAAAAATCATTAAAACCATCAGCTCAGTCAATCATGTCAGAACAGCAGCGGTTCAGAAGGCAACAGGATGCTGCAGCACCTCAGAGGACGGACAGAAGGAATAAAAAGCTGATATATATTCCCCACGGGAAGTTCTCAGTTACACAGTATTCAGAATATTAACTAAAACCTGACCACTATACCAAGAATAGATCCTACACTTTGATCAATAGCCTTTTTTTATACTACTATTACAAAATATATGGAGAGTTTTGATACCTTTTTTTCTAAGTATAAATTTTTTATTCTCTTGTTTTAGTTTGTCCGGACACATAACATAGGAAACATACCATTACATCAAGTACTTTACCTCTCCATTTATTTTCAAAAGGTATGGAAAGGTGTTAATAATATTACAGATAGTTTAGGGTAAGATTAGGTTGAAACCGGAATCACGGTTTGATTTCGGTAGTACAATATTTCCTCAAGCAGTTCCCACACAGATACTTCAAAATTACCACTCTCTGGTAATCACATTACTTAAATCCATATCTAATAATATTTCTGCTGCAAATAATGGAAAAATGAAGTTAGAAAGCAGTTGATCTTGTAATATATCATCAAAATTGAATGTCAGAAATCTTGTGATAAGTCGGGTAGTCTTACAAATTTCTGCCAATTTCTGCCAAATTCTCTTTTTGCAAACAGACCATAAAACAGTCTTAGATTTAGGGTCCCAGTCTGACTCAGAGAGAGTTAGATTGAAGGATGAAAAGCTGATACATGCAGCTTATAAGTCTTCTATTTATTTGTGTGCTACACCTTTAAGTTTCTATGATGTCAGTGTAGCTGAAGAGACTATATACACAGTGGAGATTCTCCTGCTATGCTTTCTGTCATAAGTGGCTCACATCCTTTCTTTAATCTCAATTAAAAGGTGGTGGAGAATGAAAATGTTTTTCCTCTCCAGGTAAAGAGAACAGGATAGATACAAAGAAGAAAGAAAGGGGAAGAGCGATGCCTCAATACAGGTTCGATTCTGTCTATATTTTAGGAGAAAACCTTGATTCAATTTTCAGATGTCAGCTTAGACAGATCTGCTGGTGGATCTGAACACGGTAAGGAGACGGCACCTTTGTTCCTGTTCTTAGTACAGGAGGTGCCAAGAATTATACTCCTGCCATCTCTTGTTGCTGTATGAGTGGGAGTGGGGAGAAAACTAATTACTTCAAGTGCATTAGGTACATTAGAAGGTTGAATTAAACTTTAATAATGTTTCAAATGACATGGTATTCCTAATGAAGAACCACAAAACCACTTCAAAAGCAGAAAGGAAAAGGGGGGTATGTAAAAGCAACTTCTTTCCTAGCAATTCCACTGTATTACACTTCAGTGCATTGCTAAACAGCACATTCACCTTCCACCTGAACAACGGCAAGCTCAGAGGTCTCACAAGAAATAGGCTATTTCATCCGAGATGGTTTAAGCTGGCCTAAGGAGAGACAAGGGAATACAGCAAGCAGTCAGTGCTAATGACAGCAAACCATTTTTATAGACTAAAGGTTGAGCAATGAATTTCAATTACAGAGTGTCAAGATGCCCAAATGCAGGTACCTGATAACAAGCCTGAAGCATCAGGCTTTTGCAGATTTCTTCTGTAGAATTTCAATGAGTCCTTTTAGCCTTTAGCACTGACTTTTTTTTCTTAAACCAGAAGCCACTGGATGTAATCATTTATGAGAAACTCCATCTTTGCTTCTTCTCAAGAGAAATTATGTTCAAGGTAAATGAAGTATAATTACGAAATGTGGTCAGCTATGCACTTAAAAAAAATAAAATTAAAAAAACCCTTCTTGCTTTATTTGTGCCTGACATCAATTTATTTTTCTGCTAAGGTCTTCAAATTGATATTTGGAGATAATTTCTCACGCTTAAGTCAATGTTTTCAACAAACCAAGTTAATGAAACTTGGAAGCTATCGTATTTTTTTAAGAAAATGTTGTTCCATGAAAACATTCACATTTACTGAAACTACAGAAGTTTATCAGAATTTCATTTCGAGGTTCCCCCTCAAATGAATATTTTCTATTTCAGCCTATATCTAATTTTCACTGTTTTAATGAAAAAAGTGAAATAAAAGTAAACCGTCTTTTGTTCAGGCAATTTATTCAAGGTTTTCCTTTGCAGACTCTCATTCCCTCCTAATTCAGTTGCAGAAAAACCTTTCTAAATAGCTTTGGAAGAGAAGTAATCATATCATCTAATGCTGGGATGTAATATAGGTGCATAAAATAGGAATATACATTTCCATTGGAGAGATGTACTCACAACTTGCTGTCTAATGAAGATGATCTCTTCGCACTGATTAAACTGGGAGCCTTTACTTTTAAAACAGGCATTTTACCAAAGGCAGGCAGGATGAATAACCCACGCAATGTAAAATCTCAAGGATGTAAATGCACCACATGGATTCAAGGAAGTAGTTTCAGAGAAGCATTATGCAAACTGTACAATATGTTTATTAGAGTCTTCCCTTAAAAAGAATTCTTTAAAATGAGCTTTAAAGGTCAAACACCTGCCAAAGAGTTTTGCTGATCCAAGTTAATTTAGGAAGGTGGTAAAAGGTTTTGTTTGTCATTGTACCTGCTGTTCTAGCCCTCTGGAAAACTAGGCTATATGTCTTAATTTCCAACTAATAAGGGAAATACACCTAAAGAAGCACTGATGCTAAATGCATAGCTTTAGGTTAAGTCTGTTTCATGTAGACAATAATTTTTGTCATGTAAATGAATGGTCTGTCCATTTTGCTTTTTCCAGCAGTGTGAAACCAATATTTCTCACCATGAGTGAATTGATGTGAAGCATACTTAGAACTAAAACTAACTTTTTAAATTGAATTCAATGGAGACCCCAGCTTTGAGTTTCATAACAGCCTTTCTGCAGAAAATCTCTCCAATAACAAGAAAATGCACTATAATGATGTGCCTACTTTAATTCTAATTTTACAATACTAACATGTCCCAAACAGTAAAAAATTAAAATTTAATATCAAAAATAAAAATAACACAAGTGTCACCCAGCATGATGGGATCTGGGTCACCAGAGCACTGAAAAAGCTATTCTGGACCCATCCTGACCCACTCCTTCCCAAAGAAAGCAGAAAGTTTTTACACCCTAAATGCTCAGTTTAGTAAACAATGGGAAAACTAGAATATTTCAAAATAAATTCAAAACAAGAGAATGAAGAGAGAGCAAAAAGTAACCCTTCCCACCTGCTGTGTCATTGGAGGCATGCCATCAACTCCAGGGTTGCTTGCAATTAAGACGTATCTGAACAGCAGTAAATTTAATCCTCTCTGGTCTATAGAAGGCTCTCTCCATCCCCTTTAATGTCCAGCCAGCAGTTTGCTCCAACCCTTCTACAGGAACTGCCCCTTGTCACCATCCTTTTTCCACAGATCACAGCCATTCTGTCCCTCCAGGGACATCTGTTCCACCCTATTATCAGAAAGGTAAGGAATTGTGAGGAAAAGTTGAAAATAAAATAAATTACACCTACCTTAATTCTTTAAGGCCTTTAGATGATTTTATAGAACTTAGCAAAGCATTGACAGAACTGAGATAAAATGGCTCACATGCTTGATAAAGAAATTAATTCAAAATAAGTATAAATTGTCCTATACACTGCTTATCAGGAACTGTAATTTGGAACAAGGCAGAATCACTTTACCAGAGTGATATGCTATGATGAGAAATTCCAGATAAAAGATAGATTTAATAATAGAAGATGTAGTTACCCTGAAATGATAAAATTAGTCAAGGAACATGGTAAGTTTGTACATTATATGAGGCATCTGCTTTCCTTCCCATTTGCACTTAAGGTCAATAATATTGATTCATTAAAGTGGTCGAAAGATTGATATCCTTACCAATATCTTATTTTGATCACTTGGAGTTGAAATTTACCCACTAAAATACATATGATAATCTTAAATAGAGGAAGAATAGTGTAATGCTAGCATTGTGCTTACTTTTTTGAATGAATGACCAGTACAATAATTATTTCCCCTCACACTTAATGAGATACACTTAAATGTTAAAATAGTACCTCAGATTCTTCATCTATCTGAGAGTGGGTAAGGATGGGTTACCTATCCTTGGCTCATCCTGCAGTATGGCTCTGCAGGTGAGATTCAGATCATGTTCTCTTTTAGTACAGAACTGAAATGATAAATTAAAAGGTCCCAACTGTTACCTCCTACATCTGTCACTGCTTCGCCATATGGGTGGCCTTTTGGAAGGGAAAGTGTTTGCTCCTTTCTGATATTATACCTGTTATATTAAATAACTGGTAAAAAAAATCATTACTGGATACCTTGAGATCTGGGAGGTGGGGGAAATAATAATCCAGGATTCAGATCCACAGACTCTTCCTCTAGTCTCGTAACTGTAACTCATAAATAAGTTTACTTCTTGTTGCTTCCCTGGCAAATTCTGCTGAGCCTTTTCCAAATAATCCCACAGCCACCCACAAACATCCTCAGTCATGTGGCTGCAACTTTACTGATGACAGGGCTCTGCATGAGGAGAAGAGAGGGCACGGAATAGTGGAGCTTCATTAGTTAGAATAAAATGACAAGTCAGAAGAGAACTCTTGGTGCATCTACCAGAGCTGTTTGGCTTGTGCAGGATTAACAGCAGCAAAATACAATTGTTTAGCTTTATGACAAATGAAGGCAAGTAGAACTGAATCCACCTGGGGAACTGGTCTGCTGCAGAGTCATTCCTTACAGTAGGACTGTGCTTTAAGTTGTCACATCAAGCCATCAACACAACTCTTCTTTATCACAAAGAGCCTCCCATATTGATAATACTTATCTTCTGCTTGCAATTGTTGATCTTACTTAATGAATATTTATCTTGCATAGTCCAGGAGGAAGTCTTTGTGATTATTCACACAATGCACTTTATTTATTTCATTAGAAAAAGTAATATTCTTATCTGAACAACTGTTCCACATGGTTATTAATTAAAATCCAATACTTCTTGAGTAACATTAAGCTTCAAATATGTCCCTCACTGTATTACAAAGGCAGCAGGTTCTGATTGTTTATAAAAATGTGTATACAGCTATAAATTCATATTATTAGATGAATACATAATAAGACAAGAGTCTCCTACCCCCCTCAAATCTCTGAATTAAAAACAGGAAACAAGCATCTATTTCAATGAATTGTTTACAGTGCTAAACTTTTAAAGGAGAAACATGAATATCCACAATTACTATAAGAACCCTAGTGGAATATTTAACTCTTTGCATAGTATATTGCACATTTTAAATATAGGCCAATTTGTCCAATAAAATTATGAAAAAATAATCTGTCAGTTTAATAAAGCAGGCTCACAGGACTGTAACCTCAAAATATTAGTGAACTAAACAGCTTTTTAGTGTGATTTCTCTGCCCACATGAGCAGCAAAACTCAATAGCTGAATGTTCCAAAATAGAAAAAAAAACAAACAAAGTCTGTCATGATCTGACCACCCCCTCATTAAAAACAGTGAATAACTGTAATCTGCAGCTTTTATTTTCAAGTGTCCTATGAATCTAAAACCAGTAGAAACTCCATGACTCTTTCCATTAGTTTTCATTGTGCTACAGGTTCAGCAGTAGATAAGAGTCTACATTGCTTTATCCCAGGGTATGTATCTCTTCATTGCCCTGGCTGCACAGATGATTTCCCTCCTTCCTCTCTTTCCCAAGCCTTCACGGAGATTAATTGTTCTAACTATATTTTCCATTATATATTGTTTTTTGGGCACCAACATTAATGACAACTCTGAAAAAACCCCACATGCCACATGCAGGACAATAATATTAACATAATCCACCATGTCAAACACTGGGGACACTACTTGCACTCTGTATGATATAAAATTCATAAAATCTTTGTCTTTTCACTTAGTTCAAGCCTCTTGAAAACAAGTATCCTCACTGACCTCAATACTCATACAAGTAAACAGATTCAAAAAATGTCTCTTGAATGAGAAACAAGTTTGTAGTCAACTCATTTCTCAAATGAAAATACCTTCCATATAAAGAACAAGTAGCATAAGGAACTCTTGCCATTTGGCTCATCATGATATTTCTATAGAGTAGCCAAAGACTGTTTTTTCAACGTTTTAAGTCAGATATGCTGAAATAGTTTGCTAAATCCTCATATTGTCACTAAGGTGAAACCTTCATTTTATGTGATGTAGGTACTACTAAGAGAAGGATGCGAGGTGCACTTAAATTCAGTATGATGTTTCCTGTTAGAGAAATTGCACATGCTATTTTTCCGCACAACTTAGTTATCACACGTCATAGTGAAAAACTAAGGAGCTGGTTCTTCAGTCCATGAAAAATGGTATAAAAATGCTTCCATACTGTTAGAAGACAAATACACCTTAATAAAATCTGATTTTATTCTGCCTGAAGCTAGGTGTGATAAAGTTACCTTGCAGATGTTTGGAAAAATTAAATAATGTCATAGGAAAACATTCCCACTTTGTCATGGGAAGACTTGTCCAAAATTCTCAGCTGGATTTTGTCTCGGGTTTTCAATGACAGAATATGTTATTTTTTCATTACATCATGTACAAGTAGATGCGTTCTTGCCCAAAGAAGGAACTGTCCCATTACCTCAGCTGCACTGGTATTTCAGTCTCTCCATTGCCTCATACTGTGTGAACCTTTCCCATATCTCTTGAGAACTTATTTATGAAATACAAAAATGATATGTTTCTGAAAAAAAATTGACTAACCAGTAAATAGTTTTGAAGCTCATACTATTTAAAAGAGCATACTTGGGTTATTTGTCTATTGTAGACTTACTCCTACACAGCCTAAGAGAGTTTGAAATTCTTTCAACAGGACTCCAGAATAGTTAAATTTATTTTTAAAAACATATTTCTGTAATAGTAATAATAATCCCAACAATTATGGAAAATATAACTGAGCCTGTGTTTAAGTCAGACAGGCTGCTTGCAAAATGTGTCCTGTAATATTAGTGGATATAACTTTTAAATAGATAAAATAAATAAAGCTAGGTTCCCATTTCATCCCTTCTTTCTCTAAAAGGCATTTTGAGTTCTGTAGTCAAAAGTGCTGGGAACAAAATCAGAATTCATAGAAAGATTAAAAAAAAAAGGCTGGATAGGGCCTCAAGACACATACTAATCTTCTTCTATCCCTCAAAATAAACCACAGTTATGCCATTCCCAGTAGGTAGTTGTCAAGTCCATTCAAAACTATTCCTAAATTTGGAGAATGTAACTTCCTCAGGCATTCTATTCCAGTGATAGCCTACCCAGCCATTAGAGTATTTTTTCTCATTATCTCTAACCTAAGCCATGCTTGTTAATACCACTATTCCTATCCTCCCCATGATGGACATAATGGAATAACATATACTTACTTTTTTTTACAATACCAGTTTTTGAATAATAAAACTAAAACTGTCCTGGTTTTAGTGTGCTTACCCTTAGGCTAAACTACCTTAATTCATGTACTTTTTTATTCAAAAGATATGCTCTGATACCTTTTGAAGCTGTCTTAGCGGCTTTCTTCAAATAGGCCACCAGTACGTGTCCTTCTTGAAGTGCTATGCCCCAGATAGGACACATTACTTCCGTTTGGTCTCACTAATGCTAAACAGATTTGAAATATTACTTCCCATCTTACTCTGAGTCCACATAACTACATGAATTTATATCTCAGTGAAGCTGAGACAGGAAATAGAGAGATGAAATAACTGTTCTACAGTTACAGACTTACTTGCTCTTTTGCTGAGCTGTATCTCTTTGATTCCAAAGATCAAAAGGTATTTTCATTTTCTCAGATCTAGAACTGTTTGGAATTTGTTGGAAAATAGCTTTTTCTCACCTTGATAGAAAATGTGAATGACACTTTTTCTTAATAGTTCTCAAAAAGAATATGAAAATGCTTGGATGAAAAAAATTCATGTATCACCTAGTAGATCCTTATGAAATGCCCTTGTAACAGAAACATAATTATATATTTGATTTTTTTACTGTCTGTTCTTTTTATATAAAATACTTATTTTGTCCACAAATATAAAATTATAAATAATTTGGAATAAAAATACTAAAGACACCTGCCTTTGCAAGCCAAGGCTGCACAGTCCTGAGCGAAGTCCACAGAGGTCAGCTATTTGAGGATACCTGACAAAGCCCATTTGACTTTCTACTTTCCTGAGAAAGTCTTACTGAAATACTAATTTAATTTAGGTGTATGTCTATGATAATTAGTTAATGTACATCTCATAAAATAGAAGGGTACAACAGACATTTTAATGAGAAGGACAAAGTACACAAAGTAAACACCACTATATTCAAGTAAAAAATAACATCTTAAACTGAAGCTTATTTCTCTTGTTAATTCTATTCAGTGTTAGACAGTTTATGTACAAACTAAATAATACAAACCTCCCAACGGTCTCATTAACTTTTGATTAATTATACTATGATAAAGAGATATCTGTGTTAAATAATGGACAGCAAAGTTTACTTTGTATTTTAAAACTCTTTCAGCTTTTCAGGTATCTGAAAATTTCCAGCTCAAATGTATTAATTCAGGTGTTTTTCTTCTTACATTAGCATCTGTTTCCAATTAAGTGATCACTATTTATAAAGTCAACAATTAAAACAATGTTTTTACTCTACCAAGAATAAAATAGCCCACTGTACAACTACAAAAAAGAAAAGTGCTCACACTGCAATAATCTGAAAGGCTGAATTAGGCTGTAGACTGTAGTTATTAAAGGAAGTCATGCAGAAACCTGCCCTTTAGCATGATACTTATTCTAAATTATATTACTCTTTTAAGAGCTTATTTTACCATGTGAATCTTTAAATTAAAAATAAGGCAGCTTTAGGTATATCTTGGAAGGGCTTGTTTTCCTGTTGTTAACCTGTAACCTTTCATCAACTAAGACCAACCAAGTTCACTAACCACCTATGCAAAGCAGTTCTATTTGAAATCCATCACATCTGCTCATACTTATTTTTCCTTCTTTCCTCTAAGCCTCAGGTTGTTTCCTGCACATTTAGAAATCTATGCAGCATAACCCCAAGAAATCAAGATGAATAGGAGGACAATGCGATCCGTTTTGGGCTGGTGTAGTGTGCTGTAGCTAAGCCTGACTAAGGGCTATATGTTGTTATTCTGCTTCAGCTGCCTCATGGTCACAGCAATGCAGGACTTTTTGGTTTAGTTTTAGAGGTTCATATTTTACTGAAATGAATCTAATTATTATCATTATATTAAGTATCAACTTGAAAATGAATACAGATAGGAACAGGATCGTGGAGCAAACATACCCAGGGACGCATCTTTGCAAATTTCACTTATTATATTTTAATATTGGTCCAGATTTACCCAATGAAATGGAAAACTGAAACAGTTCTGCTACCACCAGGTAAAGGACTTCCTGGGAGTGTCTGTCTTCTCTGAACACTGAGTAAGCAAGAAGAAAGCAAACTGTTCAAGTGTAGTAGTAACTTAAAAGCCTCTGCCTCAATGTAGGTGCTTAAACATAGGCATGCAGCTTTGACTAGGCCTATGTACACATTTACTTCTGCTCTGAAGAACAAAGTATGTGAGAAAAGTGTAGAATGACCAGAGGCTGAGCTCAGCTGACCATTTCAGTCAGAACAAGGGTCTGCAAGTACATAGGCTGGAAATAATTTACCACTATGCGGAAATGCAAGAAGAAAATGCAAGAAATCATACTGGATATATTCTGTGTGTACTCAGCATGGAGAATGTCTTCCTGCTTTGAATGCTGCCTAAGTCTGAAACCAGTCCTACATCTCCATCCTTGGCACAACTGTTGTGGGACCAATACTACTCCTTCCTATGGCCCTGGCCTTTCAGGCATGCTCTCTGGAACAGGAACCAGGGCATCTCATGGATTTTATTTGCAAAGCATTTGTCACAGTAGGATTCTGATTTGAGCCCCCACTACTACTGCAATCCAAACATGAAATAAGAAACACAACATAACCACAAGAAGAAGTAGGGGAGTTAAATGAAGTAAGAACTTAATACATGCAACACTTTAGTGATTCTCCTAAACTACTCAGTTAAGAAGAGGTCATTTCATCCAGAGTAGCTTGATTATTTGGTTGTAATAGACAAAACTTTAGTTTACCCTCAGGGATAAAAAAAATAGGTCAGCTTTTCATTAACCAAAAAAAGAGTTATTTAAAAATTGCTATGATATGTTATGCCATTAATAGCAAGATCATAAGCACTGTTAAGTAGGTAAGAAACAAGTTAACTATGAGGAAGTAGGCCAATAAAACATCATAGAGTGATTTAACTTATCTCTAATTAATGGCATTTCTGGATCTGTTTTGTTCACAGTATACAATTTATGATTACCTCTTGACTATTTGCTTATCCTCATTCCATAAACTTTGAAGTGGCATATCTTTTGCAACCTTGTACATCACCAAGATAACTGTCATTTGATATTAAGCCCAAGTGATAAGTTCATTCTTACCTTTTTGTTGAAATCTGTTATGTCTTCCCTACACCAAGATTTTATAAATACAAACATAGCCTCGTCTTCTTTTTTTTTTAGGTTTTTTTTTTTAGTTTTCTCTTCCTGCCTAAAGAACTAAAATACAACTGGAAACTGTCTTGCTACTTTAGCGTATGAAATTCTTAGCAGCTGCTTTGTGGTTCCATTCTGTTGCCACCAACCATCCTTTTTTGGAAGTAGAAGAAACTTGGTTTTTCATTTATGAAGAAATTTGTAATCATTAAACTGTAATTTCTTGCAAACCCAAATCACCTATTGCATCATCATCAAGACTAAATCTTCCTGCTATATCTACAGCATTTTTGCTATGCATCTCAGATAGAGCAAATATCATAATATGTAATTAATCATGTCCTGCAACCTTTTTTTTTTGGGGGGGGGAAAGAGAAATCTTGGAACTCCTATGAACCAATTAAAAATAGTTACTGACAAATAACTACAGACTGAATTAGTCCAGCTCATACAGTCACAAGGAGAAAGGACTGAATAAATACTTCTGTAATTCTTGCAAGAGAAATCTCCAACCCAGCTACTTCAGTTTTCACATTACTTGTATTTTTATATATGAGCCAAAGTGAGTGTTAATTATAAATGAGGAAGATAAAGCGCCACAACCAGATCTGCATTAGCATGCAAAATGTGTACAAACTGAAATACTCAAGGCTAGAAGTTATATGCCTGTGATGCACCATCTATGCAAGTTAACTGAAAAGAGGAAGGAAATGCTTTTAGAGCTGTACATGGGTATCTTTTTATTTCCTTTTCTTCCCTTAAAGCAGAAAAAAACAGTTGAATTTAAATATTTACTCTGATTTTTTTAATGATACTGAAAACTATTTGTGAAAGGTTTTTCTTTCTCATATGCCTTGGTGATTTGCTGGATTGAGATAGAGGCAGGGAAAATAAATTTGATGGAAACATTTGCAAGTCTAGTCCCAGCTTCTTTTCAATCAATGGGAGGAATGAACGTACCTAACTACATATGCCCTACTAACATAATGTTGCACACAGTAGTTTGATAAATCTGTAGATGTCTAAGAATAAAGAATAAGAATGAAATATTACAAAAAATACCTTTGAAATACTGAAACAGCATAGCCAAGCAGTCTTTTTAATGAAATATTTGAAAGTGCAAAATCCTATTGCTTTCTCAGAGCAGGCAAAAGAGTTAGAGCAATCATAGCTATACTAAGTTTGGGAGACAAAAAGCCCCAAACTTATTTGTTTCTTTCAGGACAAGGCAGCCAGATGGATATCTTAACTTTTCAATCAAATTTAAAAAAAAAAAAGTTACCAGCAAACTTCAAACATTAAGAAAATGCACTTTGAAAGAAGCTTCAGAACAAGAGCTTGATCATGACAAAAATACTACTGAACAAATGATACTTCTGTAATAATACAGGAGGCATTTGTCATTTCAATGCAGTACAAAACAGTAATGGATAATGGGAATTAACTGCTGGTCAGAAGGTTTAGGACAAAGATTGTAATATCCCTGAAAAAAAGAATTATTAATCACACAGTGATCATTCCTTCTTTCTCTTAAAGGCATTTAAAGTATGTAGCTATTGCATGGTATAGAATTCAGAAAGACAATCCGGATTTATCATTTACATGATGGGCTTCATAGATCTAACAATAATCATAGGGTTTCAACACAGCATATGCAAGAGTCTCTTGTCACAGTCATTATAGGAATTTTACCCTGGTAGTGTTTCAGTAAATTGCACTAATCTAAGTAATTTTAATCAGAGCAGACTATCAAAGAGGACAGGGCTGGGGAAGGGATCATGAGTTTCCAATTGCCTCATCAGACTTAGTCAAGGCTGATTTAAAGCAAGTATCTGAAAGTAATGTGTGCAGATTTATAAAAGGAACAGATCCTTGTTTAAACAACAGCAAAACCAGGTCTTCTAAGTGGACTGTTATTTTTTCCATCTGTTCTGAACATCCAAAGTGTCTCCTCTACTGGTACCAGCCCTTAGGCCCAGCAGCCATCATTTGAAATATTTCAGTTCACACTGTTGGCTAGTGGCAGTGTTGCCTTTTGGACTTCTACGATACATTAGCTCCATCTGTAGTAATTCTACATCTCATTGGCAGATGCAGACCCTCATTAAATAAATAAGTGAACACGTTTAAAATACTTTTTTACAACTCTTCTCCTTCCTTCAGCTATACAAATGATACATCGAAGTGCTAAAGCAATCGAGTGGTGTGACTAACACAAGTCACAAATAGTGTGACTCCACAACTGAAAGAAGCAAAAAGAACCATCACATCCATCCAATGGAAAGGAACTTTGCTGCAGTCTTTATAGGAAACTCTAGATAATGTCACTTTCACACTCTGACTTATTCTGTGCTTATTTTCCTCTGGTATCTGCTGCCCCAGAGGACTCTTGAGGCAATGACGTTTCCAAGTGGGCTTTACTTCCTTTCCACGTAGGACTGCTCAAAGAAATTTCTCCACTTGAGTTAAAATGAAGATCCTTCTCTTCAAACCAATAGACCTCAGACACGTCCCTCTAATTCCTCAACATAGGAAAGCTTTTAAACAAATACTTACCTTGAAACTCAGGAGCAAGACCAGCAAGTCACATAACCACGTGGCCAGCTTCCCCTGTCTTCAGTTATTCCTGGTACACCAGCTAAGCAAATGCTTAACATTCATATATGTATGAAATACTTTATGGATAGCGACAAATCTCAATCATGCATTTAAGACTGAATGTGTAAGGTAAAGCTTCTTTAAGTGAAAGAACTTAAGTAATCTCAGTAACTAGCAGTTGCATTCAAAACCTTTGGACCTTGCTGCTGATGTCTGCAACTTTTAGGGACCTGAAAATTCTCTAAATGAGCAATATAACACCAAAATACAAAGCCATTCAATCAACCTGAGTAAGGCTGTTGACTCACATGACCTCGTTGTCCCAGAAAGTGAGAGTCAGAGAAAAAAAAACCCTTCATTTTAACTAGCTTTAAGATCAACTAACTGAGTAACTCCATAGAAAATATGATGAGTCACTTCAGCTCTTTAGGCAGATCCCAGCAGATGGCATCAGCTGGCCAGCAAAGTCATACATCCATCTTTTAGTGCAGTACAAAACTACAGCACGACAAGGCACTTATTAACAAGATAATTTTTACTGCCCTAAGAAAAATCTCACCACTGAAGGACAATTGCAGGCACCAATAGTTTGGCTCTTGTGAGAAAAAGAAATAGATCGTTGCTGCAAAATTCTATGTCCTACACACAAGATATTATTTTTACCTATGAACAATTTGAAGTAGGAGAACACTTTTTTTTATTGCAAGTAGGGATATGGGATATATCCCAGATATTTTATCCAATATCTGGCACAAAAGGGATTCTGATTCATGACTTGGAATCTAGGTGCTAGTATAATGTAAATAATGTTACTTATTAGTAGCACCTCTGTAGAAGATGAAGTAGAATTTGAAGAAATTATACAGTCAGTCCAGATCATTAAAAATTACTATATTTGCCTCTCACGGTTGGAATATAAAAAATGCTTATGGCTACTACTTGATCTTAGATGAAAACATTATACAAAACAAAAATAATTTGGAGCTGATCTTCCTTAGCTAATAAAAAGTCTGGTTTTTATTTTAATGCCTATGCAACAAGCGAAAGCAACAAAGGTAGATGCTCTGCCATATGGTGCTTATTGAGAGTTTTCTTTCTCGTGCTAGTTTTCAAAACTGGCTGCGGAGTTCCTCTCTTGCACTTTGGATTAGTTAAAATACTTCTAGCACCAAATAATTCACCATGTGACTCGAATTTGTTAATCATTCTTGTAATTAACTCCCTAAATCCTGCTTGTAAATTCATTGCTGTAATCTATAGAATGATATAGCTAGAAACCTGCTTTTCTGTGATTTAACAATCTCTTGATTAAGTTCTATTTCCACCTGCAACAAATAATGAAAAGGTACCTAAAGGTAGCTTTCAATTTTCTCATTTCTCTATTCTTCCTCAAAAGCCAGAGGCTTTATAATGAAAGTCAAAGTCATCTACAGTGAATGAGTAACAAAATGATGTTGTTCACAGGATGTATCTGTGCAACTTTTATTAATGATTTGTGCTTTTCACTTTAAAGAGTGTGATTTAGTCATTCACTTAAGAATGAGCTTAACACCAACCACATGAGAGATGCTGCTAATGTGTTTATAATTAGACAGATTTCATACACTGTATTGGACCTAAAGCAGCATTTAGGTCACTGAGCCAGAAACAGGCACAACTGAACTGCTAAGACTATGTCACAAATTTGATGATGTGGTTGATGGGAAGATTTGAAGCCTCTGACAAAGAGCAAAGTCAGGTTGGGTCTTATCTTCTGCACTAACAAGAGCATCTTCCACTGTTACTTAGCTGGTTTCTTCACCTCCCAGAATGGAGGAACATTTCCCCTGTCCCCCAAACCCTCCCAAAAAAACATTGCACACACCAGGGTCTGAGCAATCATGCTGCTTGGCAGAAGAATTAAACCTACCATTGTCCCTCCGTTGCCCTGTTAGGGAGGAGGAGGGCAAGTCCAAAGTGGCAGTTCTATAAACTTACCACCTATGCAGCCATGGGACGCTCCACTCAAAGTGGTGCTTGGCTGGACACCATTCTTGAAGCAGCTGCTGGGACAGAGACCAGGTATTAACTCTTCTCCAAAGTCAAGGAAAATTTGAGGATTCCAGAAACACCATCCTCTCCACATACCCATCGATGTACCAGAGAGTGACCCAATTAGTCCTCCCTGTTCCCTCACATAATAGGAACTTGGGGGCCCAAAGCAGAAGGTAGTAAAAAATCATCTTATGATTTGATTGCCAAAACTGGTAAATATCTGCCTAAAGATAAGAAAAAAAGCTCATGAGTTTTAGCATCAGGTACTCAACTTGAACTTTAGGAATAAAAGCTTCCTCATTTCCCTTCCACTTCCAGATACACTTTAAATATACATGAACACAGAAGCAGAAATAGGTTTTCTGTTATGGGTTACTTCACTGAATTGTTTTGAAGTATAGAGGAGAGGTTGCCCATAGCCTGCAAAAAATTAAACTTACATCATGTACTTCTAGTCTTATAACACAGTAAAAAATTGCAAGTAATCTTCTCATTATAAAAGGCTGAAATAGAAAGAGTTGATTCTGATCAAACCTAATCATTATGTAGGAATATTTAATTTTAAAAAAAGTAATTATGGTACAGGAAAAGAAATTACTGCTATCATTACTGTGATGTTCTTCAATAAAGAAATGAGGCATATATTTTTATTGACTGGTTTATATTAAGCATTTTCATGCAAGAGCTTTTACTACTATTGGAAAAAAAATGACTCATCTCCTGAAGCTTCATATTCATTTGTTCTTTAGATGTACACAGAATTTCTCACTTCTTCACAACCTCAGCATGCTCTCTATACATCCACAGTATGTCTCAGGTATATCTGACTGTAGGAGGGCTCTGTTTCAGCGCAAAGTCAGGACATTAATTTAAACCACAAACGGACCAAAATGCTAGAAAACACATCCAAGCTGTGATTTACCTTGTACAACTTGTTCAGAAGGATGAGTTTCTCAGGCAGGCAAGTTTGAGCAACGCAGATGGAGTGACCTTGGGCAGAGCATTGAGGCTCCACGGTGCTTTGCAGTGGCTGTGCTAGGCTGGCTCCCAGGCAGACAAAATCCATCCTTTCTCAATCTACACATATGTCTGTTCCTACATTTAATCCTATATAGAAATTAGGGTTAAACTCTGGACCATTATCTAATGCTAGATAGTATTCAGGCTGAAAATTGAAGTATATTTACTGCCACATTCAGACAGTTCCTAACCTTGTATCAAGGTTTTTCTTGAACATTTATTCCCAAAATCATGGATTTTGATTTTTTTCACAACTATTCAACTTTGAATATTTAGGATAAAACTTCTAAACCATTCTCAGTCTTTGACTGGATTGTTTTATGGTATTATATACCAAGAAACACATGATTTGTCAGCTGTATCATACCTTTAAATAGTTACCTAGAATCAATTTATATTTAAATCTCTTTCTGTCCATATCCATGAGAATTTCTGCTAAATTTCTTTCAGAAGTTGGCAAAACATTCTATATAATTGAACTTAAAATCTCCATTTATTTCTAACTTTAGATGGAGGTTTTATTGCTCCGTATTTGAAACATTTATATCTAATGAATATGTTGGCTTTTTAGTAGGCTTTACTCTATTATTTGCTTTCAGGCAAACACAAAGATGTACAGCATTTCTGCCTTGTAAGCCTTCATTTACATTTAAAGAGTAATTTTAAGATAATAGGATTTGAGGATGGAGTTTAGCCATGGACTAGCTGTTTGCCAAGAAATGTTCTGTCTTCTAAGCAGGCAATGCTGCTGCTTCTTGGTAAGAATTTTATTTAAATCTGTATAGATGACTACAAGAGAGTCACATTGTGAACATTAAAGGTCACACTGAAATTTAGTAGAGAGATGAGAAATGCAATAATAAATAGAAACATGCACTGCCTATGAAATTAAGGTGATAGGACTGAGTTAATAAACTACTTCATTCAATACCGAAAGACTGTCTTTCTATGGAAAAAAATTCTTTTATTGGCAGCTTAGGAATTTCTCAGCATCTTTTGCATTTATTTGTTTCACTTACAACTGAGATGATTTCCTAACATGGACATACAATTGAACAAATCTTTTGGATAGCAACCAAACCTGGTTTTAATTCTCTAATATTTTCTGTTTGTATGTGTTGAGATTATTGATAGTTTCATCCACCTTGCATATCAGCCCAAAATATTTTGCATATTATCAAGCTAGACGTACTTGGACTGCTTGGTATGCTATCGTACAAGATAGACCAGCACTGTGGTAGAAGTATATCATGATTTGCTGAAATACCACCTAGTACTTACCTGCTAGCTACTATCTGTCAAATGAAGCTGTTACTTGTCTATCTAATCATTTGCAGTTTGTCTTTAGATAAGATGTGAGCTTAAACTACTCTGCAGCTATATCTTAAACTGGCTGGAATACCATGCCCTGCGTCTTCGCAAGGAGATAGGAAACCTGAGAACAGCTTTTAAAATCTCCTCTTGTGTACAAATATCTTTGCCAGCACTTATAATCTCTTTCAAGTTAAAGTTGTACAGTTAGCTTAGTCCGCTTTTTGCAATGGGTCAAAAATTGCTCCCTTGGATTTGCACAGAAATGGAAGAGGAATTCTCATCATCAACACTGCATCTCAGTTGAGGGCTCTGGTTCTTAAAAGCTGCTACCACCCCAAATCCAAATGTCACAGTTCTTTTAGCAGAAAAAAAATCAAACCAATTTATTTAAACTACTATTCCAAACTAGCAAATCTTAAGGAAGTTGCATCCTAATCTCCACTACTTCCATTTTTATCCAGTCTGGAGAGAAGTAACTTAAACAACAGGGACGTGCCTCAAGCATAACAATGAGACACTGACAGGATGAGTTAGAGGGAGCATTGAGAGTGAGCTTAATAAGAGTGAGTCATTGAAGAGAATAGACCCTTAGGTGTACAGGTATGTATAGATTTGCACACTTGGTTTTGTTTTTATAGCTATAGCTTAATAGAGTTGCTTTGGAAATCTACAGTGGTTTGGTAGAAGTTTGTCATATCCTGAATATTTTGAAAGAAATAGGCTCAATAAGTTGGTATTTCTTTCATTAAACTTCCCTTTAGCAGATCATTTCCACTCCAAGTAGGTATTCCTACTCCATCCCAAGATTCAGAATTGATGAATTGACTTTTCCACTGTCTATCAGTAATAGATCTGCAAATAGAAAATAAAGGCGAAATTGTGACTGAGATCCAGGACTTAAATTCCTTTGCAACTGCTAAATCAATATTTGTTTATCCAGCCAAAAACTCTTAAAAGTTCAATATAAAAAAATATAATTACTACTTTTACACTCAATCAGAGCTATAGGAACTTTACAGAGTCACGTCCCTGTGCTTCTTTATGTATTTTTTCATCCTAAATTTTGTTTAACTGCAGTTTAGATGAAGTGACAACTGATCAAAAGATATGCCTGTAAATTCTATCTTACCAAAATCCTCAGGGCATTTCCATTCCTTAACAGTGAAAATAGCATCATATTCTCTAGTTTTAAGAATAATTTTGTGAACCTTGCATATAGTTGCAACAATCTAGAGCAGTTTTAATGGATTCCCCATGGTAAACATGAAGCTGAATTTTACTGACAGGAACCGATTGCCTTGGTCATCATTTCATCAGGCATTTGCAACATTAGCACATATACTCTGCAAGGAGATAATAGGAGTAACAACAGTGTAGTTATTGAAATAGCTTGCTATCTGAGTTTCTATATTGATTCCGTACAGAACTATCACAACTGGGTTGACAGAAACCTTTTTTATGTTCTAACGCATACTTGTTGATGAATAGTAGTTTGTAATATTCAGGGCATTTGTCTTTTATATAGTGAAAAATACTAATGTGTCACTAATACTTAGAATATCAGCCTACTAATTAAGGAGAATAAACTGAAAAGCTGTAGGGTAGAAATATAATTACATGAAATGTATAAAATACTTCAATTTCAGCACAGATTTAACACATAACAACATCCTATGCACACTTTTGCATAGGTATCTAAAGGATTCTTTAGGTTCTTTTTTTATGTACTTTTGGAAATCAAGCTTGGTATAGTGGATATTCTAACTAACTGAAGAGATTAGGTCTATATATGAAGAAGCTAATTTAATATCTTATGTATGTTTGGAGTAAAGAGCGAGCAAAGGTGAAGTTTAGCTTGGGAAACAAAAAAGGGAAATCAAATCAGCCTTCTCAGGAGACAACAGTAATTCAAAGCATATTTTCTTTTAATGGAAGGTCAATATCTTTAGACTAATTGATCCTAAGAAAACACTTTTTCATTAAGGATTTTGCAGAGACATTATTGAAGATTAATGAATTTAGTGAAAAGCCTCATGTAAGCATCAAACTAGGAATTCTGTTGCTAAGATAGGGCAGCTAACTTCCATTAAATCACAGTCATCCTGAGCAGGTGAGCATATTGTTCAATGGATAACTGTTCTATCGGAATGGTGAACTCAAAAAAGTTTGGCCTGTGTTTCCAGGCAAGAAAAAAAATTGAAAATAAAGGCAATTATTGAATTGCTGTCGATTTTTACAGAAGCTGTTGCTACAAAAAAATGTTTAGAACAAATTGCGGAGAAACTCTCAGTTATCAACCATTTAGGTATTTCTGAGAACACTGTGCTGGTTTTTTTTAGTGGAAAAAAAAGAAGAGGCATTGTTTTTTCCCTATTATAGTTGATATTTTTCATTTAGTTCAGTTCCAAAAACCATATGGTGAAACAGCTTTCCTTTTTCTTCCCAGCTGATTTACTTTGGAAGTGCACTGAGTGCTAGTGTGAGATGACGGCTGACATCTGGGGGGGCTGAAATCTTCCAGCTTTATCCATTACAGGATCACAGCACCACTGCAGTCCTGTGAGTGCTTCCACAGATAACCTGTACTGCTGCCTGACAGGCTGTGTTATCTCTGGAGAAGGTTACACACACTCAGGTTTACTTGAGGGGAGTGGATAGAAGTGGTTTATCAGCGATTACAACTGAAATTAAAGTCTTAAAGAAGGAACCTCTACACCCGTATCCAGCTCAGCCTGGGGACTGTCCCACCACCAGAAGAGTAGACTACAAGTAGGTGTAGCACAATAACAAACCAAACTTTCAGAGTCTTGGTGAATCTGGAATAAAACCAAAATTCCCAAAGGTGCTGAAAATGGTGTTATGTTTACCTGTAACCTTCAGAAAAGGGCCTTCTTAATCAGAAAATACTACAATAAGCTTGGTTTTCTGCTCCCAACTCTTAGCTTTTAGTAAAATGATCATATTACCGTGAGCGTTCTTCAATGCTGGATTGGAATAGTGGTGGGCTTTCTTTTATACTGGGAAAGATTGATGACAGACTAAGACAAGAGCAGAAAGCCCTTCTTGTGCAATGATGTCAAGGATTTTTATCTGTATTCAATGTCAATTATGCCAATTATTAGGCTAAATATGCATATTGACCACATATACACATGAATGTATATCTCTATATACTAACATATCACATATATGGTGTGTTTAGAATATTTCTCTGTTACTCTTTCAAGCAGAAACAAAGTAAAATGATACACACCATACAGTCCCCTATGCAGCACATCACATGTAAAAATGTATTGGCCATTTCCACTATCTGTTGTCAAAATAATTTAAAAGAAATAAGATTATGTCTTACTTTTTGAAACCATTGTGAGATGAGGACCAAATTAACGATTTTATTGCTAGGCAGTCTCAAGTATCTGGCCTTGGTGTTCCAAAAAGGTCTTTCCCATGCTTCAGTATTAACCCCATGTATGACAGGAGCAACTGCTGGTAAATGACAGTATGCTTGTCATGTAGCTGTAGTCTAGAAAATATCAGCAGTCAAAGGGTTAACGTAAGACAAAGTGTTAATGTTACTCGTCTCATTTGGGCTGCGTGCAGTGTTTTTGGAATGTTATTCAAAGGCTAACCCTGTCCCCAACTCATTTTTTTAAACAAAGCCTGCAGTACTTGAACCTGTCTAATTCAAGCCTTGATTAATGTCATTAGCTGCTATGCTCGCTCTCTCCTCATAGCTGCCAGATGGAATGCTGAAGATTATTTTGCATCACTTAATTGGAGTTTATAATTAAAAAATGGTGAGTGTTATGGACTACGTTTTGCCCCTTTGATCCCTACACAGACAAACAAGCTTCTCTAATCAGTAATTCCCCCCTGTCCTTTCCAGAGACTGTCTGAGATCATATGCCTCTGCTGTCTACAGTATATATTATTTTTACATCATTTCCAAAAATTGTGGAGACAATTTCTGGTCATACGTGTTTTTCACCTTTAGAAAAGTAATCCTACATACGGAAATACAGCTCTTCATATGGCCTCCTGTGCATACCTCCACAAACATGCAGCACTATACCCTCTGTACAGAAAAATAGCAATATGTGCCAAACTATACATACGGCTTCTGTAAAGTCAGCTCCAGGACATCTTTTTATAGTTCAGTTAAGGACAGTTTTGAGAAGTGACTTTCTGTGTGATTTTGGAGGACAGCCAAACTGAGCAAATACAATTATACCTCTGCTTCTGTTTGTAGCACCAGTCAAAATGTATGTGCACACACAGAGGAGTTATATATATGTGGACAGAAGTTTGCATAGTGATTTTAAAGCAACTTTTACTACATTTTTCTATGTAAGCAATAGCATTGCAGGTAGAGCTAGAATTAGTATAATGTAACATGCATCTGTTGTGAGAAAGTGGATGATCCAGACCTCTGTTTTTCCTCTGACCGTGCAATGCAAGCCACAAAATTCTTCTAGGAGTCTTCTAAAACACATGAGAGATGCAGTAAAAAAAACAAGCCACAAGGATTGAAACATCCTCATTACAGAAAGCGAGACAGAAATAAGGAATTTCTAGAAATATTATAGATCCAGGTGTTGCAAGAATAACAAGTCTTGCATCTGCAAGATTTTTCTGCATCATTTCACAGCTCTAGGAGTCTAAGTTAACAAAGCCTAGTGTGTCAGATTACTACTCATAAAAAATGGCATGCAGTCAGTTAATTAGAAATAACACAAAAATGATATGTTGAATTTAAAAGTGGTACATGTTTATTTTAAAATTGCCCTGAGGTTGTGATATTCTAATTGTATCATCTTTATTAGAATAGAAATTCTTATCTGTATGAAAGAGAGAGCATGTTAAGAATGCCATGGTTGTATATATGATACTATGATCAAGCCTCAAATTGCTTTTTGACTAAAGAAAGGACATTGTCAATCCTGATTTATTCTCATGAGGACTGTAGTCTTGACTCAGGGAAACATTTGAATACATGCCCCTTAAGTGCTTAAATTAAGCATTTGTTTATCTATTGCACTAAATATGTTGCTTTCTTCAAATAAAGCTAGTAATGTAATAAATCTCTAGTAGTTAAGAGAGATTGTTAACTTTTACTTCGACATGTAACTAAAGGAGGATTACACATCAGCGCAAAAGTAAAAAATGATAGCACAGGTAGTTCTAGAGAGTGCTGAGCTCAGCTCTAAGCCTCCTCTTCTCCAGACTAAACAAGCCCAGCTCCCTCAGCCTCTCCCCATAGGGCTTGTGTTCAAGTCCCTTCACCAGTCTTGTTGCTCTTCTCCGGACCCGCTCCAGCACTTCAATGTCTTTCCTGACCTGAGGGGCCCAGAACTGAACACAACACTCCAGGTGTGGTCTCCCCAATGCAGAGCACAGGGGAAGGATCACTGCCCTTGTCCTGCTGACCACGCTATTTTTGATACAGGACAGGATACCATTAGCCTTCTTGACCACCTGGGCACACTGTTGGCTCATGTTGAAATATTCACAGTATCCACAGTGAAGGATTGCCTCCAAATGGACTTACCTATGCACACTTAGGGCCCATAACTGATTATATTGCTCTCACAGTACAGAAAAAAAGAAATCTGAAATGATCATATTGATAGCTTAATAATATAGTTTTCAAGGAAAGTTATTCAGCTTTTAACAATAATATTTAATGTTGTTCAAGTATAATGATTAGATACTTGAGATTCAAGTCTTTATGTGTAATTAGCTTAATCCATAAATTATAATCCATGAAAGTAATAAAACCAGTTATTTTGAGAATCAACTGACAGAGCCCATAATTTTCTGTGGTTACTGTGCTCAGTAACAGCAGCACACAGAAGTCAAAATGCTGTTTTTTAAGGAATGCTGCTCATCTCTATCCATATTAATGCAAATTATTTGACAAACAAGGTTGTTTTCATGTTACACTTGAGGTTTCTTTGCCCAGTTCTCCTGATAACTGGCAAAGGAGAAACCAGAAATGGAGTATGACCATTGGTTTCTCCCTTGACAGTTTCTGTACATAGTCAAGATCTTGGCTAGAAGCAGATTTCTTCTTCTGAAATTACTATTATTTCAGCATTTTATATTTTTCTCTGAACAGCTATGATCAGCAATAAACTCAGTACTAACCTATACTTAGCAAAAAGAGTGTTTCTTCGTAATTAGGGTGTTTCATTCCAATTTAGGCCAGAGATATGATTGAAGTACTTACCATTTTATTCAGTATTTTCCCTTCTAATTGTCTGTTCTCATAAGTTTTTTCTTTTATAAATGTTAACGTCTGTAAAATACAGTTTTATAAGAAAAAGAACATGGAGGAAGAGGGCTGGAGCAAGAGGGCTGGAAGTGTCTTTATTTCATGTGTCCATCACCCAGAGCTTAAATGAGAATGCTGACCTTTTTTTTAATATGTGGGTTGTTGGTTTTTTTTGTGAGAAGCAAGAACACACTATAGTGCTGGGTTTGTTCTTTATAAATGACAAAATTCAAACAACTTAATGAATAGTTTAGTCAAAAATAGTTTTCTAGGCCATAATCATAATATAAAGAAATCTGATGTTCCTCTAGACATATGTGCAAAATTGATGGATTTGTGCCACGATACTACTGTCTGCAAGTCATTAAGGCAAATTGTTTCCATGCTTATTAAATTGCAACCTATAACAAAATGTTTGATTATAATACCTTATAAGAACTCCTTAACATGTCACACAGTGTATTACTATTTTTAGAATATACAGGTTAGAATTTTAAAAGAAGTGTTATTTGCAAACTCATTAAAGTGGCTCATAATACTATGGATCAACCATTCCTGCCTTACACATAGATGGAAATTTCAAACAGACATAAGCAAAAGTAAGATTGTATACTGAAATTCGCACCATTTAGTAGGTATGGTTAAACCCCAAGTCTCACTGAAAATCAATGAGTTTTTGCTCCCACCAGATGGGGACTGGATTTCCCTCATAATTCTTCAATGTAATAGTGCCTAATGCATTTCACAAATGGATGTGCAGAAACATTTAGACAAGCACTTTGCTGAATTAGGATTAAAGCATATGCATGATACTTCCTGTGCTTCAGGTTCAAAGGAGAGAAGTTTAGCAGGGATGCTATGTGAACTGTGAGGTGTTTAAAGCTGACATTCTCTTCACCCCCAATGCCTTGGATCATCACTTTCTAAATTGCTCCCAGTTACAATTGTTTTTTTATTTTGATTCCCAAAACCAACATCAGCAGTATATTTTTGCCAGATTTGTGATCGTATTTCTAACAGCTGTGATCCATAACATCATAAGCATTGCCTTAGCTAGAAGTCCAACCAAGAGGCATGTTTTTTTTAAGTTCTACAAAAGGCAAAAGAAAACACTCTTATGGGATATATATGACATTCTTACTTTATGAGACATTTCCGGAAGGGGTGAGATTCGAGAGATATTTTTGCATATTTTTGCACTTTTCCTCAAAATATTTTTGATGCTATTAAACATGTCTCACCTGTTTGAACAGAACATCTGGCACATTACCTTGGGGCACAAGTGATGGAGAATCAGACTGAAACAGATGTGGCCACTGATTTGCCGCAGCTTTCCTGTTGCATTCAGGCCTCCTTAGGCTGTACAACAAAGCCAACATAGACCTTTCTGAGAGACTCTAAAAACCTACATGGAGTTAACAGAGTTCTAAAACTTCTGGTACCAACGTATCTGAGGAAAAAAACAAAAACACACCGATAGGTCACTATGCAGTTGCTATTGATTAAATTGCCCTGTCAGTACAGTAATATTTCATATAACTATAAGAAATAGATTTAATTTGCTCATTATAATATGATGTGAACAATTTTTTTTTAAAATCCTTCAGCAAAGCTTCGACATAATTGAAGTTCCTAATGCTTAAACCCTCTTTCTGCATAATCATACAAAGCAAGCCTAGAATTGTGTGGTCTGCTTTACTTTGAGAATCAGAAGAAAATACCACAAGGCAAAACATGATTTTTTTAACAGACTGTGGTATAATAAGTTTCTGTGAGCACGTCTTCCATTGTCTAAAGTATTTTAAACAGCACTGCTTTTTATAGCATGACAATAGAACTTCTATTTTTCTTAGTGGTAGTTTTTAAAGAATCATAATGTATAACATGTACTTTTTACTATTTGTATCTGTGTTATTAAAATGTGTTACATTGTTATAGAGAAACAAAGACGACCAACACATCAGCCCAACTGTTCTTTATATGAAAATCAAATTCTGTAAAAAGTTCTGGTTTTGGAAACCCTCCCAAAGATTAAATATGAGAACTAGATAAAATTGTATATTGCTACCTAGAGATGTGCTTCTTAAGGCTGGTATACCTAAAATATACACCTTCTATAAGATGCCAACAAAATACATTCTTTTTTAATCCAAGATCCTGAATGCATGTGAAAATAAAACCAGAAAACACATGCTTTTTGCCACTTGTGATCACTAGTCTCTCTTAGTTTTAGTAAATAAAAATCTTCAACTATGATGCAAAGTGCCATGCACTAGCTAGAAAGAAAGAGAATGGGCATAGTCCTCACTATCAATAAAAACTATTTCCTTTCAGCGGGAAAAAACTTCAGAAAGACACTTCTTTATAATCTGGCCATTCTACTATCAAAGGGACAACAATTGGTTGCAATTCTCACAACACAGTTATAGGGAAATTTCAGAAAATAAACACTTAAATAATGTCGATCACAAAGAGTTTTGGGCTAAGTTCCTTGCATTTCAATAAGAGCTGAGCATTCCAAAAGGGATTAATAATTGAAAGGTTAATATGTGCTACCAAGCAAGCAACAGCCTGTGATACAAATGCTGACCTCTCAATGTTGGCTTCAATACAGTGGGGTTTTTTTGCAAGACAAAATGAAAAATTGTGTTCCATGGTTATCAGTTGCAGCAGTTTCTTTCCATCTTGGCAATTTGTTCATCCTTATTGTCTCCTACTGTTAAAGAGAATTTGCAATAAAATATGGTCAAGGGTGGTCAGATACCTCAAAGGAATCAAAAACAAAGAACAGGAAAAATGCATAAATACACTTGAAAGCTAACACTAATAGAAGTCAGCTAATTCTTTCTGGTTAGATCACTGTCATTTGCAGCAAAGCATCAGCCTACTGCTGTAGAATAACAGGGAAGCAAGACCTGTTGTTGAGACCAGCCAATTAGGAGTGGTGTCTGCCTCTGTAGGGTGCTTGCATAAAAGGCTGAGCCATTTTCACAGATAATCCATTTATAAATCACTGTAATAAAACGGCCATCTTGACTGCAGCTCAGATGCATTCTTTCACATGTTCCAGTTGTAACCAGGCAACAGAAACATGTTAGTCAGATAAAAGCAGAGGTGGGAATATAGGGGTAGGGGTTCTGGCACATTTTCAGTGACTAGGGTGGAAAGGGCAAAGCACTAGAGTATTGATTAACATTTGAATCTGTTAGCATATTAAGATACTTCAGTTGTTTGTTTCAGATACTGAACATGATACAACTGATGTATAAAGGCACATTGAAAAATAATTTTAGATGAACAGTTAACTCTAAAATTACATCTTTTTGCTATATGGATTATTTATTTCCTGCTCTCTTCTATGCATCCTCTCTACTATTTCATATTTCTATTGAACATTGACTTAATGGTAAGCTCAGCCCACCGTATTAGCCAAGACTGTAGGACCAGATGGCAGAAACATAGGTACACACTATGCAGGTGTTAGCAAAGGTATTTTGGTTTCCTACATATTACAGAATACTAATTATAAGCAACTTAGATAAAACAAGCACCATAGCAATTTTTCAAGCACAATTACAGTGAAAAAATGATGACACGTATATCCTTCCATGAAGCAAAAGCTTTTGTAACTTCTCTATTTTACCACAGAGACAATTCAAAATCAATAAAAACTTGGGTTTATATCCATAGATGCTTCTGAAAATAACAGTATCAGGCTTGACTGTTGCATAATACAATAAAGAAATCCCAGGTATAAAGTGAACATATTGGCAGTGTCACACGTCAGTGAATAAAATATCTCAATTTAAAACATTTACTCCATGTAATTTAGATCCCAAATTTATTTAGTTCAGTAAGTTGTCAGAACAGTTCTTCAGAATAGAAACATTTTTCTAGTTCAGAGAAAGAACTTGTATGCAAAACAAAAAATCCAGAGCAAGGTATATATAATATGAAGCAGGCTGAAAACAGCGTAACATTGTTTTAGATTGCTGTTAAATAGCCTTCTTCCGCAGAAAATATCCTTTCTGTATACAAGTAATAACCTGAAGTCAAGAGAATAACACCTATATGATGGATTTTACCCGCATCCTTTTGAAAAACAAAATAAAAAAAGTAATGCCCATTGCAATACTATAGCACTCGGAACTGCTAGGGAATATTACCTACCATGGCATATACAGTCTAACGCCTGTGAAATGAGAGGAGTCTTCAAAAAGCACCGCACCTCAGTAGAATCTCAGCTCAGCAGGGAACAAACTCCAGAGCTCTCATGAAGGTGTCTCAACCGCTTTGAGTCACTCACTCTCCAGACATGTATCATGGCATATTACTCATAAATTGCTGAAAAAGCACTTAGTTCTTATTTCATCCAGTATATTAAAACATTAGGTGGATTAGAGAGCAATTTCTGTAATCTGACCGTGGCATCAGATTCTAATAGTGTTCTGGCTGCCTGACTTTGGAGCAAAAGATCTTATCAGATCATGCCTGTGGCTACAGAAAAAAAAATCTGTAGGGTTAAGATTTAGTTGGCAAAATTAAGCCGGCTAATCAAAAGGTGCTGAAGCAGCATAAGTACAAAAAAGGCTGTTTGTGCTGTAGGATGTGTGCTGCTCCATTTCTTATGTCTACAAAACTCTTACCTATGCATCCCTTGAACTTCTCTCAGAGAAGTATAACTTAATTGAATACTTGTGCTCTGATGTAGTCTTTGCACTTTGATCAGGGAACAGGTGGCTTGAACCAGCAGTTCAAACCCATAACAAGGGGTTTATAAATAGAAGGCTGCACAGCAAATACAAGAAAGAGGGCAAAAGATGCTTGGACAAAAAAAGCCCCACAACACTGAAGAAAAATGGTGGCATGAATTACTCTTAATATAAGCATGTTCAAAATATCTGCAGAGAAGACAGAATTGACAATAAGTGTGGAACTTGTATAGACGAGGTTCTCAGGGACACGATTTAGTGCTAGAGTTAGGTTACATTTGGACTCAATGATCTTGAGGGTCTCTTCCAACCAAAATGATTCTTTGATTACTTTCTCAATAGTTTAACTACTTAACCAAACCAGGAATTGTGCTATTTGTGCTAAAGGACCACGCAAGACACCAATTTGCTGTACATTGTGAGGACTTATGAGGCATGCCTTTGAACGCCCTCTTTCCTTTCAGAAAAAATTCAAGGCTGGATTTAATTCCTTAAATATAGGTACCTATTGCCATTTCAGACGCTGTGAGGTATCCTGCCCGGCCTCGTGCTGCTGATCCAAAATGGCGTGGGTCTCCTCTAAGTCCTGCACCATACCTGCCAGATGCTTACTGATGTTTTGGAGGCCATAGGACATGCAACATGGCACTAGACAAATATAATCAGGCTCCTCCATTGATCCCTCACTCTCTCATGCATTTCTGTCACAAAAAATCTCATATTTATTGAAGTTAATATATGCAACGTAAAAGGTCAAACGGCACTGAACAACTTGGAAATTATAGGAAAGAACTGGAGAGAGGGAAACACCCTGATGGTATTTAAAAGCACCACATGCAAAATGAGTTTTGTGTCCTACATTCGCACTGTTTTTTGTTTATAATCCCAGCCAGCAATAGCACTGTCCTGGGCCAGCGAGTCACTGAGACACAGTTTTCCTCACCACTTACTCCAGCTGGAGCAAGAGAGACTGACACATACCTCCTGTTCAGGAGCACATGCCTGTAGATCTGGCAGAGATCCAGAACAGGATCCCAGTCAGCACAAATCCTTTTCATCTCCTGGGAGCAGAAGCTGCCACACTAGACTGCTGACATATTTCAGACCACCAATATCACTATTTGGAGATGTTTATTAGTGTTTGCCTAAAATAACAGTTGAAACATGGTGCATCTAGCCAAGAAGTTTCCTTTTCACAATGCCTCAAATACTTCACATAAAGTAACTTAGGCAGGATGTGAGAACTGGTCAGCCTTGAGCTTACATGTCTAAGTATACGAAGTCATAGACCATTGATTAGATATCTAATTAGATATTACTGACTTTTAAGTTATTTTGGAAATCTGACATCAAATACACACCATAAACTTCTGAGTATTAAAGAAATAGAATCACCACTCACATTTTGGAAGCATGAAATACTGTTAATAAGGCGGGTTATATAGTGTGAGAAGATAGGTGTGCAAGAAAAGGCTGAAGTGGCAGTAATTAGTCTATTAAATACTTAACATACAGCATATTTCCCTCAGTTTAAACATGTGAAATCACTTTTGATCGAAGCCGGACAACAACAACAAACTAAAATGTCAAACTATTATATTAACATTTTCCAACTGCAGGTCTTTATCAGGTTTCTGAGACAATGACCAAATCGAGTTTTCATGTCTGAACATGGCTAGCAGGATACAGTTGGTACAGCACTACTGTCAGACATCTGGATCATTCTTCACCAAGCACTGAGAAAAATGTCATCTGAGATGTTCACACAGAACTTGACATTTGGGTAACTGAATATAACCGTCAGATCTGTCTTTCCTTTCACACGCAGTAGAAAAATATAGTAATGGAGACAGGCAAAGCAGTGTCTGAAATAATCATAGCACAAGAACCTCTCATTGGTACAGATCCTACCTACAGGTTCCAGTTTAAATACTTGTACAAGGAGCTGTCACCTTGCAGAAAAAATAAATAAATAAAAAAATTAAAATAGAGAGCAATATAGTGTACTTTTCAACTTCAACCCATTCAGGTTGTGTTCTCTAAGTTCTACCAGTAAGTGATACCCCTACATCTATTACCCTCAAATGCAGAACCTGGAGGACTAAGTCTCTGCTTTTTACTGGAGAGAGGAACTCCAGCACTCTCCAAAGAGGAGATGCTTCTCCCTTACATGTATAAGCATGTGCCTGGGAGTCTGTAAGTAAAGTCTGCAAGTTGGTAAGTTTAGCATCACCATCTATAAAGTACCCTCAATATTATATTAGTAGATTCATAATGGAGGAGGTAAACAGCATTGTAGAGTGGTAAACATCCACCATTGCAACTATCCAAGACTGAAGCATCAACCCGCATTTCTCTAAGCTTTCTATATCAAACAATTCAGCAGAAGCAAAAAGTAAAGAGGGGAAAAAAAAAAAAAAGAGGGGGTGCTATGATCAGCACAAACTCTGGCTGGTGCTTCAGAAAAGTGCTATTAAAACAACCAAACCATCACAGGCAGATGCTTCATACTTGGTTTGTTTCTGTAATTCAGATAAATGCAACTCCATTTTAAAAAAAACTTTATAGATTTGCATTATATCTTTAATGGTTTTTAGAGTTGCAAAAACTAAATTTGGGAGTTAAATTTCAGCTAAGGTCTATTTTGTCCAAAAAACTTGCAATGACATTTTATTTGAAGATTTCTCATTGATCCAATAATTTTATTGTAGGATATGCACTTCAATTTCCCATTTTTTTCATTTCTTCAGATTTTTCTAGGTGTATTTTTCCCAGATACAACTTTGAAAAAGTCTTTGCTAATGCTTTATGATAGCAGAGATAAGACTATAGACATAAGCCAACATTACTAAATCTTATTCCCCCAAACAGGATCTAAGAGATGCTGTCAAAATAAAATAAAGGGAAAATACTGATCAAGGCTTGTTCTTTTAAAACACATACTTTCAGCCAGCTCACAAGTGTGGCTGAAGGTGAGAAGACAGCATCTTGCTGCAGGGCTCCACAGTCTGCAAGACTGAATTTACAATGGGTCTGAATTTACAAGGTGCTCGATAGCAATAAAGTTTGGGCAATCTTGGCACCTTTTAAAAATCTATTCACTAAATGAGAATTAAGCTTCTGGAATTCTTATCTTAACTTTTCAATAGATGCAAGGAAATCCAAAATTATGTGCTTTCCATAGCTTTTCTCCATAGCAGCAGTGTAATTTCTATTGAAGACTTTTTGGAAAATATGTTTTTTCTTTTACTACAATTTTCATTAAAAAAAAAAATACTTTGCTGATGATAGTCAACTCTAACAGCAAATAAATCAAAATTTCATCCTTCTAGGCACCGAAATCACCAAGAATCAATACAATATCTCTCTGGGGTTTTCAGCATCAAGGCACAGGATCTGAAAAACTCATCAAGGACAATTCTCCTATTCAGCCAACAAGGAAAATATCTGATCTGTCAAACCAAACATGAAAGGAAAAACAAATCATGGAATCATGGATTTGTGTGTATCTTAAAAGGTCTCAGATTCTCAGTGATTTTAACTCCACATGACTAATTAAAAATATTTTTCAAACTCTTTCTCCTCTGCATAAAGACTTGGTTAGTAATGAATAAGCCCACCCATAAGACATGCAACAACATTAAAATCCCTGCACAACAGGAACTGTTGTTACTTTCATTACAAATATTTGTATGACTTGTAAAATCTGTCAATGTGTGGTTATATCAGAGTAGAGCATATTTGCATCCTAATCTTGTATCAAGAAGCCAAACATCTTTAATTACATTAAAAAAATCTAGCCAAAGATTATGATAACTTTTTTTAGTCTGTAACATCTGCTTGAAGTCAAATGGAAATTACTCAGTGACGGTCCTCACTGTTTTTTTCACATGTTATTCTGGCACTGTTTCTTTCTGACTTGTTATATTTCTGTCTCCTTGTATTATTCAGTTGAATTATTTCCTTGAAACAGGAAAAAAAGAACAAACCTAAAACTTCATTTCAGTAACATCTGAGTGAAACGCTGAGGTGGTTGTTTGTTTGTTTGGGTTGGTTATGTTTCTGGGGGGTTTTGTGTGTTTTTTTGCTGGTTTGTTTGTTTCAGCTGCTTGTTCTACTTTATCAGGAGGAAAAATGAAAAATCAAAATTTATTTTCCTTTGCTTGTTTTCTGCTAATTGCATGAGCTTTGACTATTAGATCTCGTGTTCCTGGCTCTAAAGAACTCAAGCTATGTACACAGATGACCCAATGTAACCTTCCAAATTTTACTGAATTATCCTGAATGTCAAAGTTACTACTTTCTTTTGGGTTATGCTTTAGTTCAGTTTTTCTTGATGGAGAATAGCCTTATATAGAATTTGCATTTCTTTTCCTCTCTTTCCAACTTTTCTTGTCCATACAGCCACCTATTAGGTGCAGCTGTTGCACTAAGTGCAAGGGAGAACACTGGCAATATTAGAAGGTGATTAGGTAATAAATGATCCTATGCACTATGTACATACATAGTTGGTATCAAATTAAGTTGACATCTGACATCCAATGCTAAGCACAAAAGGTGACAATGATTATACTACCACTAAACTTTTGGTGCTCCGAGTGTCTACTGTACTCAAGGCAGCATCATTCAAAATTAATGTATTTCTGGCAGTGCCATTTTAAACCTTATAGAAAGATGACATTAAACGGACAATATTTTGTGGCTTCATGAACATTATCTCAAGACCAATAAAAAAAGTTAGGCAAGAAGTTTCCAGTAAAAGCTACCTGAGGACTAAGATCACAGGAGACAACATTGTGTAAAATTAAATCCTCATAAAGAGTTTGAGATGAGGTGTGAAGTCATTTGGAGTATTCTCATTTTCTGTTCTATGTGCCAGAGCAAAGAAGTTCAGATGCGCTTCAAATAAGGTTTAATTAGTCTTAAACTACAATAAAGGTATTCAAATATGTTAAGGATTATTAAGAAAGGAACAGTTAAGTAGATACATTTAAACAGATACCAGTTTTAGCTACAAATAATGAATTTCAGCTGAAAAAGGCAGAAAAGTAAAAATTCTGCCTCATAAATAACATGATGTAATTCTAAACGTCTATAAAACACTGGGTTTACAGCAAATTTAAGCTTTTTCTGGAAGTCCTACTTAGTTCTCTAGTCACTAGAGGTCACTGTTACAGTTTTGAATCTTACAAGTCTGCTGTCTCTCTTTATTTTCCTCTGCATACTCTGAAATCTTCCCTCTATGAAATGTATTCGTCTTTGAATAATGGTATTTGAAATATATACCTAAGTGTCTTCCTCAGAGTTTAAGTCCAGAAATACCAGACAAAAGTTCTGTTTAGGAGATCATTTTAAAACACTTCATTGTGGCTCTACCAGTGATGGGTTTATTCTAATAATTCCATCAGTAAGCATATTGACATGAGATGCCCTCAAGAGCAGCAAATCTTATCTTGACATAACAACATACTCGTTCAAGCCATAACCCAACAGAAAACAAACCAAACCAACCAACCCAAACAAACAAACACCAAACAAACAAAAAAAAACACAAAAAAAGGCCCCGAACAGGCTGCTAATTGGTTCTTCAGATACTCAGGTACTGACTCCTTAGGGGTCCTTAAACACAGAATGAAACATGATGATAGATATTTTGGGAAAAGAAAACACCAATCTGATGAAAAATAAAGACTTTATAGGTGTTGTATGGACCTTGCGTAATATCTATCATCACTTTGACTTATATTAAAGTAATTGGTGTGTGGTCACTGGTGCTGCCCCCACACCATATTTCTGGCACAGAAGTCACCTCTTTGTTCTGTTTCCACTCCAGCAGAATGTTGGTAAAGGTGAAGACTAAGCACAGACACAAAAACCTTTTAAAATTCTTTTCCTTTTCTAAATGCAAAGACAAGAAGACATTAAGTTAATGGGTCTGATGAAAAGCTCTGGTACCTCCAGTGTCTCTCAGAGACTCTGGGCTGATCATTAGGTGACCTGATAGTTAATGGACCTTCAGCCTTCTATCAGAGTGGTCATAATAGCTGGGTAGGGGCCAGCCAGACAAGGCAACCACATTAAGGCATCAAAGGTCAAGGAAGAACCACACTAGCTCCAGCACACTGGAAAACCACACACAAACAAAAGAACGTCAAAGGCGAAAGTGTCAGGATAAAAGAGCATCTATATACAATATTCAAGCACCAGGTGAGCCTAGACTGGAGTCAAAAGTCATTTTTTTTTGCTTAAAAGGAATATTGAGACTCCACATGGGCTTGAGGCTGGAGTTAAGATTCAGAATTCACAATATAGAAAAGAAATATCAGAAATGATTATGACCATTGAGCAAATTCCCTGCCTGGGAAGGGCAGACCATCAGTAGTTAAAATATAAACCAGGTCTGAGCTGCAAGTCCCATAATTACTGCCAGCTGCATTGTTTGAATCCAAAGATGTCAATGAGGGGATTTTGTGTGTTGAAGAGAAAGCTGCAGGTGCTCTCTAAAAATGTATGACTGTTTGAGACAATTTAGAGAAGAAAAAGCTCTTTCTCACCTTCAAGGCCTTTCTGACTGGGCTGCTTCCTGGGATAATTTTGCCTTGTTTATGTATGATCAAGGATCTCTAGGAACCAGAAGGTATGAATATAATTTTTTAGTTTCTTATGTTTTCTGCTTTTATAATGACCAATGGTTTATCTAATTGACAATATTTTTCAGATTTCTGACCTTCCCTTTCAGCATGAACTTCACCTTGACTTTCATACCAGGAAAAGCAAATAACCCCCAAAACAAACAAAACAACAAAAATCCCACAAATAACACCACAGGCGCTCTTTGTGCATCTGCTGTACCTTTCATGAGACAGTGTCAGGGAACTATACACTTGACTATGAATCACAGCCATGGCAGGAGTTCCCAAACTGATGTATTTATTCAGTATATTCAGTAGGTGACTTAATGCCATGACACAAGATGGACCCAGACATCTTAGCATCCTGTCTCCATTTCCATACTGTCAGTCCCTTCCTCCCATAGTACTATATTTCTTTCCCTTCCCCCCTCACTTAATCTTAGAAGAAGAATATAAAACTATTAAAATTACAACAGTTTGTGTTGCTTAAAAATTAAATCCTGCCCAGTTCTTTGTTATGTCTCTAAACAACACAGGGTGAACTTTATGAAGGAGCAGCCCTTTTAAGGGAAACTAAAGAAAAAGACTCAGCCAGATGTGCTCAGTTTGCACAACTGTTTTATGTGCTTATGCTCTCAAACAACAAATGCTTAAAAAACATAAATCTAAGAATTGATTTCACTTTCTCAATAGCAGAAAATTAATCTTTCTTTACAAAGAACGAGAAGAGAGACAGCCTGAATACACGCTGTTAAAATATATGAATGGATGTCTCACCCATTCATAAGTTCTTTGTGCACTAAACCCAGTAAAGAAGGAAATTTAGAGAAGGAACATATTCACAGATGAAGAGAAGGGAGACAAAACATGCAGGAAAACTAAAAATACTCTGTCACAAAAAACTCCTGATTGCAGAAAATGTAATCCCATAATCAGAGATTTGCAATCCTCATGACTGGCAAAAAACCATTATATTTCTATTGATGACTGGAGTCTGTAGCAAAGCATTCTTTGTATACAAATTTTTCAACAAATATAATTCTGTATGTATTCAACAAATGTTAATGCAATTCTAAGAAGAATTAAAGCCAGACAGTGTGGTGAACATGAAGGTCAATCAGAGTTGCATTAAAAACATTCTGTTCCATCTTTTATCCATTCAGCATCCAGGGAAGATCATTATGCTTTGGGATGAAAAGAAAAGAGAATGTATGGGTGGCAATCATTTCCTCTTACGATGGAAAGAGCTGGTAGCAAGAAAAAAGCCTGTTTAATGGTTTTATTTGCAGAAAAATGAAAGTGAGAGAACAGCTGTGCTAAAATACTGTTTGCCCTTGTTATTAAACAAAGCATAATCACTATACATGATGGATGTAGAGAGAAAATAACACAAGTTAGGTTTTGCTCAAGCCTTTGCTCATCTCTAAATCATGTTCCTGTTTCAAGCCTGTTCATTTTAGGCTCTTGCTCATAACAGAACTGTAATTCCTCTCACAATACATAGATTTTTCACTTCAACAAATTTAAGAGCTGACATTACTTTAATATGATTTTACCCTGTAGTAACATCTCTGGCTCCTAGTTAACCCTTGTTCCATAAGATAGAAGAATAAATACCTCCATCATATTTTATCTATTTTTCACTGTTCTTGAGTTTGAATAAAGCTATCTTGCTTCACTATTTTTTTTTCATTATATGGTTGAAATTATGATGACAGTAGTTGAACAAATAGACACATCAAGATCAATAGTCAATTTGATCTGGAGAAGCTTTCTTCTTTTGTACCATGTCAGATAAAAGAGAATATCCATGGTTACTGCTATGAATATTTATAACACTCTCCAAAAGGAAAGAAAAATGCTAGACAGCCGACCTGGACATTGATTCCAGTTTTACAGGTTACCAAATCATAGAATCATTCTGGTTAGAATAGACCCTCAAGATCATTGAGTCCAACCATTAACCTAATATTGGCACTAAACTATGTCCCTAACAACCCAATCAACGCATCTTTTGGACACTTCCAGGGATAGTGGCTCAACCGTTTCCCTGGGCAGCCTGTTCCAATGCCCAACAACGCTTTCCATAAGGAAATTTTTCCTAATATCCAGTTTAAACCTCCCGTGGTGCAACCTGAGGCCATTTCCTCTTATCGTATTGCTTGCTACTTCTGGGAAGAGACCAAATCCTTCCTTTCTACAATCCCCTTTCGGGTAGTTGTAGCCAGCAATAAGGTCTCCCCTCAACCTCCTTTTCTCCAGGCTAAACAACCCCAAGACCTTCAGTCACTCTTCATAAAAATGGGACCTTAAGATAGGTTAGTTTTCTATGTTACCTGAAGCCCAGAGAGCTGAGAAGGGATGACTGAGTAAAGCTGGTTTGTCCAGATGCAGAACATCCAATAGCTGGTATTGAAAAGACTTATTTCATTCTTCTGCCTGTGAAGCACTGCAAAGCTCCTGGAGGAGGTGCTGCAAGGACCTTTCTCAGATGACAGGAAGTGCGCAAAGTCTCTTTTAACATAGTATGAATACCTCTAGCAGAATGGTATAACTGAAGACTGGCACAAGTTCACATAAGTGTCCTGAATCAAAGTTGTTGCTGCACCTTGGCCATTACTCAGTGCTATATGACAGGCAAGGGTTGAAAAGGAGACTTTTCCAGGGAAAGAGAAAATGTTCATTCTGAATGCTTTGCCTCATTGGGTTGCTAGAGAACTACACTGGATGGATGGCACCAGAGAGCTGAAATCCATATACCTGCCCTACTGCCTTCCTACCAAAATATCCCCATACCAAGAACAGGCCTTTGAAAACTGCCAGTTTAGTGTGTGGATCTGAGCAATACCAATGAACATGTAGGATACATATATATGTCTGTCAAGAAAAAAAACAATGAGCACAAGAGTACTTGTGCTGAGAATTCTTATGATGGTTATTTACACATCCTTTATCATAACCTATAATTGCTGAGTGTGTTTTACAGAAGTAGTTACAATAGCATCACTGAAGCTACACCTTTCCTTAGAAGGACTGCAAAATAAGCAGTTCCAGTTTAAGGAACACACAGATCAGCAAGTAACAGCATTATCCTGGAAACTTCTTCTGCAGGAGCTTCATTGTCAGTCAGATTCTGTGCATTTGACTCAGCTGCTGTGACCATCAAGCAGAAATGACACATTTCAGATGCACATATGCAGTACGTGTATTACAAGCTCAGATGGCAAATGCAGACAGCTAAGGCAAAAATGGCTTGCTTTATTTACAAATATATATCAAGCCTAGAATATATATAAATCATTCACAGCAGATACCTGTCTCGCTCTTTTCACCTCAAAAGTCTCATCCTGCATCAATAAAAGCCTCATTAGCAGTAAGACTCTTCCTCCAAGAACTGTTTCTAATATGAAAGACTAAGGTGGAAGGAAATTGTCTGCGTAGTCACCACTGCCTCTCTCCAGTGACTACTGAGTTAGCAGACTAACAATACATTTCAGCCTTTCTGGGAAAAATCAAATCTCACCTGAACACAGAAAACACTTGTAGAACTATGAGTAACAGAGCCATCTCACGTCTCCTGACATAAGAGTATTAAGTTAAGGTGGAATAGAAATGAGTGAGAAGTGGTAAAGGAAGCAGCAGGAAAGGAGACAAGAACAGCAAAAAAGAACTACTGTTAGGAGACAAACTAGAATTTAGTGACAAACAGAAGATTTATTGGTGTAGCTGTAGCAAGAAATAACACGATGGTGGGAGGCGAAGGGGTGATGCAGTCTGCAAGAAAAGCGAACACTGCTGACATCGACTGCTCTCCAGGAATGCAGCCACAGGCAGTGCCACCAGTCCCCACAACACAAATGCTGAGAAAGACTAAGAAAATTAATAAAATCAGGCTTCAGGGAGACTGTTTAATATTGTTACAATAAAATAAGACGAGGAATCATATATAGATCTACATTAAGAATCAAAACCTTCAAGCTTTATTTCAGCATTTCTACTTATTTCAATTGAACTTAATCTGAAAATACCAGCATTAATTTTTAAAATCTTTTAATTTTTTTTTGTGTGGCTCTCAAAAGCTATCTATAAATTACTCAAAGTTCTTCACAAAGATAAATGCTCTTTCCACAAGCAGCAGCCATTTTGAAAAGTGCTCAGCCCTTTTTGAGAAGAAAGATGTGTGTTGACTTGTACTTGCAAAAATAGTGAACTGAAAATCACCTGTCACATTGCCAAAGCTTGGCTAATATTTGTTTAAATTAAACTAACTGTAATGACTTTAGTCTATCATGCTTAAGTTGGCACTGTACAGGTACCTGCAAATAATTTTCTTTTGTTTTCATGAGAGCTAGAGAAAATTAATCTTAATTATTTTAATTGAGACTGTGCTGACTGTTTAATGTCCTGATACTTCAGCAAAACACCTACACAACATATTGCATGTTAAAAAATTACCAGTCTTTTTGGGCCAGTACTGTAGCATTTGGAGAGAAAGATAGATAACCGTGCAGGGGTGCAAACCATCAAAGCTTCACATTTAGGTGTAGAAAGGGGATCAAGGCAATAGGTAGACATGATGTGTAGCATTGACTTGATTAGTTGAGGCAGAAAACGTCACTCGTCATCAGTTTGTGACATAAGGAGAACGGTAGAAAAACCTGATTGAGACCCAATCTATACTGCAGTTAATGCATTGGTGATAATTAGTTTTTTTAGAAAATATTTTTATTCTGTCACAATATGATACACACTCCTCTTGTCAAAAACAGCTCTCTTCAAGTAGTCTGCAAAAAGATTAACTTACCCCCTAATAGTAATTATTTTATGATTTTTGCGCCACCTTTCAAGGTCCTCAAATAGCAATAGTACTAAGGTGCTCTGATTTTCATAGGAAACACTACCTGCACATACAGAGAGAATAAAACCACATTCTTTGCATTATCTGATCCTCATGTGCATTTTTAAATCCTATTAATGATGGTACACACTACCTTGAAAGCACTCATAAATTTGTGCTACTGCTTATGTTGCTTCCCAGTGTTCTCTTGAGACTCACAGATCTCATATCCATCATCTCTTTTCATCATTTAAAAAAGGCTGATTTTCTTTACATTTTGCAAGTGCCAGTGATGAGACAGATAGATGGACTCTTAAATGACTGTGTTGTTTCTCCTTCAGGTAATCCTAATTATTTTTTTCCTGCTTAGAAAAGATGATGAAAATAAAGAAAACCCATGAATTTATGCATATGAAGATCTTGTGTTGTGTGACTTGCCTTAAAGACATTCCTATTAATGTCATTACATGTACTGCAGCATTCTTCAACTCTAATATACAATTAATTGCCTTTTTATAAATCTGTAAATTTGGTTTTAATAACATGAGTAACCATTGCAGCTTTTCATGGACATTTTCGCATACTTTGCAGATTGCCTGGGATGGCAATCATGTGCAAGTAATAATCCCATATGGGAAGTGCAACACAGCCAGGTGGATTGCTTTCAGACTCAACCATGTTTTCTTGCTGATAGGTTCTATTGTGCCTGACAACAGGCACTTTAGAACAACCCTTCTTGGTTTTAGTTGCAATTGAACTGTCCTGAATACAGTCGCCAATTGCAGAAAGCAAGCAAATTCACAGAAGTTTGCTTAGATTAATGCTTATAAACTGGTATAAAAACAGAAAAGCAGGTAGTATTCTTCTTTGACTTAGAAAAAGATCCAGAACATGAAAACACGCAACACAATATAACTTCATTTGCAATGAGTAATAAAAAGAATGTATTTCTCCATGTAGTATAGCAAAGAATATTCAGCTGAAAGTAAAGAAATAGACCTCTGACAAGAAAAACTCTGTAATTTTCTCCTATGAACTCATGAACCCCCTGGAACCAGATTCCTCATGTGTCAGAATTTTTTGACACTTCTAAAGGCGAAGATGAGCCATTACAAGATACACTAAGAAGAATAAAATCTGTTCTGTTCTCATGGATGCTGTTACATTCAACAACTCTATGTAATAACGCTGAATACTAAGATACAAGAAGCTGCCTTTTACTCCTTTACAGCAAATTACCACAGAGCAACTCTGAGGAAAAAAAGACTAATATAAAACCAGAATCTTCGCCAGGCACAGGAGCAAAATACACAGAGGAGTGATGTAGCAAACATGATCACGGGCACAACTGCTTTGACAACAGGTCATTATGGACTTAACAACCACCTCACCTGAAAGCCTTTGAAAAAAGTGAAGGCAATCCTCTGCACTTCTAATCCTTTGTTATTCAACATGGTGAATGCTAGGACCATTGTGATACAAAACAGGACCAAGACCACCAACTGCTTTAATATCAGTCATGGAAAAATAGGTGTTAGACTGACCTATTAAAGCCAGCCAACCAGCTAGAATTCAAGGTTGAAATATCAACCTTGCTACAGAAAAGGAGAGTTTGCAAACACACAACTCCATCACTTACCATTTCATACGATTCTTCATATTATTTTATGCTGGCATTGTCATGTAAATCACAGACTCGGGAAAAAATGTGAGAAACTCATATCTTGTTTCCACTGCATTCTCAATGTTTGGGTTTCCATTTTCTTATGCAGTCTGGAAAATATGAATCTTGGATCTTATATATGTGAAAATTATAAAAGTCACAGGAGTAGTAAACTAATTTTTAGTAAGCATTCAACGTTCCCTTTCCTAGTATATGAATACCAGACATAGGACACATTAAATGAAAGAGTAAGGAGAGAGACTAATCAATTTATAACATTTGAAATGTTATTATTTTTCAGCACAGAACAGTAAAGCACAGCACCAATATAAATGGAAGACTCAAGATAGGAAGAGATAATAACATTATGCTCTAAAATATGCTCTTAGACATTCTCAGATCTTTAATAAAATAATTCATCTCGTCTCTAAAATGTTAACATATTCCACACAAAGTTCATTGGTGAAACTAATTTGCTAACTCCTTTTCTTGTCTTTCTCACTCTATCGTCACTTCAGTTTTACCAATGGAAAAATCAGTACTGTTCAATACCTTTAGCACAATTAGAATTATTGAAAAATCAGATCTCATGCTACTCATGTTTTCTTTATGCCTTTTTATGACCATCTGCTATTTGTACTGTTTTGTGCTATATTTTCCTATGTTAATTAGAAACAGTGACAGTTAGGTTGTTGTTAATTAGAAATGGTAACAGTAAGGTGGTAGCTTTCTTGTATCACTGGGATGTCTTCCAGACTTTTGTGATACCTTTCTCTTTTCCAGACTGTCCAGGAGGCATTACGTATTATTATTATTTTTCACCTGACAGCCACTATAGACCTAAGAGGAATCCTATGGTATTAAAATCATGTATTGCCTCCTCCTGTGCTTCTCAGCAGAACGCAGTATTTTACAACTGTAATACCTTGCTTACATCTATGAATCTGTCTCTGCATAGATAACTCTGGAGCATCCCCACTACAGTTCCCCAGCCCCCCATGCTTCCATGTCAGGAGTCGGTAGCAAGATGCAGACACAATTTCTGCTGCTTATTATTGTTTTCCTTATTTTTTTCCCATATAAAGTTTATTTTGTATTAAACTTCTGGTATATCCTACTGAAGCTCTAGACTAGTGCTGTAACAGCTGGCTCATTCTTCTTTTCTAAGGCAGTACCATAATTGGTAATTACACAGTTAAGGACTAGATTTTCACATTGATTTTGTTTTCTTAGGATGGATCAGATCCTATATATATTTTTAATTCCACCACAATTCCATATAGTTCTGCCTTATTAAGGAATAGATGTTCAGTCCAAAATTACATTCATTTAATTTCCATTGATTTCAACCCTCATTTGTCTAGCAGACAGTTCAGAAAGTCTCTGTTCATTTTACTAGGGACTACTTAGAGGAACAAATGGCAATTCAGCTTATTTTTTTGCTTGCCTGCCACTTGCCAACTGCAGGTTCCACAGACATTTTTCCTCTGCAGTATATGGTAGGAAGTGCACATAAACAACCAACTTTGAGTATACTGGGAAATTTTGCCATCTGGCAAATAACTCACTCAAGACCATTCTCTGTTGGATTTCACTGCATAAAGATACAGAATTCCAAACACAATAACTCATCCCTTAGAATTAACTGTCCTTGGGAAAACAGCTTTAAATTATTTCTCCCATAAGTAAATTACAAACATTTTGCACAGAAATCAATATCTGATTATGTGTGTACACACACATTCATCTTAGGATGTTTCTGAAAATAGAGATGCTATTTGGGCAAGAGAAGGATGTCACCAGGTTTCCTACAACTAAACAGCGACATTAAGAAAGCCCTAGTGATTCATGTGACATCTGGCATAGCGCTTCTGAGCTGCCTGTCAGAACACAGGGTGACTTGAAAAGTTGAATGAAATTGGGGCAAAAAAGGAGTGAACTACCTCAGGTTTATGTTTACTGAGCACAGCAATATAACAGCTACTGATTGCAGGGAAACACCATGGACCTGGTTTAGAAAAACTCTGAAATAATGGGATAAATCAAAAAAAGAGAACTATGCAAAGTAATATGAGGCAATATATTATTACACTTATGCATATATTATGTTAAATACACAACAACAGGTTTGTATCATTAAGACATATATTTGCTCTAGTTTAGTTTTAAAAGATACAGCAAACACAATGAAAATCAAGCAGACATAAGTGTCAGTGACATTGCTATTTCTAACCTAGACTGATTTGTTTTGATAGAAAACTGTTTACTCTGGCTTGATAATATTCTTTATGGCCACGTTCAAACTAAAGCCACTAATTTAAAGTGACAAAACATTAAGGTCTAATTCAAAATGGTGCCATTAAATAGCAGAGCTGGACAGTCTGAAAAAAGATTGTTTGACAGAGGTTTACTGATGAGTGACCCTACCTCAGCTCATTTAGGAAAGAAAATTGATCTAGTTTAAAAACTAAATTGGCTTTCATGGCTGTGTATGATACAAACAAAAGAAACTGTGTGGTTAATGCACAGTGTACTGTGGATACCAGTTTAACCATTTGTGCCATCTCAACCTTTTGTAGCCTATATCCCTCCACTTTGGCTGATTGTGATTGTCGCGTTTTCCGCCTAGACAAAAAAGTGTTGTCCAAAGAATCCATATGTCATTTTTCTTCATAATTACAATTTATTACCCTTTCCTTTAAAGTGTGTTAAGCTGATTAAGCATTTAAATTAGTAACTAATATCCATCTAGTTGACCTGTATATGATTTTAATATAGATGAAAATTAATTATTTTTAACAGAGATTTCCAACTGGGCACAAAAAATGTTCTAAATTAATATAGGCTACTGTAACCTAGAAGTGAATTTTGAAAAGTATAGTGTGGCTGACAATGCCCTAAAACTAGAGGAGAGCCCAGACCTAAATTCTATATTCATCAATGAATCCACAGGCTTCTGGAATTTCATATTTTTATCCTTGTCTGTGCCTTTGATTGCTCTTCTAGGTTAACCCAAATATCCTCAGATCAAACTACGATGTTCTGAAAAATGAGATCCAAGTGGAGTAGCTTGAATTCTTTGCTGTTGCTGTCTTTTCAGATTTGGGAACAGTGTTTGAGTCAGTGTAGACAACTGACTCTACGAACATCACTAAATTACACGTTAGTGATTCTTCCCCTACTCATCTGTCCAGAGCCATGCTAGATCTCCTGACTCCAGACTGTCACAGATATTTGTGCTTTAGCTAGTATAAAATCTCCCGTTTCTATATTTTTCCACATCTGATGAAATTACAGAAAAATTATTGAACTATAACAGAAAAAATAAATCAGATACAACAAGAAACATATGAAATTGTAGATCAGCTCTGATGAAACAGCAGCATAACACATGGTTTACAAAAGACTTGGTCACACAGTAATACGAAAGTGTCTGATCTAAAATTCGATAAAACACCAACTGTCAGGTCTTTGTGAATGAAAGTTTTATGAGCTGGGACTCCCTCATTGTGCTTCCTATCTGTGTCTTGACCTATTGTGAAAGGAATGAACAATCCCTGCTCACAGCTCTGAGTGGTATCATACACAAGACAAAAAGCACCATAATCTGGAAAATAAAGATCTATATCCAGACATATTCCTGTCAGAATAATAGCAGCTGTACAGTCACTGAAACATTTAACTGCTCTCTCCATTGCATCCAGTAGCCCTGTCTTTTTTTATCAAGATTTTTAAAAACTTTGAGGAGTGTCTTACAAACACTGTGCAAGTATCCTGTAACATCAAGAAGAAATGTTACAATTCTTTGAAGAATAGCATACTGGAAATGAAAAATAAGATCAAGACTATAAATAAATAAATATAGATACATAGTAGAAAGATTATCCAATAACTATCAGAATGGCTGTTTCAGTCTTGACATTTTACAGACTAGATACACTTACCTTTGAGGTTTTTTGTCAGATTCATTCTTTGATGAATAATGAATCAGGTACAATTACAACCTTTCTTGTAGAGTTCAGAAAGTTGCCAATATCTACCTTTTAAACCCCCTTCACAGTCACATAGAGTAAGACTTTAGCTGCCAATATCAATTGTCTTTTCTTTTTCTTCACCTGCACCTATCACAAATTCTTTGAGATCCATGATTTCTATGCCAAACCACTGCCATTTGAGGAAATGCAAACTCATTCCAAAACATGATAAAAGTGTGAACACAGAATCACAGAATGTCAGGGATTGGAAGAGACCTCAAAAGATCATCTAGTCCAATCTTCTCAAATTTAAGTGGAACCTCTTGTGTTCCAGTTTGAACCCATTACCCCTTGTCCTATCACTGGTTGTCACTGAGAAGAGCCTGGCTCCATCCTTCTGACACTCACCCTTTATATATCTGTAAACATTAATAAGGTCACCCCTCAGTCTCCTCTTGTCCAGCTCCAGAGCCCCAGCTCCCTCAGCCTTTCCTCACATGGGAGATGCTCCACTCCCTTCAGCATCTTCATTGCCCTGCGCTGGACTCTCTCCAGCAGTTCCCTGTCCTGCTGGAACTGAGGGGCCACAACTGGACACAATATTCCAGATGTGGTCTCATCAGGGCAGAGCAGAGGGGCAGGAGAACCTCTCTGACCTACTGACCACCCCCCTTCTAATCCACCCCAGGTACCATTGACCTTCCTGACCAAAAGGGCCCAGTGCTGGCTCATGGTCATCCTGCTGTTCCCAGGAACCCCAGGTCCCTTTCCCCTACACTGCTCCCTAATAGGTCATTCCCCAACTTATACTGGAACCTGGGATTGTTCCTACCCAGATACAAGACTCTACACTTGCCCTTGTTATATTTCATTCAATTTTTCCCTGCCCGACTCTCCAGCCTGTCCAGGTCTCTGATGGCAGCACAGCCTCTGGCGTGTCAGCCACTCCTCCCAGCTTGGTGTCATCAGCTAACTTGCTGATAGTGCACTCTATTCCCTCGTCCAAATCGTTGATGATTCGCAGTCCACCTCACTACCCGCTCATCCAGACCGCACTGGCTCAGTTTAGCTGTGAGGATGCTGTGGGAGACTGGCAAATGCCTTACTGGCATACTACTTGAGTATCTTGTGTGCATCAGATGCGTATTAAAACATTCCAAATACTAATTTGTTTAAGAAACTTGCCATTAAAAAGGTGAAATGAAAATCTACAAAGTAGTTATCCATGCATTTCTATCTTGATCATCTCCAATGCATCACTTCAGTAACATAAATTGCGAAGTAGTTTAGTTTAGGATTTAATCTTATATAGACTCAGAATTTTTCTCCAAAATATCACTTTTCAAAATATTTACAGTTCTCTGCTAAATTGTCCTCCACACATTTCTACTCCAATTTGAGAATGCTCAACATGAACAACAGGTTCCTCTTCCTCCTTTTGTACACAATATCCAAATTTCTTCAGAAGAAATATGCAAGTTTAGCAGAAAAACACAGAAAAAAAATAGTTTAAGACACTGGCCTAATAGATGACTGTAAAGAGACAAACTGGATTGACATAAAATGTTGATTGGATTCAGGCTCATACAAGCCATAGTAGCCATTAAGAACAGCAATAGCAAAAATCAGAAAGAAAAACAGTAGGCATAAGAATAATGATGATAATTGACAATGAGACAGGAGTGAAATACAGCCCATACTCACTAATCTTAGTCATTGCCATCTAAAATGTCATGGATAAAACAACAAAATAATATTACCAACTCAGATTTTAAGAGCTATGAATTCATGGCAGAAAGTGCACTGTCAATGATGATCATATTGTCATAACTTTTAAGAGATCTTCTTGCTACTAAGAATAACAGCTATAAGAAAAATATACCAAAGCATTCACCTGTAGAAGGAAATTACAAAGGTTACCAGAGATGACTGAAGCATAGAAAGATCATCTAGCTTGTGTAATAACAGAAGTCAGAACAAAATGAAGACCAAATGTCCAAACTATTAATTCTTGTTCCTCTTAGAGTACTTGTGCTGGGTTGACCCTGGCTGGATGTCAAGTGCCAATCAAAGTTGCCCTATCATGCCCCTCCTCAACTGGACAGAGGAGAGAAAACATAACAAGATAAGGACAGGGAGATCACTCACCAATTACTGTCACAGGAAAAACAGTCTGGACTTTGGGAAATCAGTTTCGAAGAAGTGGAATGAAATACGTTATTATAAATATCACTGGACAATCTGAAGGTTCTGCCTCACTAGAAAACGTCTTTTTTTTTTTTTAATACCAGCATCTCTTGAGGAAGTGTAACAAATAAATGGCCTACAAAGCTACCTGACGTTTGTGAGCAAGAGGAACTTCATCTTTCAGTTTTGTGACCTGTTTAACATCAAAATTAGTGTTTACCCATATGTGGCATAATGCTGAATCATTTGGAAAAAACTAGTGGTGTGCTTAAAGCATTTATCAGAACATACCTGACATACAGAAATGCTGTTTGAAAGTATCCTCCCAAGCATTACCCTTATGGCTTTCTGAAGTTCCAGAAAAAGCTACTCAAGTGTACAGGTCCATTCAAAGTGTCAAATGGTTTGAGAAATAATTTAAATCCTTACCATTTTTCTTAACAAAAACAGACTGCTGAGTAGTAGTAGAGACTCTTAGCACAAAAATTAATCAGAAAATAAAACCTAAATTTAATGGTATGATAGCATTCTTATGCACCTGCTTTTGTCCAGAAGTTCCTTTTTAAACAGAATGAGTCTGTAGATGCTAAATGCCAAGCACAGTTCATCATGTGTGGGTCTCTGGTTTTATCTTTTCCCCAGTTGTTCTAGTGTTGACAAAATACTATGATCAACACTTGAATCCCAAAGGACTGGGAACAGATGAGTTTGCAGCAAGTATAAATTGATAATTAATGCTCTTGAAATTCCTCAATTAATGCAGACCAGTGAACCCTTACAGTGTTAAATATCTTAAATTTCTATTCTCAGTTTGTCCTTTGCCAATCTTTGAGGAGTTTATTGCAAACAAGGGATGTGATTAACTAATGCTGAAAAGTGTAGTGAGATTATCAGCAACAGCAATTCTGAGGAAACCAATTAAATCAGTATTTAGTTTATCACTTGATTTCCTAATTATTTATCCTAGTAGCAAAGACTGGACAATGTTATGGCATATGCAGTTAATTTGCAGTGGCATGCTTTTCTTTGCACCATTGCCTGCTTATTTAGCTGTTAGCAAGCAGCAGAGAAACAAACAGCACAGGGGAAAAATATTATATCCCTGACAAAACAGAGAATCCAGAGGCTGAGTGCTCTTACTCTGTTTAGAAACAAATGAACAAGGGGGGATGTTTTATATCCATGAAAGTACTTGATTAAAGTTCATGTTCATTTCTGGATTGTTCACACTAGAAATACCTTAATCTTAATTCTGAATATATTGGGTAGTAAGTAGTTTTTCTGACTATTAAGTAATGTTAAAAGTTAACATGTTGGAAACTTGCACAGCAGAAAATAACAAAATATACTAGCTACCGATGTGTTGCATACTTCTGCTGTGACAACATTTATCTATTACGATAAGTGAGTTGACTTTCAGAAAATTGTAATGAACATCACTGCCAGTTAAGCGTGACCTTTGAAATAACGTATTTGGCCTTTAATCGTCACAACTATATGCTGAAAGGTAATTAAAGAAAAAAATAAAGAAAGAGTGACACTAACATGACAGCTGTTGAGGAAGACGTAAATAAACATTTGCATTTGACAGTAGAAATACAAAGTTTAACATTTGAAGACTTATTAATGATGAGAAGTAAAAGGTCTGTCTGTATTCTCTAGACTGCATCACTTTAATATCGGAAAAAGATTTTAAAGTCAACTTAATTTGGAAAATACGCATTTCCCAAAAGAAGACACAACAGTGACATTCTTAATTTACTGGTCTTGGGATGTGAAATCACATGACTTTTTCCAAAAAGGCCATTAATTAATTTTGAAGAAATAAATAGAGAATGGATAGGTTGAAACTCAGGTAATGGAGCTAATTGTCTTCTTAGAGAATAAAGCCCTCTGTGGTAGAGCAATATCTGCTATTAAAGGACTTTGTCAATATTGTTTTAGATTAGCATTCCAGAACTTTCACTGTCTCCTGACTGCCTACACAATAACTTCAAGCACAAATCCAAAATATTTAATCAGATTCTTCCATTTATTCAGATCATCCAATATGATTTTTATTCCATACTTCAGTTGAACACAACAAACATTTATAAAAGAGCATAATCTCTCTGTAAGTTTTAGGAAGGCTCACTCCCTTTCCCAGATACTTCTGAAAGGGAAACATCTCTCTGATTATTTTCTAATATCCAAGTTACATTACATAACCTTGTAAAGCTTATAAAAAGAGCAGGCATGCCTTTTCCTCTTTAGAAAGAGACTGTTATAATTAACTGAAGATATTACCAGGATTTACTTCCTCAGTGACTCCTACTAGCAACATACTCTAAACAGTTTTGGGAGAAACTGTTATCTATTCATTCAGCTCTGAAGTGCTACAGATGACTTGCCTAGATTTTGGGCAGAAAAGAGCAATACTAGACTCAGATTCATCTTAAAGTCCCCTTCAAGATGACTGCCTCATTTCAAGATTAAAAAACCAAAACCAAAAACAAGCCATTCCTCCATTCCTTCATGGATCTAGCCCTTCCATGGCTGTATTTGTAACAAGAAACCATGTTTTACGTTGACATTACTCAGCTTCACATAGCTTCTGTGAGAGATACTGAGCCTGAACTGCTGCCAGACTAGCTGTCATCATTATACCCTCTACTGTAGTTCTGTAGTTCTAATCAGTATTCAACAACAACAGGAGATTTCCTACATTTTCTCGCTGGATGGTCTGGTTGGGACTATAAAAAGTAAGCAATTCTGTGTTCTTGTAAGCAACAGAATATACATTTTTACACATGAAGAGTTTTGTTAACAAATCAAAGGAGCTTTACAGAATGGACTCACCCGTTTGCAGCTGCACCGAGACAATCAATGAAACCATACCCCACACTCCTGCAAAAAAAAGCTTTAAGGACACCAGCACGGCACATGTCTAGATCTTGTAACCCCTATTTGGCCAAAATCTAAGAGTGAACAAGTGGTACTGGACAGAATGCAGCTCAGCTTGGATACTGACAGATGTTTCACCATGTGAGGGAAGTAATTTGGCAGAGGAGACTCACCCCACAGAGAAGTACTCCATCGATGGCACTTTGAGAAGTGCTATCTATTTCCAGCAGCTCCAAGAAATGCCTTGGAAAATATAAAAAATCTACATTTGCTTATTTTCTTATACATCTTCCCACAAACTGCACACATAAGAATACTAAGGTAGAAAGTGCTTTTATATTGATTGTTTTTTCCTCTTTATATTTGACAGCTGGAGTGTTAAAAGAGAATTCTGAGTAAATTAAAGCAATAACAAAATTACACAGGGCAGCTGTTTCAGCTATTTCCACAGAGCAATACTCTTTAGAAGAGCTAATGAATCTAATGGAATCTAACAGACACTGCCAAAGCAGCAATAAGTGATTTAAAATGTAGGGGAAAGTCTCATATAAACAGCCTCACCGAGCACTAAATGAAGTAACACAAAACTCTTGGGGTTTCTCACTTTTAACAAAAAATCAAATAGATCTCTGTTCATTTATTACAATGGTGCCCACAAGCTCTCTACAGTACAGGACCTGTCAGAATTTCTATTATACTTCTCATTATTGAAGTGTTTGTAACTTACCTAATTACAAATTTGCTCGAGGCTGTAGCTTGCTTTTCCTCACTGCCTAGTTAATCCCCACTTCCCATATCATTCCAATTTTGAAATGATTTTTTTGTTTATTCTTTGTAAAGGAATAAAGATGAGAGGTTTATTCAACTACTGAACTTCTACTGGGGTTCTCTGTTCTGCTATAAATGCTGCTTATAAGAGCTGACACGTGGGAAGTACTGCAGTGTAAATCATTCAAATGTGACAAATTGGGTTTTTTTGCTGGGGGAGGAGGTAATGATCCTCATCCAGCCAGCACCAAGTTTGCAATTTGGGGAATAAACCTGTCTGTCATAGTTCCCTTAAGAGGACTGAATGTTTGTTTTATAACACACTGTTGGGTTGTTTTAATTTCTTACAGGGTCCACGAGGTGCAGAGAACCTACTGCCTGCATGGATTTGAGGGGAACCATACTCCTTAACATCTGAGAAAAGTCACTGGCAGTCCCAGCACAGATCATAACCTGAACATTACTAATTTTACAATGAATTAAGCCCAGTTAGGCTCCTAATGAGACTCTCAAGATCCTAAATGCACTTAAAAGTTCTCCCCAAAGACCTTTCACATACTGCCTTCACTTGATGTAGATCTGTCTGCTCAGTGCCTTCAGAGGGCTGCCAAAGCACTCTGAATCAGTCTCCTGAGTGGAATTCTTGCAGACAGATGAATTGACCCCTTATCTTGCTCAAAGGAGGCCAAAGCTCAGCCTTCTGGTGTGATGCCATTCACGCCAGTCAGGACTAGGAACAGAAAAACTAAAAAAGTCAGGTTTCAAGTGCCCATGTGGACTCCTCCTCCCGGATGCCTGCAGTTCTTCCTTAGAAATAATTGGAAGTTCTGCTATCCATTTTTAGTGACTGCACACAGCAGGATCCTTACCTTTCCACTTCAGTGGGAACTAAGGGTTCTCTGCCCTTCGCAAGGTGTGCTTTGCCTTCAGTCCTGTACCAGTTTACCAGACCGGATGTCTCAGGAGTGCAAGATCTCTAACAAAAGAGAGAGATTTGATATTTTCACTCATCCTCACGTTAGATAAATCACTCATTTTCCTTTAAGTCAAGATTTTTCCTTCCAATTCACATCCAACCTATGAAATGGCATTCTTCTGTTACTGGTACATTTTTCTAAGTCTTTAAAGCAAGAGGTTTCATATCATATGTAGGAAATTCCAATAATTTCAAATATAAAAGATTAAATTTAGAGGTAGCTTTTCCTTTTTAGCTTGAATTTTTATGCAACTAGATTGAACTCACAGTATTTACATTTTTTGGACAGAATTTATAGTATTTAATTTAGACTGCTCAAGCACAACATAAGTGGATCTGAGTACAAAATATGCTTGCATGCATTGCATTTTTATTACCTTTTTATCAGAAAGACTCATCGCTGTATTTTTACAAATTAGTTTCATTCATTTTTCAAAGTAAAGCTGCTAACAAATTACTTTCATTTGTTTTTTGAAATAAAGCTGCTATTGTGCTCAGATTTAGAAACAAAACCAAATAGTTCTATGAGTTAACACACAGAGCTAAAAATCCCTCAACAGTTAAGACTGCACAGCATGTATCAAAAAGGCAGATGTGTTGCCACATAGACTTTCAAATCATATTGGCAATGTTGACTATAATTAATAAATAATAATCTCAGCATATGCTACAAGTTGTGGCCCTGAGCAAACATGTAAAAGATAGGCTTAGTTACCATGTAAATAAAGGAAAATTATGTACATGTCTTTAAGTAATTTTGTAAGCAAGGTTTAGAACTTTGATTAATATCTGAACAGTTATACCCTGCAACATGCAAATCAGATGTCAATTACTTGCTAAAATAGTAACATTTATAATGTTAATTGAAACTAACCCTGCTATAATTATTTATTAATCCTAGTTTTCAAACTCTCTAATTATCTTACCCATAGAAAGACCACACTCATGATTCAAGTGGTTCCATTAAATTAACATCTTGACTAGGGATGCTGAGAGACTATGTTTAAGAACTGTGCATCTAATCTCCACCTGCCGGAGGAGATGTTATTTTAAAAAATTAATAGAATCATATAATGGTTTGGGTTTGAAGGGACTTTTCACGATTACCTTGTCCAATTCCTCCCTGCCATGGGCAGGGGCATCTTTCATCAGATCAGATTGCTCAAAGCCACATCCAACCTGACTTCAAACACTTCCAATGATGAGGCACCCACAGCTTCTCTGGGCAACCTGTTCCAGTGTCTTGCCACCCTTGCTGTAGAAATTTTCTTATATTCAATCTAAACTAACTTCCTTTCAGCTTAGAAGTCATTATGCAGGAAGTTAGAGGAAAAAAGTTTGTTTTGCCCGTGACCCACAGTAAAGAGCTTTTTATTCTGAAGATCAGATTCAATTTTTAAAATTGAACCAGCCTCAAATTAACGATCACCTTAGTCTATTTTATGACTTCAATATTTCTTCATATGTAATTCTAAATTCCTATTAAAAAATCATGGCTCATGTCATCCCTGTAAATGTTGACATTTTCACCTGAAATGCTGGAGTCACAAGAAAAAAAATATCTAACCCCCTCAGAAACATTATGTCTAATAACACATCAAGGATGCAATAATGCACTGCAATAAATATTCCAAGGAATTTTAGTGTAACTGTGGATACAAATATAATAAATTCAAAGTACTGAAATTCTAAGCTTTACATTAATTTGCAATGTGCTGTCTCCTTACTAACATGTTTTCCTCCTTCCACTACTTAAGTTTACAGAAAAATTTTCTTGCTTTTAAAGTTGTCATTTTTTTTCCTAAAGAAAATGAAAAATTGTTATTAAAACTCTGTCAATAGTAGAAGGATGTTCGACACAGTCTTAACAAAGAAATATAATTTACCCTGACACAGCCTAGCACAAGTGTACTGAAATCAGCTGTAGATCTTCATTTTAGGTCTTATATTCATGGAATGACTAAAGGTTATCCAACTTGTTCATAAGGGAGATCTCTCATTCTGACTCTCTAACTCTACATTTAATACAATCTTCTAGGAATAAGATCTATTCAACACATGTAAGCAGAATCTGCCATGTTGTGATGAAATAGAAGATGATGGATCGAGGGTTAGGGGTACCGAAGCATAGAACAGACAGACCTCTGTCAGATTCACTGAAGCTCTTCAGTGAATTAGGTGCCTAAACAACACTATGAGATAATGGGGGTTACATATCTAACTCACACAAGAGCTTTAATGAATTCCCACAGGCATCCTGAACTGCCCAATGTTATTGCAAGTCAAACTTCAAAAAATGCACATGGAAGAAACAAAAAAAACCCCTAAAATGTGACTGTAAAACTATTCACTATCTTAAGCCAAGATTACCAGAGGGAAAGAAAGAGTGAAAAAATTGTGAAAAGCAGTGTGCAGAGCTGAATGAGAAGTGTGGAATGCAAAGAGGAAAATAACAAAAAACAGGGAAGCTGAAGAACTACAGAGTTGAACATACAAACAACGGCTAAAGATGGAGAGGTTCTATTCGTACAGACTCCAAACCCTATGTTGACAGTTCATGTACAATATCTTGGAAGAAGATGTTCAGACAAACTCCTGTTGTTGTTCTGTTGTTCCTAGTAGCTATAATGTTGAAAATATTATTTAGTTGAAAGTGTTTATTTAATTAGGATGGCAGAAATCCAAGTGAGAAGCAGCAATTTGCAAATTTAGGACTGCAGGTTTCAAGACAAACTTGCCCCAAAGGCTGGTAAAAAGAAAACACTTCATAAATATGAACATTTTCTGTGACGACTGCACTTCTATTAATTGTATACTAGATCCAGTATTCTCCAGTGTTTCGCTTATTTATTGCGATTCTTTTGCATTTGCCCTCATTTATTATACTAAATATCAAGTGCATGCAGTGGGATTTTTAAATTGCTTCTGCCCAAGTGCAATTATTACATAAAGATGTCCTTAGGGTACTGAAATATCTACAGCATCTCCTTACATCTACGGAAGATGCAAACAGATACTGTCTCTTGTAAAACTGAATTTTGTTTCTGTCCAAGAAGGAAACAAATGTTGCCCCTGGGCAGCAATATTAATCAAGGGCCACTGGCAGACAGTTAAAATAGGACAGGGAATGTGGAGAAGCAGAGAGGAAAAAAACATCTAAATCGTGACTATCTAAGCTTCTTATCAGACTGTGAGTGACACCAAAAAGGAAACTGGGACAGCAAAAAGCATTTCTTACTGGCCCAAATCAAAAGACCAAAAGTAGAATCAAAGAGCAACAGTTTTAGTGGTGAATACAGGAGCTTTGTGCGGGCAACAGCCTTTCCCTTTCGCCTCAGCTCCTCCAGGATCTCCTCACGTTTATACTCTGTCCCCGGGCACATTTCATCTGTTGGGATTCATGCAGGTCAGTGGGCCAGCACTTTTATGTCCTTGGCATTTCAAGAGATACCACCTAATAATCTGTTTTAAAGAGTTCTCAAGGTAGTTTTGAGAAGCTTTTCAAATCAGTAGCATCACTAAGAATATATATACACACTTATATCTTGTATACATGTTACAATGACTGTATAGGAAAGGTGTACAAAAAAAGTGAAACACAAAGCAAGCACAAATTTGGCAGGCTATCATCTCCATTGATATTAAAATTCAAAATAAGAACTTGTCTTCAAGTGTAATGGAATGCACAAACCGAGAAAAATCTGAGAATCTGTTAAAAATATGTACAAGAACATTTTTCTAAGGGTTATTGGAAGATCTAAACAAATTCTGAATTATATTAATGTACAGATACACACAAATCCAATTCTCTGTTTGGCAACAGTCTTTAAAAACTTGAGAGAGAAGATGGGGACCAGAGTATGGAGGCAGGTCTGAAGAAATCATCCTTGATCTTTATGTATTTAGACACAGGAGAGAAAGAGATCAAATCATAATAAAATAGATAATGAAAACACCTGCGTAAAACACAGATTTTTGACATCCTGTTTAGCTTTCTACTTGCTCCAAAATAAACTCCTCATAGGGACCGGTGGTAGGTGCACACTGGACTGAACTGCTCATGCTTAATTTATAGACAAAATCCCTTTATAAGTACATACAGTAGCAGGTACATGAATACATTACTTCTGGATATCTTGCTAAAATCAACTTCCATTTTTTGGAAGGAATATTCAAAATGTGACTGTATTATATGTGCTGTATATTTGATTTTGTATAGGACAGTCAGGATTAGGCATGTTGATAGAGAAAAATAATACAGATCACAAATATTTTAATGTTGAAAATTATGTGATAAGTTTCCTAATGATTTTTGTTGTCTATATTTCATGGATAACCCTTCAAAAATTAATTTAAGCAAAGATTCAAAGCCCAGAGTTCATCTATCATTAATAATTTTGTGGAACCGGCAATTACTAATGTGTGCACAGTACTATTTTACTTTATCAAACTGTCCTTTTAAAATTAGCCTGTCTGCAGTTCCTGATGTGCAAATTAAGCATCTAATTTATCTTGCCTGGTCTTCTTAGATGATTTGTTCAGTCCTATATTGCTAGGCAGCCTGAGAGTGAATGGTAAATGTAAAAAAGCAATCTCTCCCAAAATCTCTGAAAGGAAGCAATAACAGCCAAGGAGAAGATCAGAGGTCACCAGCCTCGCCGCATGGTGAGAAGAATGAGAATGTTCCCAGTCTCAAACCATCTCAATTAATGCAACTTCTGTCTTTGTATCTCCTGAGAACATGGATTTTCCTATAAGTTATGTTGTACAATATCCTGTTCCACCAGGGGTTTGCAGAAGACTACTGGAATGAGGTCTGTGTCCACATTTGGCTTCCATTATTTGCACCAGCGACGTGCTAAAGGAAGACAAGTGCCTCAACTTTCCAAATGCCCTTTGCAGCCAGATGGGGCTACCAGATCATAAAAGGGAAATTGTAAGCAAGTTAATCTCCCCTTGCTGACAGCTTCATTATCAAGCTCTAACTCAGAGCTAGACAGAAAGATTAGACTTAAGCACACAAGAAGAAGGGAAGGAAACAAACAAAATCACTGTAGAGGACTGACAAAAATTACCTTTTTCCCCTCCTTAATTCTGTGGCTAGCTTGTTTCTCCAAACTTCTTTAGTGAGGGCAAGAAACATGTGTTTCTCTAAATGCAGATAATTTTTTCCCTGCAGCAGAATGGAAGCTACATCAACCCCTTGCTAGAGTAACTTTTCACATGGAAAAGTCTGTTTGGAGTTAAACGAAACAAGTATTACTGCAAGTTAAAAAGACTTTGCTGTCCTTGAAGTACGAAATGTCCTTAGTATGAAATGGAAATAAAAATAAGCAACAGTATTGTGTATTAATCCCTGCAATACCACATCACTCATTGCAGAGGAGATGGACTAGGTGAACTTTGAAGGTCCCTTCCAATCTAAACTAGTCTGTGATTCTATGATCACTTCTCACAAACCACCAACAAATGTAATTCCAACATGTGCAATTGCAGAAGATAATGACTTGTTTAGTGATTTAAACTTGATAAAAGAACTTGTTGTAATAACTCCTCAAGAACATTTCGTATGTTGAGCATTTCATTACTGCTTTCAAAATTCTTGATATTTTATGGCCACATATACATTGAAATGCTCTATACTTAACTTCTCATTGAAGGTAGATTGAAGGTAGATTAGAGATAAAACTTCAACAAACAATTTCTGGTGAATATATTTCAATTAATGTTAGCACTGATCTGGCATTTGGATAGAATTAAGAGAGAAAAGTCTGCAAATTTACAGTCTTAAAGACTGAACTATCTGTCAGATATTTCTTCAATAACATTTTCTGCTTCCTGTTGTGGTTTCTTTTTCTCTTTATGTCACAATCTCCACTGTGGTTTTGTCTTTGTTTTCTTAAGAGTAATATTTTCAAGAACATACATTTCTGTTTATGTAGCTATCCCAAATATATGAAAGCTATCTGGAAACAGCAGTTCTATCTGAGAAGAATTCAGAGAAGCTGGCACTGAGGAAAGTTGGCACTGTGCCCTCTTCAAAATCTGGTCATTTATTCAGAACTCTAAACAAAAATTGTTGGGTCCTCAGCTCTTTTGTGAAGTTTGGCTTCTTCCCAACACTTGCCATGAAACCTTCACATAAATCATTTGGTACTGTTTATTTATCTACATTAGAAAGCATTTAGCAGTAATGACTCCTGCAAACAACGGATCGGACAGCAAACAGGAAGATTTTGCAGAATCTAAAGATTAGAATAATGGGAGAATAACTGCCACTGTCTTCCAAAACTGCTCACTATCTCGGTATATTTGATTTTTATGCTTCCCACACAAAGGCCTCTTTAAAGAGGACTATGTTTCCAGGGACTTGTAACCACGACCTTTCAGAATTTTCAAACTTAGAGCAACTTAGAGCATAGTCATATAAGCAAATTCATTGAGTTCAGACTATCTCCCTTACCTTCATTCCAGATGAGTCTAATTAAGTGATGTTTAGTTGGTTTAATTAGACTATATTACTGTCTGAGGGGGATTCCTAATTTATTCCTCGGTCTTCAGAACTGACTACTTTATCTAGTGAGATACTTTTGAAAGAAAAGCATAAATCAAAACGGCACCATTTTCTATGCAAGAGATAAAAAAGCACGCATATGCACACAAGCTGTCCAAGTTAAAAAGCAATAGGAACGATTATGTCACCATTCTACTAGAGAGTAGACAACATCACAATGTGTGGTGGATACTAATCCAGCCATACATAATGTCAGCCACAGGGAAAGGCTGACACACTATAGAGTAGGTCAAGAAGCGTTCATAAAGAATTCAGTTGGAACTCTCCTAGCTATTAGTAACATGGATGTTTCAGTGTGAGTTATCACAGCATAAAAGTAAATAAAGCATCTTAAAAATTTTGCATGTTTTCAGGTCTATAGGAATATGTAGTTGAGCCAAATGTAAAGTTAGATGAAAAACGAGGTATAGTATAATGTACCTCAGAGCTAAAAAAGCTGCAACCATATAAATCTATTTCAAATGACTGTATATCATGTACATCATAGGTGAGGAAAAAGGATCAAGACGACTGGCTAAGTTATAGGCAATACACTCAGAAGCTATTATAGCTAGACTTACTTTAAACCCAGTATTTGTGTGCAGCAAAATAAAATCAATTTTTTCTGTTTACTCACTTTGTGCTATTTTCTAAATGTTTTAGTGAAAGGCTTCAAGCTGGGAACTGCAGCCTCAATAACTTCCAAGACCATGGGCAACACTACTTTTTAACTATGCATTTCAACACACCCAAGACTCATCCAATC